>NC_083103.1:86411306-87611306 GCF_949774975.1 Lagenorhynchus albirostris
CCCTGGTAGTACTCCACCTCAGAGTGCCTGTTTTGTATTCCATTTCCTGCAGAGCCTTTCTTTCAAGTATCGCTCAGCCAGTGAATTAAAAGAGGACCTTATGAGCCTAGCACATAGGAGATATTTGAAGTACTAATGGTTAGCTAAAGTATTAACTGATATAGTTAGATACATTAACTGTGATTTTATATAGAGAACTCTTTAAGATGGCAAATGCCTTCAAGGCCCAATGAAACTGTTCTTACAGAAAGATTACTGGCATTGATATATGGAATGTTAACAATGGTAGCCCCTCAAATCACACCATGGAAACAATTAACTACCTTCCTCCTTGTTGCTTCACTACTTCCTTTCGAGTGATGCTTCTGAGGTCCTAACAGAAACCCACACCACCACCGCCACCACTTTCTTCCCCTAGTTCTCATGAATCAGGGTGTTTTACAGAGGGGCAAATTTTGTCCCTTTGCCAAATGGCAACTATAATAGTAGCTAAAGAGGTAGGAATTTCCAAACCCAGTCAGAAGGGAAATTTAGAATACTGTCATGGCTTAAGTGTTCTGCCTACTCTGTAATCTATGGAGCTTGTCTATTTTTGTTTTTTAAACAAACATGACTAATGGTGTGATCTTGGAAAAAAATACTTCACCTGTTGGAGCCTAATTTTATTCTTCTATTAGAAAAAATAAATAGGCTCAATAAAAATTATCTCTAAAGATGGCTCAGTAATTCTAAGAAACATGCTGCATTTAAGACTTTTCTTAAAGGTCTCAACATATGTATCTAGATATAGTTTCAGGTTGAAATGAAACTGGGGGATCTTGTAATCTAACCCTGCTGGACAGTCTCACTTGTGCTTTCCTTGTCCCTAGCATAAAAAATACTCAAATGTTTGCTGCTATTGAGCCATCCTTAATCTGACACATGAATCCTCTCTGATGTTATCTCTGGCACATGGCCTTTGCCAATACATAGGCTACATGCCTCAAAGCTAAGAAGCCCATTTATTTTTCAGGTAGCTATAACTGCTATTGGCTTGCCTTTATACTGAGCCAAAATCCACTCCCTATAATTGCATGCACCAGAGAAAACACTTTAGGCCACAAGAGAGGTAGGCAAAAGACAAGGCAACATGAGATTTAACAAGCCATAGAGTGACAGGGCGCTTAAAAGTCTTCTTTGAGCTTTCTTTTTTATCAGATGTGTAGAAATAATCTATGAGAGGAGAGAAGACAAAACAAAAATACTGACCTTGTGGACAAAAGGAAATAGGGTGCCAGTGAAGCAGGCCTCCCTATGAACAGGGAGAGTGTTCATGCCTCTTTATAAATAAAGGATGATAGGAGCTGAGGTCCAAACTATATATGACCCAAGGGTTCTTTCAGTAATGAAAGAGAGAATGTGAAAAACTCAAATGAATCACTGCCTTGATTCAGCTATGAGGCAGACATGACAGTGAAAAATGTGTCCCAGGAGGAAGGGTCATGCCTGTTAAGACAAGTGTGGAGTCATTCCAAACACAGCACCCCTGTGCTCCAATGAAAGGCCTTGCTGGTCATTCTCTACAGGGAGCGTCCCCGTTCACTGCCCGCTGCCCTGCGAGAAGGTGCAGAGGCCACGTCTGAAAAGATAGGTTGTAAGGAAAGCACAGTAGAGCGTGGCCACCTGCCAAGGGTCCAGGGGTGGACTTAGGGGCTTTATCTTATTTGCCACTTTTTGACCTGTGAGGGCATAAAATATTTCTGGTCATACATAAGGAATGCAGTTTTGTGGAAGGAAGAGAGTGCTGCTTCTTCTCCAGTTGGCTGCAAACTTGGGCAAATCTCTTAACCTCTGTAGTTTAATGTGCCTGTCTCTGACCCAAAGTGGGACAGGCCACTTTGAGGGGCTTACTTTTAGTCATATTATTTTCTCTATCATGGATGCTCTGCTCCTAAAATTCTGAGAAGGGAAGATGTAAACTTTCCTTCCCAAATTATTTCCCCTGGTAAATGGCCTTGGTAATGGGCAACATTGTTGAGGAGCACCTGGGAAACCCACATTTCTGCAGTTCCCCTCTAGGGTCTTTTATGGTCCTGAGCCAAAATCTGGTCCAGAGCTACTGAGGGAGCAATTTGGTTCCAGAGATTATGAGTCACCCAGGAGACCAATTACCATCTGTCTCCTCCAGGATCCTTGGGGCTACTTAAACAAGTCTAAAGCCATGGCCAATTTTCTCCATATTTTGGAGTAAACTTACCCAGAGTCTACACTGAACCTGACATGACCACCTAAAATGAGTTCTCAGCGTCCTTGAAATCAAGAATAGACCAGTGTAGCATGGGGTATAAAAGTGGCCACTGAACAAGCCACTTAGGTCATTGGTGTCAGAGGATGGGAAGATACTTTGGAGCTAACCATCGTAAATCTCAGATCTAATATATTTTTTGCTCTCCTTAAATAAAGTTTTGTCTTTATTTCTAAAATATATTTGGACTTCTTGATTTTAAAAAAAAGAGCATGAATTAAAAATTTGTAGCAATACACTGATCTTCACCTTTTGTTTTCCTTTGATTTGATTTGATTTGATTATGGTAAAAACACTTAACGTAAGATGTATCTCCTTATCAAATTTTTAAGTGTACAATACAGTATTGTTGACTGCAGGTGCAATATTGTACATCAGATCTCTAGAACTTATTCATCTTACTTAACTGAAAGCTTATGTCCATTTGATTAGCAACTCCCAAGTTTCCCCTCCCCTCAGTCCCTGGCAACCACCATTCCACTCTTTGCTTTCAGGAATTTGACTATTTTAGGTACCTCATATAATTGGGATCATGCAGTATTTGTCTTTGTGTGACTAACTTATTTCACTCATTATAATGTCCACAAGTTTTATCCATTTTGTCACATACTACAGAATTTTCTTCTTTTTATGGCTGAATGGTATTCGATTATTTGTAATACACCACATTTTCTTTATCCATTCATTTGTCAATGAACATTTAGGTTGTTTTCACATTTTGGCTATTATGAATAGCACTGCAATGAACAATCAGTGTCTCTTCAAGATCCTGATTTCAAGATTTTTTTGATAAATACCTAGATGTGGGATTGCTGGATCATATGACAGTTCTATTTTTTATTTTTTGAGCAACTTCTACACCATTTTCCGTAGCAACTGCATCATTCTGAATTCTTACATATAGTATACAAGAGTCCTAGTTTCTCCTGATTCTCACCAACACTTGTCTTTTGGGGTTTTTTGGGAAGATAACCATACAGACAAGAGTAAGATGATAGCTCACTGTGGTTTTGATTTCCCTGATGATTAGTGATATTGAGCACATTTTCATGTACCTCTTCGCTATTTGTATGTCTTCTTTGGAGAAATGTCTATTCAAGTCCTTAGCCCTTTTTTAATCGAGTTATTTCAGATCTAATATTTTTTGATACCTTTCTTAATTTCACTGTGCTAGAAAGAACCAAACGTTATACTTGAATGAAACAAAACAACTAATTGGTTTGCCAGTAATCCTATGTTTTCCCACACTTCTTGATGTGAATTACTCAGGAAACATCAAACCTCCCACTAGTCCAGATGGCCACAGATGAACCATGGGTGGACGGTCCATGGGATGCTAATGCCTTCTGGATTGATTACTTTAGGCAGAATGGATACATGGGTGTTCATCTGTCACTAAAAATTGGCTGAGTTCTTAGTAATCATTTAGTAAGTAAAGATTTTAGCTTTCATAGATCCATTCTGACTGCTGTCAAATCTTCCCAACTATTTTAGGTCTTAGGATTTGCATTCAGAGCCAGAGAGAATGGACAAACAGTTCTCATAGGATAATTTCCAACTTTTCATCCTGTAATATTGTGAATGTGACAATGGTAATTGAAAATAATATTCTTCCTGCAATGCAACAGCCTAGGGAAAAAAACCCTTTTGCTTTCTGCATTTTGTTATTCACATTTAGTTTTGGAATACCACATGGTCCATAGTTTGGCCTCATTATTAGTAGAAATATCAGTAAAAACTCACCTTATTTACCCTGAGTGCACACATGTTACTAAGTTGGTATTAATTATAGTAATTGAAGAAAAAAATTTCTCCCTTGTGACTTTCATGAATTATACAAATTATGTATTGTATAATTTTTCTGATTTTCCAAATAAATTCAACCATGTGCTATACCTACCAAAGTTAATTAATAACATATTAAGTTAATTCCACTAAAGGCATTGTTATTCATCATTCTCAGCCAAGCATTCCAAAGGCCTTAAAGTATTTCGAGTTATACCCTAAAAAGAGTTATTTTTTCCAGTTTAGTATATAATTTTCCCACTAATCTACACGTCACCTATTTTTTTCTAATTACTTTTACATTCATTCTCTCTTCTCTGATCCATGTTTCATATTGTGCGTTCTGTTCCTTTTCCAATAATCTTTTCTTTGTTTCTGTTAGTTTCGACACCCCTCCATTCATCAACATTTTCTTATTCTCCCTCGCTGACCTCTGCACTGTGGTTTCCTTTGTGTTCCCTGGCTTCAATGCACCACTTTCTTTCCATTTTCCTCCCTCCCTCACTGTCCTCACTTCCTGTGAGTTTCTTTGTCTTTTATGCTGCTGATCAGAGATTCAAGGGCTGTGAGGACCTGGCATTCTGGCCACAGCTAACAATCCAACAGCTCTTTAAGCTGCAGGCAACTTGTAATATTCAAGCAAGAAACAGAAGCACAGAGAAAATATCCTGCCACAAGCTTTTCAGTAATGTCAGTGTTCTAGAGACGTAAACGGGACTAACTGTACTTACTGTTCAAATTGGCTTGACGCATTCAACAAATAGATCTTGTGGTCAGGCTCCCAGAGTGGATGCTGAAGGCCTTTTCCCTTCTAATGGAGTTTGGTTTGGGATTTATTTATGTTGTATTGTTTTGTTTCTGTTTGTTTGTTTACCAAGAAGGCAATTTTACTTCCTTGTGCTTTGTTTTGCCCACCTGCCTTGCTAGGAGACTTTCTGATGCTTATTTAATTTTCTGTAGTAGAAGCAATGGTTTATCCCTGCCAGGAGGTACCATCCTGGAGGGAGGGTGCCAGGAGACCTGGAGGTCACAAACACAACAGTGCCAGCAGGCCTGATGGGGCATTTCCCAGGCAACCGTATCTCATCAGTCAGCATGGAGTTCTCTGCCAGATTCTGAAGATGATACAGGGATTTACTAGACATGTTTACTGTCCTCCAGGAGCAGCAATGCAGGTGGGGCAACAAGACTAAAGCAGATCAAAGAGATAAAGTAACCAAGCAAGGCCACGTGCCATTAAGTGAGTGAGATAGATTGTAAGAGCAGCTGGGGTTGAGAGAAAGGCCAAACCAGGATTGACTGGGAAAAACAGAGCCTCTGGCTTTGAACTGGGCCAGGAAGAGGGTAGCACTAGATAAGGAGCCCATAGGGTCAGGAGGATTCTAGGCCACGATTGTGGACCTTATCTCACTACGTGTTCAGGTATTTTTTTCTCCTCTAACTGCATTCTTTCCCATGGCTTTAGTACCATTAATCTAATAGGCTAATGATTCTCAAATTTATGACTGAAGCCAGGATCTTCTTGTTACAGACTTGTATTTCTGTTGTTTATTTGCTATTTCCAATTGGTCATTCAGTAAACATTTCCAACATAACATGACTAAAAAAGAAGTTGTTTTTTCTTTTCCAAAATCCACTCTCCCCACAGTCTTTCCTATCTAATTACATGGCACCACCAGTCACCAGTTGCTTAAGCCAAGAACCTGGGGTCATTCTTGATTATTCTCCTTCCCTTGCACTCAAAACCAATGAGTAAGTCCTGATGTTGAGCTCTAAATCATATCACCCATCCTACCTGTCCCCACTGCCTTTGTTGCTATAACCTTAATCCAAACCGCCATCATCTCTCCTAAACTATATGATAACTTCCCCTTGGTCAGCCTACCTCCACTGTTGTTCCTACATGGTCCATTACCCACACAGCAGTCAGAGTGATCTTTCTAAGGTGAAAATTAGGGCATGAGCTCTCTGAAAGTTCTCCAGTGGCTTTCCATTTCAATAGAATAAAATCCAACTCCTTACCACAGCCCTGCATGATCTGACCCCTGCCTCCTTCTCTGACCTCATTTCTCACCACTCAGCTCCATTCACACCAGCCTTCTTTCAAGCCTTCAAACCCCCCAAGATGATTCTAGCCTTGGCCATTGCACCAGCTGTTGCCTCCATCTGGAAAGCTCTTTCCCCCGATCTTTGAGGGACTCCCTTCAGTTGAAATGTCTCCTCAACAACAACAAAATGTCCCTGAGCATAGCTAACGAAAACCCTTCCTGCTTTTCTTCACTCTCTGTCCAATTGCTGTGTTGTATTTTCTTTGTAGGACTTATCTGGAATTATCCTACATATTTATTTGCTTTTAAGTTGATCACCTGTAACCTCCACTGTGTGTAAGCTCTGTGAACACAAACAATGTATCCATTGCACTCTTTCTCCAGTGCTGAAAGTAATGCTAGGATGTGCTCATACATGACTGTTCACTGAAGGCAGCTGATGCAGAATGAGGCCCTTTATGAGTGGGGGTGAAATTCAGTCTAATTGAGGGTTCATAAGCTTGGCCTGGGGAAAGAACTGAGACACCAGGTGGAGATCACAGGATGCATCCTGCACAGAGACACAGAGACTATCTTCTTTTCCAAGCAATTTCAATGTCAGACTTTGCAGAAGCACTCATAGGGAGAGAGTCAAAAATGTATACCACATCCTGAGGGCACAAGGCAGACTACGACACTGGCAGGTCTTTCTTTCCTCCAGTTTGACAGGCAAACAGAGCCTACAGCAGAAGGACTACCATTCATTGAGCACCTATTATGCACCAGGTCTTTTCCTTAGCACTTTGCACTCATTACCTTAGTTCTTCCACACAATTATACTGAAGTAGGTATTATTGTTCCCATTTTACAGATGAGAAAAATTGAGGCTCAGAGAGCTTAAATGATGGCCCAGAGCTGCTAAGTGGCAGAGAAAGAATTCAAATACAGGACTGCTTGATACTAAAGCTGGTCTGTCACACTCCCATGGGAAGACACAGCTACGATGATGACTCAAGAGCTGGCTTGCAAGTGGCTGAGTGTCAGTAGAAGGCAGTCTGGTCTCAGGGTCCTCCAAGGGACAGTGAGCACTTTAGCAGGAGCAGACAGCTCTCCTCTCAGGCTCTGTTAGCTTGGTAGGAGCAGTGAGGGAGGAGGAGGCTGTGCGGCACTTGCATGAGGTCTATAAAACCAGCCTCCCACTCCCCTGTGAACCCACCTTGAACTTGCAGAAAGGAGATCTGAGAGCTAGTATAGCTAGCAGGAGTGAGTCAGGAATTCTATGAATCTCATTGTTACATGAGTCACCCAGGAGGCTCCAGTCCTGACTCTTCATCCAGGTCTGGCCCCATTAGACCCTCTCCTGTCATCATGTACCTTTCTTTCACAGCACTTAGCACAGTTATAATTTTTAATTTTACATGGAATTTTACAAGTTAAGGACATCATCTATCTAATATGCATCATCATATGATGGTGTATTGCATCACATCAAAGGTACATAATGTCTGGTAGCTCTAAGTACAGTGACACTAAATTTGATCACTGGGTTGAGGTAATGACATCCAGATCTCTCCATTGTAAGGTACATTTCTCCTGTGTGATTAGCATAGATAGATAGATAGATAGATAGATAGATAGATAGATAGATGATAGATAGATAGAATTAAACTTAAAAAATCTACGGAGTGATATTTTGGCAGCAATGATTTGTAACCTGAGCTGCTCATTAGAAATCACCTTGTGGGACTTCCCTGGTGGCACAGTGGTTAAGAATCCGCCTGCCAATGCAGGGGACATGGGTTTGAGCACTGGTCTGGGAAGATCCCACATGCCGTGGAGCAACTAGGCCCGTGTGCCACAACTACTGAGCCTGCGCTCTAGAGCCCGTGAGCCACAACCACTGAGCCTGTGTGCCACAACTACTGAAGCCCACGCATCTAAAGCCCATGCTCCACAACAAGAGAAGCCACTGCAATGAGAAGCCTGTGCACTGCAACGAAGAGTAGCCCCCACTCGCCGCAACTAGAGAAAGCCCACACACAGCAACGAAGACCCAATGCAGACAAAAATAAATAAATAAATAAAATTAAAAAAAAAAAAAAGCAATCACCTCGGAGCTTCTAAATAACTTGATGCCCAGAACCCATTCCAGGCCAATTCCATCAGAATTTCTAGTAGTTCATACAGGCATTGACATTATGCAAAGCTCATCAGTGATTCCAGCAAACAGCGGACTTTGAGAACCACTGATGGAATGGTTTTAGCCTGATGATCTTTCCCTGATCTTTGCCTCAGTTTTTTTCACTGGTGGTTGAAAATTGGTGACTTTCTAATTCTATAATTCCCTCTCCCTGTATTTAAAAAAAAAAAAAAAAAAGAAAAGCTTTCCCTTATCAAAGGAGTAACTGGCTATTCTAAAATACAATTCTACAGAAAAGGCAGGATAAACACTTAAATTTTTCCTCATACTTTCTCATTCTTACTCTGGGAAACTCACATGGTTACATTACTCAGATGTCCAGGAGGCTAATGTGAGCCTATTAACTCTCAAATCCTCATTCAAAGAGTCATCATATGTGCAATCTTTGATATCCCTGTCGTGTGATGCTCTGCTGCTGATTGTCTGCTTGATCTCTGTATTATGTTCCTATGGGCGCTGTAACAAATTAACAAAAACTTGGTGCCTTACAAAAACAGAGATTTACTTTCTTACAGCTCTGGAGGCTAAATGTCTGAAATAAGCATCAATGGATCAAGGTGTCAGCTTCCTTCACACCCTAGGGGAGAATCCATTCCTGGTCTTTTCCAGGTTTTGGTGGCCACCAGCATTCCTTGGCTTGTGGCCTCATCATTCCAATCTCTGCTTCTGTGGTCACATGACCTCTTTCTCTTCTGTGTATGTGTTAAATCTCTCTCTGCCTCCCTCTTGTAAGGACATGTGTTTTCATTTAAGGTAAATTCAGGATAATCTTGGATAATTTCCTCATCTCAAGATACTTACTCATATCCACAGTCTTTTTTTCTACATAAGGTAACATTCACAGGTTCCAGGACTTAGGAGATAGATATCTTTTGATGGGCCATTTTTCAACCTACCACAATCTCAGGAGAAGACAAGCCATATGGGGACTCAAAGTGTGGTTAGCCTATCCTTCATTCTCTCTCCTCCTAAGTATTATTAATAACAGCTCTTCTTCTATACCTTACTGGAGATGGATCTCTCTCTCTCTCCATATATATAGACTCTCAGGTGTATGCTGGTCCTAAGTTATGGTCTGTCCATCCAGCAATCACCTATTAAAATAATGTACTAAAATAATGTTCAGAATGCCCATCTCCTTGTGTATATTAGCAACTCAGTTTCCTCAGCCTTTCTCCTTCTATCTCTCTATCACTTTGTTTCTCTTTGTATTTTAAAAACTTAAACATGATCTTTTTTCCCACTGATTCTTCCAGTCCACAAATTTCTGTCTCTCTTGGACTGTATGTATGCTGTCTTTGATTCCTCACCTTTATCATGGTTAAGACTTTTCCTTTCTTTTCTGCCTGGGAAATATTTGCTCTGGAGTTAATCTCAGAATGTGTCTCCTCCATAGCTGGCAGCACTCCTTGATAAAGATAGGCAATGTTAGACTTCAACAAAAACAAGAATGTGATTTCCAGATAATATCCCACTTCATTCTAGACCTGTGCTGTTTTCTGGAATTTGGAGGTTTCTTTAGATCTCACTGGGTTCTACAGTCTTTTCCTCTACTTGATTTCTCAAATGGCTCTATTTAACATCAATATTTCTTTCTGTGTTCATGGCAGGTGGTAATTCATCTGTAAATGTTCATTTGGCCTTGAACGTCTTTCTCAGTATTCTTGTTACGATCAGAGGAAAGCAAAGAGCAGTACAGAAGCACCTACCAGCATGCCAAAAAACAATTATATCCTTATGCTAGGCATCCTTTCCAAGAAACTTCACACCGGGTTTTTAAAAAAATCCTTTGCTTTCCAAATTCCCAGGGAAGTAGTTGAGTGTCCTCACATTTTATAGGGGAACAAGATGGGACTTGATATTAACTATAGCAATCAACACACTAAATTACAGGAACTTTTTTTTTAGTTCTATTCATTTGTAATAACTAAAACCCTTCATGTCATGTCAAATGAACCCTATTTTTATTAACACCTTATCAAGCCAATATCACTACTGTGTGATTCTCTGCTGCTAACCTCAATTATTTAGAAGACTTTAAAAATGGAATATGCAGATAATTCAATTTTCTGGCATTCAAAAGAAAATTATTTCCAATATTTATTATTACATATCTTTCTAAAATATGAGTCCACTTTCCAGTCTCAGTAAGCATGGAACAGTGGTCATGATTTACTTTATTGCTACATGACTAAGGACCTTGCAATATTGTGGGGTAAATATTCTGAAGAGTAATTATAACTACAGCAAAGATTCTTAATCTGGGTTTCATAGCTGAGCATCACAGTTTATGAGCTGTCAGAAATTATATACAAAATATTGTACAATTTTCCTGTGAGAAAATTGGCCATAACTTTCATCAAATTTTCAAAGGAGCTGTAATGAAAATAGACTAGTTATTTAAAATATGCAATGTATGTAGAGCATGATACTATTTATATAAAGAGCTATGTAGTTCTTGTTCACAGGTCCACATAAATGTAGTAAAAGTATATATCCTGCTTGGGATTGGTAAATACCAACATCAGAATAGTGCTTAACTCTGTGTCTTAGTCTGCTCAGCTGCTATAACAAAATGCCATAAACTAGGTGGCTTAAATAACAGAAATTCTTTTCTCACAGTTCTGGATGCTGGAAGTCCAAGATCAAGGTTCTGGTTGGTGAGGACCCTCTTCCTGGTTTTTAGATAGCCACCTGCTCACTGGGTCCTCATACAGCAGAGAGAGAGAGAGATGGCGCTGTGTCTCTCTCTTTGTTTAAGACACCAACTTTACCGCATCAGGACTCCACCCTTTTAACTTCAACTTTATTACCTCCTTATTTGTCCTTTCTCCAAATACAGTAACATTGGGAGTTAGGGCTTCGAAATATGAATTTTGAAGGGACACAATTCAGTCCATAACACTCTGGGAAGGGGAAGCTACATAAAGAGTTTCAACTCTATATGCAGTGTTTTTTCTTAAAAAAAAAAAACAAAAAACTAAACAAGTGTGGCAAAATGTTGAGCTCTAACAGAGTAGGGGATATATGAGATTTTGTTAATAATTCTTTATGCTTAAAGATTTTTTTAAAATAAGAAACAAGCAAACAACTTATTTAGATTTCTCTAGAATGTGAGTTCCATGTGAGAAGGGATTTTGTTCACTTTGTTCCTTTCTGTATCTCAATTACTTAGAACAGCATCTGGTCCAGAACTGACATTCAATAAATATCTGTTGAACTGAATAAAAGGAAATGGATAAGGAATTAACTCATATCTTTACTGAGCCTAAAATATTCAACAACCTTAAAAATTGTTAGTAATGTTGTGTTCATTTTCTAGAGTTACTTAGTAACATAGATGAATATTATAAATCCTATTAAAATACAGCCAATAAAGTCATAAGTATCAAAATGATGGTCGTAGCAAACCTGGGTGTGAGACAGTGTCTTACTTATAGAATTAATAAAAGTCAAAAGAGGTTTGGGGTTAAATCTGACTTTTTAAAATGATTCCTGCCAATTGCTTTCAGTTCTAAGGGACTATGACTTTCCTACAGTCCTGCTAAGGGACAGCAGCCATGTTTTCTAACATAGAAACTTATTGTTCACTGACTCTGATTGTGTCAGGATGGGAGTTGATTGCAGGGTTCCTCCTCTATTGGTTGGCCGCAATCTGTAACTGAGTGAATTGTTTCAGAAAGATGAGCTGGGCCAGATTCCTTTCAGGTGTAAGGAATTAAGTGGAAGTGGACAGACTGAACAATTTACAGGAAAGGCAGAAACTGAAAATTAAGAAGTGTCATAAAGTAGAGAGAAGTGGGACCTTCACAGTGGACAAGGTAAAGGTCAAAGTTCTAAGAAAATAGAAACTCAGAGGACACAGAAGGCAAATGGTAGAGAGGTGAATATAGAACAGACCTGCAGAAAAAGAGATGCTGAAAGAGAAAGAAAGAGAAAGGAACCCTGAGGGCATTTCTAAAGCCAAAAGCAGCCCAACTGAAAAGCATCTAGTCAACTTCCTTATTTTATTTTATAAGTCAGAAAACTAATGAGTTTGGTAATTTGCCCAAGGTCAACAGTGATGAAGAAAGGGCACTTCAGTGTTTTTACCTTCCTTCAGTGTTTCTCTAATTCTTAGAATGTAGTAATCCAGTGGCAGAGGGAATTAAACAACTCCCAAGGTGTAAAGGCACAGCCTAAAGCAGCTTATCTTCAGTGCAGAGCTTCTGTTTTAGATTTACTCAAAAATTGCAGCCAATGTTACAACTGGTTCCATAGTGTCTCTGTTTTAACACAATGATATTTAACTTCATAATATATGAAATTGTGCCGTATTTGGTCCCACAGTTCGATGCTCACACTGCCTGTCCTCCCAATTTGAGAAGAACATTCCACCTCAGTCCAAGACTGTCTTCATTCCCAGAGCACACCTGGCAGTCTCAGATACAGTTCTTTGAATGGTGAACTCCCTTCCTCTGAGCATGTAATAGATATTCATTTGCATGAGATCAGAGAAAGGGTCTTGGGAGTACTCTTGCATTCGTATGTATCACCTGCACCTAGGAGTCCCTGAAGCCTTCAGACTTCTGGGATCAACCTTCCCTTTAACAGCTTGTTTCAGCAGCTTGGCCCATCATCCCACACGTTGTGAAAAGACCAGCTTCCTGCCTCCCCCCACGGCAAGATTTTCTGGGGGTGCATATATTCTCACTGACTTCTTTCTCCTTGGTGGGTCATGTCCACTGCATTTTCCATCTGCCCCAGTTGAACACTAACTGCACCCTCAAACAAGATAGTTGCATTGCTGCAAGTTCCAAGAAAACAACTTACACTTGAGTGTGAGACAGCTTCTTAAATGTTTCTGGATCACCTCTAAATCTTGTTCACATCTTATCCCTGCTGCTCGCACTTGTTCCCAGAGCCATCATCCCTTTGCTGGGCAGCCGCCCATGCAAACTTTAAGTTCCCTTCACTTTCTGAGGCAGAGCAGCTCTGATCTCTTTTGGTTCTGCTGTTCTTCTCAGGCCCATGTCCTGTGGGCATCAGCCTGCATTGCCAAATAGATCCATCTATACATATTTCCTAAAGGAAAGAAACGTGGTCAACCTAAGCAAAGGGAAGTTTGTAGTATTAAAGAGATGGGTCGGGGAGGCCTCACTGAAGATGTGAGATCTCAGCAAAGACTCAAAGGGTACGGGGCAGCTGGCCAAGAGATTCTGTGGAGGAAGAACATTGCTGGGAGGAAGAGCAAGAGCCCTCCAGCAGGAGAGGGCCTGGTGTGTGCACAGAGCAGGGTGAGCAAAAAGAGAGCAGAAGGAGAGGAGATGGGAGAGGCTGGGGCCTGACCCTGACCGTGTTGCAGCTCAGAGCTTATGGCAAACTTTGGCTTTTACTCTGAGTGAACTGGAGCCCTTTTAGGGTTTTGAGCCAAATAAGCTACATGATCCGACTTTGGTTTTCAAAGGACTCTGCCTAAACAGGCTAGAAGGGTGTTCACAGGGGAGGGGTGGTAGAGCACAGCCTAGCACAGGATGACAGAGCCCAAAAGGGAAAGAAGAGTATCCTAGGCAGGACAGCCCAGTGATGGAGCATCAGAACCATGAGCAGGAGAGAAGGGAGACTGTACGGGGAGGGGGTTCCTCAAAAAGAGCCCGCATTACTTGGAAAAATGCCTGATTCCAAGGCTCAGACAAGGACAATATAAGTCTGGAATGTCTTATGCCAAAAAATAAGAAAATGTTCAAAGAATGATAGGAACATGGCAAAAGGATACATAAGTCTTTTTTTTTTTTTTTTTTTTTTGTGGTACACGGACCTCTCACTGTTGTGGCCTCTCCCGTTGCGGAGCACAGGCTCTGGACGCGCAGACTCAGCAGCCATGGCTCACGGGCCCAACCGCTCCACGGCATGTGGGATCTTCCCAGACCGGGGCACAAACCCGTGTCCCCTGCATTGGCAGACGGACTCTCAATCACTGCACCACCAGGGAAGCCCTACAGAAGTCATCTTGAAAGAGCTCCTACTAACTTAATTAGGGACAATATGAGCATCAAAATAAGTAATGATAGTAATATGTAAAATAGGAATAAAGTATTAAAATGATTAAAATTATATAAAATTAAATAAGTTAAAAATTAGACAAAATAGGAAACAGTGAGTCCATAAAGATTTTAAAAATCCATAGATAAATTGTAAGTGTAATGTGGAATGGGATATGTACAAGTACCTTCATGCAAATTACTTATTAATTACAAAGGAAGAAATGGTAAGAAACTGAAGAAGACCAGCAGACACTAAGTGATTAAATTGAACCTCATCAATAACAGAAAAAATTGAAATTGTGCATCACCTAGAAAAACACAACTCACTTCTGTCATATTCCTGCCAAAGCAGCATAATTTAATTCTATTTATGAGGAAACATGAGACAGACGCACAATGGGAAACATTTTACAAAATATTTTGTCTGTTATCTTCAAAACTATCAACATCATGAAAGTCAAAAAGAAAAAGTCAAGGAAAGATTGAGAAACAGTTTTAAACTGAAGTTATCTAAAGAGACATGATAACAAAATGCAATGCAGGATATAGAGCTGGATCCCTTTGCTATAAAAGTTACTAAATATTGGGACCAAACTGATGAAACTTGAATGTGGTCTGAGGACTAAGTAATAGAGATGTATCATTCTTAATTTCCTGGTTGTGTTGTTACATAGAACAATGTCCTTGTTATAGGAAATACATGCTAAGGTATTCCGGGGAGGAGAGTAATGAGGTATCAGGTCAGCAATTTAAGCTCACGTGGTTCAGGAAAACTAAGTTCTTTATACTGAACTTGTAATTTGTCTGTAACTTTGTGGAGCATAGAGGATATTTAGGAAAGTGAAACTACCCTGTAAGATACTCTAATGGTGGATGCATCATTATGTATTTGTCCAAACCCATAGAATGTACAACACCAAGAGTGAACCCTAATGTAAACTATGGACTTTGGGTGATTAAGATGTGTCAATGCAGGTTTATCAATTGTAACAAATGTACCACATTGGTGGGAGATGTTGATAATGCAGGGTTAATAATGTGCGTGTGTAGGTTCCAGGGTATATGAGAACTCTGTACTTTCTGCTCAATTTTGTTGTGAACCTGAAACTGCTCTAAAAAACAAACAAATAAAAAGGTCTTAAAAAGAGAGAGACTATTATAAGAGAAATATTCTGTCTCTTTTATTTACCACATCAAAATTTTAGTTCTGATAAAGTGGACATTATTCTGCAGAGAATACTTGTCTCCTAAAGATACCCAGATAAAAAGACAGGGAGATTAGTTATGCTGAATAGAGCATTTGCTTTAAAATTAAATTTCCCACCTTTTAAAAATGTCACTTGTTGGGGCTTCCCTGGTGGCGCAGTGGTTAAGAATCCCCCTGCCAATGCAGGGGACATGGGTTCGAGCCCTGGTCTGGGAAGATCCCACATGCCACAGAGCAACTAAGCCTGTGCACCACAACTACTGAGCCCACATGCCACAACTACTGAAGCCCTCATGCCTAGAGCCCGTGCTCCACAACAAGAGAAGCCACCATGGTGAGAAGCCCATGCACTGCAACAAAGAGTAACCCCCACTTGCTGCAACTAGAGAAAGCCTGCATACAGCAATGAAGACACAATGCAGCCAAAAATAAACTAAATAAATAAATAAACATATACGATATTCGTTTTAAAAAAATGTCACTTGTTTATAAGATAATCTGTGTCTTGTATTGACCTAAACTGTCCTGGATTTTACCTTTTTGTCCCAGGTGGCTCTCTGTCTTGGATTCTAACCCAGATCATGTTTTATGAACCCTGTCAAAAGCTACCTAATTCTAGGACACAAATGTCAATGTTATGATTGGGAATCTGAAGTCAAAGTAAAGAAAAATGAAGGGAATACTTTTATAGATTTACACAGAGTAGACAAGAGTAGGTATAGTAGAAGATAGTGGACATATCATTAATATTTGTTAAGAGAGCATAGTTGACCTATAACTGGTATTACTTCAGCGATTGAAAGAATAAATGTGTATGAATTTGTAAAGTGATTTAAATACTCGCCTTATATTCAGTGCTTCTATTATTATTATATTTTGGCCTTGGAGGTTGTACCTCACTAGGCTTATTTAATTTCCTTTCTAAGAAGACATTTTGCCTTAGATATTTATCCAACATTTAAATATCTTAAACATTTTTTAACCTATCTTTCCCATGTCCCCATTATTTTAAATAATGTCATCATTTCATTCTTATGTCATGGTATATGTGGAGCTCCACATCTCCTGACAGTGTAACAAAGAGTTTAATTCTGAGTTGAACTCAAGAGACTTGAGCCATGGAGGACAAAATAATGACCTTAGCCAAAAAAGCCTTTGTTCCAAAAGAATTCAATCTGTGACCTAATTAAGTCCCAAGACATTAGTTAAAATGCAGAATTCTATGGGCTTCCCTGGTGGCACAGTGGTTGAGAGTCCGCCTGCCGATGCAGGGGACACGGGTTCGTGCCCCAGTCCAGGAAGATCCCACATGCCGTGGAGTGGCTGGGTCCCTGCACCATGGCCACTGAGCCTGCGTATCCGGAGCCTGTGCTCCACAATGGGAGAGGCCACAACAGTGAGAGGCCCGTGTACCACAAAAAGAAAAAAAATTTCAGAATTCTAGAGTCTTTGAGGGAGGGGATGTTCACTTTCAAAAAGAAATCTTGGGGCAGAGACAAGATGGCAGAGTAGAAGGATGTGAGCTCACCTCTTCTTATGACAGCACCAAAATCACAACTAACTGCTGAACAACCATCAACAAAAAAAATGCTGGAAACTGCCAAAAAAGATATCCTACATCCAAAGACAAAGAAGAAACCTCAACCAAGAATACTCTACCCAGCAAGGCTCTCATTCAGATTCAAAGGAGAAATCAAAAGTTTTACAGACAAGCAAAAGCCAAGAGAACTCAATACCACCAAACCAGCTTTACAACAAATCCTAAAGGAACTTCTCTAGGGATAAAAGAAAAGGCCACAACTAGAATCACGAAAATTATGAATGTGAAAGCTCACGAGTAAGGGCAAACATAAAGTAAAGGTAGAAAATCAGCCACACATAAATATGCTATCAAAACCAGCAATTGTGAGAAGAGGAGAGTACAAATGCAGGATATTGTAAATGCATTTCAAATTAAAAGAGCAGCAACTCGAAATCTTGTTTATATATAGACTGCTATATCAAAACCTCATGGTAACCACAAACAGAAAATCTAGAATAGATACACACAAAAAAAGAAAGAGGAATCCAAATACAACACTAAAGTTAGTCAGCAAATCACAAGAAAAGAGAACAAAAGAGGAAGGGAAGAAAAAAGACCTACAAAAACAAATCCATAACAATTAACAAAATGGCAATAAAAACATACATATCAAAAATTACCTTAAAGAAGAAGATATAACAATTGTAAATATATATGCATCCAACATAGGAGCACCTCAATACATAAGGCAAATGCTAACATCCATAAATGAGGAAATCAACAGTAACACAATAATAGTGGGGGAATTTAACACCCCACTTACACCAATGGACAGATCATCCAGACAGAAAATCAATAAGGAAACACAGACATTAAATGACATATTAGACCAGATGGACTTAATTGATATTTATAGAGCATTCCATCCAAAAGCAACAGAATACACATTCTTCTCAAGATCACATGGAACATTCTCCAAGATTAATCACATGCTGGGCCACAAAGAGAGCCTTGGTAAATTTAACAAAATTGAAATCATATCAAGCATCTTTTCCAACCACAACGTTATGAGATTAGAAATCAACTACAAGAAAAAATTAAAAAACAAACACATGGAGGCTAACCAATATGCTACTAAACAACCAAAGGATCACTGAAGAAATCAAAGAGGAAATCAAAAATAACCTGGAGACAAATGAAAACGAAAGCATGATGATCCAAAACCTGTGGAACACGGCAAAAGAAGTTCTAAGAAGGAAGTTTATAGCAATAAAATCCCACTTCAGAAAACAAGAAAAATCTCAAATAAACAACCTAACCTTACACCTAAAGCAACTAGAGAAAGAAAAACAAACAAAACCCAAAGTTAGTAGAAGGAAAGAAATACTAAAGATAAGAGTGAAATAAATGAAAGAGAGATGAAGAAAATGACAGAAAAGATCAATGAAACTAAAAGCTGTCTCTTTGAAAAAATAAACAAAATTGATAAACCTTTAGCCAGACTCATCAAGAAAAACAGGGAGAGGGCTCAAATCAATAAAATTAAAAATGAAAAAGGGGAAGTTACATCAGACACCACAGATATACAAAGGATCATAAGAGACTACTACAAGCAACTATATGCCAGTAAAATGGACAACCTAAAAGAAATGGACAAATTCTTAGAAAGACACAATCTCCCAAGACTGAACCAGGAAGAAATTAAAAATATGAATAAACCAATCACAAGTGCTGAAATTGAAACTATGATTAAAAAACTCCCAACAAACAAAAGTCCAAGACCAGATGTCTTCATAGATGAATTCTATCAAACATTTAGAGAAAAGTTAATATCTATCCTTCTGAAACAATTCCAAAAAATTGCAGAGGAAGGAATACTCCCAAACTTATTCTATGAAGCCACCACCACCCTGATATCAAAACCAGAAAAAAATACCACAAAAAAGAAAATTACAGGCCAATATCACTGATGAACATAGACACAAATGTCCTCAACAAAATACTAGCAAACTGAATCCAACAATACATTAAAACGATCATAACCATGATCAAGTAGCATTCATTCCAGGGATGCAAGGATTTTTCAATATCTACAAATCAATCAGTGTGGTACACCATATTAATAAATTGAAGGAAAAAAGAATATAATCACCTCAATAGATGCAGAAAAAGCTTTTGACAAAATTCAACACCCATTTATGATAAAAATTCTCCAGAAAGTAGGCATAGAGGTAACATACCTCAACATAATAAAGGCCATATATGACAAACATACAGCCAACATCATATTCAACTGTGAATAGCTAAAAGCATTTTCTCTAAGATCAGGAACATGACAAGGATGTCCACTCTCCCCACTTTCATTCAACATAGTTTTGGAAGTCCTAGCCATGGCAATCAGAGAAGAAAAAGAAATACAAGGAATCCAAACTAGAAAAGAAGAAGTAAAACTGTCACTGTTTGCAGACAACATGATATTGATACTATACAAAAAAAATCCTAAAAATGCTACCAGAAAACTGCTAGAGCTCATCAGTGAATTCAGTAAAGTTGCAGGAACAAAATTAATACACAGAAATCTGTTGCATTTCTATACACTATCAACAAAAGTTCAGAAAGAAAAATTAGAGAAACAGTCCTATTTACCATCACATCAAAAAGAATAAAATACCTAGGACTAAACCTACCTAAGAAGGCAAAAGACCTGTACTCCAAAAACTATAAGACACTGATGAAAGAAACCGAAAATGACACAAACAGATGGAAAGATATACCATATTCTTGGATTTGAAGAAACAATATTGTCAAAATGACTATACTACCCAAGGCAATCTACAGATTGAATGCAATCCCTATCAAATTACCAATGGCATTTTTCACAGAACTAGAACAAAAAAATTTTTTAATTTGTATGGAGACACAAAAGACCCCCAAATAACCTAAAGTAATCTTGAGAAAGAAAGATGGAGCTGGAGAAATCAGGCTTCCTGACTTCAGACTATACTACAAAGCTTCAGTCATCAAAACAGTATGGTACTGGAACAAAAACAGAAATATAGATCAATGGAACAGGATAGAAAGCCCAGAAATAAACCCATGCACCTATGGTCAATTAATCTATGACAAAGGAGGCATAACTATACAATGGACAAAAGATAGTTTCTTCAATAAATATTTCTGTGAAAACTGGACAGCTACATGTAAAAGAATGAAATTAGAACATTCTTTAGCACCATACACAAAAATAAACTCAAAATGGATTAAAGACCTAAAAATAAGACCGAATACTATAAAACACTTAGATGAAAACATAGGCAGAACACTCTTTGACATAAATTGCAGCAACATCTCTTTCAGTCCACCTCCTAGAGTAATAGAATTAAAAACAAAAATAAACAAATGGGACCTAATTAAACTCAAAAGCTTTTGCACAGCAAAGGAAACCATAAACAAAACAAAAAGACAACCCACAGAGTGGGAGAAAATATTTGCAAATGATGCAACTGACAAGGGATTAATCTCCAAAATTTACAAACAGCTCATGCAGCTCAATATCAAAAAAAACAAACAACCCAATCAAAAAAATGGGAAGAAGACCTAAACAGACATTTCTCCAACAAAGACATACAGATGGCCATGAAGCATATGAAAAGATGTTCAACATTGTTAATTGTTAGAGAAAAACAAATCAAAACCACAAAGATATATCACCTCACACCAGTCAGAATGGCCATCATCAAAAAGTCTACAAACAATAAATGCTGGAAAGGATGTGAAGAAAAGGGATGGAAATTGGTATAGCCAGTATGGAGAACAGCATGGAGATTCCTTAAAAAACTAAAAATAGAGCTACCATATGATCCAGCAATCCCACTCCTCAGCATATATCCATAGAAAACCATTGTTCAAAAGGATACATGCACCCCAATGTTCATTGCAGCGCTGTTTACAATGGCCAAGACATGAAAGCAACGTAAATGTCCATCAACAGATGAATGGATAAAAAAAGATGTGGTACATATATACCATGGAATATACTCATCCGTTAAAAAGAATGAAATAATGCCATTTGCAGCAACATGGATGGACCTGGAGATTATCATACTAAGTCAGACAGAAAAAGGCAAATATTATATAATATTGCTTATATGAGGAATCTAAGAAAATGATGCAAATGAACTTATTTACAAAACAGAAACAGACTCACAGACTTAGGAAACAAACTTATGGTTACCAAAGCAGAAAGGTGAGGGAGAGGGATAAATAGGGAGTTTTGATTTAACATTTACACACTACTATATTTAAAATAGATAACCAACAAAGACCTACTGTGTAGCACAGGGAACTCTGCTCAATATTGTGTAACAACCTAAATGGGAAAAGAATTTGAAAAAGAATAGATACATGCATATGTATAACTGAATCACTTTGCTGTCCACCTGAAACTCGCACAACATTGTTAATCAACTATACTCCAATGTAAAATAATTTTTTTAAAAAAAAAGAAGAAAAGAAATCTTGATAATTTTTCCTGACTTCAGCCTGTCCTCTGTTCCTTTACTTCCTCAGCCTCTCCACTCTGGCCAGCTCACCCAGAACCTCTCTGCCTGCCTCCTGCTCCTGTGTCACTGCCGCAATTTCCATACCATAATTTGCCTACTCATTCTTTTGGCATTTGTATGGAAGCAGACAAAGTAGAATCCAAGGTAAAATGCACTGACCCAGCATAATGAGACATTTCATACTGATACAAAGAATCATCCAAACTTTAAAACTCTTATAACAAAACATAGGCAAAAAGCTTCATGACATTTGATTTCGCAATTATTTTATGAATATGACACCAAAAGCATTGGCAACAAAAGAAAAAAATACTTTATCAAAATTAAAATATTTTGTGCACCAAAGGACACTATCAACAGAGTGAGAAGGCAATTCCCACTCTGGAATGGGAGAAAAATATTTGCAAATCATATCTGATAAAGGATTAATATCCAAAATATATAAAGAACTTCTACAACTCAACAACAACAGAAGCAAACCTGATTTTTAAATGGGCAAAGGACTTGAATAGATATTTCTCCAAAAGTTATATAAATAACAATAACCACATGAAAAGTTGTTCGGCAGTCCTAGTCTTCAGGGAACTGTAAATCAAAGCCACAATGAAATACCACTTCATACCCACTAGGATGGCTATTATTAAAAACAAAACAAAAAGCAGAAAATAACAAGTGTTGGCAAGGATGTGGAGAAATTAGAACACTGCATTTCTGATGGGAATGAAAAATGGCGTAGCTGCTGTGGAAAAACAGTATGGTAGCTCGTCAGAAAATCCTCAGAATTATCATATGATCCAGCAATTCCGCTTCTGAGTATATAACCAAAAAAATTGAAAACAGGAATTTTAAGAAATATTTGTACACCATGTGCATAGCAGCATTATTTACAATAGCTAAAAGGTGTGAACACCCCAAGTGTCCAGAGACGAATGAATAAACAAAATATGGCATATACATTCAATGGAATTTTACTTAGCCTTAAAAAGGATGAAATTCTGACACATGCTAAACCATGGATGAACCTTAAGGGTATTATGCTAAACACAATAAGCTGATCACAAAAAGACAAATACTTATATAAGGTACCTAAAGTACCTAGAGTAGTCAAATTCATAGAGATGAAAAGTAGCATGGTGGTTGCCAAGGGCTGGGTAAGGGGTAGAATGAAGAATTTGTGTTTAATGGGTGCAGAGATTATGTTTGGGATGATGGAAGAGTTCTGGAGATGGATGGTGGTGATGGTTGCACAACAATGTGAACATACTTAATGCCATGCAACTATACATGTCAAAATATGTAACATGGTAAATTTTGTTGTGTGTATTTAATCACAACTTTTAAAAGGTATACTCCAATTTGAAGACACAATGAAAGGCACACTGGTCATGCATTTTTATTAATCTCACAACATAAATTAAAATATATAAAACAAAGTTATTAAAAATACAAGGAGAGAAAGGATAAAGAGAAAGGATAAAAGTCATCAGTATTGGAAAGACAGAAGCTGTTATTTACCAACAGTGTGATTGTGTACATAGAAAACCCCATTGAATCTACAAAAACAAAATCCACTAGAATTAATAAGTGAAATTAGCAGGATTAGACCATATAAAAAGTCAAATTGTTGCCATAGATGCCACCATCAAACAATTGGAAAATAAAACTTTTTAAACATAACATTTAAACAGCATCAAAAAATGTAAAGACCCTAGAAATACATCTAACAGTGAATAAGATTTCTAACTGAAAACTACAAAACATTGCTAAAGAAAATTAATGGAGTTCTAAATAAAAGTTTATGGATTCAAAGACAATATTATTAAGATGCTCACTGTTTTAAAACTACTTCATAGATCCAATACCATCTCTATTAAAATGTCCACCAGATTTTAATAGAAACTGACAAGGTCATTTTAAAATTTATATGGAAATGCATAGGAGCTTCAATAGCTGAATTGAAAACTTAATTCCTATTTTAAAATTTACTGTAAAGCTACAATAATCAAGACAGTGTGGTATGAGTATAAGAATAGAAAAATAAATCAATAGAAAACAATACAAAGTTCAGAAATAGATCCTTATATATGTGCTCAGTTGATAATTGACCAAGGCACAAAGCCAATTCAGTGGGTTAAAAAAGACTTTTTAACAAATGCTTCTGGAACAATAGGATATTTTTATGGGAAAAAATGAATCTTGATCTCATCTCACTCTGTATGCAAAAAATAATACAAACTTTCTTGAAGAAAACATAGAAAAATATCTTTGGGACCTTAGGAGTAAACCACTATTTCTTGAAAAGGACAGCAAAAGCATTAAAAATATATAAATAAATTAGGTTTCATCAAAATTTTAAATTTCTACTCTTCCAAAGTCATCAATACGGGGAGCGGGGGGGGAACGACATCAAGATGGCTGAAGAGTAAGAAGAGGAGATCACCTTCCTTGCCACAAATACATCAGAAATATTTCTACATGTGGAACAACTCCTACAGAACACCTACTAAACACTGGCAGAAGAACTCAGACCTCCAGAAAGGTAAGAAACTCCCCCACGTACCTGGGTAGGGCAAAAGAAAAAAGAAAAAACAGAGACAAAAGAATAGGGACGGGACCTGCACTAGTGGGAGGGAGCTGTGAAGGAGGAAAGGTTTCCACACACTAGGAAGCCCCTTCCCGGGCAGAGACTGCGGGTGATGGAGGGGGGAAGCTTCAGAGCCACAGAGGAGAGCGCAGCAACAGGGCTGCGGAGGGCAAAGTGGAGAGATGGTCGCACAGAGGATCAGTGCCGACCAGCACTCACCAGCCCGAGAGGTTTGTCTGCTCACCTGCCGGGGCAGTCGGGGGCTGTGAGCTGAGGCTTGGGCTTCGGAGGTCAGATCCCAGGGAGAGGACTGGGGTTGGCTATGTGAACACAGCCTGAAGGGGGCTAGTGCGCCACACCTAGCCAGGAGGGAGTCCAGAAGAAGGTCTGGAGCTGCCGAAGAGGCAAGAGACTTTTTCTTGCCTCTTTGTTTCGTGGTGCGCAACGAGAGGGGATTAAGAGCGATGCTTAAAGGAGTTCCAGAGACTGGCATGAGCCGTTGCTATCAGCGCGGACCCCAGAGATGGGCATGAGATGCTAAGGCTGCTGCTGCAGCTACCAAGAAGCCTGTGTGCAAGCACATGTCACTATCCACACTACCACTCCCGGGAGCTTATGCAGCCCGCCACTGCCAAGGTCCCGTGATCCAGGGACAACTTCCCCGGGAAACACACAGTGCACCTCAGGCTGCTGCAACGTCACGCCAGGCTCTGCCACCACAGGCTTGCCCCGCATTCCTTACCTCTCCTTCCCCTCAGCCTGAGTGAGCCAGAGCCCCTTAATCAGCTGCAACTTTAACCCCATCCTGTCTGAGCGAAGAACAGACGCCCTCAGGCAACCTACACGCAAAGGAGCAGCCAAATCCAAAGCTGAATCCCAGGAGCTGTGCGAACAAAGAAGAGAAAAGGAAACCTCTCCCAGCGGCCTCAGGAGCAGCGGATTAAATCTCCACATTCAAGCTGATGTACCCTGCATCTCTGGAATACCTGAATAGACAACGAATCATCCAAAATTGAGGAGGTGGACTTTGGGAGCCACGATATATATATTTTTTTCCTTTTTCTGTTTTGGGAGTTTGTATGTGTATGCTTCTGTGTGTGATTTTTTCTGTATAGCTTTGCTTTTATCATTTGTCCTAAGGTTCTGTCCATTTTTTGTTTTGTTTTGTTTTTTAGTATAGTTTTTAGTGCTTGTTATCATTGGTGGATTTGGTTATTGCTTTGGTTGCTCTCTTGCTCCTTTCCTTCTTTCTTTGTTTTAATTACTTTTTAATTTTTTTATTTTTAATAATTATTTTTTATTTTAATAAACTTTATTTTATTTTTTCTTTCTTTTTTTCTTTCTTTCACCCTTTTATTCTGAGTCATGTGGATGACAGGGTATTGGTACTCCGGCCAGGCATCAGGCCTGTGCTTCTGAGGTGGGAGAGCCAAGTTCAGCACATTGTCCACCAGAGACCTTATGGCTCCATGTAATATCAAATAGCGAAAGCTCTCCCAGAGACCTCCATCTCAACACTAAGACCAATATCCATTCAACGACCAGCAAGCTACAGTGCTGGACACCCTATGTCAAACAACTGGCAAGACAGGAACACAACCCCACCTAGCAGAGAGGCTGCCTAAAATCATAATAAGGTCACAGATGCCCCAAAACACACCACCAGATGTGGGCCTTCCCATCAGAAATACAAGATCCAGACTTATCCACGAGAACACAGACACTAGTCCCCTCCACCAGGAAACCTACATAACCCACTGAACAAACCTTCACCACTGGGGGAAGACACCAAAAACAATGGGAACTACGAACCAGCAGCCTGCAAAAAGGAGAACCCAAACACAGTAAGTTAAGCAAAATGAGAAGACAAAGAAACACACAGCAGATGAAGGATCAAGGTAAAAACCCACCAGACAAAACAAATGAAGAGGAAATAGGCAGTCTACCTGAAAAAGAATTCAGAATGATAGTAAAGATGATCCCAAATCTTGTAAATAGAATGGAGAAAATACAAGAAACATTTAACAAAGATGTAGAAGAACTAAAGAGCAAACAAACAAAGATGAAAAACAAAATAAAAGAATTAAAAATTCTCCAGGAGGAATTAATAGCAGAAAAACTGAGGAAGAACAATGGATAAGTGACCTGGAAGGTAAAATAATGGAAATAACTACTGCAGAGTAGAATAAGAAACAAGAATGAAACAAATTGAGGACAGTCTCAGAGACCACTGGGACAACATTAAACACAACAACATGTGAATTATAGGGGTCCCAGAAGAAGAAGACAAAAAGAAAGGGACTGAGAAAATATTTGAAGAGATTATAGTTGAAAACTTCCCTAATATGGGAAAGAAAATAGTTAATCGAGTCCAGGAAGCACACAGAGTACCATACAGGATAAATCCAAGGAGAAACACGTCAAGACACATATTAATAAAACTACCAAAAATTACATACAAAGAAAACATTTTTAAAGCAGCAAGGGAAAAACAACAAATAACATACAAGGGAATCCCCGTAAGGTTAACAGCTTATCTTTCAGCAGAAACTCTGCAATCCAGAGGGAATGACAGGACATATTTAAGTTATGAAAAGGAAAAGCCTACAACGAAGATTACTCTACCCAGCAAGGATCTCATTCAGATTCAACAGAGAAATTAAAACCTTTACAGACAAGCAAAAGCTAAGACAATTCAGCACCACCAAACCAGCTTTACAATAAATGCTAAAGGAACTTCTCTAGGTAGGAAACACAAGAGAATGAAAAGATCTACAATAACAAACCCCAAACAATAAAGAAAATGGTAATAGGAACATACATATCAATAACTACCTTAAATGTAAATGGATTAAATGCTCCAACCAAAAGACATAGACTGGCTGAATGGATACAAAAGCAAGACCAGTATATATGCTGTCTACAAGAGACCAACTTCAGACCTAGGGACACATGCAGACTGAAAGTGAGGGGATGGAAAAAGATATTCCATACAAATGGAAATCAAAAGTAAACTGGAGTAGCAATTCTCATATCAGACAAAATAGACTTTAAAATTAAGACTATTACAACAGACAAAGAAGGACACTACATAATGATGAAGTGATCAATCCAAGAAGAAGATATAAAAATTGTAAATATTTATGCACCTAACATAGGAGCACCTCAATACATAAGGCAAATACTAACAGCCATAAAAGGGGAAATCGACAGTAACACAATCATAGTAGGGGATTTTAACACCCCACTTTCACCAATGGACAGATCATCCAAAATGAAAATAAATAAGGAAACACAAGCTTTAAATGACACATTAAACAAGATGGACTTAATTGACATTTATAGGACATTCCATCCAAAAACAACAGAATACATTTTCTTCTCAAGTGTTCATGGAATATTCTCCAGGATAGATGATATCTTGGGTCAGAAATTAAGCCTTGGTAAATTGAAGAAAATTGAAATTGTATCAAGTATTTTTTCTGACAACACTATGAGACTAGATATCAATGACAGGAAAAAATCTGTAAAAAATGCAAACACATGGAGGCTAAACAATACACTACTTAATAACCAAGAGATCACTGAAGAAATCAAAAAATACCTAGAAACAAATGACGATGAAAACACGACGACTCAAAACCTGTGGGATGCACCAAAAGCAGTTCTAAGAGGGAAGTTTATAGCAATACAATCCTACCTTAAGAAACAAGAAACATCTCAAATAAACAACCTAAATTTACACCTAAAGCAATTAGAGAAAGAAGAACAAAAAACCCAAAAGTTAACAGAAGGAAAGAAATCATGAAGATCGGATCAGAAATAAATGAAAAAGAAAGGAAGAAAACAATAGTAAAGATCAATAAAACTAAAAGCTCGTTCTTTGAGAAGATAAACAAAATTGATAAACCATTAGCCAGATTCATCAGGAAAAAAAGAGAGAAGACTCCAATCAATAGATTTAGAAATGAAAAAGGAGAATTAACAATGGACACTGCAGAAATACAAAGCATCCTAAGAGACTACCACAAGCAACTATATGCCAATAAAACGGACAACCTGGAAGAAATGGACACATTCTTAGAAAAGCACAACCTTCCTAGACTGAACCAGGAGGAAATAGAAAATATAAACAGACCAATCACAAGCACTGAAATTGAGACTGTGATTGAAAATCTTCCAACAAACAAAAGTCCAGGACCAGATGGCTTCACAGGCGAAATCTATCAAATGTATAGAGAAGAGCTATCCTTCTCAAACTCTTCCAAAATATAGCAGAGGGAGGAACACTCCCAAACTCATTTACGCGGCCACCATCACCCTGATACCAAAACCAGACAAAGATGTCACAAAGAACGAAAATCACAGGCCAATATCACTGATGAACATAGTTGGAAAAATCCTCAGCAAAATACTAGCAAACAGAATCCAAAAGCACAATTAAAAGGATCATACACCATGATCAAGTGGAGTTTATCTCAAGAAGCAAGGAATCTTCAATATATGCAAATCAATCAATGTGATACACCATATTAACAAAAGAATAAAAATCATATGATCATCTCAATAGATGCAGAAAAAGCTTTCGACAAAATTCAACACCCATTTATGATAAAAATTTTAGGATAAAAATCCTCCAGAAAGTAGGCATAGAGGGAAGTTACCTCAACATAATAAAGGCCATATATGACAAGCCCACAGCCAAGAAAGAAAAAACACCAAAAGCAACCTTTTATAAGAATACTTACAGAAACCCTATTTATAGTAGCCAAATAGTGGTAACCCTCTCAAATGTCCATCTACAGGTGACTGGATAAAAAAATTGTGGTATATTTATACAATGGACTATTAGTCAGAAATAAAAAGGAACCACCACCTTCACAAGCAGCAACATGTGCAAATCTCACAGATATTATATTGAGTGAAATAACTTAGACACAACAGAATACATGTGGAGTGTTTCCACTTAAATGAAGTCCAAGAACAGGCAAAGCTAATCAACAGTGCCAAAGTCAGAAAGCAGTTGCCCCTGATCAGGAGAGGAATTGACTAGAAAGGGGTATGAGGGAATCTTCTGAGGTCACAGTCTTATATCTTATTTTGGGTGATGGTTAAATGGGTAAATGCAATTGTCAAATGTACTGAACACTTAAGATTTGTGCATCTCAAGATTAGTGTGGGTACATCATACAGCAATTTTTTTAATGTGACTTTCTAAAAAAAAATGTATTAGAAAACTAGAAAAAAAACTGGAAGGAAACTTCTTTTACTTGATAGAGTATCTTCCTGAAATAAACATCATAAATAATAGGGAAACATTAGAAACAGTCCCATTAAAGTCAGAGGTGAAACAAGGATTCTTAACACCACTGCTATTCAACATTATCCTGGAAATGCTTGTCAAATAATACTACAAAAAAAGAAATAAGAGGTAAATAAAATGGAAAAGAAGACAAATTTTCCATTTGCCAATGATTGTCTACCTAAAAATTTGAAAAGAGTCAATTGAAAACATATTAGAACTAATAGGAACTTTAGAGATGATCAGACATAAGATGAATATACAAAAATCAATTTCATTTCTGTTTCCTTAATCTTTTCAAAGCACAATGAAAAACTATTCCATTCACAACAGAATCAAAACTACAAAACAGCTATGAGTAAACCTGTCAAGAAGAGTAAAAGAAAACAACAAAGAAAGCAATAATAAGAAGTAAGGATTTTTTTTTTTAAAGACCAAACTAAATACAAAATTTGTAAAGTTTCTGGATGGAAAAACTCAAAATTGTAAAAATATCCATCTTTCCCAATTAATCCCTTAGCTGATGCTAAGTTTCATATGATAAAGAAAATATGAGTTAATAGCCAAGATTTAAAAACAAAAATTATAAGAAGAAAGCACTCTTCCAGATAGTCTTTAAAATATTTTGAAGCTACAGTAATAAGATTAATGTGATATGGATTTAGAAATATATAGATAAATAAAACAGAATACAAAGTCTAGAAACAGACTCATATGTAAATAGGACTTCAGTATATTCCATAAAAGTGGCATCATAATCAGTTAGGAAATGATGTACTCATTGAAAAAATAGTATTAGAATAAACATCTATTTGGAAAAAATAAAACAAACCGGACCTTCACTTTAACTTACATAAATACAAAATGGCAAATGTAATAGAAAGCTAAAGGTGAAAAACAAATTTAAAAATTAGAATTAGAAAAACAAAAAAATCAATTTTGAAATCTTAAAATTGAAAAGCCTTTCTTAAATTATAAAACTCCATAAGAATGGGATAGATTGATGGATTTAATTAAATAAAACTAAAAACTTCTTAATATGAGGTTTGCCATAAAGTTAAAACACAATACCAGTAGAAAATAATAGAGCATAAAACAAATAGAGAATTAATATTCAATCCACATACAAATCAAAGGTTGTATAAAGGTAATTGTCAGAAGAAATCTAAGTGTCCCATAAAAACCTATCAAAAGTTGTCTGACCTCTCTAGTAATCAAGGAAATACATTTTAAGATAATATATTTTAAAAGATAATATTATATTCCTCCCATCAGACTAATAAGAATTTAAAAGATTTATAATACCTAGTATAAGCAAGGAGGATGTGGGAAAATAGTTACTGCTAGTAGATAAATTGGTAAACTCTTTTTGGAAGGGATTTGGCAGTACTTAATGAAATTTTAAATGCATATACCTCTGGTCCAGCTATTTCATTCCTAGGAACTTAATTTACAAAAATTTTGTACATGTGTACAATAAATACACATTAAGATCTTCATTTAGTACTATCCAAAACATTTAAAAATATAGCTACATATTAAAAAGGAAATTAATAAGCAAATACTGTAGTTAAAAAAACCATGAAATAGTCATGTGGAATGTATTACTATTACTCTAATGAGGCAGACCCGATATTCTGACATGCAAAAATCTCACATGCATAGTGCAATTTGTAAAGCAATGCATATAGAATGAGCCCACTTACACATTTTAAATATATATATCTAGGGCTTCCCTGGTGGCGCAGTGGTTGAGAGTCCGCCTGCCGATGCAGGGGACACGGGTTCGTGCCCCGGTCCGGGAAGATCGCACATGCCGCAGAGCGACTAGGCCCGTGAGACATGGCCGCTGAGCCTGCACGTCCCGAGCCTGTGCTCCGCAATGGGAGAGGCCACAACAGTGAGAGGCCTGCGTACCGGAAAAAAAAAATATATATATATATATATATTTATATATATATATATATGGTGTAAATATTCAGAAAAAGACTGAAGGATATACTTCCAAAAGTTATAGAGGTTACTTCTGGGAAAGGAAGTGTGATAAGTAAGGAGAGACAGCTTCTAACATTTGGTTCTGTGTATTTTCTATTGTTTGACTCTTTTTTTGTTATACCTCTTTTATTAGATTGGACTATTTGAAATTGCTTATTTGGCCATTTTAACCTACAGAAATATAAACTTCATAAGATTCAGTTTAACAGAGTAAGAATTTTTGGTGTATTGCCTGTGTAACTAAAATAAATGGATAAGAAAAGAAAAGAGAAAACTAGAATATGTATACACTCCCTCAGGACTGAGTTAAATGAGCAGCATTAGCCAGGACTCTAAGAATTTATGAGAAGCTGTCCGAGAGAAGGGCTACCGTCGGTCACTTCTCATTTAAAATGGCTGCCCATTCATCATGTTGTCCTTCCGGCTGTTTGTCCAGGAGTTTTATAACCTTTTCAGCTTTGGAGAGACATGCCCTCTTGCCTCCTCCCAGACCCTGGGACGCTGCCTATTGAGTGTGACAGTGGTTCCAGAACAACGTGTTCCTCTTTGAACACATCTTGACATTTTTGTGTGCGGGAAATAAAAATACCACATTTTACAAGAAGCATTGAGAAATGTGATAGTCACTATTTCTACACCTCCATTAGTAATTTTCTAAAATAATCCTGAATTCAGTGGCGTGTTACTGTAAAAACAGTGACCCAGGCATCTTTTTTTTTAAGCCATTACCGAAAACCCCATTAGCAATCTTATTTGAATAGATTCAGCCTTTTCCTGTAACCACTACAAACTTTTAAACCAATCCACCTTTCTTCTTAATTGAATATAGAATTGTTAAAAGCTTCATTTATTTTTTAAACCATGCTTTTTTATGATCTTTGCACTGATTTACAGAGAATATATCATCTTAGTTAAGAAAAGAATTTCTCCTAGTCTATTGAAAGATGACAGGTATAATCACTTTTAAAATTTTTACCAAAGTAAATTTGAATAAGGTCTGTAGGTTAGATAGTAGTATTAGATTGATGTTAATTTCCTGATTTTAAAAATTACTCTGTGGTTATATAAAAACATATTCTTGTTTTTAAGAAATACACACTGAAGTATTTAAATGTAAAGGAGTCAATATATCTCAACTTATTCTAAAACATATCAGAAAAAAATTATACACTCACTTATAGAGAGAACTATAAAATAAATAATAAAACACGTGTGGTATGATGTGAACATCTGGGTAAATATGGATAAAAGGTAAACAGGAATTTTTGTACTATTTTGCAACTTTTTAAAGTCTGAAATGATATTGGAATAAAGACTTTTTTAATCTATATTTTCTCCCAAAGTGATCCATGGATTCAATAATGATAACAATTTCTACTGCCTCTCAGTGCCTCTGTGTGCCAGGCGTTGGGGCAGGCCTTTACAATTCCAGTCCCTGGGAAGTGACACTATTATCCTCACACTCCTGAGCTTGTGAGGGCCTTGGCTAGGAGTTCAGCAATGCTGTCCTGGGCCTGTGGTCAGCCCCCGATCTATGGCTTTAGAGGCTGTTCTAAGCCTGCACCACTCTCTTCAAGCCTCCTTCCTCCCTCACTGCCCTAACACCCTCCACTCCCTCAACACATTAATTCATTTCTTTGCTCATTATGCAATTATTTCATTTCTCTTCTGTGTATTCTGAATCTCTTCCTCTCAGCTGACCCCCCTCAAGCCATACACTCACAGTGCAGTTACTCCCATCCTATTTAAAAAGTCCATCCCTAACTCAGTTGTGCTTCTCTGGCTTCCACCCTCTTGTCTTCCTTTCACAATCAGGCTTTTGAAAAGAATAATCTGTATCTCCAGCCCTTCTTCATTCACAACAGTGGAAAGAATCTATATCCTACACTGTGATTGATTTTTGCCAGTTTTTTTGGTATAGGCTTCTAATAAACAGGGAATATTTTAATTGAAAAAGATAGTGACAGTGTCTTCAGGAAGAAAAAGACAGACTTTCTCCTAGGTATGCAAAACACACAATGAATCGAACAAATATCTCCTGGGTACCTATGTACAAAGTGCTCTGTGAGGGATTAGCTACTGGATGTTTAAGAGAAGAGTCTTGTTCATAATCTATTTCTGGCTATAAATATAAATCTCACCACCAGAAACAAAATAAATGCTAAATACAAAGATTCTTAAAGTAGTGGGATACTATCAAATAATCTCAATTTTTCTAGGTCAAATAAGCTACTGGCAACCAAGGACAAGGAAAAAAACCTGCTGCCAGATGAGTCTGAGCTCTAATTCTTTCATCACCAAAGGATAGTCAAGTATTGTTCTCACTTAGTCCTAACCATACCCAGAGAAAACCATAATTCAAAAAGACACATGTACCCCAATGTTCATAGCAGCACTATTTACAATAGCCAGGACATGGAATCAGCCTAAATGTCCATCAACAGAAGAATGGATAAAGAAGATGTGATACATATATACAATGGAATATTACTCAGCCATAAAAAGGAACAAAATTGGATCATTTGTAGAGATGTGGATGGACCTAGAGAGTGTCATACAGAGTGAAGTAAGTCAGAAAGAGAAAAACAAATATTGTGTATTAACACATATATGTGGAATCTAGAAAAATGGTATAGATGATCTTATTTACAAAGCAGAAATAGAGACACAGACGTAGAGAACAAATGTATGGACACCAAGGGGGAAAGGGGTGGGGGGATGAATTGGGAGATTGGGATTGACACATATACACTATTGATACTATGTATAAAATAGCTAGCTAATGAGAACCTACTGTATAGTACAGGGAACTCTACTTAATGCTCTGTGGTGACCTAAATGGGAAGGGAAATCCAAAAAAGAGGGGATATATGTATATGTATAGCTGATTCATTTTGCTGTGCAGTAGAAACTAACACAACATTGTAAAGCAACTATACTCCAATAAAAATCAATTTAAAAAAAAAGAAGGCTTAAAATCCAGGACAGTTTGAGGCTTTGCTTGTTCCTTTGGGTTCAAAGTATCCAGTAGACCCCAATCTTGAGTTGAATGAGCCCCTCCCCATTGCCTTCTCCCTCCAGGAGGGGGTTGTAGTTAGTTTCCTCACCATTCCCTGAGGGTAAGGCTTCATTCCCTGAATCTGGACACTTATCACTATACAAAGACAACTTGGAGCTGCAGGAACAGGGGGCAACATTCAGCATTGTTAAATGAAAGGATGAATGAATGAATTGTATTTCTAGTATCCAGCACATAGATGAAATTTTAGGAGTATTTCTTGAATGAGTAAGTAAACTCAACCCAACAGATAAAAGTCAAGGCAGAATTGCTGGCCTTGCAATTATAATCCCAACCTTTCCCCACTGCCCTCCCCCATTCCCAAGCTCACCCCATTACTTGGAAATATTTGAGGAATCAGCAGAGGCTGAAGACCAATTGATCATGTTTCAACTAGGATCATTTCTAAGCTAAATGCAGGTAAAACAAAGAACTTGCATAGCCAGCTCAGAGGTGTGGGTGATGGGGAGCTAAATGCCATGAGACAGTCCTGCACAGTTTTTCTCAGTTTTTAGTTTTATTTACCCATTCATTCAACAAATAGTTACTGAAAAATCATTGTGAGCCGGACAGTTTTCTAGCCACTGGGGGCAGAGCAATGGACAAGCCAACAAGGTTCTTCTTTCGTGGAGTTACCGTTTCATTCATCCAAATGACAAATAATGACTGTGCCAAGCCGTCTATAGGGCAGTGCATATACATTCCTGCCTCCAAGAGCTTTACATACATATATATATGTGTATGCCCAGAAATTAACAAACACTGATATATTGGAAAGTAGTAAATCCTGGGGCTTTGGGCGCAGATACTGAAACAGGAAAGGGGATGGGAGTGTGGATAGAGCATGCAGTTTTAAATAAGGTGCTCAAGGTTGAACTCACTGAGAAAGTGATACTGGAGCAAGTCCTGTAGGAAGTAAGGGAGCAGGATGTCCAGGGAACAGCATTCCAGGCAGATGAAAGCAAATGTAAAGGCGCCAAGTTGGGAACACTCTTGGCTTGTTCAAGAAACGGCAATGAGCCTAATATGACTGAAGCAGAGTAAATAAGGAGGAGAAATGAGGTGGGGGCAGAGGGAATTATGTTGGGTCTTGTTGGCCATTTTAAAGATTTTTCCCTTTCCTCTGAGACAGGAAGCCATCAGATGATTTTTAACAGAGGAATAACATGATGTGACTCAGGTTTTAGCAGGATCACTCTGGCTGTTCAGCGAAGAACAGGCTCTAGTGTGGCAGGGAAACGTTGTGATATCTGTGGGATTTTGTAAGCTGATAGTGAAAATATAAGAAATGATGCTCCAAGGAGAAGAAGAGATAATTTCTGGGAAATGTCCTTGAGTGGGCAAGAGGGGGATGGCTCTGGTACCCAAGTGGAGGAGCTCCCAACACAGGTTTCACCAATAGTCATGGGGGGAAGGCAGAGTTTATGGGCATAGATGCATGTAAGTGGGTAAATGTGATGGTGAGAGCTTGTGTTATTTGTCTCACATTTTCCTCAATTTTTCAGTGAAGTGGGAAGCAAGACCATCAACTGAGAATGAAGATGGAGTAGGCGGTATTACAAATTTGAAGAGAAAAGAATCATCGCTACACGAATGCATTTTAAAATAATCCCTTAAAAAAACTCATAATACACGTAATACTAAAATTTTGGCTATAGATGTGGTTCCAGAAAGAAAAGATGAAAATGTTTTTACACACACACCATATGTAAAGCCATCTGAGTTCAACAACATGTACAAACCAAGTGACATGACTTGGCACATTTCCATGAAACAATGAAAACGGTAAGTCAATTCCCTAATTCTATTGAGATTTGAATCAGGTAAACATCTCTTTATTACTGAAGTCTTTTAAATTTAGGTCATTGCATAGGAGTGAAATACTGGAGTGTAAAACACGTGTCCAGAGTTAAGCAAGTGAGAAACACTGGTTTAGGAGCAAGATTGCAGGGTCTGTCTTACACCCCACACTGAATTTCAGCCACCAACTTCCTTTCGAACTGATTTCTGTGTTGTACCTCCCCCAGAGGTGAGGAACCTGGAATTTCCAGGGTTGTTTCACCCCTCCAGTCCCACTACAGGAAAACATGCTTAGAGTACACTCAGTGCCACTGCTGCATTTTACCAACTGGGTAAGACAACCTTGTGGTGTACCATGCAAAAAATTAAGGTGAAGTACAAAGCCAAACACACCTGTCTATTAAACATTTTTAAACCCGGAACATTTTAAAGCATGAGACACTCTCTTGGTATCTTGGGAGACTGTCTTCCAGCTGAACCTTTGACAACATTGTCCAGCGTCCAAGACTGCTTGTTGGTGCACCAAACTGGGCTATCGTACTGCTATGGCCTAGGGTAGGGACTCAACTGTCCCACAGCACAGAGAGCATTTAGCCAAGAGGACACGTGGGCATGGTGAGAACCAGCAGTGAAAGGGGAGGGCAGAGGCCACAGGTCCTTGCTCTGGGTCATCAGCAATCTGCAGACTTACCTTGGAAGTAAGTGGTCTCATCCTGGAAGCTGTGAAGGTTTGTCCCCACATGGAGATCTTAGCCCTAGAATTGTTATCTGTTTTGCATTTTCACTTTCATTTTTAACCCATTGGATTTAAATTTTTTAAATTTCTCAATCTCTTGGCTTAATCGCATTATTTTAACGTTTTACATTATTATATTCATTTTTGAAATATCTTCTTGGCATATGATGGTTTTCTTTTGCTTTAATTATATTTAGTCTGTTTTACCTTCCTTACTATTCAATTTTTGCCTTTTAATATTTTTAACAATATTCAAAAGCCTATATTTTATCTAGTTTTCTAGTCACTTTTAATTCTCTTACTACTTTTTATAATAGCTATATTTCTGTTTGTCTCTTTTCTTAACTAGTTGCAGGATTGCTTCTGATTTCTTAGCATTGCCTGGGGGTTCCCCTATTTCTTCCAGTTTTAACAGCCACTTTCCACCCACTCTACACACGCCCAAACGCCCAGCTGAAACCTTTAACACAGACAATTCAGAAGACCCAGCAGCCACGATTCCTTCCTCGGACAATAAAGTTCCTATTCTAGCTGCACATACTAGCACATTTGGAATGATGGTTGCTTCTCACACTGTGCTCTGTGATGTCCTTCTGTAATGTCCTTCTACCATGCATGGTCTCTGCTGTACAAATCAATGGATGGGAGCCAGACCTGTGGAGGATCACTACACAGCAGAAGGGAGAGGAAGGTGCCAGGTTTCTTCCAGAGAGGTACCACAACATGCTGTCCTCAAGCTTATTTTAACAAGGGGGAGTCTCAAAACTTAAAACAACTCTGCTAAGAAGTCACATTATGGACCAACAGAACCTTCAAAATATAAACTCCCTCAACTTGCTATAAGTAATATAATTAATCTAGACAGGGTGGGATGATAAGTGTCCATGATAAAAACAATATATGATATGATGCTGTTCATGTATGAATTTATATTTTTATATATACTCCTATAAAGATACACAAAAACAGTGATCACCAAAAGTTAATGATGGTTATATCAGGGTAGTGGAATTTTAGATGAACCTGACTTTCTTTTTTTTCTTTGTATGTTGCTTGAATTCTTTAAGAAGAGCATGTGCTACTTTTATTTTATATAAATTTATTTATATATTATATCTGTGGAAATAAAGACCAACCAAATGAGTAAAGCAAAGCCTATTTATTCAGAGCTTGCTATAGCAAAGGCGTGAACTACATCACTTGTGTTAGGCTCAGAGAGACTCAAAGGCCGGCAGAGGAGTGGGAAATGTTATAGCGGCGAAAAGAGAAGGCTTCAGGTGTGCCCTGACTGAAGGCTGTGGGCACAGGGAAGCTGTGGCTGGGCTAACTAAGACTGGGGCATCCTTTGAGATTGGTTAGGGGTACACATTTGGCTTTCTCAGGTTGGTCCTCAGCTGGAAGCAGGGACAGAAATCAGGGAAGCCATTAGTTATTCATCAAGTTCTGATCATTTTGGAGTGATTGTTAGGCAAGTTATTGTTTAGCTTCCTGGATTACCACTAGAGATAGCAAGCTGGCTTCCTGCAAGACTGATTTACAGTGGGCTGGCTTCCTAGGCTCATTATTGTAGATAATGGGGTTGGTATCATGGGCAGGTTGCTGCAGGTAGTGAGTCAGAGTTCTATTTGTATTTATGGTCTGGCCATTGGCTGTTTGTATATTCAGTCTCTCATACTTTACTATATGTATAGATAAATATAGTTATACTTATTGACAAACATATTTTATATAATAAATTTTATATAAAAATAAAGCTATCTAACTGTGAAAAAGGTAACAAAATTATCTTTAAATAAAGTAGACAAATGAATGGTATAAAGGAGAAAATGCCTCCTCTTCTTAGCCCTTACCTTAATGTAGTATTGGTTCCAAAAACTATTTATACACATCATCACACTATCAAAAATAGGAGTTTATTAAACTGAAATGGGAAGGACATTCCTACTTCTATAGGAATCTTTTTTAACTAGAAGGACTTCTAAATTCCATTTCCAATTGCACTAAGTACATCCTGCTGATAGATTGATAACCCCATCACCCTTCTACAGGTGTTTGCTGAGGACTATTAGGCAGCAGGAATGAACCTGGCTTGGTTAGCTACGTAAAGGGCAGGCAGTGTGCTGAACTGGCCTGGAAGCACCGTGATCAACCATCCTAGTCACTTGCCCCAGGTCCTCTCATTGAGGAAGTTAAAGGTGAAAATCACCCCAGATGAGGGTAGTTGGGGCAAGGGAGTTAGCAAACAAGTAAGCCAAACACTACGGCAGAGCTGCGCAGAGCTCCTTAAATAATCCTAGGGTCACTGGGACATGTCTTTTCTTTGCAACTGAAAAGAGCAAAGCTAACACTTAACCACTCAAGAAATAGATGATACTTAAAATTTTTGAAAGTATTTCATTAAAAAATGTAAAATAGGGCTTCTCTGGTGGCACAGTGGTTGGGAGTCCGCCTGCCAATGCAGGGGACATGGGTTCGTGCCCCGGTCCGGGAGGATCCCGCATGCCGCAGAGCGGCTGGGCCCATGAGCCATGGCCGCTGAGCCTGCACGTCCGGAGCCTGTGCTCCGCAACGGGAGAGGCCACAGCAGTGAGAGGCCCGCGTACCGCAAAAAAAAAAAAAAAAAGTAAAATATCAAAATAGGAGGCCCTATGTTTAGTTTGATTAACCAATGACAAAGATGTGTTTATTGACAGTTTTCTACCGTACCTCTTTCAAAAAAAGATACTGGAAGCACAAATAAAAACTGTCTGAAAGGCCTATTATCTTCCAGCTTTATAATTCTAAAGGGACCTTGTATGTCTCGGGTTCCTCAAGTGTCATAGACTCTAAGCTGTTCTCAAACTGAACCTGGTCACTGGTTTTGCAATTCATCTGAATATACCTCTTAAATTGAAGTTTAGGGTGACCCTGCTTTGTCACAGAGCCATTTAGTACTTACTCCACTACTGACTATGTAACATTCTCATCTCATAGAGAAATCAGAAAAGAAAAATTTAAGACTGTGGAGTGAATGTCTGCTTGAGAATAAGTTTGCATTGTTTTCCTTCTGTTCGCCCTGAAGACACCTCTTAAGAAGGGGTGGGTAGAGATTTAGTACAGCCACACTTAGGTCAGGGCAGGACTGTAGGGATTAAAATTAGGCAGCCTACACATATATACAATGGAATATTACTCAGCCATAAAAAGAAACGACATTGAGGGCTTCCCTCAATGGGTGGCGCAGTTGTTGGGAGTCCGCCTGCCGATGCAGGGGATGCGGGTTCGTGCCCCGGTCCGGGAAGATTCCACACGCCGCGGAGCCGCTGGGCCCGTGGGCTATGGCAGCTGAGCCTGCGCATCCGGAGCCTGTGCTCCACAATGGGAGAGGCCACAATGGTGAGAAACCCGCGTACCGGAAAAAAAAAAAGAAACGACATTGAGTTTTTTGTAGTGAGGTGGATGGACCTAGAGTCTGTCATACAGAGTGAGGTAAGTCAGAAAGAGAAAAACAAATACCGTATGCTAACACATATATGTGGAATCTAAAAAAAAACAAAAAACAAAAAAATGGTCATGAAGAACCTAGGGGGCAGGACAGAAGTAAAGACGCAGACCTACTAGAGAATGGACTTGAGGACACGGGGAGAGGGAAGGGTAAGCTGGGACAAAGTGAGAGAGTGGCATGGACATATTTACACTACCAAATGTATAACCGATAGCTAGTGGGAAGCAGCCGCATAGCACAGGGAGATGAGCTCAGTGCTATGTGACCACCTAGAGGGGTGGAATAGGGAGGGTGGGAGTGAGGGAGACACAAGAGGGAAGAGATATGGGGATATATGTATATGTATAACTGATTCACTTTGTTATAAAGCAGAAACTAACACAGCATTGTAAAGCATCTTTATACTTCAATAAAATGTTAAAATAAATAAATAAATAATAAATAAATAAAATAAATAAAATTAAGTTAGGCAGCCTGGAAAGGAGGTTGTTAGGATTTAGGGCAACTACCTTTCCAAGGGGTACATGGGTAGTTAGAGTGGCCATCCTTAGAAAGGAGAGTAGAGCCCCATTGACTGGTAAAGAAGGTTAGAGAGCAAAGCGGTGAGGTCACTGGGGACAAGGAGAAGGACAGGACGAAAGAGTTGTGTCATAGAGAAGAGCAGGCACCTCCATTACTACTGCTTACAACTCTCAGTGCCCTGTCATTGCCCTTTCCTTTGGGCAGCTTGCCTCTGGACCAAGCTACATGAGCTCAATATAGGCTGTGGTTACTTATGTTCACACAAAATGAGGGTAGGCACAAGTGGTCTTCTGAGAAGTCAGATGATAACCTTCAGTGTTATGTGTTCTGACCCCACTTCTTTATAATTTATACATTCATAGCTTGAAATTACACTTTAGATGGCCTAGAGAATGTCCCCTTCCATATATAATAAGAAGACAGGTAACTTCCTACATGCTATTAACAAGGTTTTATTATGAACAGGGAATGGATTCATAATCAATTGGTCCTTGAGTCTATTGCCAGAAAGAGAGGCTTGGTATTAGTTATGTGAAAGCTAAAACACATTGTCTTTGATAGTCTCCAAAATTAACTCCAAAGTTTAACATAAAATAAACACTTACCATAAATTAATTTGATTCGTTATCTAGTGATACATTTTGTTGTTAATTTATCTTAGAAAATATCACAAGAAAGCAACTGAAAAGCTCTAAAATCCATCTCTTCCTCTTTATCAGCTCTGCCACTCATTCTTCATGTTTCTTGACTGGACAACCATAAATGAGTTCTAACAAGTATCCTTGCTTCTGGTCTGCCTCATCCTGGCTACTTTCAATGAACTCATTCTGCCCATACAGATGTGTGAAAATATAAAAGTCCCACCACTTAACAGTCCCAGTGTAGGTTCCCACTTCCATCCTCGGAATTCACTCAAGCTGCCTCCTGCTCCATGTATTCCAATCTGGTACCCTTTGCTCTTGTCTCTTCTGGATTTCTGACCCCAGCTATAATGGTTTCCTTTGGACAATTCTACTCCAACTCAACTCCAGTATATCTCTCAGACAGAATCCTGATATTCACCTCATATCATTCTCCACTTAGCACTTGGGTAAGAGATACCTCTAACCCTCCCCACACCAGTCTTTTAGCACCTATGCCAAGGGAAATTGAAAAGTTTCTAGTCTTAATTTCTTCATTATCTATCCTCTAAACTGAAGCCAGATTCATCTCTCTAAAATTAAACATGATGTTTCCTCCCTGCTTAAAATGCTTCAGCGGCTCCCTGTGGCCTGACTTCAAGAGATAGTACAAATTCCCCGTGGCAAACATGGTGGACAAAGTCCTTTGTGATGTTGCCCCAACCACATAATTGTGGTGCACAGGCTTAGTTGCTCCATGGCATGTGGGATCTTCCCGGACCAGGGCTCGAACCCATGTCCCCTGCATTGGCAGGCAGATTCTTAACCACTGTGCCACCAGGGAAGCCCTAATCATTTGTTTTTAATATTTGTCTTCTCACTAATTGTCTTTGAATCTCTAGTTCCTTGGATAGTACCTGACCCGTAATTATCATTGAGTGAAGGAACTAATAAATGAATTAATGAATGTTAGTGTAGATCCAAAACACATTCTTAGAAAAAATGTAACATTACTTTTAGATGTATAACTCTACCAGAGTTGAGTAATATCACTGATTTTTTTATGGTGAAAGAGAAGAAAAAGAAGTAGGCATTCTCCAGTTTGAACAATATTTTGTGAGAGTTTCTCTTGGGACCCTGGTGATTCCTGCACATTCTCCAGGAATTCTGAAATAAAAGAGGTTGTAATGGAAAAGAACAGAAGGAAATTGAAAGAAACTCAAAATGATAGCAGCTGACGGTTTTGCCAGGTAAAAACATTAAAATTTTTCTTTGATAACAATTCCAAATATATGAGTTACTAAGAAAAACATATTAACCAACCAATATTATACAAGTTAGGAGGGAAGGAAAATTTGCATCCAGTGATGTAAGTCTGTAGGTGATGCTATGAGGAAACATCATGCTGGCAGGCAGGCAGGACATCAGCCAGGAAAAGATGACACTGTAGTATTGTTATTATTAGTTGAGTTTTTCAAGGGGTTCATAATTTTGCTGCTGTTGTTGTTGTTGTTTTCTATCGTAATGAAGGAAAAAGAAGATATTTTTGTGTGGCATGAGAAGATAAATGGAACCTGAGACCTGTTTTACAATGTACATAGCTGATTATATATGCTTTCGATGGGTCTACTGAATTTTTTCTTTTTTTAATTCTGAAAAGTTGGATGGGAGGAAGAAGTTTCCTCCCCTCCCCTACATGTCTCAGATGCTTTTGATTCTCTGATCTATTTCCATGTAGAGATAGAAATGATTATCCAAGAGTGTACTGAAAGAGCTTATATATTAATAATAGGATAACAATATGACCTCTATTGTTTTTATTTTCAAAGCACATATCGATCTCAACCAGCCACAGAGACCACTAGCATATCAGGCACTGGACAGAGAAGGCAACCTCAGCATTATCTACCTCCTACTCAGCTCCTATCAAGAGCCTCTCTGAGAGCGGTATGATTTAGAAATTATCTTTCATGATATACAATCCCTCTGTTCTTCTATGGTAGAAGATATGTTACTTTGTTACTGCATTAAATCAAATCAGACTGTCAGATGAGATGTTTATCAACAAAACCTGCAAGAAATAGTGATATTAAATCCCCTATTTGATTTCCCATAAAAAATAAAATCATTAATGACCATCCTTAACAGAAACTTTCATGTGCAACATTTCTTAAGATAAAAAGAAAAAGTAATAGGACTAAGAAAATCTCAGTTACTCTGAGAGATATTGTGTATGATTCCTCCTTCCTACTAAGTGAAGTCAAAATTTCAGCCCAGTAGCTTACTTCTCCAGGTCCTCTGAGCCCAGTTTGCAGTAAAGGCTCTGCTAGTCATTATCAGGTAATATGGCCACTCCAGCCATAACTTGTTATCTCTTGAGTTTACAAGCCACCTTCTCCATTTATTCTTGCTTTTCCTCTATTTGCTTTAGGCTTAAGCCTTTTTTAGTGGTAATTTCTTAGTCTTATTCTTTTATTCACTCATTCAATAAAATGTATTGCCGTGTATTGAGAGCCCACTATGTGCCAAGTCTGGGAGCTCGTGATTAAGACAGAAGCAGTCATGGAGTTTACAATCTAAGCTAGGAATCAACTCACACTAAGTTATTTTGGGCTCTTTTACAAACTTATGATCTCTCTGTCAAAAATTCCAGGCTCTTTGCAACTGTCTCATCCCCCATGTTGGTCTCTCTGAACCAGAGGGCTCTGCAGACACTACCAGACGCATGGCCATCAAGGACCTGCGTAGCAGAGTAATACAAATTTCCATTCTACTCGTGTGCAGCCCCTGACCCCAAGTTCATAATGGCCTTCTAGAAAGAAGCAATTTAACATAGGTGCAGATTCTGCCAGAGGCTACTGACTTTTGAGGATATTCTAATTCCCATGATACGATCCTTGTCTAAACCTTCCCGACTTCCATTCCTTGCACACTAAGCTTAATCAACACAAAACTACCCCAGTTCCCTGAACACATCATGTCTTTCAATTCTCCACATCTTTGCAAATGTTCCCTCTCACCCTTCCTTTGCCAACTTGTCTATCTGACATAGTGCCATCTGTCATTCAGATCACTGCTTAAGGAACGCCTCCTCCATGATGCCAGCTGTCCTCCCTCCTCCCTTTCTCTTCTCCTTTCCCAAAGTAATTCCTCCCTCTTCTGTGCTGGATAGTTACAGTGCAATGGTTTCTAGCTTAGTCTCTGAATTCAAATTAACCTGAGTTCATCTCCTGGCTCCACCACTTAGCAACTACGTGATCTTGGGCAATTTATTTAACCTTACTAGGCCTCAGTTTCCTGATCTGCAAAAGGGGACAATAATAGTATCTATCTCATAGGGTTGTTAGAATTAAATAATATAAGAAATTAAAAGAATTTAGGTTCTGACACATAATAAGAACTTTTACCATTGATCATATCACATTGGGTTGTAGTTATTTATTTCAGTTTCACTCCACCCAACTAGACTAGAAGCTTCTTAAGAGCAAGAATCATGTCTTATTCATCACAGTGCCTCACATACAGTAAATGCACAATAAGTGGGTTTTTAACTGAACCTAAAAGTGGCATAAAATGTGCATAATTCTTTGTAATTTAATGCAATTCAGATGAAGGACTTTTAAATAACTCCTACTGTACTAACTGCAGTTAGAGAGCATCCTTCTCCCACACCCTCTTTAAAATTTCCTACTCCTTTATGGCTTAACATCAGTCACTCAACAGTTATCTATCTAGTACCGACCATGTGCCAAGCAATGTGATAGGCAGTGGAACTTTCTTAGTGAACATGAAGCAGTTCCAAGCCTCTAGAGAAGAGACAGACAAGTAAACCAGCTTACACAATAAAGTCCCGTGGGAGTCACAGTGGGATAACATACAAAATGCCATGGGAAAACTTAAGAAGAAGCAACTATGCAAATTTTGGAGTCAGAGAAATGAAACCTGGCTGAAATTCAGAGTGCAGGGTCTTTGGGAGGTATACTCTTTACCCACTAAGTTAATAGTTGACCAACCAGCTGCCCAGGGGCACCCCTGGTCCAGAGGCACCCTTCTCTTAATATTAATGACAGGTTCTAGGGTACTCGGGAGAGCAGTACCTTAGGGTCTTGGGCAACCCTAACTTCCTTGCAACATTACTGCCTAAAGGATATTCAGCCTTTAGATGGTGATATAGTTAAATGCAAATACATTGTGAAAAACACGAGATGCCTGGGCCAGTATCATCTGGAGCCTCCCAGGCCTCATAGAATTCACTGCAATAAGTCTTCCTGTTTTAAACAACAACATGTCTCTTCTTGGAAAGATCCAGGTTTTTTCAAAACACCTGTTAAAATTATACATGCATAAATTATTTTACTATGGTCAGAAAGATCTTAATTCTTTTTGCCTGTAATCTGTGCTCTACATACAAAACATTCTGTGACAATCTCTAAGTTCTTTCATTAAATAAAACATTTATTGAGGTACTATGATTATTATCATTACCCCAAGGGTCAGCATAGCTTGAGTTTTTAATTCTTTGTTTCCTGACTCAATTATCACACACTCAGTTTTCCCACACCTGTGGGTTTATTTATGTAGTGAAGTAATTTGGGGGAAGTGTAAATACACCGAAGAACATAAAAGTCAACAGAATCACTCATCAAAGATTAAAATGGCTTTTGGCTGTAGTTTAAGGGACTCCATTCTGGAACTTCCAATCTGTTTAGCAATGGTCCCTTCCTTTGTCTGAGAAGCCCACTGGGGCAGTTCTCTTTAATGAACGCTTTTTCCTTTCCACGTGAAGTATACCACTCCCCCCCGCCAGCTCCATTTCCAACAGAATATAATTCTAGATGTTGAATTTGAGTTAACTGAAAAGTTGAGTTCTAGATGTCGGGCAGAACTGGATTTGAATTCTGCCTCCAAATCATTAACTAGCGGTGTGACTTTGGATAAGTTACTTAACATCTCTGAATCTAGTTTTCTTATCTGAATAGAACTATTATAAAGATTAAGTGAAATAACATTTATAAAAAGTTTAACTACACATTGTTCTAAGTGCTTTATATGTATTAACTAATTTACCCTTTACCAGGTGTCCATCCCATAGGAGGCTTAGGGATAAATATCATGTGACCACTTTACTGTGAGTTCTACCAAGCCCACATCTCTCCTACATGCCATATTCTGTACCTGCCAGTCACAAAATAAAGGCAGTTTTTCCTGCCGTGGCCAGCCTTGACATGTTACTAACCCTAGGCATCCAGCCCTGACCCCTTCTGAACAGGGCCTTCAATGTGCGCAGTGTGTCTGCTTGGCTCAGATAGGCAGCCTGCAGCCCTTCGCACTAGCTGCTAATGCATCTCTGCATTTTAATCCAGCAGAGCTGGCTTTGCTGACATTAGGGACATGATGCAAAGCACAGCTCTTTAGTTTCCAAATGAATGAAAAAATGGCACATTGAAAGAGAGGCTGGCCACAGCATCTAGCTAGAAAACAATAATGACTCACAGGAAAGACAAAGGCTGAGTAAGCACCAATGACAGGCCACTCATCCCTTCAACATCACTCTGGGAAAATATGGTCTCACTATGGAACAACCAAAAACATATAGACAAGATCTCCCAGGCTTCTGAGGATAGTCTAATTCCTACCTGGCTTATACACTGCATAACTTCTAAATTAGCTACACTAGGAGTTGGGAGAAGATGTACAGGGACCATGGATATTAGAAATATTTACATGTGGCATGTATCTGCGTCATGACTGGCACTGCTAATCAATTATGAAATGACTATTAGACAGCTTTGATAAGAGAACTTGTTTACAGTCTGGATGTTGGACCACAAAATATTCCACTGGTGACAAAAAGAGATTGAAGCTAGTTTCTGTATGTATACACTCTCAGAGGTCTGGGCAGAAATCTAAAAAAAAAATCTGAGAATACATAAAATATTTAGTGTGATACCCTTTCCTTAATGATGTTGATGATGATTATCACCACATAATGCTACCTAATCATGGCATACTTTAAGTAGGAAAGTATCTTATTAATACATAAGCTTTTCTTTTAACCTATTCATTATTTTTATGGGTGATTATTCAATATATTAACAATTATCTTTGTGCAACAAAAAACACGTCATAATTTTTAATACTAGTAAATGTTCAAAATTTTGAACTAAGCAAATGTTTACATAATATCCCACAGGGGAAACATTACTTTGGTAAAAGGGTCTAATGAATCAGTATTGCCTTCACTTTCTTTGGGATTTCTCAGGAATTGCCAACAAGTACTGGGAACAAAAAGGGTATGTCTAGAAGACTGCTTGTGGTATGCTAAAATATCTTGAATTAACTAAATCAAGAATTTGTTGACCAAAACCAAGCATTCTTAGAAAACAAACCTTGTATACACTTTTAATGTTTTTGGCTCCCCAGCATCTAAACCTCTTTGCTATGCATGAGAAACCTTATGAGACAGAACCCACCTTCCACTACAGAAGCTCAGCACTCCAGGTATTGGCTTGGCCAGCTAGACTGCTGCTGGCACATGGTCTAGATTCCTCTGATTGGATGCACCCACCTCAGATTTTGAACCAGGACCAAAGAAGGAGGAAGCTCAGAGTCCATTCTGAATAGATTAATAATAGCAGGGACAGAAGCTGCATTCGTTTTCCAAAGCGCAGCGATTCCAGGCCACCTCCAGTGCCAGCATCAGGTTGAAGGCAGGGCAAGCTGTGGCGTCTGAGCCTATCATAGGTACAGTGATATCTTACTGGGATGCTTCTGAGATGTAATGTTGGACATGGTTCCTGGTTCTATCACTTACAAGCCCGGTTTTCAAGCCCTTCTGGAGGTTATATCAAATACCAAACATTTTAAAATAATTTTTTTTGTGTAAGAATCCTGACTATTTTGTTATATTTATTTTTAAATATTTTAAAATATCGAACTCATTACTCCAGCTATATGTGGTAGCTTGAGAAGGGGGTGGGCAGTTGGTAGCCATTGCAAAAACATTTGCTGGTAGTCGGGAGCATTATCACTTTGAATTCCAGAATGTACCTTCCAGGTGGCAATGACTGTGCACAGACATGTGATGTGAATCAGCATTTAACTGTTTTCTCTTACCTGTTCTAGAGCCCTCACACCACACTATGGCTCCCAGTCTGCTCTTTCTCTACCCCCAAATGGCCCACTCAGGGTGCTCGACTGGGAGTAATTCCCATTCCCATTCACTGAGAACAGCATTGAAATCCTAGGTCCACCTTTTGTTCCGCTGGACTTTCCCTCATTTAGTTCATTCTCTTTCCCCTTTCTTGTCAGAGTTCCTTAGTACAATATTCTGCTTCTTTGAAGAAGAGCTTTAACTAGCTCTTCTACCCCATTTCATTCTACTTCTTAGGAGGTAAATTCATAGCAGTCAGTTGTGCATGTGGAGACTGTCCTTGTTGGCGTTACCCTATTATCTCTCATTAACATTAAAGAATGTCTTCTCTCCGTACCTCTGAAAGATGAGAGAATCTTTTGTGGGAATTTTACCTTTGTTCTATTCTCAGAGAGTGGTGTCACTTTAAGTAGTATCTTAACAAAATTTTCAGCAAATAACTTAACTATTCAATTGAAACCATCTCTCCTTCTAAGCAAAAAAAGGTTATTTGGGACCTAGCTGATTCAAGGTGGTGACAGTTCACATAGAGCTTTCCAAAGCTAGCATCTGTGAAATCATGAGCATATCCACTTGATGAAGGAGAAGTTAGATGTTAAAGAAAGTTACTAACTTGCTCAAAGCACAGAGCTGGTTCAAAGTGGAACTGAATTGCTGGGACTCAAAACCCAAGCTTCAAACACCCTACTTTTCCTCTACATAACTGTACTTCTCAACTATTAGTCTCATTTGTGGTGCCTGCCACACCCAGAACCCAGAACCACTTCTAGGGGAAATTGCCCATCTTGAGTCCCTACTGACAGGGCAGCCCCCAGCCACGGTGGTTTGATCATACCCCTCTCTGGCCTCCACTAATTGAACAGGGGTGGGCAGCTGACGCAAAGAAAGCCAATTCAACAGACTGATCGGCAGTCTATGAGGTTGCCTGACACAAAAAGTTTTGACTCAACAGAGGTGACCTGAGTCAACCAGATCCTAGCTGAGTCTTACTCCTTTTAACTAAGAAGCCTAATTGACTCAACCTTACTGTAGATAATTATTGTATACATTATTCTAATTAACACATTGTGTGGAACAATCTTGTTCAATTTTCTTTTTCACCACTCTCATGTAAACATGTCCTAATGGAACAGGACATCACATGTTGGAAGTTCCCAATCTTTTATCCTCTGATAATTGCTTTTTTCTAGGAACTTATGTTCTGTGGATTCCTTGACCCCACAGTATTGGTCCTCTCTCTACTTTTTGGTCTGTCCTTCTTCTATGTGCTAGGCAGCATTCCTAGTGCTTGACACAAATTTTCTTATTTAAGGTTCATAACAACCCCATAAGGTAAGCACTATCAGTATTTACATTTTACAGATGAAGGAAGCGAGACACAGAGGTGGTGGTTTGGATCAGGGTGGCAGCAGAGGAGAAAAGAGAGCAGATTAACAGATGTAGTTTGAAAGTGGGACCAACAAGGCCTGGCCACTGGCTTACATGTGGAAGTGAGGGAAGGGGAGAATCAAGAATGATACTGAAGCAACAGGGTGAATTATGCAGCCATTTGTTCAGCCTCTTTGTCATCTCTAATTGGATGTTCCAGAAGCCCTTCCAGAAGACAAGGTCAACATGTCTAAAACTGAATTTTATTAATAATTCTTTCCATAAGAACTGCTCCTATTTTTAATATTTTCTTTTTCAAAGAGTGTCACCATCACTGTTATTAAATGACAAGTACTTTATAGAAAGCGATGCCAATGAGAGAAGCAGTTAAAAGTACAGTTTTAGATCCTACTATAGTGAAGATCCTTCTAGTGTTCAAACTGTTTTCTCCAACTTACTAATATATTTACTAGACTTTTAGCTCCGTCATTTGATCATAAGCTTCTCAAGGGCAGAGATTATGTCTGTAATTAGAGCTAACATTTACTGAGTATTTTCCAAAGATCAGAGCTGTGTTAAGCATTTGGCATGCATCATCCCATGTAGTTCTCCCAACGGCCTTATAGGCAGGGAATAGAGCACAGTGGTTAAGAACGGGGGCTAGACTGCCTGGGTTCAAATCCTGACCTTGTCACGTGATTTGGGGGAAGCTACTCAACTTTTCCATGCATTGGTTGTCACACTGGACTCTGGGAGAACAGAGGAGGGACATGTAACTCAGATAGATGAGATCAAAGACAACTTTCTAGCATGAAATGAATCGCTGAGCTGAATCTTTGTTCACAAGGGTCAGAGTGTTGCAGGCGGAGAGAGCAGCCTATGTGGAGGCCCAGAAGTAAACAAAAGCATGGAACCTGACTGTTTGAACTAATCAGTCAATGCAGTTTCCCAAGGACAAGGAAGGGTCACAAACTCAAATACCTACAAGAACCAGGCAAGTAAGGTAAGTAAAGAGACTGGCCAGGGGTAAGATAACAGTAAGGTATGAGATCTGGGCAAACAGGAGAGCACAGGACTCACCTATAGGGGCCCAGCCTCTGCTCCTGCCAAACTCCTTCCTGCTCACCAAGCTCCACTACACTGCCCTTCATTCTCTGCCGTGGGAACCACCGAGCTTATACTGCCTCCAAGCTCCTTCACTTTCTGTTTCCTGTAACTGAACGTCCGTTCTTTGCATAGCTGGCTCTTTTTGCATCATTTCAGTTCAAATGTGATTTAAAAGAGGTCTTCCCTGATGCCCACCCACAAGCCAGTCCCAGACCTTCTAGTGATTCATTCTAATTTATTTTTTTCAGAGCACTTGCTACTATGTGAAATTATTATACTCCTTTGCTTATTTGTGGATTTTGTGTATTTGTTTAATTATATACTGGGTAAGTAATATAAGTTCTCCTGGAGCAGGAAACCTTTCCAGCACCTAAAACAATAGCTAACACAACAGTAAGAGCCAAAAAAAAAGGCCATTTATTCATTTTGAATACATAAAAAGTGCTTTTATTATGCACCTACTCAGTGCCAGGTCCTATAGGCTGCAGAGATTGAACAAACATCAGAATGTAGGTACTAGTTAATGCCAGAGGAATGGGTGATAAAACCCAGGACGTGGGTCAGACAGGAATTCTTTGTAGGAGTAGACAGAAGAAGAAATATCCCGAAGATACTGATCAGGGGAGATAAGGGGGAAGCAGGAGAGAAATGGTATCACAGAAGCTAAAAGAAAACAGAGTTCACAATGTAAATCACAACTTGATTAGATGATTTGCTGTTGGCTGATTATGATGTACAGTAGATACCTAGATAGCTAAGACTCCTCTCATTACATTGTCTCATTATTGTGCCCATCTGGGGACTTCTGAAGCCTCACCTACTTATCTACTGTCTGTCTAGTTTTCCTGTAATATATCTCAGTAGTGATGCCATGTCTGTTCTCCTTTTACCTATTCAAAAACACTTCCCTGCATTCTCATCTTCAAATAAATAAATTTCCATTTATATATTCATCCTACCTGGAGATACTGAAATACATACATATATATATATATATATATATATATGTACTAAAAAAATAGGCAAGGTTAGGGATGGATAGTGACCAGAATGTATATGAATGAAGGATATATGTGATATTCTAGATAAGGTGTTATGGAATGGCTTCTCTAATAATTAGATGGCATTTGAGCAGAAATCTTAAGGACATTAGTGAATGAGCCTTGTATATATTTGGGGAAGAATGTTCTAGAGAGAGGGAACAACAAAAACAGCAAGAAGTCCAGTGTGGCTGGTGGAGAATGAGTGGGGGTGGGGGTGGGTGGAAGAAGACAAGGGGTTGGTAGTGAACAGGATAGACTGAAGGAAGCAGCAACTGCTTTCATCTTAGGGACTCTCCAAGTCTGCCTTAGGAAGTAGGGTGCAACCAGCGCCCAGCACACAATAAGTGCCCAATAAACATTTGGTGAATGAATGAATCCCTCAGGTGGCAGAGAATTATTTGAGATCTGCATCGTGGAGAACACAGCTGACTGAATGAGCCCCTAACTCAGGCAAGTTTGTCACTTAATTATATTTATATTAGTGTTTTCTCTAGAATTTTTTCAAATGTATGTCTTACCTTTCCGAGAAAATATATATTTTTTTTTAAGTTATGGACCATGTCTTTTCTGATTCCAACTTCAGTGCTGGAACTCAAAAAAATAAATCAGGAAAGGCAGTGGAATGTAGATATATAATGGAAGAAAAAGAAAAAATTATAAAGGGTGGTTGGTTATATCTGGATGATGGGATGAGAGATGATTTGTATCTTTGAAACCTTATGTTTTTATGTGTCTTAAAACTTTCTACCATATACATGTATTCTTGTTATAACTTAAAATGATACATTAGAATACTACAAGGTACTAGCTATTAAAGCCAGTGAAATCCACCTCCATTAACCCTTGTTCAAGATCCATACAGCTGAAGTATTTGAGTCTCAATTTCCCTATTAGTCAGCTACATATATTTAAAAAGTCTTGGAGAGAGAGACCTTCAAGATGGTGGAGGAGTAAGATGTGGAGATCACCTTCCTCCCCACAAATACATCAGAAATATATCTACTGATGTGGAACAACTCCTACAGAACACCTACAGAACTCTGGCAGAAGACCTCAGACCTCCCAAAAGGCAAGAAACTCCCCATGTACCTGGGTAGGGCAAAAGAAAAAAGAATAAACAGAGACAAAAGAATAGGGACGGGACCGGCACCAGTGGGAGGGCGCCGTGAAGGAGGAAAGGTTTCCACACACTAGAAACCCATTCGCGGGCGGAGACTGCAGGGGGCAGAGGAGGGAAGCTTCAGAGCCGCGGAGGAGAGCGCAGCAACAGGGGTGCGGAGGGCAAAGCGGAGATATTTCCGCACAGAGGATCGGTGCCGACCAGCACTCACCAGCCCGAGAGGCTTGTCTGCTCACCCGCCGGGGCGGGCGGGGCTGGGAGCTGAGGCTCGGGCTTCAGAGGTCAGATCCCAGGGAGAGGACTGGGGTTGGCGGCGTGAACACAGCCTGAAGGGGTTAGTGCACCACGGCTAGCCGGGAGGGAGTCTGGTAAAAAGACTGGACCTGCCGAAGAGGCAAGAGACTTTTTCTTGCCTCTTTGTTTCCTGGTGCGCGAGGAGAGGGGATTAAGAGCGCTGCTTAAAGGAGCTCCAGAGACTTGGCGCGAGCCGCGGCTATCAGCATGGACCCCAGAGACGGGCATGAGACACTAAGGCTGCTACTGCCGCCACCAAGAAGCCTGTGTGCAAGCACAGGTCACTCTCCACACCACCCCTCCTGGGAGCCTGTGCAGCCCGCCACTGCCAGGGTCCTGTGATCCAGGGACAACTTCCCTGGGAGAACACACAGCGTGCTTCAGGCTGTTGCAATGTCACGCTGGCTTCTGCCGCCACAGGCTCGCCCCGCATCCGTACCCCTCCCTTCCCCCCGGCTTGAGTGAGCCAGAGCCCCCGAATCAGCTGCTCCTTTAACCCCGTCCTGTCTGAGCGAAGAACAGATGCCCTCAGGCGACTTACACGCAGAGGCGGTGCTGGATCCAAAGCTCAACCCCAGGATCTGTGTCAACAAACAAGAGAAAGCGAAATCACTCCCAGCAGCCTCAGGAGCAGTGGATTAAATCTCCACAACCAACTAAATGTACCCTGCATCTGTGGAATACCTGAATAGACAACGAATCATCCCAAAAGGAGGTGGACTTTGAGAGCAACTGTAGACTTGGGGTTTGTTTTCTACATCTAATTTGTTTCTGGTTTTAGGTTTATCTTAGTTTAGTATTTAGAGTTTATTATCATTGGTACAATTGTTTATTGATTTGGTTGCTCTCTTCCTTTTTATATATATATAGATAGATTTTTTTTCCTTTTTCTCTTTTTCTGAGCATGTGTATGCTTCTTTGTGTGATTTTGTCTGTATAGCTTTGCTTTTACCATTTGTCCTAGGGTTCTGTCTGTCCTTTTTTTTTTTTAGTATAGTTTTAGCGCCTGTTATCACTGATCATAGGTGGATTTCTTTTTTGATTTGGTTGCTCTCTTCTTTCTTTTTCTTTTTCTATTACTTTTTATTTTTTTATTTATTTTATATTATTTTTTATTTTAATAATTTTATTTTTCTTTATTTCTTTCTTTTTTTCTCCCTTTTCTTCAGAGCCATGTGGCTGAGAGGGTCTTTGTGCTCTAGCCAGGTGTAAGGCTGGTGCCTCTGAAGTTGGAGAGCTGAGTTCAGGACATTTGTCCACCTGAGACCTAATGACTCCATGTACTATCAAACAGCAAAAGCTCTCCCAGAGATCTCCATCTCAACACTAAGACCCAGCTCCACTCAACAACCAGCAAGCTACAGTGCTAGACACCCTATGCCAAACAACTAGCAAGACAGGAACACAACCCCACCCATTAGCAGAGACACTGCCTAAAATCAAAATAAGGTCAGAGACACCCCAAAACACAGTCCTGCCCACCAGAAAGACAAGATCAGCCTCATCCATCAGCAAACAGGCACCAGTCCCCTACACCAGGAAGTTTGCACAACCCACTGAAAAAACCTTAGCCACTAGGGGCAGACAGCAAAAACAACGGGAATTACAAACCTGCAGCCTGTGAAAAGGAGACCCCAAACAGTAAGTTAAGCAAAATGAGAAGACAGAGAAACACACAGCAGACGAAGGAACAAGGCAGAAACCCACCAGACCAAACAAATGAAGAGGAAATAGGCAGTCTACCTGAAAAAGAATTAAGAGTAATAATAGTAAAGATCATCCAAAATCTTGGAAATAAAATGGAGAAAATACAAGAAATGTTTAACAAGGACCTAGAAGACCTAAAGAGCAAACAAACAAAGATGAACAACAAAATAAATGAAATTAAAAATTCTCTAGAAGGAATCAATAGTAGAATAACTGAGGCAGAAGAACAGATAAGTGACCTGGAAGATAAAATAGTGGAAATAACTACTGCAGAGCAGAATAAAGAAAAAAGAATAAATAGAATTGAGGAAAGTCTCAGAGACCTCTGGAACAACATTAAACGCACCAACATTCGAATTATATGGGTCCCAGAAGAAGAAGAGAAAAGGAAAGGGACTGAGAAAACATTGGAAGAGTTTATAGTTGAAAACTTCCCTAATATGGGAAAGGAAATAGTCAACCAAGTCCAAAAAGTGCAGAGAGTCCCATACAGGATAAATCCCAGGAGAAACATGCCAAGACACACATCAATCAAACTATCAAAAATTAAATATAAAGAAAAAATATTAAAAGCATCAAGGGAAAAGCAATAAATGATATACAATGGAATCTCCATAAGGTTAACAGCTGATCTTTCAGCAGAAACTCTGCAAGCCAGAAGGGACTGGCAGGACATATTTAAAACGATTACAGGGAAATACCTACAACCAAGATTACTCTACCCAGCAAGGTTCTCATTCAGATTTGATGGAGAAATTAAAACCTTTACAGACAAGCAAAAGCTAAGACAATTCAGCACCACCAAACCAGCTCTAAAACAAATGCTAACAGAACTACTCTAGACAGGAAACACAAGAGAAGGAAAATACCTGCAATAACAAACCCAAAACAATTAAGAAAATGGTAATAGGAATATAAATATCAATAACTACCTTAAATGTAAATGGATTAAATGATCCAACCGAAAGGCATGGACTGGCTGAATGGGTACGGAAACAAGATCTGTATATATACTGTCTACAAGAGACCCACTTCAGACCTAGGGACACATACAGACTGAAAGTGAAGGGATGGAAAAAGATATTCCATGCAAATGGAAATCAAAAGAAAGCTGGAGTAACAATTCTCATATCACACAAAATAGTCTTTAAAATAAAGACTATTACAAGAGACCAAGAAGGACACTACATAATGATCAAGGGATCAATCCAAGAAGAGGATATAACAATTGTAAATATTTATTCACCGAACATAGGAGCACCCGAATACCTAAGGCAAATGCTAACAGCCATAAATGGGGAAATCGACAGTAACACAAAAATAGTAGGGAACCTTAACACCCCACTTTCACCAATGGAAAGATCATCCAAAATGAAAATAAATAAGGAAACAAAAGCTTTAAATGATACATTAAACAAGATGAACTTAACTGATATTTATAGGCCATTCCATCCTAAAACAACAGAATACACTTTCTTCTCAGGTGCTCATGGAACATTCTCCAGGACAGATCATATCTTGGGTCACAAATCAAGCCTTAGTCAATTGAAGAAAATTGAAATTGTATCAAGTATCTTTTCCAACCACAACGCTATGAGACTAGATATGAATTACAGGGAAAAATCGGTAAAAAATACAAACACATGGAGGCTAAACAATACACTAAGAAACAACCAAGAGATCACTGAAGAAATCAAAGAGGAAATCAGAAAATACCTAGAAACAAATGACAATGAAAACACGATGACTCAAAGCCTGTGGGGTGCAGCAAAAGCAGTTCTAAGAGGGGAGTTTATAGCAATACAATCCTACCTCAAGAAACAAGAAATGTCTCAAATAAACAACCTAACCTTACACATAAAGCAATTAGAGAAAGAAGAACAACAACAAAAAAAAAACACCCAAAGTTAGCAGAAGGAAAGAAATCATAAAGATCAGATCAGAAATAAATGAAAAAGAAATGAAGGAAACAATAGCAAATAGCAATAAACCTAAAAGCTGGTTCTTTGAGAAGATAAACCAAATTGATAAACCATTAGCCAGACTCATCAAGAAAAAAAGGAGGAAGACTCACATCAATAGAATTAGAAATGAAAAAGGAGAAGTAACAACTGACACTGAAGAAATAAGAAGGATCATGAGAGATTACTACAAGCAACTCTATGCCAATAAAAAGGACAACCTGGAAGAAATGGACACATTCTTAGGAAAGCACAACCTTCCTAGACTGAACCAGGAAGAAATAGAACATATAAACAGATCAATTGCAAGCACTGAAATTGAGACTGTGATTAAAACTCTTCCAACAAACAAAAGCCCAGGACCAGATGGCTTCACAGGCAAATTCTATCAAACATTTAGAGAAGAGCTAACACCTATAGTTCTCAAACTCTTCCAAAATACAGCAGAGGAAGGATCACTCCCAAACTCATTCTGTGAGGCCACCATCACCCTTATTCCAAAAACAGACAAAGATGTCACAAAGAAAGAAAATTACAGGCCAATAACACTGATGAATATAGATGCAAAAATCCTCAACAAAATACTAGCAAACAGAGTCCAACAGCACATTAAAAGGATCATACACCATGATAAGTGGGGTTTATCCCAGGAATGCAAGGATTCTTCAATATAAGGAAATCAATCAATGTGATATACCATATTAACAAATTGAAGGAGAAAAACCATATGATCATCTCAATAGATGCAGAAAAAGCTTTCAACAAAATTCAACAATGATTTATGATAAAAAAAAGAAACCCAGAAAGTAGGCATAGAGGGAACTTACATCATACAATAAAGGCCATATATGACAAACCCACAGCCAACATCATTCTCAGTGGTTCTCAATGGTTCTCATCGTTTTCAACAGTGAAAAACTGAAACCATTTCCTCTAAGATCAGGAAGATGACAAGGTTGTCCACTCTCACCACTATGATTCCACATAGATTTGGAAGTTTTAGCCACAGCAATCAGAGAAGAAAAAGATATAAAAAGAATCCAAATCAGAGAAGAAGAAGTAAAGCTATCATTGTTTGCAGATGACATGATACTACACATAGAGAATCCTAAAGATGCTCCCAGAAAACTACTAGAGCTAATCAATGAATTTGGTAAAGTAACAGGATACAAAATTAATTCACAGAAATCTCTCGCATTCCTATACACTAATGATGAAAAATCTGAAAGAGAAATTAAAGAAACACTCCTATTTACCACTGCAACAAAAAGAATAAAATACCTAGGAATAAACCTACCTAAGGAGACAAAAGACCTGTATGCAGAAATCTATAAGACACTGTTGAAAGAAATTAAATATGATACAAACAGATGGAGAGATATACCGTGTTCTTGGATTGGAAGAATCAACATTGTGAAAATGACTATACTACCCAAAGCAATCTACAGATTCAGTGCAATCCCTAACAAACTACCAATGGCATTTTTCTCAGAACTAGAACAAAAAATTTCACAATTTGTATGGAAACACAAAAGACCCTGAACAGCCAAAACATCTTGAGAAAGAAAAATGGAGCTGGAAGAATCAGGCTCAACCTATACTACAAAGCTACAGTAATCAAGACAGTATGGTACTGGCATAAAAACAGAAATATAGATCAATAGAACAGGAGAGAAAGCCCAGAGATAAACCCATGCACGTATGGTCACCTTATCTTTGATAAAGCAGGCAAGAATATACAATGGAGAAAAGACAGCCTCTTCTATAAGTGGTGCTGGGAAAACTGGACAGCCACATGTAAAACAATGAATTCAGAACACTCCCTAACACCATACACAAAAATAAACTCAAAATGGATTAAAAACCTAAATGTAAGGCCAGACACTATAACACTCTTAGAGGAAAACATAGGCAGAACACTCTGTGACATAAATCACCACTAGATCCTTTATGACCCACCTCCTAGAGAAATGAAAAAATAAAATAAAATAAACAAATGAGACCTAATGAATCTTAAAATCTTTTGCCCAACAAAGGAATACATGAACAAGATGAAAAGACAACCATCAGAATGGGAGAAAATATTTGCAAATGAAGCAACTGACAATGGATTAATCTCCAAAATTTATAAGCAGCTCATGCAGCTCAATATCAAAAAAACAAACAACCCAATCCAAAAAATGGGCAGAAGACCTAAATAGACATATCTCCAAAGAAGATATACAGATTGCCAACAAACACATGAAAGAATGTTCAACATCACTAATCATTAGAGAAATTCAAATCAAAACTACAATGAGATATCTGCTCATACCAGTCAGAATGGCCATCATCAAAAAATCTAAAAATAATAAATGCTGGAGAGGGTGTGGAGAAAAGGGAACATTCTTGCACTGTTGCTGGGAATGTAAATTGATACAGCCACTATGGAGAACAGTATGTAGGTTCCTTGAAAAACTAAAAATAGAGCTACCATACGACCCAGCAATCCCACTACTGGGCATATACCCGGAGAAAACCATATTTCAAAAAGAGTCATGTACCACAATGTTCATTGCAGCTCTATTTACAATAGTCAGGACATGGAAGCAAACTAAGTGTCCATTGACAGATGAATGGATAAAGATGTAGTACATATATATAATGGAATATTACTCAGCCATAAAAAGAAATGAAATTGAGTTATTTGTAGTGAGGTGGATGGGCCTAGAGTCTGTCATACAGAGTGAAGTAAGCCAGAAAGAGAAAAACAAATACTGTATGCTAACACATACATATGGAATAAAAAAAAAATGGTTATATAGAACCTAGGGGCAGGACAGGAATAAAGACGCAGACGTAGAGAATGGACTTGAGGACACAGGGAGGGGGAAGGGTAAGCTGGGACAAAAAGAGAGAGTGGCATGGACATATATACTACCAAATGTAAAATAGATAGCTAGTGGGAAGCAGCCACATAGCACAGGGAGATCAGCTCAGTGCTTTGTGACCACCTAGCGGGGTGGGATAGGGAGGGTAGGAGGGAGATGCAAGAGGGAGGAGATATGGGGATATATGTATATGTATAGCTGATTCACTTTGTTATAAAGCAGAAACTAACACAACATTGTAAAGCAATTTTACTCCAATAAAGATGTTAAATAAAATAAAAATAAAAAACCTTGGAAAATGCCAGCTCCTGCTTTTGTTCGTAAAGAGTTGACCACCAAGACAATACAAGTAATTGTTTAGACTCAAACCTACCAACTCTCTAAAATGTTCTTGCAAACACATATTTTAGCAAAGGAAACACAGAAGGTAGCAATAATACATTCATCAGGAAAGTGTCTTCTAGTAAACAAGTTGTCCTTGCCAAAGTTTACAGAACATTTAGCTGCCTCCTGTAGTTTTCCAAAATAAAGTGACAAGTTCCTGAATTTCTCTAGCAAGATCGCCATTAAAAAGCAGAAACTGCCAAAGACAAATAATTCTCACTTTTTAAAATAGATGCTTGTAAAAACAACCCAGAAGTCCTAGCCCTTCTCAGTAAAACAGGGGTCTGTGTTTGAAACTAAAAAAAGCAGAGGAAGTCACATAATAACTGAAGAGTTAGAGAAACATTTCAGGGGAATACTGACGTTTCAAATTAGGTAAATATTTGGACGAAAATGAAGGGCCGTGAGACATAGTAATAGATAAATGGGGACTTCCCTCGTGATCCAGTGGTTATGACTCCAAGCTCCCAATGCAGGGGGCATAGGTTCGATCCCTGGTGAGGGAACTAAGATTCTGCATGCTACATGGCACAGCCAAAAAAAAAAAAAAAAAGAAACAAAGGAAGACAGAAACAGATAAATGGCTGTACTATATCCAAAACTGTTAAAAGCCATCAGATAGTTCCAGTCTATTTATCTCTTCAGCCTAGATCATCTCCTGCCTGGGCCTGTGGCACTCGCTTGTGGGTCCCATCGCTGCCTGGCTGGACTCCTCATTTCTGACTCCTGGATGATCTTTGGCTGAATATCCCCTGGAATGTCCACGTTCAAACAAAAATAGCTGACAGTGTAAATGTCCCATTGATTTCTACTCTACGGATGGAAGGGAGTACCTGGAACCACCTAGGTTACCCATTTCCTCTGTATTCCTCAGACCTTAGCGTCTAGGCTCACTCACCCCTATCCTAGACTCTGAAGCCACTGTAGACTCTAAATCAAGGTGACTCTCCCACCTCAGCCACCCAACTCTCCAGCATACAGTGACTCAGCAGCAAACTTGCTCTGTTTATAGTCCTGCTCTTCCAGTAAACTGCAGCCCTAATTATGCAGCTATCTCTTCTATTTTATTGTTATGCTATTTGTTGTTTGGGGAGATTCCTTCATTTTAATTTGTTTTCTGGTTGGTTATTTTTCTTTTTTCCTTCCTTTTGTTTTTAAGCCAACCCCTATCTTGTTCTGCTACTTCAGTAGTTGGTTCCTTGCCTTGTTTCTCCATGCTTAAGTAGTTTTCTAATTCCCCAGTTGCTTTGAGGTTTGAATTCTGCTTTGCTTGCTCTTTCAGATACTAAGGCATAAAACTTGGTTCCCCTGGCCATGTCTTTACTATGTCCTAACAGATTAAGGCCTAAATAAGTAGCCACAGGCTGGAGAGTCACTGGGTGTTATGGTCCCCAGTTTCAGTAGTCTAGAACCAACCCAAGTGCCTTCTACATGTCAGGCGCAGGAGAACTGAGGACACTGCAGGGAACAAGACAGAGTTCCTGCCTTTGCGGAGCTTACGTTCTGATGTGAGGATACACAGTAAAATAAATAAGCAAATACAATCCTAGGTGATGAGTATCATGAAAAAAACAAAAAAAAAACAAAACCTGCTTCATCTGCCCAGGCCTACTGCTGACTTGTGATGCCTGCAGCTTATAGGAGCTTCTCCTGCATCTGCTGATGAGAATGTCCCTGAATGTTTCCCTTAGTTAAAGCAGTTCCCATCAGAAATCTTCACAGAATCTGAGTTTGGAGCTTTTGACAATTACTTGTTATAAAAAAAAAAAAAAGTGACCCGTCCCACTAACGCTGGCTGGGAATCCTTTAGCAATTATGGGATCTCCCCTTCCACACGATCACAGGACTCTTCCCCTCGCCTGGGAAGCCCCGGACTCCACACGTGCAACTCACAGGGCTCCCTCAACTTCTTCTTCTCTTTCTCTTCCTTTTCAACTATTAAAAAAAATAATATCTGCTTATTTATAGAATCAAATAGAAAGGTGTGGACGATAGTACCCATCACCAATGAGTAGACTTAAAAGACTTTTTTTTCAAATAGCTAATTCAAGTATCCAATTTAAAATTCAAAAGCCATTATTGGGTATAGACTAAAAAGTGAATCTCTCTTCCGCCCTTTCTTCCAAATCATCCAGTTTCCCTGCCCAAGACAACACTTAGCAGTTTCTTGTGTGCCCACCCAGAGATGTTATATGCATGTATAAGCAAACACAGAGACATTCTTTGTCTTTCTCACAAATGGTAGCATACTATATATACTGTACCTTACTTTTCCAATAAACAATGGGTCTTGAAGTTTATTCCATACCCATAGAGCCACTTTACTCTCTTTAATAGGTGAATGACATCCTAATATATGGCAACACTGCAACTTATTTAAATAGTTTCCTATTAATGGACTTTTAAATTGATTCTAATTTTTTGACTTTGTAAGTAATACTGCAATTAATAGTCTTGGATATAGCCTTTTAACATAAGATGTACTCTAACCTGAAATTTCCATAATTATGTTTCCAACTACCATCTCAGTTTTGTACATTTGTAATTCTATATATCAATTTCCTTATAAAACAACAGATGCTTTCGGAGGTGATGAGGATGTTTTTGGTACACTTAAAATTCCATGCTGAAACAAAAATTTTTAAACTTCTGGGCAGGGTGAACTACAATGACAGGTGTGATGGCAAAATGTCACCTAAGGAGCATTTCTTATTTTAAGTGTTTACTGTTTACAAAATTTCTACGTTGGTCAAATATGGTGAAATTAGGGCAGCCACACTGTCTGGCTCAGGTAGAAGAACAAGCACACAACTGTATGACACAAGCATATTGAAAACCCTGTTGCCTGGATTCCCACATGCTGAAAACCAGAGTCATGCTGCTAGTATGGAATCCTGTGGTAACTCATCAAAAGAAAGAAGCCCTGGGATTGGCCAACAGCCTGTTATCTCATGCCGTCTAGTTCCTTTCCCCAAGAACTCAGTACTGAAAAGCAACTCTAACCAATCACTGAAGCACATGGGCAAGAGTGTGTTGTATCCTTCCATGTCCGTCTATATAGATCATGTGCTTGGGAAGTGGTCATTTAGGGTAATAATATTAAGGAAACATTACATTTCATGGGCTGTTGGAATTAACCAGAACTTCTCTGAAAGACAAAAGAAACTGTGAATGAAAAATCACAGTAGTCACCTGGCTATGTGTGTGAAGCTCTTCAATCAGAGGAAATCAAGTGCTGGACAAAGAGCTGGAGAGGAAGGTGCATCCAAGGGACTATTGACATCGCTTTAACTAAGGTAAGTGTTTTGGCATAAACGATAAAGTGGGAGACGTGAAAACAAGAGAAATAATTCTCTTGCATCACCAAGTGTAACCAGTGGGTCCACACATTTTTCAATCAGAAAATTCCTAAGGACACCACTAGCTCTGGATAGAACTAGAAGTAGTTTCCAGGGTTGTGTGCCAGTTTTGAAGCTGAGGGTGACTTACGGGCCATCACTTTTGAAGCTCCGAGAGGTCTTAGATAAGGTGGCTGAGCAGTTGGAAAATCCAGACTGAGGCAGCCAAGTAAGGGGTGATGGGCACCTGAAACTCTGTCTTTTAAGGTTCAAATGTGAATCTCAGTGTGAGGTGGTCTACTTGGGAGCTACATTTTAGAAAGAAGTGCTGACATTGCAACCATTCTCCCTCCCACCTTCTGCTCACCCGTCCTTTCCAAAGCATTTGCTTTTAACTAGTGAGGCTATTCCAGGGCTTTGCCTGTTATGGCTCCATAGCCACTCAAATTGTTTAATTATGTGCAACTCGAAGTCACAATTCTAGGTCCAGACTTGAGTTTACAACTAAAATACAAACAGGCTATCCAGAATTGGTAATAGCAAATGTGCCATACTTGCCTAAAGCCTATTTCGAAGTTTTAGTATCAGACATTCAAAAATTTGATCCTCATTTTCACCATTCCCAAACTGAAAAGTGGGGTCAGATTCAATGATCTCTTAAGTTTTCTTTCATCAGTCTGACATTCTCTGAAGCATGAAATTTCTTTCCTATACATTTTCTTTTCCTTTGAGTAAATAGAACTTGGAGTAAAGAGAAGAGGAATTCCCTAATGCTCATTTATCTGAGATTGAAATTTTCTTTCAACTCTGGTTTACTTAAGATGAAAACCATAGTTGGTTATTGTTATAACAGCGACCATTTAAAGTGTTCATACTTACTCTCTCAGTAGCAGATAAAAGCCTCATTTACCCAACTCCCTGTCTTTTCTAGATAATACTATGAAACATTTCCACAAGCATATCCCCACTATTACCACAAATACATGCCTAAAACCAAATTCCTCTAAACATTTTCTCAAAACAGTAATTCTTCTATCCCTAACTTCCCTTTTTTCCCAGTTGGTGATATTACAGGTTTCATATTCACACCCCCAAGTCATTTTGGACTTCTCCCTTTTCTTAGCTTCATCTCCATCAAATGTATCCAATCATTTACAAAGCCTCAGTGATTTTTTTTAAGTCACAATGTCTCACTAACTGGTCCCTTCCTCACTTCCCTCACGATTTCTTCATTATTCCCTGTCAGTGCTCCCATAATGGCCTTCAAACTTGTTTCCCTGCTTCAAGCCTTGCCTTTTCCAAACTATCCAATAACCAATACAATATTGGGTTTACTAAATTGGGATATTCTCCATGTTACCTTCTGTTCAAAACCTTCACAGACTTCCCAGTGTATATAGGATACATTGAGCTCAAACTCTGTCTCTGTCTGTCTGCCTGTCTCTGTCTGTCTCTCTCCCTCTCTTATTTGCAAATCTGTGTAATTTCCTAATTTTCCTTTCCAGCTTCTTTTATCCCTATTTCCCAGATTTCCCTGGCATTCTATTTTTGTTTATGCTGTGCCACTCAAATGCCCTTCCTTATCCTCTCTGCTTATCAAAGTACTATTCATCTTCATTATCTAGCTTAAATTTCCCCTTTTTGAAACCCAGAATAATCTTCTATGTCTTTCCAACCATTCCAACCTAAAGTGATTCCTCTGTCCTCTGAAACTTCATTGCATTTATTACCCGTGACACATATTTAACAGTTAAGAATTCTCTTGCCTTCTTAGTTTTCTTTTAACTTTCATATGTTTTTATCTCCCAACTACATAGTGAGGTAATTAAGGGCAGTTACTGTATCATTCACATAATGAGTCCTGAATTGTAGGGTTAGAATGCCTGTGTTTTAATCCTTGCACTGTTATTTACTGACCTTAACCTTGGTCTCAGTTTTCTCATTTGTGAAATGGAAACAGTGATAGTTATTTCCTTGTAGGGGTTTTGTGGGTGTTATGTGAGAGAATATAAAAGTGCTCAGAATAGTACCTGGAACATGATAAGCACTCACTAAATGTTAGCAACTATAATAGTTATTCATACTTCTCACTTCCAAAGTTCCTAGTATAGTGCCTTGGCCCATAACCATGCTTTATCAATATTGAGTGGAATTCAGCTGAGTCAACTGAGGGAAATAAGTAGACTGTGTGGGTGGTACATTGTGGAATAGGGGAACTTCCTGGTCTCACTAAAATCATGCCATAGATTCCGTCACGTATTGTTGTCAGCAAGCCAGCCTCTTTCTAAGTCCATGCCACTCCCTAATACTGCTCAAGAGGCTTCTGAGGGTTTGGCTCAGTGAACAGGGAATTCTTTCCCGAGCATCCCTCCCTTCCTGCCAATTCAAACTGACCTGGCTGCAGACAGAAGGTTGCCAAACTTCCTAAGGTGGTACTAAAAATGTGGACCAGAGAATTCTCATATGTCCCCCAAAAAACCTACCAGTCTACTATTTCATTTACTAGGCTCCAAGACTGGCCTGCTGTAGTGGAAAGCAGGCTCAGTGAGATGCTCTCCTTTCATCTCGCAGTGTCAGCATGCCATGGACACCAGCCAGCAGGATGCTCTCAGCTGGGACCCCATATCATCCATAGCTAAAGAGCAACAGATGCTCCAAAAGCAGATGCATCCTGCCCAAGGCTACGAGTGACGCGCCTGGTGACAATTCCACAGGCAGGTGAGTGAGATGATTTGAACATTTCTGAAATGTTGGCCTAGATTGTGCTGGGTGTTGGACAATTCACAAAGTAGAAGGGCCCGCTGCTCTCAGTGCTTTCACACTTGCAACTCAGGAGCCCACCTCCGTGCAGAGGGCTCTCCTCCCAACCTCCCGAAGGAGATCTGGATTCAACTTGACTTTCACCTCAATTTGGACATGTTGCCACTTCCAACAAGGCCAGTTTCCTTACTGAAAGAAGTCCTTCCCCTGGGTAAAATCCCAACAGCTTCATTTGTTTAAATTCCCTTATTGGTCTTGCTAATGCCGGGTGTGGTTTTTCCTCATTACGGAATACTGATAACAAGCAAACTAGCACGGGAAAGGAAGGCAGCCGCTCGATTCCCTTGCTGCCCAGGGAATGATCCGTGGTACTGCCGGGTGGAGGAGGCGTAGCTGAGCCGAGAGGCGCCGCCGGCCCGGGCAGGGGGAGCGGAGTGGGGAGGTCGGGACCCCTGGGCTGGGCGCGAGGAGAGGCGGAGCGGGAACCTCCCGCGGCCGCAGTGGCCCGGCCAAGCCCGACAGGTTCCAGCAGCTCCCCTCACCCCTCCCCACGCCTCCCGGGTTTTCCCCTGGGTTCGGGGTTTCCTGTTTCAGTTCTCGGTGATCTCCAGCAGCAGGTGCTGGTTTGCCAACCTCAGCTCCAGACGAGGCGAAGGAGGAGAAGGAAAAGAGGAAAGGGGAGGAGGAACCGGCGCAGCGGCTGCGGCTGCCGCTGCGGGCGGGCGAGGGGCTAGGGGCGAGGCGACAGCGGGAGATCCAGGCTCGCTCTCCCCGCGGAGCAGCGGCGCGGGCGGCGGGCCGAGCCGGGGCCCCGGCGTGTGGCCGGCGTGCGCGCAGGCGGCATGGGGGAGCCTCCCACTCGCCCCGCGCTCTAGCGGCGGCCAGAGGCTGAAGGACAGGCGGCCGCCCGCCGGAGGGTCCCGGGGCGGCCCCGCTTCCAGGGCATGTGGTGATGGCTGATGAGAAGAGACTGAAAGTAGGTTGAGCAACAGATCCGGGTGCGCGCGCGTGGGGGTCGGGGGGGCGAGTGGTGCCAGCTGGGGGAGGGGGAGCCGGGGCTGCGGCCGGCGCGGAGGGCGCGCGGGCTGGGCGGGCGGGCGCGGCGCCGAGCGGGGAGGGCCGAAGTGGCTGCTGTCGCTGCGGGCCCCGCCGCCGGCTCGCCGCTTCCTCGCGGGGCCGGCCATGCCGGGTAGCGGCCCCCAGGTTTGTCCCTCGGGAAGGGGGTGGAGGGGCGGACAGCGGCGACAATGGCCCTGAGGGAGCTGGGCGAGGGGAGGGCCGCGGGCCGGGAGGCCGCGCCCGAGCGCCGGGCGGAGGGGCCGTGGCTGGGGCGGCCGCGCCGGCGGATCTCCAGGCCCAGGCAGGTCGGGCCGCTGGAAGTCGAGTCCCTGAGCCCCGGCTGCTCCCGGGGCTCGGGCGGGGTCGAGCGAAAGCCCAGCGCATCCTCCCGGGCGGCAAAGCCGGCCCCACCGGGGATCTCGGGCGAGGGGAGGCCGGTCTCTCCGGCCCCGCGGCCTAGGGCTTCGGTCCACTCCCGGCCGCCCCAGGGCACGGCCGCCGAACATGGAGGCGGACCCGGGCGCGCCGGATGGAAACGGACCCACAGTCCCTCTCCTGAGGCTCAGACCTCGCGCGCTGGGAGGCGGGGGGGCGGCGGGGGGGTGAGGCAGCATCCGACAGCTCGGATACAGCCCCAGCCATTAGCTTTTATTATCCATCCCTCCAGCCAAACCCCCAGGCGGGCCGTGGCGAAAACCCCCCTCTGCTCCCGCGTCCCTCCTGCAACCCTCACCCCTCAGTGTCCAGCCAAATTCCCATTTTCACCCTGCGTTCATTTAGCCGGACCGGTCCCCATGTTTAACTCCCTACAAAGAGGTGTTACAAATGTAACTTGGAGAAATGAATCCCGCATTTCCTCCCTTAACTGTCTCGTCCTTCACCCCTTCAAGACCTTAAAACCAGCCTAAGCTTCCAAGTACTGATCACCCTAACTGGATTTCTTGCTGTTTGGGAAACCGTTAACAATCCTGGTCTGTGCTCTGTGTTTTGTGATAAAGAGAAGAAATACTAATCCAGATTTAGGGAAAGTTTTCCTGTTGGTTGCAAGAATGTGTTGGAATATCCCCAGGCCCATGAGGCGCTTATTGATTCAGATTTTTTTTTTTTTAACCATCTTAGAATAGTTGCAGAGATACTTGGGGCTCAGTATATTTAGAAATTTGGGAAAATTCATCAGTTCTTCACTTATTTCCTCATGTAGTTTTTCTAATGTATATTATAAACAGAAAACAGTGGATATGCCTAATACAAGTTTTTGGACCTTGGAGAACCACAAGAAGTGGGAATGTAATGTGTTATATATTTTTTAAAGTCTTAATATATTTAGGGTATGAGGGTATGACTTCCATTTATTTAATCACATATGCAATTAATTTTAGTCGCAATTTCTCAATTTTGGTGTTATCTGTTGTTCGAATATAAGGATAGCTTCACCAAGTATTTGTAAAATTGTCTTACTGTTGATAACCCCAGGAAGATGCTTATTTCAGACTTGCCTCTCTATTCACCTGCTTTCTTCCAATTTGGCATTTGGATTTTAAGTTACCTTAATCTGTCTACTTGAAGATACCCTAAACATCAGAATCGTTTGGTAACTGTGTATCTATGATTTGAAATGTTTGAGTATTTTTACTTAGTTTAACAATGGATTTTGCTTTCAAAGTAGGTTACATTTCTACCTCTAGCATCTGGTCATCACACAAGTACTTAAAGTCTATATGTAAAGTAAAATGAACTTTTAAACAAAACAACAGCAAAAAAGAGGCCACTATTTTTTTAACCTGCTTTTAATAATGGAATTCTAATGAACTAGTTTATTATAATGGAAAATATTATAGGAAACAGAAACGTTTGTATGCTGATGGAAGTTTTTATTAGTCATTTCCTTTTACTACATTTTTGTTTTAATTACTATACTAATAAAATTATCCTATTTTATATTACTGGTTTCTCTGGAGCTATGTTTTCATGGATTACATCTGCCAAATTGAACCCCAAGTGTTCAATAGATATAGTGTTTTTTAAGTATTTTTCTCATTCTACAACTGGGTTACCTTGTCTTCATTCTAGCACATCACAGTGTTCTCTACATTAATTTTAATTACTGTAACAGATGTAAAAGTGTTGCTATCATTTTATAGTTTTTAATACCATTTTTATATCATTTTATACCCTTTTAGTGCTTTCAATTGCTTTTCTACATATATTCAAAAGAATTCTACTTTCATTCTTATTTGATAGCAGTTTTAAAGAAGCAAATGTAAGATTTTAAGTAGGGTTTTTTTTTTTATCATTTTAGTATTAGAATTAGAATGTAGGATTGTAAACTAATTGACAGTTATTGCTCATGTGAGACTGGTAAACTTCTATTACCTCAGCAAATAATTATTTAGTATCAATCTAGGTGCTGTATAAGGACCCTGACCTCTAAAAGAAGAGAGATTATTAACAGAGAGCACATAAAGCTAGATGGAATATTCTACGTGCCATAAGCAAAGAAGTAGGAAATTCAGGCACTGAGAAAGGTGGCATGCCAGGCCTTAAAGATGGGAGTCATTTCCAAATGGATACCCTGAGTCAAGGAAAGCAGGGAGTAGGTGATCCAGTGTGTCTGGAGCATTCCCCGGATGATAGGAGTAGCGGATGATTAAGGTGGCAAAGATGGTTTCAAGGGTATAGTTTTATTGGAAAGAAAAATATTAAGTAAGAAGGTCAGTGAATAACAGAAGCATATTAAATCAGGAATTCAAATTTAAGCCTAAAATATCGTGATTCTGGGGTTCAAAAATACCAAATGTTCTTAAAAAAATTTGTGTTTTAAGTGCTGATATGCCTCCTGTATGATCATCTCTAGGTCCATCCATGTTGCTGCAAATGGCATTATTTCATTCTTGTTTTATGGCTGACTAATATTCCATTGTATAAACATACCAGATCTTTTTTATCCATTCATCTGTTGATGGACATTTAGATTGCTTCCATGTCTTGGCTATTGTAAATAGTGCTGTAAGGACCATTGGGGGTGCATGTATTGCTTTGAATTATGGTTTTCTCCAGATATATGCCCAGGAGTGGGATTGTAGGATCATACGGTAGCTCTTTTTTTAGGTTTTTAAGGAACCTCCATACTGTTCTCCATAGTGGCTCTACCAATTTACATTCCCACCATCAGTGTAGGAGGGTTCCTTTTTCTCCACACCCTCTCCAGCATTTATTATTTGTAGACTTTTTGATGATGGCCATTCTGACGGGTGTGAGGTGATACCTCATTGTAGCTTTGATTTGCATTTCTCTAATAATTAGTGATGTTCAGCATCTTTTCATGTGTCTTTTGGCCATTTGTTTGTCTTCTTTGGATCTTCTGCCCATTTTTTGTTTGGGTTGTTTTTTTGATATTGAGCTGAATGAGCTGTTTATATATTTTGGAGATTAATCCCTTGTCGGTTACATAATTTGCAAATATTTTCTCCCATTCTGTAGGTTGTCTTTTCATTTGCTTCATGGTTTCCTTTGCTGTGGCACACTGTATTTTGGATCCAGTGGCATAAAGATAACTTTCAGATCTGTGATGTGGAGATATCAATTCCATCTTTGGTTTTTATAGCTGACATAATAATAGTTATTGTGTATTGTGCACTGATGTGCTAATGTCATGCTTATGCTTGCTTTTATTATCTTCATTCTATAGATGAGGAAACTGAGACACAGAAAGTTTAAATAACTTGTCCAAAGTCACACATCTAGTAAATTGCAGAGGGAGTTTGAACCCCTGAGTCTGACTTTAAAACTCATGCCCTTAACCACTGAGCAGTTCTGCCTTCCTGTGATACTATTTTTAGTTCTGTAAAAAGTGTGTCATTGTGTGTATGTTTGTATGTTGATACACATTGTTTCAAAATTAAGAGATGCATGATGATTCTTATGCCCAGTGAACTGGCATAAAGTAAAGCCCATAAGCAGATGTCTGAACACTCAAAGCATTCTGCCTTTAAGATAAATTATCAGATCTCTAAAGGTAGATAGCAAATAAAAATCCCAAGTTCTTCCTGCTTGCCTGGACATTATTCCCCTATACCCCCTCATCTTTTGCCTGGCTCACACCTCATTATTCAGGCCTCAGCTTAGATCTCACTGGGTTTACTCCATTGTAGGTTAAGATTGATAATAGAGGTGACGCTTACTGTGCCAAGCACTGTTCTAAGTGCTCTACATATATTAATGCATCTAATACTTACTGTACTCCTGTAAAGAAGTATTTCAATACTTTTTTTTTTTCTGATGAGGAAACCAAACTACAGTGTGGTTAAATAACTTGCTAGAGGTTTCACAGTTAATAATGGCAGAGCAGGTGTCCCAACTTAGGCTAAGTATGAAATATTAAGGTCTCTTTAACCTAATACATGTTAATATATTATTGTGAGATTTAAACTATATAATAGAATCATCTCTCTTGGGAGTTTATAGAGCTTGGTGCCCCACCTTTCCATCCCCATTTAACATTCACTAAGGATTTTCTCATGACATTAAAAATATTTCAAACATTTTCTTCCTAAGAACATATCATTTTACTTAATCATTCTCCTATTTCAGTTAGACATTTGTTTTCCCCCAGTATTTCAAAATCATAATGCTTTAGTTGAACATCCCAGTAATTTTTCTTTTTTCTGCATCTGTGTTCTTAGGATGGATTCCTAGAAGTAATGATCAAAGAGAATAAGCTTTAAGGTCTTTGATGGCCAAAAAGTTTTCCAGAAAAGCTGTATTGGTATGTACACTTGTCAGAAAAGCGTGACAGAGCTGATTTCATTCCATGTTTGAATTAACTATTAACTGTAAAATTTTTGACAGTTTGTTAAATGAACATTAATATCTAATTTTAATGCTGACTTTTTTCTACTTATATTTTAAGATATTAAAGTAGGCAGGTTGATTAAGAAGAAGCAAAGAGAAAAGTAAAACCACCTGGAATCTTCTTACCGATAAATAACCTCTGTAAATATTTTGATAAACACTCTCCTATATTTTCTTCCTGTAGTTATACTTTACAGAATTTTTACTTGAGTTTTAAATTTAAAATACAAGCATTTTCTAATTACCCATCTTTAGGCAAAATTATTTGTTTACTCCCCTGTGTTTTCAAAATACTTTAAATCCCTCTATAACACTTGTATATTTGGTGATAGTTAACTGTTTCTTCTTTATTTCTTTTTTGCTTTCTGTGTCTCTGCTCTTCATCTATATAACAGAAAAAAAAGTACTAGCTAGGGCATAGATTTGTCATAAGGATTAACTGATAATACAAAATACAGTGCCTAGGATCTTCTTTATCTTGTTTGTAGTCTTTAGGCAAGGACTTTGGTTTACACTGTTTTATCCCAAGTCTTCTACAGTGTTTAATACCTAGTAGATACTTCATGGATGTGTTTTTATTGTTAAAGGCCATAGAGTATGTTCTTTAAATGGACCTGCTGATGTGGTAGGGTGAACAAAAGTCAGTAGATGGCTATGAGATGATCGCAGTAATCAGTAGAGCAAATAACACAATTTGTGTACCCAAACATTTTAAAATTAACTTAGTATGTATGATGTGATTTCTTGAGTGGTCACATGCATTTACCCTTATCTACCCCACTTAGCTGGGGAAGGATATTATAAAGGCAAATTTCTAGAAGTTAGTCTTAAAGTCTTTCAAGAACAAAAGATTTTAACTATTTTAAATGGAAAAATTTAAATACATGGATTATATTTTTCTACCTTCAAGTAACATGTAGCCTATAACTTCACTTATTATGAAGCATAATAATAGCTAACATTTATGGGGCACTAACTTTATGCCAGGTACAGTATTAAGCACTTTACTTACATTATCTAATTTAGTTTTACAACAATTGTATAAAGTTTATACTGTTGTTTTGCCTATCTTCCAGGTGATAGAACAGGGGTTATCAAGATTTCTTATTTATCCTATCTAAATAACAATGCTTGTTTTGCTTTTTTTTTTTTAAAAAAAAAGATGGTGAGGACAGCAGAACTCAATGATTTCTGTTGATGTATATTAATGATTTTTGGTCTTCTTTCCTTGCTGTTAGCTGTTCCTTGCTGATGTTGTCACTTCTTCCCTCTAATTTGAAGAAGATAACTGCTATGGACTGTGAAACTGAATGACAACAGCTAATATTATGGCTAACATAAAAGTATTTAGGCAGCAATTAAAGGCCTTTAGGACTCGCAGATTGTCTAGGTTGGAGAACTGAGAAATTGCACTTTCAGAGAGTAGTTGGGGCCTCTAACAATCAAATAGACCTGGGTTTGAATCCCAGCTCTGTCCTTTACTGGCTGTGACCTTAGACAAAACTCAGTTTCTCTTTGATTTCTTGTACTTTGCAAGTTGTTTTTAGTGATTTAAGCTAATGAGTATAAAAAGTGCCTGGCACATAGAAGGCAGTGAATGTTATTATAAAGTGACTTAGCAGTATTCACTGAATTGATTAGACAGAGATTTTGTTTGTTTGTTTTATTTTTCTGTCTACTTATTCACTGGCTCTTAATTGTGTTCTGGGTAATTGGGCTTACCAGATGAAAAATACCTAAAAAATCAAGTTTACTTTTATTGCTTTTAATATGTAAGTTTATATTTTAGATTTTTCAAAGGGCTTTTAAATTTATTACTTCATGTCATTTAGGGTGAAGCTAAAATTAGTTTCTGTTCTTTGTTCTTAGTCATCTACTCATTTCCTATTCAAAATTACATGGGCTTAATTTTATCCTTTATTCTGTGACTTAGTCTGTTTCACATCTTGGCTTTTACTTTATAATTTATTTTTATTATTTTGTATACTTATAGGGAGCAGTTCTCCCATATAATTGAGGCTGCCTCCTCATTGTTGACTTAGACGTTTTTTAAGTCATCGTTTCTTTGAATTGCCCCACTGAGTTGGCGATTTTATGTATTAGATACTTCTTGGAATTTTGCTGTAATTGTAAATGATTAGTACAGATCTAAAATGCTGGAAGTGTGCAATAAATTATCTATTTTGATAAAGTAGGCATTATTTCTATTTTTGCTAAGATAGAAAAATGCCTTAAGTAACATAAAAATTGTGTTCATAACGTTATGTTAAAATTAGCAATATCATGCATAGGAAAAAATAATTTTAAATAGGAGAGATGTTTTCCAAAGTGCATTTTTATTATTTTGACTACTTCGTTTTATCTTTTAAAATTAAATTTTGAGTTAAATATTTTAACATTTATTTTATCACATTTTTAAAATAGAGAAAAAGTAAAAGTGATAGTGAAAAATCATATATAATTCTCCCGTAGAGAGAACTTAAAGTTTTGGTAATGTTTTCATTTTTTTTTAATCTCCTAGTCAATATAAACACATCCTTTAAAAAATTTGTATGCAGTTTTGTTTCTTGCTGTTCATTCAATATACGATGTTTTCCTGTATCATTAAATATCCTTTTAAAAGATTATTTTTATTGGGCTTCTCTGGTGGCGCAGTGGTTGAGAGTCCACCTGCCGATACAGGGGACACGGGTTCGTGCCCTGGTCCGGGAAGATCCCACATGCCGCGGAGCTGCTGGGCCCGTGAGCCATGGCCGCTGGGCCTGCACGTCTGGAGCCTGTGCTCCGCAGCGGTAGAGGCCGCAGCAGTGAGAGGCCCGCGTACCACAAAAAAAAAAAAAGATTATTTTTATTGGCTGAATGCATTCAACACATTCAAATACTGCAATTTAATCAAGCTCATATTGTTGAGTATTTAGAGTATGACCAATATTTTTATTGTTATAGTGAACATGATAAATGTCCATGTATATAGATCTTTGTACACATTGATGAATATATTTTAAACAAATTCCTAGATGTGATCATGCAAATTGCCCTCTAGAAAAGTTGCACCAATTTATATTCTTAGAAATGCATGTGTGTCGCTCTCTGCACCCATCACAGTTTCCCTTCACAGCCTGTCTTTGTTAATTTGATAAACAAGAATGACATAATAGTGCTAAGAAGCTCCTTCAGTAGAGTCAGAGAGATTGAGTTTGAGTTCCTGTTCTGACGCTTGTGTGATCGTGGGCAAATTTCCTATATTTTCCTAAGCCGCAGTTTCTTTGTGAAATTGTGATGATAGTACCTATTATCATGGTAATATCATATAATATCATGGTTGTGGCTATTAACCAATAATGTACATTGAAGTATAAGCCCTTGAGAGATGTTAGCTGTCATTATTAATTATGAATGAGATTTCACCTCATTATATTCTATACTTGGTATGCCTATATTTTATACCTTGTAGTGGGTGGTATAAAGGAAAGTTAGTCAATTTTAAATAACCATCTTTTATGTACCGTTAGTTATATTGTAGTACTTAGTTCCAATACTTTTTCAGTTGACTGTCTTGATTTTCAGGATATATTATAAGTGACCCCCAAATAATATAAATTTTAAAAAATATTTCAACTTTTTTTTCTTGTCTTATTGCATTGGTTGAAACCATAAAACAGTGATAGTAGGCATTTGAGCTTATTTCTTATTTTACTGGGTCTTTCTCCCTGTTATTTCATTTTTTAAATGCCAATGGCTATTGTTTCCTGACATAGGTGTCCCCTGCTTATATACACATATTCCTGCAAATATCTATAAAAGCTAAATGTGAGAAACTTGAAAATAGATTTATATATTATGGGAGAATTCCTTTAAATTGTTAAATTCCTAAGTATCTTTTAGGCACATCTTCAAAACTATATTTTCAGCATTTGACTCATGTTCTCTTCTTTTTAAATTGAACATACAGTCAGTCAGTTTAAATAAGGCTAAATGTCAGTAAGGCTGAAATTTTGCTGCTTTCAACCCACTTAATGATTCCATCCTTGTCTCAATGATACAGACTTTGAGACCCACTTTACTTTTCAGCATTGTCTGCTATTACATTATATTTATAAAATACTAGTTAAAGTAAATGAAACAAATTTGCCCCTTGGAATAAAACCCTTATTCAAATAAAGTCTTAGGGTCATAGTCCCAGAGCCCTCCTTACTCAGCTTCTGAGGCATCTTTCAGAAAACTGTTTAAAAATGACTACCCCCAAAAAAAGATTCAAATAATTTACAAATCACAAATATGACAGTGCTACTGAAACTGAAGTTTTCAGGGGCTAGCAGGAAACCCACCCTGTGATATTGTAAGGTTTTTGTTAAATAATTTTTGTACCAAAGTCCTGATTTAGCATGTTTTAAAAAATGATTAAGTATAGCAACATATACTGTATGAAGATATGGTATTCACAGATCTAGGTAGTGTCTTTCTATTGTTGGGTTACTAAAATTTGAATCCTGGACTCTCTTCTTTTTTGTACAGTTTTCCATCCATGCAAACTATATTTTTAAATACCATCTACATGCTAATGACTACCAAATTTTTATCTCTAATACTGACTTCTCTCTTTTACCCAGCTGTCTTGGGACAGCTCTACTTGGATAGCTATTAGTATCTGAAACAAAATTATCTAAAACAGAATTTTTGTCCTTCCAAATCTGTCCCTTTCCAAGTCTTCCCCACTTTAATAAATGTTACTACCATCTTCTCAGCTGCTCACACCATAGATCTAGAAGTTCTTGATTCTTCATGTCTCTTTCATCTTCCACACCCATCCAAGTACCCATAAGTACCCATCAGTACTTATGATTAAATGAACTGAATTAACAGTGTTCAATATTAGAAAAATCTATTATCATAGAATGAAATCTACTGGTTAAATGTGTATTGTTATAATTTGAATATACTATATAACTTACCTTTCTTATATTTAGAACTCTGTATAAAGTATAAGTAAGATTATACATATATTTGATTAGTTTTGGTGCCATCTTTGTTAGGTTTGGTCATAATTAGGCCAACCTCATAAACCAGTTGGGATGCTTTCCATGTTCTTAGGTGCCCTAGAATAATCTCAGTAACAAAGGATTTTGCCAGAACACACCTACAGAAAAAATGGGTATAGCATTCTTTGTCAGGAATGGAATAGAGGGTATAAATCTTTAACAAAGTTTTTATTTCTTCCATGGTTATTCACTTACAACCTTTTCTTAAGTCGGCTTCAATTATGGATTCTTATTTATTGGCATAAAGATTTATGCAAAGAAACCCTTCCATTTCATTGAACATTATATTTGTATTGTTAATTTGTAGAGTTCCTCAACCTCTTGGTCACATTTTTAGGAAGTTATTCACTTATTCATTTATTCATTCATTCATATTTAGAACCAGCTCTCCATTATATTAACCATTTCTACATTTTTTTGCTTCCTAATTTACTTATTTATGCTTTTAATTTTATTACTTTGCCTACCTTTATTTTGGCTTGTTTGCTTATTTTAACCTTTCTAATTTAAATGTTTAATTCATTTATTTCTTTTTTCTATTAAATACATTTACACCATTAATTTTTTCATTGAGTATTAATTTGGCCACATCCCATAGGTTATAATTCTATTGTCATCCATTTTTAATGTCCGTAATTTTATTTTTTATTTTTCTTTAACTGCAGGGTTATCTGGAAGAGAGTTTTAATGTACAGATATTGGGAGTTTTAGGGTTTAAAAAAATTTTTGTTATCAGATGCTGACTTCTCATTTTTGTGTCTCATAGTCAGAGTATACTTCCATTCTCTATGTTTGAGTTTTTCCTAAATGCCTTGAAAAAGTTGGTCTGTCTAGTGCAAATGTCCTCTGTATCTTATCTTTGAAGTCAAGAAATCCCTAGTAGGGTTTCCCTGGTGGTGCAGTGGTTGAGAGTGCGCCTGCCGATGCAGGGGACACGGGTTCATGCCCTGGTCTGGGAAGATCCCACATGCCGCGGAGTGGCTGGGCCCGTGAGCCATGGCTGCTGAGCCTGCGCGTTCGGAGCCTGTGCTCCGCAACGGCAGAGGCCACAACAGTGAGAGGCAAAAAATAAAAAATTAAAATAAAATAAAAAAAAGAAGTCCCTAGCAATTACTCTGTGAGTACTTCAGATAAGGGCCATTTTAATTGTTGTTGCTGTTGTTGATTAAATACACATATACCCTGGAGTTTAATGCCATCATCATCATTTAAGGCCTGTGGATAAAAGAAGTAAATCTAAAGCTTTAGATTGTCAGGGCTTTTTGTCATCTTTGTGTAAGGATAGGATGGTGTAACTTTCAAAATAAGCTGATCTCTAAGTTTGTTTGAAAAGTATTTGAGTTCCTTAAATGGGGCATCTCTGCCTGCAGATCTCTACATCTCCTTGGCCCTTGTGTGCTCCCTTCTGTGTGTGTTCTAGGATTTCCTGGAGTTGGAAGTTGAGCCAGCAGCTCTGTTTTTCCATGGGCCCCGCTATGCTCTTTACCAGTTTATAGTATTTCAGGGTGCATCTTTCAAATACTCTCACCCCCAAAATTGTAAAGCTTTGGAAATAAAAATTAGTTCTTCTTTCCTGACCTGTTTATGGATGGGATGAATACATTGGCCAAGAGAAATGACAGAATTTTAGAAAATACTCCACATTCTTTAAAATGGATGGCGGACAATTCTAGTGATCCCTATAAGTAAGAAAAACAAAATGCTTTAAATTGCTGCTCCTTTATTTCCCATTAAGTTCTCTATTTTTCAGTGTTCTTTCAGGTCTTTTGATTATATTAAATAGAGGCTCTGCTAGGTCCTAAGGTCTTTAATCCCTCCCTTTTAAATAAGAACCTCAGTAGGGAATCAGAGGCAGCTAATGTTTGAAGTCAAATACTGATCCACAAATTAGAAAAATTTTCTGTACTAGGAGAGAGACTAGGTTTAGAGTATAGGTAGTGTAAGTGTGATTTTGAAAAAAAAAATCAGGAGTTGGCTTATAAGAAAAAAATTCACAAAATTAATTCTGTGAGTTTGGTTGATGTAGAAAATTTTACTGCTAGCCTAGGTGGCTGGGAAGCATGTGCCAGGTTGACAGCTGCAACTTAGCTTCTAGACCATCCCATGCTGGGAGAGCACCTGAGTGAAGATGTGGCAGGTAGAGAAAACACTTTGGAATTCCTGAGTGATAGCCAGAAGCCAGAATGCCAATTTGGCAAGAGTGCTACCAGGTGCTGAGTCTTGGGCCTGAGCATTCCTCAAAATAACACGTAGATCATAAATGTTTATTTCCCACTTTGAGAGCAAATGAGTACTTAAGTCTTATGTGCATTTTAATAGATTGAATACTATTTCATGATAAACACCTAATATAAGCTAATCCAGTTCAACATGGATTTATATTTGATCAAAATCCTGAAATAATTTTCTTCTCAATGTGTGCTAACCTCTTCTGCAACTCTTAAAAATAATCTCTCTTAAAAAATAATCAGAATTAGAAGATAAAATAAAACAATCAGTTATTTATTTTAGAAATACTGGGTCTAGGGACTTCCCTGGTGGTCCAGTGGTTAAGACTTTGTGCTTCCACTGCAGGGGGCATGGCTTAATCCCTGGTTGGGGAACTAAGATCCCACATGCCAGCATGGCATGGCCAAAGAAAAAAAAAGAAAAAAATAGAAATACTGGGTCTGAAGACTGATTAATTTGTTTTATTGCTAAATCTTTGCTTTCCAATAATGTAGCTTTTTGCTTACTAAACCCAAAGGCTTAAGAATCTCTTCCAAGAGTCAGAAATGCGGTAAGTTGGTTCTGTCCTCCCTGCACCCCCTTCTCTCCATGCACACGTGTGCATATGCACACACAAGTGCAGAGGAGGAAAGGTGCCGACAAGGAAGGAGGTCCAGAGACCAGGATTACACTAAGATTCTTATATTTAAAAATCTTTCATCAATCGTTTTATCTAAATAAATAGTCACTTGGTTTAACAAGCCATCCTTAGAGCATCCATTGTACTTATGCCCCTTCCTCAAGAATCTTTCATACTTAAATATTTAATAATTACTTTTATCATATAAACATCACAGTACCCTCAATGATCTTTCTTTTGGAGTTTTGATTTTTGCGGGAAGGGAGACTGGACGGAGCAACTAGGATGGGAGTATCTAGACGGCCAAATGGCAGCATTAAGCCTCTAGGTATCTTGAGAGCTGGGAAAGAAGACTGGAGATGCGTTAGAAAAGGAGGCAGAAGAGCAACAAGAACGCACTTCCTGCTCCTGAACATTGGCAGTTCCCTGCCAGCTGTGCTTGTCCTCGCCTTTCACTCTTCACCCCAGTCAGTCCTGGCCCTCTGGGTCTTGTGGAGGCTGGGAAAGGACTGCAGGGTTGAGGGTGGTAGGCTGGTTAATTTTGACCGAGAATTAGAGGCTAAAGTAGAGCCAACATTTGCCTCATTGAACCAACTCTGTTTTCCCAATTCACTGCTATTCCTTCTTTTTTTTCCTCTAAGTTATTGTCCTTTTATTTATTCCCAGTCTTTCATTCATACATAGGTGGGCATACCTTTTTTCTCTCCTGCCCCATTAAATCCATTCTCCTGGTTTAAAGTTCTTAAAAGAAAGAAAAAAAAAAACCCTTACCCTCCCTACCCACCAAAATATCTTTCTATATCTTATTCCTTTCCTGCCAAACTTATTAAAAGAATACATATGCTGTCATCTCTTCTTCAGCACACACTTACTCCTTAACTGGGAGTTTTTAGCCTGTGTTCTGTGGTTCCCCAAAGGGTCCATGGATAGAATTTGGGCATTCTGTGATGTTGGATGGGAAAAAATTTATGTATTTATATTCATATCCTCTGATTGAAATTTACCATTTCCCTCAATTATGAATGTAAGCAACAAGTCCAATTTTAATAACAGCATATATGACTGTGTCATCCATAGAAATCATAAATGTTTCCCTATCATGTTACAGTTGAAGTAAATACTCTGAAATATCATTTTTACTTTTAACTACTTCAAAATCATGGTAGTTATTAGGTCTGCTGCTATATCTTATTTTAATGTGTTAATAAAAGACATATTTTACTATATCACATTTTTACATATTTTGATGACTATTTTAATATAATTGGCTTCTTTGTAATGCAGTCTCTGCTTTTGCTTTGTGCATTTAAAAGCATTACTTCGAAAAGAGGTGTATAGCCTTCATTAGACTGAGAAAGGATCTATGGCATAAAAACTTGTTTAGGAGCAGCTGCCTGTTCACCCCACCTGTCTTCATATCTCCAAAACAGCTCCCTCAGTGGTCACTAATCACCTTTACCCAATGTCCTCAGTCATTCTGCAGTGTATCTGTATCATTTGGTGCCATCAGTTATTTTTTGTTACTCCTTCCTCTTTTGTCTTTAGTATCAAATCCTTACTGGACCCATTAGCTCATCTTAGAAAATATCTCATATTTGTTTCTTTTTTTCTGCATAACTTTAGATACCAGTCACCTTTTGCTTAGACCATTATGTATTATAATACCTTCCTAACTTGTCTTTGAGTTTCTTGCCCCCTCAAACCTAATAGAGCTGGAATTACCATCCTAAAATGTAGTTAGAAACACATCATTCACATTCTCAGAAACTTTCAGTGGTTCCCCATTACCTTTCTTTTTTTTAAATCAATAATTCTAATTTTATATTAGTTTTATATTTAATTTTATATTGATTTAATTTATATATAAATTATTTAATTATTTATTTAATTTATATATTTTTAATTTATATTAATTTTATATTTAATTTTATATTGATTTAATTACCTTTCTAAAATGTGGGTAGAAATACACTATTCCCTTTTTCAGAAACCTTCAGTAGTTTCCCAATAACAAAGTTGAAACACTAGTATGGCATTCAAGACTTTCCATGAACTAAGTACATCCTAACTTTCTAGCCTCTTCTACAGCAGTATTAATCTCACAGTATTCTGTATATTTTATCATCTTTCACGTCTCTGGCCTTTGATCCTGTTTTCTCAAAAATCCTTTCTTTCCCTACCTTACCCCACTCCCCATCTTGCCCTACCACAGACACATACACCATAGTATATATAGGAATGTGTCATCATCATCATTCTGTTCTCAGCTTATATGTTGCCTCTCAGAACCTTCTCCAATCTGAGCCAATGTCTTTGTCTCTTGTATTCTATGATATATCACTATTAATAGCATTAATTTTGACATGCGCTATATTTTATAGGTATTCATCTATTTGGTTTCTTTAGTAAATTTATATTCCTTAGGGTAGCAACCGTATTCATGTTTGTACCCTCTCTCATCTTCTTCACTTAATGTCACTTTCTCATAGTAGGCATTCAAATAAATGTTTCTTGAGTGAATACATTAATTCATTGAATACTGGCTTAACCTCTGATTTAGCTTGATTGGGTGACCATGGACCAGGCTGCTGTTGTCCTGCGTTTCATCAGAGTATTACTTTCAAAATGTATTAGTTGTACACATTTTAAAATAGAATTTGATCACCTAGCTAACATCTGTAAAAATGCCATAAGAACTAAATTACTCTGTATTTAATGATATTACTATCAAGAAAATAGATTCCTAAGTCATAGGATTTTTTTCCATAAAAGATTTGTTAAATAACAATTATTTAAAGGAGAAAATTATTATGGCTTTAATTTTTTGATAGTAACTTACAGATCTTAAGAGAAAGCTAATTCTGAAAAGTATACTAATTTATTACTTTATTAAAAGTTAATGAGATTATGAGAGAGGTGGGAGCCGATGGCTGATCTTTGTCTACAGCCATTTATTTTAAAATAAATTTGCACAGTCCACAATTTATATTGTTAAACTGAAAAGTATTTTCTCATTTTCCATAAGAAAAACCTTTGTTTCCTTTCAGGTGCTTGTTATAATTTCTTCTAATTTTACTTCCATTTTCTCCCACATCCCTTCACTTCTGCCCATCATCAGATCAATGTATTTCTTCTAAATTACTGATTCCCAGCCATTTTTATACTCATGTTCCTTACTAAGCTTTCTACCATTATCTTCTTTTTTGAATATTTTTTCCTCCACTTTTATCAAGATATAATTGAGATAAAGCATTGTATATATTTAAGGCCACAGCATAGAGATTCAACTTACATACATCAAGAAATGCTTATCACAGGGCTTCCCTGGTGGCGCAGTGGTTGAGAGTCCGCCTGCCGATGCAGGGGACACGGGTTCGTGCCCCGGTCCGGGAAGATCCCACATGCCGCGGAGCGGCTGGGCCCGTGAGCCATGGCCGCTGAGCCTACGCGTAATGCTTATCACAGTAAGTTTAGTGAACATCCATTATCTCATATATATACAAAATTTAAATAATAGAAAAAAAAATCTTTCCTTGTGATGAGAACTCTTAGCACTTACTCTCTTAACAACTTTCACACATAATGTGCCGCAGTGTTCATTATCTGTATCATGTTGTACATATTACATCCCTAGTACTTATTTCTCTTATAACTGGGAGTCTGTGCCTTTTGACCACCTTCATCCAATTCCCCCTCACCCCACCCCCTGCCTCTAGTAACCACAAGTCTGATCTCTTTCTATTTTTTGTTTGTTTGTTCTTGAAGTATAATTGACCTACAACACAATGTTAGTTCTTGTTATACAACATTGTGATTTGATATTTCTGTACTTTTCAAAACAATCACCAGGGTAAGTCTAGTTATGATGTGTCACCGTACAAAGATACTCATAGTTATTGATACTATTGTCTTCTAATTATCCTTATTAGCCAAAGTATTCCATGACACTTAAATCTTGAGTAGTTTTTCTTACAAAAAAGGATAGGTATGTTTGGCTTTTCCAAACTAAATGTCATTCCCCTTTCCCTCTGAGAAACATTGTTCTAAATTATTTTATTAATTTAACAAAATTCATGTTCTGAGATCAGGAACAAAGGCAGAACTTTAGAATTATATTAATGAGAACATAAAATAATGAAAATCAGGTTTTCTATTGTTTTGTACTGAAATTTCACTTTTAGTATAAACTTTTAAGATAATAATATTTACTATGTGCCAAACACTGTTCTAAGTTATTATATATATTACAACCCTGTGCTGTTGGTGTTGTTATTATCCCCATTTTATGGTTGAAGAAACTGAAACACAGCAGTTGTGTGTAATTTGTCCAGGATATTTGGATACTTTTTGGGAGAGGGTGTGTTGTGGTGTTGGTTCTTATATCCATAAATTATAAGATCTCTCTCTTGCTCATCCTCTTTTCTTTGGACCCCATGCTGGAGTAAACTCTACCCTAGAACTTATAGTAAGGGGTCAGGTACACGTTTCAGAATACCAGTAAATCAGATATTAGAAATAGTGCTGCCTGTATAGGAACACATGGCCCAGTCTAGTCTAATTCCCTTTGGTACGTGGGGCAATTGGTTTGTCATTGAGAAAAAGTTTGGATGGAATACCATACCCCTTTTCTAACATCAGCAAAATAGTAGTACCCAAATGTGGCAAAGCAAATAAAGAAAATGACAAGCCAGTCTTATGATTATTGATGTAAAAATTCCTAAGGAAATACCAGCATATACAGTATAATCCTCCAAAATGTAATAATGTTTCTATATTAGTAAATCTGTTAATGTAGTTCACAATATTAGTAACTCAAAGAAGAAATTATGATCATCTTAATATATCATTTTAATGCAATACACATTTTTAATTTTTTTCTTAAATCTTTAGGAGGAAAACATATTTCTATAAGTGACTTTTTAAAGGCTACATATTGTGTTGTGTGTAAATGTATAGTTGTATATAAACTTATAATTACATACAGCTAACACTTACTGAGTGCGTACTGTGTGCCTGGCACTGTTCCAGGTGTCAAGTGTTTTACATGTATTAGCTCATTAAATTTCAAAACAACTATTTATATGTGTGTGTGTATTTTATTTTTTAACAGATGAGGCATGAGGAGGTAAATTTGCCCAACGTGATAGATGTGTATGTTTTATATGTATATGTATGTACAACCTAACCAGCCATCAATATAATGCTTAATAATAAAACACTAGACGCATTCCCATTAATATCAGGAATGACACAAAATAACCATTGTTAACATTACAATGTAATTGACAGAAGTATAAAGCAAGAGATGTAAAAATTGGTAAGGAAGAGTCAATCTGATGATTTTACATTATTATATATGCCTGGAAAACCCAAGAGCCTCAGTGAAACACTAATAGAAACATTGAGTTCACTGAGATACCTAGTTCACTAAAGTTTTATGTACAAGAATAAAAATAATTATTTTTTAGACACCAACAATAACTAGTTAGAAAATATAAGGGAAGAAAAAAACCTCCATTCACAGCAAGAACAAAAGCAAAATATTTTAAGACAAGTTTAAAAAGAAATTTATAAGCCCCCTACAAAGAAATCTAGGAACTGTATTGAAAGAGGAAATTTCAATCAATTATTCTTGATTAAACAATATAGTAAATCAGTAGTGCTTTTTAAGCAAGGATTACTACAACACAATCTCCATCGAACTCCCAACAGCAGCTTTTCTATTAAAACTTGTCAAACTAATTCTTAAGTAGCTGGAAGCATATACATGCAAAAGATTCTTGTATGATTCCCACGCTGTGTAAAGTTTTGAGGTGCGTTGCCCTTCAAAGCTCTGCATGACATGGCTGGTCTTGACCTTGACCTTTCTGACCTCATTTGCTGACTCCTCCCCTTGCTCACCTGCCACCAGACATACTGGCCACCTTGCTGTCCTGTGAACGTCTCTCATCTCTGGGCTTTGTACTTAACCCTCCCTCCTCCTGTTACACATTCCTTTCACTTCATTTAGGTATCTGCACAAATACCACCCTATCATAAAGGCCTTCCCTGATTAAAAGTTTCTCTATAGCATTTACCATCACCTGACGTGTATTTACTGTTTACATTCTCTCCCTCTGTGAGTTTGGTGAGAGAAGAGACTTGCTTTGTTCTTGCTGTATCCCCAGCACCTGGCACCTAGGAGGTGCCCGTTTGCTGAATGAAACTGGCATTAAAAATTACAGGTAAGATCACTAAGAGTTCTGAAGAGAGGATGAAATTACAGTCAATCTTGTTTTTCTTGAACAGTTTACCCTTGAACATCACAGGCATTAGGGGCACCGACCCTCTGTGCAGTCAGAAATCCGAGTATAACTTCACAGTTGGCCCTTCTTATCCAGGGTTCTGCATCCCCAGATCACCAGCCAAGAATCACATAGTCCTTATGTATCTGTTGAAATAAATCCACATTTAACTGGACCCATGCAGTTCAAACCCACTGTTGTTCAAGGGGCAACTGTAGTTATGTTCTATGAAGTCACTGCAAATACTGAACCATTGCTTCTAGAGGAAATACGGGATTAGGTTCCTGCAAGCCTCCGGTCAGAACATTTTCATGGACCAATCAATACATAACCTTGTTGTACATGCAGTACTGTTTAGAGACACTTTATTAAATATGTACTGTTGATTCATTAACACTGAACTCACAGCCAACAGCACTGTAACTCGTGCCTGAACAAAGCTTGCCTAACACGCATATTTCTCCACAAGGCACATCACAGACTTCTTGCACTTAGATAACACTTCAGCACTAGACTTGGGGGCCATTTAAACAGCAAATTCACCAACAGAAAGCACAAAAATGCAAAAATCATAGCACTAACAAGCCCTTTTTAAGACACTTGTTTCAGCATGAGGGCTTTGTTCAGCCTCCGCTGGAATGCCTGTCTGGCAACTCAAATGTTCCGCCTCTCTGCACATGCACGTTGCCGTGGGGCGACTGTAAAGCACCGCGAGGATTTATTGGGGTTACAAATAAATTTTAGTGAGTAGGCAAATTTGCAAGTACAGAATCCACAGATAACAGGGGCCAACTATACATCATTTTTTCAATAAATATTTACTGTGTTTCTGCTATGTGCCATGCTCCCAGAGTTATTTACCACTCAGACATTTATCAAGTCCTAACCTTATGCCAGGCCCTGTGCAAAACTCAAATAATCCAAAGATAGGTTTAACAGTGTTCCGGGGAAGGTTTCATGGCAGAGTTGGGGTTTTAGCTGAATTTTCAATACTAATAGATAAGATTTTAACCCGTGAAACTATGGAGAAAGTTATTTTAGAAGAAAGAATCTTAAACTTGGCTATACATTAGAATCACCCAGACCAAAAAATAAATAAATAAATAAATAAACATCTCTAGGGATGAAACTCTTACACCAGTATATTTTAAATCTCCCCAGAGGATTCCAGTGTGCAACCAAATTAAGAGAACCACTGCTTTAAATCCTTGTGTTTGGCTGGAGTGTAGGTTATGTGAAGGTATGTAAAGAACAAATAAATCTGGAAAAGAGATTTTGGCCCAGTTATTGGAATGCTATCATTTAGCACATATTTATTAAGCACCTGCTGTTTGCCAGGCACTCTGCTAGTTGCTGGAGATACAGCAGAAAACAAAACACAAGAATCTCTGGCCTGTTAGAGTTTATAGTTGAATTGTTTTGGCAGCTGTTTAGGATGATTCATAGTCTAGATTTAACTTATAGTATATGATGATTTGCATTTAGAAGGAATCTTATCCTAAATGCTCAGAATTCTAAATTTAATGTCTAAATTACTATATCATCCTCTGATATGAATAGAACTCTGTAAAGAAAAATTGTGTTGTGAACTTCTGTGCTAATTTGACTGAGCGTTTTCTAACACAACCATTCGTTTTGTTAGCCTCTCAAAGTTTTTCAGTTTCTTGCACACTGGGACAATTGTCTAAACCAGTAGAATGAGGACCATTGGAAGTACTAACTCAAGCATTTCATTTTCTCATCTTATAGGAGCTGGTATGTAAGGAACTATTATCTGTCTTGATTATTAGCAAGAATTTATACTTAGATCAAACTTATAATTAACAAAGAACTTTTATTGGGTCATAATTTGCTGTATACCATGTTTTATATATTTTTTCTTGAGTTCCTTTACATTTAATGTACCATTACACTGTCTTCTAGACCATTAGCAAGAACAGACCTCTAATAATAGAGTCCTCTTTTAATTCTGTCTGATACAATTATTCTTTATCGCCTGAATCTGTCAATTTCACTTAAACTTTTGGTCAAGAAGTTTTGAGTTAGTTTGCTAAATAGAGTTATTTAATACCCGAAGAAGAATAAGACATGCACCGTCCTCAGCTGGTACACTCAGCCTGAGATGAAATGATGTGCACACATGAGCACGTGCAGGTGGGAAGTGAGGGGTGCTGTCAGGAGTGAGAGGTACAGTGCTGTGGCATCAAAAGGAGAGATGGGTTGAGTTCTGACTAGGCTTGGAGAATGATGTTGTAAATCTTATCATTATTGTCAGAGACAAAGTGCCATTTAACTACCATCCAGTTGTGTTATAATGCAGAGAATGTGTCTTACATATATTTTATATAAAATTACACAGTTTGGGGGCTTCCCTGGTAGCGCAGTGGTTGAGAGTCCGCTTGCCGACGCAGGGGACACGGGTTCGTGCCCCGGTCCGGGAAGATCCCACATGCCACGGAGCGGCTGGGCCTGTGAGCCATGGCCGCTGAGCCTGCGCGTCCGGAGCCTGTGCTCCGCAACAGGAGAGTCCACAACAGTGAGAGGCCCGCGTATCAAAAAAAAAAAAAAAAATTACATAGGTTTGGTCAGCTTTTCCTCAGTTTCAGTTGTACTTAATATAACTGTGTTTTGTTAACGCGGATGATATCATGTGCTTTATACTTCTTTTAAGATCATCTATGTCCTTTTTTCCTCACGAATTTTCTCTATCCTGCTCTGCCACACATTAGCTGCTTTAGCAACCTAGTACATCAGCATTTTGGATGTCATTTGTATTCTCTGAGCTTTTCTAAAATTTCTCATTCCTTGAGTATTTACAAGTTTTATAGGAATTGAAGATCATCTTTTTAAAAGACTTGCTTGTTTATTTGAACTTTTAAAAATACTAAATGGGGGGAATTTCCTGGCAGTCCACTGGTTAGGACTTGACACTTTCACTGCTGTGCGCCCCCATTTGATCCCTGGTCAGGGAACTTAAATCCCGCAAGCTGCCAAAAAAAAAAAAATACTAAATGGGAAGCTAATCATTGGGAAATATTTGAAAATATAACCCAAATAATGATATGGGTTATATTGTCACTTAAAGTGACTATAGAAAAGTTTCTTTGTTTTTAGACCACTGAGAAGAAATACCGTTTTTGTGGATTTCCTATTTGCCTCTGAACCCTGGAGAGAATTGAAAGATATCTGCTCTTAGTGATATGACACTGAAATATTTTTATAATCAAACCCTAAGAATTTTGACTTGAAGAAGCATTATCTTCTTTCTTTGTCACAGAATTGTTTTTTTTTAACTTTATCCCTTTATATGTATTTTTAAAGTGGTCTGTTGAGTTAATTTATGTAAGTCTTTTCATCACCTTTTTTTTCCTTAATAGTTCTTTATATCAAAACTTATTATTATTGAATATTGTTTGAGGGGGTCTTTTTCCTGCCTTAGTTCTGAACCAATTGAGAAATAAACAAAGGAGCCAGGTAGATGGACATCAAAATAGCAGCTCTTTTTTTGATGGAGCTATTGCAGAACATGACAGCATAAAGGATTTAGCAACATTGAACCCCCAAATTAGAAAGATGTAGTCATCCAATCTCAGGCAGTGCTAGAGAGCAAAGCAACTGTGTGCTGTCTGCACCTGGGCAGATCCCAAGAGAAATGTGCAGAGGAAGGGGCTGCACTTTGCTTACACAACTCCTCTTCCCAGACTTACCCCTCAGATAAGTCATCCTCAAGTGAGGCGGAAGAGGCCAGAGCATTACTCCTAGGGATGCCACTCTAGTTAGAAAACTGAAGCCAGAGAAGGAGACTGCAGGAAAAGACCTCTCATCCCTGCCAGGCTTGAGCTCACTCAATTTCACAGCTGCCTTGGATGTTGAAAGCAGCCCCAGTGGCAGAGCCAGGGCTACAGGAACATTGCAAATCACTGCAGGCTCTTTGATAAGCTCACCCTGTCACAAAGAGAAATAAAAACTAGCAGGGAGCATTTTGTTCATATGAATGCCTGCATTCAAATTTGCTGGAGCCTGTTTTTTACTGGTCCTGTTTTTCACTCAGCTGTCTTCTAGATAGCAACACACTGCTGGGTACCATATAGGCTTTTTTTGCTGTGTGGATTATCAAAGATTAAATGGATCTGCCCTCAAGAAGCTTACAGCCTGGTTCATAAATAAGTGCTATATTGTGCAGTACAGACTATTAATGTTATAGAAGTTCAATAAAAACCAGACTGGTCCAAGAAGATTTTTATGGAAAAATAAGCCTTGAGCTGGGCTTAGAACAACAGATATGATCTGGGTAGGTGAGGCTGTGCAAGAGAACACTTGGGTGAAGGGACAGTTGTTTCAGCATCTGTGACTTCACTTTTGCTATTCCTTCACCTTAATTGAAGTGGAAAATAAGAATACAGGGCTAGAGGAGCCCCGGTTGTAAGAATCTTGAAAACAAAGCAGAGGACCAGAGATGTGATCTGCGGAGATTTTTTTTTAAACCTAAGCGTGGTGTCATTGAAAATTACTTTGGCAGGGATGTACTTAGGGGGTATTCAAGGAAGGAGATAAATTAAGAAATGAAAGTAATCTAAGCCTAAGGAAATGAAATATATTAAAGCTCTCATGCCCATCTGATTTACTAAATATAATAACTTTCAGAGGTTAGAGTTAGTGCCTGATTGATTTTGCTCCATTCTTTTACACCATGTGTATAAATTAGGTTTTTGGTTGGTTGTTTTTTTTTTTTAATCAAAAATAATGAGAGCTTTTGGTTAAAAATTTAACCTTTCAATCTTCTGGGGACAAATGGGAAAATTTGATTTAATAATCTTACTTCTATGGAGGTGTTTTAGGATGAAAAGAATTGTAGATTGAAGGAGAATGAATCCATATTAGGAGAAAGGTACCGGGAAAATTTGATTTAATGATCTTACTTCTATGGAGGTGTTTTAGGATGAAAAGAATTGTAGATTGAAGGAGAACAAATCCATATTAGGAGAAAGGTACCGGGAAGGCAGCTTGGATCACTGCTGACAAAGAGAATTGATTCCAACACTAGCATCAAAACCCACGTGTGTCACATTCACACCTCAGCAAACAGTTGAATTTTCAAATGTTAGAAAAGCCCTTGACATTGACAGATATTAGTGTTATCACTAAAACCACACTGTCATAACTGCGCCCTGTGCTCAGTCATTTATTGCAGTGACCCAGACAGCCCAGTACAGCTGTTTGCATTTTCTCTGCAGTGGGAAGTGGACCAGGGCCATGTGACTAAGAAAGGCAGGCAAGGGCCTCTTTTCACCTACAGATGTTTTAATGTGCTTAACGTTATCCAATACTAGCAACCAAGATAGTCTAAATACCACAGCAGGATCTGATTAGCTTTTTCAGATCACTGCCTTTATTTGCTGTTTGCAAAAAAGCTTAATCCAGTGCTAGGGATCAGGCTTCCTGCTGAGCTCTCGGGTAGTTTTCTCTCATTCTTTGTGTTCACAGTGGCAGGAATTAGTGAGAAGATTCCTCCTCCTCCTGAATTAAAGCTATAAAGTAGTAACTATAGTAGCAAAGGGGTAAAAAGAAGAAAGAAAGCCCAAGGGAAAGAGGGACTGTCTATTCATACTAAAGAGTGTCTTTTTTATATACAAAAGGGAAAAGATTTTAATGTAAATTCATAAATATTGACCTCGCTATCTCTAGTCAGTACATAACTTAAGTTTTATTAAGTTTTAGTTGTAACTACTTTGCATGAATATGTTATATTTTTCATCTTAATCTTATTTAATCAAACTCAGTTTTACCAGAAGTACATTTACTAACCATACTAGTGGACTTGATTTATCTTTCTTACTTTTTTCAGAGTTGATGATACCTTTTTTACTCATGAAATTAAAAAAAAAAGAAATTACTACCACACCAACAAAAAAATAATTTCTAACTTGATTTTTGTGATGTTCATATGCTTACTCAAGACATAAAATTTGAACTCTATGTAATTCACATTATACTTTGCAATAAACTATAATATTAGAAATGCTTTATCTTGATCTTTTGTGGGCTTATGGAATTAGGCTATGGGTGTAACTATTGCAAAAAACATTACTGTAACCCTTGGCAGAAAAAGAATAGTTCTTCCTTTAGAAATTAGTTTGGCATTCAGAATCTACTAATTACATTTAGTTTAAAAATACTTTCACAGATTTTTAAATTTTCTAACATTTTTGGAATAACATACTTTCATGGAATATTAAGCTCTTTTTGAGGAAAAATATCTATAGACAAATGGTGATCTACAAATACCATACTTTGTATTTTAGTTTTCTTTCTGGAAACAGCAATAATTTTTAGGCTTTTAGTAGGCATAAGGAATGTTTTTGGTGAGGTAGCTGAAAAATTTTAACCATTTAGAGTAGATTTCTCTCTTATTTTGTAAATAGAGTACCTCTCATTTACATTTGACTGGGCACAATAAGGACATGCCCAAGAGTCCCCACCAATATTAACTTTTTTTCTAAGTATTGTCACATGGTCCTAAATGTGAGTAGCCTCTGTTTTTGTGTGTGAGAAGAGAGACTGATTTAGATTGTTTGAGATTGTTTGGGGTGCTTTAACCAAATTTTATACCTTTAGGGTACTTGATTATATAATGGGAAAGCCCAGGCTCTGCATAATCAGCCTATCTCAGAAAATTGTATTTTAAGAGGAACTTTTTCCTTCACTCTTTTAATTTGCACTGGAATGAAAAGGGGAGACGTGTGTGTGTGTGTGTGTGTGTGTGTGTGTTCTACATCACATAAGTAGGTAGTGAACCACTTTAGATCGCCTTTTTCTTTAGTAAGGAATTAGTCTCACAACACCTGATGGTGTTTAAATTTTGATTGAATTTCCATAATCAGAGGTCACTCAAGATACAATTTATGCAGCTCTCAAAAGCAAGTAGTCCATAACATTATAAATACTGTAGTCTGGAACTTTGAAATAAATCAGGGATGACAAGCTTCCTCACTGACAGAGCTGATTTTTGTATACTCATATCCTTTAAAAATATTACAATGTTTCTTCTTTGTAAAGTTAACTTGTTCCTGAACTGAAATTTGAGTATTACATCTTACAAATTTTATGAAATATAAATATAACAAATAACGTGTTGTATATTAAAACATAATGAACGATTTTGCTTTTATTTAACTACATGATTAACTGGTATCCATAATAAAATAATTTTACACTGTTATTTGGCATAAATAAAGTGGGTCGTTCTGGTGATTTTAGGTTGAAGTTAAGTAGTTTTGTCTAAATATTAAGTTTAGATGACTCATTTGGCACAAAGTTGGCCAAACTTGTTTTATCTTATGAACTTTAAAAAAATCAGTTCTGTTTGTACGCTTTTAAACCTTTTTCTTTTGCAATCTTATTTTCATCATCTCTTTTTTTGTTTGTTTTATTCTCTTGCCACAAATGAACCAATACTTACAAATATTTTATATTTCCCAGTATTTCCAGGGAAGTAGCTTTGCTATAATCTGTCTCATTTCACCAGTAAATCATTTATTAAAGAAAAGGGATTGCTGCAGTAGTTAATTGCTACTTTGACACACCTCGTTTTCTTTATTTCTCAGAAACAAAAAGCTAATAGACTAGAGGATAGCCTTGACTTTTTGGAAACATGCAACTTTTACTACTTTAAAATATAATTGGTTTCTTTGTTTTGTTTAAAACCAAGGAGGAAAAGCTGGTCTGCCCAAGCCAGGTGTTTTCTTGTTGGCAGCCTGCTCCCTCATGGCTCTGCTCTCAAAGAGCAGCTGCCTACTACAGCTTTGTATGGCCTATTGTTGCCGCACACCCCTCGTTAATACACATGCTGCCCGGGGCAGACCCGAGAATGACATCAACTTGCTTATCTTAGAAACCTGCGAACCTGACGCAGGGTGCTGAGGTTGGCTTGCATCTGCCTGGCCGACTAATTGTGAGCTTTCTGGCCTATGATTGGTTGTTATTCCACTCGGTAATAGGTTAAGCAAAGACATTGCCATTCCATCTGTTCACCCATTCATTGTTCTTCTTGCTTGCCTGGAAGTCTGCAGCTAAAATTGTGTTAAGGAGTTACTGCTGAAGCTGCTACAGAAACCAATGTCTTTGTATTTTCCTGCGAACGTGAGTATATGTGCTACTTAATGCCTTGGAAGTTAAACTTTGCTAAGTATTCAGGATATTAATTTGAACTCTGTTAAGGATAGAATGCACCTCAAATGAAAGCCTACAAATTATTACATAGTGCCAAAATACGAGAAAGTTAAATTCTTTCTGTAAAATATGTCTGTGAAGCAGATTTTTTACATTTTTATATTCTGGAGTTATATAAATAATTACAGTTTCATAAACATTCACAAGGCATTAAGCATGCCATGTAATCATTTGTACTTAAAGATAAGTTATAGTGTGTTCTGATATTTTGATAAACAATGAATTTAGATTTTATCTTCTTGTCACATTCTTAGGTTTCTTAAGGTGTCACTGTCAGACCTAGGTGCTGTAAAATGATAGTAAGATTTAATAGATTTTTCCATTGTTTTAAAAATCTAGCTTGGGGAGATGGATTGCTATTAGATGTTTCAGCTTGTTTTAATTATGATGATTAAGTATTCAACTGCTTTGTCAGCAGTTTCAATACTCATGTATAGTTTACAATTTCTTCTCTCCCATCTTTATTTTTTATTTTTTGCTTGCATTAGTTTCAGATATTAGATTGAAGATGTCACTTGGAGAACTGTTGCTTTCAAGAGATCTGTAATGGGGAAGGGAGGAGACAAAGACTTTCATCTATCAGTTGGGAGGAAAAGAAAGAGCATAAAGGGTTAAAAAGAGGTTTTCATTTCTACCACATGCCCTATTGTGTGAACATATGCATAAGTCTATTGAAAGTTTTCAGAAGATGGGCAGGCCACCAGTTGCTGGTCTCCTGCAGTTCCAGTAGACATCTGTTGCCCCAGAGCATTAACCAATCTGTTCAAAGGGACATCCTTCTTTTGTTAGCTAGAGGGATGCAGACAACAGCACTCACTAAAATACAGTGGTAATTAAATACACAGAGACTACAGCAGTAGGTATTTATTACATATTCATTATTTTATTTTCATTGTTCTCATACTATTACCATTTGGATAACAATCAGAACCCACTTTATGGCATTGTAACTTGATGTTACAAACAAACATTGATTTAACAAGTTTATGGTCTAATATTCTTGATAATATGATGCTTTTTAGAATATAAAAAAAATTTTACTGGATTTGAGATGAAGGATTATCTAAGTTATCTAATGAGAGCTTTCAGAAAATCTCACTAAATGGGGGAATGTTTGTGTATGCAACAAATTTCTAGTAAATAGCCTTTATATAATAAAATCTGCTTTCAGCTAGTATAAAGCTTTTTGGCAATTAAAATAATTGGTTACACTTTATCATCTATAAATGTCATCTATAGCATGACATTTTAGTTCTTTTTCAACATATAGTATTATTTGATTTTTTACTTATTAGACCTTCAATAAGAAAAATTGTTTTAGTTTCTACAATATTTGGAGGAAATCTAAAGCTCTGTAAGTACAGAAATCTGTTTTCAGACCAATATATGTTTGCTCAGTACCTTTTGTGTTCATGAATATAGTGTAAAGGCCAATTATAATAGGTCTCTGATAACCTAAAAGTTAAGCCGTATTCTTGGAGTTTTTGATAACTATGGGAATATAAACATTGACCTACTTTGTGTGTAAAACTTTGTCTAGGCTGCTTCATGAAATGAGGAAAATTACTCTTGTTAATAGTTGATTAATTTAAAGATTATTTATATGCGTTTGTATTTCAGTAAATGGCAAAACTTAAAAGTCTAATTTAAAAATTTAAGAAGAAAAGTGTTTTCTCCCTTGCATGTAATAGTAAATTTTGTGTTGTTATTGTAGTCTTTGCTAATCATTTTCAAAGTTATATTGATCATTTTTTTATATTGTTCATTTTTAAGGCACTGAACAAAAATAAAGATCACATACCATTCTTTGTTCTAAGATGTAATAATTCCTTGTAAGTTTTACACATTACATTAAGTAGTACTGCAGCCTATGAAGATATTTTTGTCAGCTTTTATATCTTAAGACTTTTGTCAGCTTTTAAATTTAATTTTTTGGTTGAATGATTTCAAAATATTGACTTTTTTTTAGTGCCATATTAATTCAGGGCAATCTTTTTTTTTTAACATCTTTATTGAGTATAATTGCTTTACAATGGTGTGTTAGTTTCTGCTTTATAACAAAGTGAATCAGCTATACATATACATATATCCCCATATCTCTTCCCTCTTGTGTCTCCCTCCCTCCCACCCTCCCTATCCCACCCCTCTAGGTGGTCACAAAGCACCGAGCTGAGCTGATCTCCCTGTGCTATGCGGCTGCTTCCCACTAGCTATTGGTTTTACATTTGGTAGTGTAAATATGTCCATGCCACTCTCTCACTTTGTCACAGCTTACCCTTCCCCCTCCCCATGTCCTCAAGTCCATTCTCTAGTAGGTCTTCGTCTTTATTCCCATCCTGCCCCTAGGGTCTTCATGACCAATTTTTTTTTTTTTTAGATACCATATATATGTGTTAGCATACAGTATTTGTTTTTCTCTTTCTGACTTATTTCAGTCTGTATGACAGACTCTAGGTCCATCCACCTCACTACAAATAACTCAATTTCGTTTCTTTTTATGGCTGAGTAATATTCCATTGTATATATGTGAAGGGTGATCTTTTACAAATTACAAGTGAATAAGGAAGCACTTTAGAGATTAAAGTTTTAAAAACCAAATCTTTACCATTTGAGTCAATAAAAGTAAGTTATTTCAAATTTATATTATGTAGTAGAGAAAATATATGCAGCTTATAGGCCTGGTAATTGAACTTATTTGTCCTTATAGTCTGTTGGTTTATAGGAACTAAAAATTATTTAACTGCTTGTTTAGTACAAGATGACATTGGTTACCTCAAAGAAAGTTATCCAGTGAAATCTGGAAAATGAAGAGAGGCCTGTCAGTATGAAAAAAAAGGTCAACCAAAATATTTTAAAAGAAAAGTTATTTTGGGCTTCCCTGGTGGTGCAGTGGTTGAGAGTCTGCCTGCCAATGCAGGGGACACGGGTTCATGCCCCAGTCCAGGAAGATCCCACATGCTGCAGAGCGGCTGGGCCCGTGAGCCATGGCTGCTGAGCCTGCGCGTCCGGAGCCTGTGCTCCACAACGGGAGAGGCCACAACAGTGAGAGGCCCGTGTAACGCGAAAAAAAAAAAAAAAAAAGGAAAAGAAAAGTTATTTTGCCTAACAAAATTAGGTGTACATTTTTTGAAGTAGTGTAAATCAAGCTTACACTTATACCTAATATTAGCTCACTTGGAAACATTATATTTAAATAGTATATATAAATTATATGAATTATCACAAGTTCAAGTTGTGTGGTATTCACTAAATACATTTGAATACAAATGAGTTTTATCTAGTTTAATATTATAAAAAGCAAACAATGGATAATCCCATTTTTCTCCCTATTTAATCATTATAGCCATATAATAAAATTACATAGAAAAGCAGATTTACATAGTGTCACCATCACTTTTTTAATATTAGAGTGAAAGTGTTACTGAAAGATTTAAATATTGGGTTGGCCAAAAAGTTTGTTCAGTTTTAGGTAAAAATAGGAGACATTTTTCATGTTCATGAAGAACTTTATTGAACAGCGTATTCACTAACTGAACGAACTTTTTGACCAACCCAATACGTTTTTAGGGTGGATAATTTTCAGTTTAAAAACTTTATAATATCTGGTTTTGCTTCTTTGAAAAATGTGAAAATTAAGAATTCACTATTCTTTAAACATAACATTTCATTCTAATGTTCCCCACCGGCTGTATGTTTCAAAAAGTATTAATCTTGTTTAAAACAGTCCAAAAGAAAAACACTACAGCTCAATATTAAAATAATATTTCTTAGTTCAATTCAGGGGTTTGGTCAGTGAAAAATTATCTCACAACAGCACTTATGCAAAATCCAAACTTTTCAGGGGAGATCAAAAATGTTGCCCGTTAAATACACTTCCTGCAGTCAGAGCAGATTGTGGGGTTTACAGAACAATGATGTCGGAGCTTCCAGATTGGTTTGGCAGCTGCATTGTTCTCAGAGGGTAAACCAGACGCACTTAAGTCCCAGTCTCTTTTATAGGCTTTTGTTCATACCAAATTATTCTTTTACTGTGCTAGCATTCATGATGGCACGTTAAAAGAGTGCCGCTTAGCAACCAGCTCTGGTTGCCAGGCAGCCCAGCTTCCAATAGGTTTTCCTTGTTTAAGATACTTTTGGTGGGAGCTCTACCAAGGCCACAGTGCAGATTTTTCTTTTTAACTGTATCCCTTTATTAGGATGCTGTTGTGATTTGTTGCTTGCATTATGGTGTCAGTATATTACAGTAGTTAATAAATCACTGAGTATTAAGATTTGCTTTCAAAACTGCTTCCTTTAATTCTAATAATTGGGCTCATGCATATCCATATTAATAGAAAAAAATTGAAATGGTTACAGCTTCATAATGGAGCAGATGGATATAGAGGTCTCCCAAGGAAAATCTCTTTTTATCAGTTGTGCAGTCAGGAGCCAGGAGAGTGTGATGTTTCTTTAAAACTAATGAATGCTATATTAGTAGAACAATGATGTTAAATTTATCTGTCTTCTCAAGGGATAAAACTGAAGAAACTCCTGTAGAAGTGTGTAGGATTTCTACACTGAAGGAATTTTAAGTGTACTGTTATCAAGTTAAAGATTCCATGGTCTCTTCTCTATTATTTACCATAATTAATACAATTTATTTCATTATATAGAAATGCTGCACTCTCTAATAAGTTCACTCTAATGCATTCAAATGTGCAACTTCTTAGAAAATCATTTAGCATTTTCTCTTAACATTTATATAATAGCTCCTTTCTAGTGTAAATAAGATGTTGAGGAACTGTAGAATAAAATGTTTTTCCAATTTTCTTTTTTAGGTTATTTAAATAGGTGTTCTATGACAGTCTCATATTCAGCTACCACTGGCTTACCAATGTTATCCATGCGTAGAACACTGGAATTGCCTTAATAAGTAAACTATTGATGTGCATGTAGTCCTTACAATGAAGCACAAGAGAAAATAATTTTATTTTGCTAACCTATTCCTGGTAGAGAAATAACAATTATTCCCAGTAGACTTTTAGGAAAACAGTAAAACAGCCAAAGCCTTTTAAACAGTAAAAGCATTCTGTAGGGGGAAAGTAGAATAAAAGATGACTTTTTAACCAAATGCAGATAATAATTAGCTAATCACCTAATATAATACAGAAGTATTTTCTGCCATAAAATTCAAGAAATTAAGATAACATTTATTCAGTGTACTTAATTATTTGCTGCTAATTTTATTTAGCAGCAAATATAATTATAGGAATATTCCATTCCTATGCTTTCTATAAATGTGCATAGAATAAGAGCCGTTTCCCCTGGAATGAAATAGACTGTAGTCCCTGGCACTTAATAAGGGTAGCACAGTGTTGTATTCTGTTACTGTGTTCAGGATTTACAAAATAAAGATTATTAGGGCAAAACTATTCATCTCTTAAGTGGAATATAATTCACTTTGTAATTATTTCATTCCTTGTTGGCTGTTGTAGAATGTGTGCTCTTTCATCGCAGTAGTACTCTAAATCATTTTTGAAAGTCTTTAAATTGTTGTTACGCTTGATCCAAATTAATAACTTTTAAATTATAATAAGTTAATGTTTTCCTTTTCACATGGCTTTCTCTTTAAAATAATTTTTGCAAATTTTTGTGAATTATTTTAGAGAAAATGTACATAACCTGTCATAGCACATCTAAAACAGGGTTTTTTTAAATAATATTCTGTGTGTCACTATAGAAACATAGACCTTCTAACTGTGGGAAAATCTCTTCCATCAGGATTGAGAAGCAGCATGATATAGTGGGGAAAGCATGGGTTTCGGAGTCAGACAAAACTGGGTAAAAAATCCAGTTCCCCTACTTATTTACTTTGTTGCCTTGGAGGAATACTTAATTTTTCTAATTCCAAACTTTGTCATCTGAAAAACAGGACATGATACTATCTTGGAAGGGTGTTATAAGGGATGAGAGGATGTAGACAAAACAAAGTTGATATTCAATAGTTTGGTAATTCTCTCCCAACTTCTTTATTGAAATAGAAATGATACTGAAATATCATTCAGTGGACATGAAATTCTAAATATTTTACATTTTTCTCTAGGAATACGGGGTGCTTTGCATTCAAGAATACAGAAAAAACAGCAAAGTGGAGTCAAGTACACATAACAGCTTCATGGGCTTGAAGGATCATCTGGGGCATGACCTAGGCCACCTTTATGTGGAGAGCACTGACCCACATTTAAGTACATCTGTACCTTGGTCAATGGTAGAAAAACCAACAATGGATAAAGTTAATTCCGGGAAGGAAGAAAAAGAGGTGTCTGAAGAGAATGCGAGCTCTGGTGACTCTGAAGAAAGCACAAATTCTGATAATGAGTCAGAACAATTGAGTAACATTTCGGTAGAGCCATGCTTATTAACCAAGACTCACAGACAACTATGTAGGTCTCCGTGTTTAGAGCCTCACATACTCAAACGCAGTGAAATTTTGCAAGACTTTAAACCTGAAGAGTCTCAGCCAACCAAGGAAGTGAGGAAACCCCCTGATGTGGTGCGAGAGTACCAAACAAAACTGGAGTTTGCACTGAAGTTAGGTTATTCTGAAGAACAGGTTCAGCTTGTGCTAAACAAACTTGGTACCGATGCTTTAATCAATGATATTTTGGGAGAACTTGTCAAACTTGGAAATAAAAGTGAGGCTGAACAAACGGTTAGTACAATTAACAGTATAATGAGGGAAACGTCTTCCCTGGAATCTCAGCGGTCTGAATCTCCAATGCAAGAGATTGTAACAGATGATGGGGAAAATCTGAGACCAATAGTTATCGATGGCAGCAATGTGGCGATGAGGTAAGTGGGGAAATCTTCACTCATTATTACCAAACAATCTTTAAAACGTATTTCTAATTTTGTGACTGTTTCTTTTCTAACAGTCATTAACATCAAGGTTGTTCTGCATCCCAACATTAGCTTCCATATTTCTAATTGTGTCTCTCTTAGTTCTCTCTCTACTTCCAGAGCGGTCAACCACTCTTACCTCATTTGTCCCTAAATAAAAGACCTCCTTTTCCCTAGTTATGTCTTTTTTTTCCCCCTCATCTGGTAAATTACTATGGTATAAAAATTAGCATATATTCCCGGTATAGTGTTAAACATTAGTTTTAATTGAAGAACTTGAGTATGATCATATTGAATAACTTTGGAACCTAGAGAGATAAATGGCCTTTTTCTATACAAAGTCAAATAACCATAAGATAAAATCCCAGTTCTTTGAGAAAATTATTTTTATTGGTTTCAGGAACAAATCAAAGCCATAATTTCAGGAGTTTTTTTGTTCCATTTAAGAAATGTAATTCAAAAATAATTTTTTAGGAACTGGGGGGGGGGGGAAAAAAGCAAAGCTTCCAGAGAAATTTTTTTATGGATTTTGATGGCTAAAAACGTAAAGTGCATCTAAATTCAATTAGTATATAGTTAACTGCCCACAGTGTTCAGAATACTGTGGGGATATAAAGATATGGAAAGGCATCAGTTCTTCTTTCAGAAAGCTTAACATTTCATATATTGTTTCTCAAGGTGACCTGAGGATAGCTATCAAAGAATCATCTGGGGAACTTGTTCTAACTAGTGTACATTCTAGAGCAGTGCTGTTCAATGGAAACGTGATGTGAGGCACATATGTCATTTAAAATTTTCTGGCACCTACATTAAAAAATTAAAAGAAACAAGTGAAATTAATATGAATAATATATTTTATTTAGGTTAATATAGCCAAAATATTATTTCGATGTGTGTTCAATAAGAAAATTGTTAATGAGATATTTTTGCATTATTTCTTTCATATTAAGTCTTAAAATCAGATATCTTACACTTATAGCACATCGCTATTCAGACTAGCCATACTACAAGTGCTTAATAGCCACATGTAGCTTGTGGCTACATATTAGACAGTATAGTTCTAGAAACCTACCAAGTCCACACACAGACCTACCAAGTCTAGATCAAGGTGTAGCCCAGCCATCTCCTTTTGTAACAAATACCCCCACTAATAATGATGCCTACTAAAATTTGAGAACCACTGTTTTTCAGGTGATAGCAGCATTTCTGCATAGAGTATGAGAAGGACCAACTTGTAATCCTCAAAATAATACTGCTTCCACCTGATGGAAAGGTTATCTTTCTTTCATTTATAAGCAAATGAGATTTGCAGTATTTAAATTACTTGTCCAAAGTAAAACATAATTCAAACCCAAATATGTCTGACTTCAAAGTCTATACACTTTTCCTCATAATGAAAGGTTAAAAACAAACTGAAAATGTTCAGGCCAGATCTTCCAGGGCCTTCAATGCCAAGCTAGAGAATTTAAACTTGGCTCCAATCCAAAGGTAATTGAAGATTTTTGAGGAGGGTAATGTCAAGAGTAGAGCTGTGCCTTAAACTGATAATCTGGCCATGACATTTAAAGTGGACTACAGGAGATAGGAGATAAATTTGAATGCAAACAACCCTTTCTAAGGGAGTAAAAAGGGCCTTAAGTGTCATAGAGGTATGAAGTGTACATACAACCTTGAGAAGTCCTTCAGTAAAATAACCTCTCTGTTGTCTAATCTTTCCCAAATTTAGCCATGAAATGATTTTTTTTTCTTGCAATAATCCAGAACTAGTGAACAGTTACCTTAGAGTGATAATGAGTAAAGCCAAAACACCATGGAATCGCCAAGCAAGAGAGTAATGAAGGAAGGTAATAGGTCCTGGAGAAACACCTACAACCATAGCCATATACCAAAAGCACCAGAGAGGTTCTTAAAGGGCTCAACTCTTGAAGAATCTGATTCAGTGGGGTATAGTAGAGCCCAAATAACTATATAGTATTTTTAAAGTGCCAAGGTATTTCTGATGCATAGCCAGTGTTAAGAACAATTCAACATGGAAGGTGTGGATATCAATAGGTCGGGAGGTAGAAGAAACTGATGATCCAGGGAAAGAGTAGTGTGAAAAATACCAGTCTTAGAAAAAAGTTTAGTGCTAGTAAAACCAAGAGACATACAAATGCCATCAACTCAAGGAAGCGGAGGCTTTAAGGAGAGAGTATCCTGTGGGTAGAACTGAAAAAAAGATATAGGGACATGACAGCCAGGAAATCATTGTCTTCAAGAATGCCATATGGTGTTAAAGATAGAAACCCAGTTACAAGATGTCAAGAAATGAAGGAATAGAGCTAGACTGTTATTCTCAAAAGTTGACAGAGGAAGGGAAGAAAGAGGAGTGAGTTGAGAAAGGATTTTTAGTTTTATATAGAACAGAACTATATAAGCTGAGGGGATGGGGAAAAAGTCTCCACAACAGCAATAATATGAGAGTTTAATTTTTGAAGCAAAGTTCTCTGAAGGAGGAGACAATCAAAATACAAATAGAGAATTTGGCATTGGAGGTAAATACACTTTGGGGTAGTCAGAAGAACACCTTGGAGGGGAAAAACAGCATCAGACTTATAAAACTTAGAGCCCATAGAAGTGAATTTTTTTAATGGATATCATTTAGATAAATGATGTCATAGTTGGAGCAACTCACATGACTGAAACCTAGTTCCCAGTGGTAATTGAAAAGTACTTGGATAACTGAAAATTTGCATAAAACTCTAAACTTTACTTATCCCACATGATGAGATACAAAAATAAATGGCATAATTAAGGCATTTCAAACAATCTACTATATGTAATTAGAAAACACTTCCACCCCCACGCTATTTTGGCCCCATTCTGTTTCTTTTGCTGTAAAGACGGGACAATGCACATCGTATGTTTTAATCTGACATGTAACCTGAGATGCTTCAGGCATTGCAGGAGAGAACGAGTTGACAGGAAATTTTATTATAGCAGCGTTATACTGTCAGTCACAATGAAATGTCGTACCATGTCCATAACTTTGAAAGTGCCAGAACTCATGGAAATGCATAGTAAACTTTTACATTCTGCCACTTACGAGATCTACATAAAGTAATAAAAGTCAGTTAGAAATGCATATCTACTTCAGATTCAAAATCTTAATTTAACAAAATGCAGAGAGATTTTACCCACTTCCTGTTGCATAAAATATAGCAAACATGCTTTTACTTTTTTTTTTTTTTTTTTTTTTTTTTTTTGCGGTACGCGGGCCTCTCACTGTTGTGGCCTCTCTCGTTGCGGAGCACAGGCTCCGGAGGCGCAGGCTCAGCGGCCATGGCTCACGGGCCTAGCTGCTCCGCGGCATGTGAGATCCTCCCGTACCGGGGCACGAACCCGTATCCCCTACATCGGCAGGCGGACTCTCAACCACTGCGCCACCAAGGAAGCCCCATGCTTTTACTTTTAAGTTAATGTCGTACTCATGTTACTTTAGCAAACCTATTATATAATAAATTTATATACATCATAATAAATTATAATAGGTAAATGCGAGGATGAGTTAAGAATAGAGTACTATTTTATTTCCTTTCTGATTTCTCAGGCAGATATATTCCACATATAAGAAGAATATATTTTAGTTTCATTTAAATGCTAGCAGTGGAACTGATATAAATGATTCTTTAGACGTAAATTAAAAGTAGGAAAGAAAGGCATTTTAGTAAAATTACCAAAATGGACTTTAAAAAACAATTAATTCTCTACACACTACCTTTGTGATTCTGAGTAACTTGTTTAAACTCTCCAATCTCAGTTTTCAGGATTGTAAAAAGAGGAACTCACCTTGCAGGCTTGTTATTAGAATTAAAGATAATTAATACCAGGTGCCTGGCATGTAGTAGGTGCTCAGTAAATTACAGTTATTATTACATTAAAGAGCTAGATTCTGTATTTTAATCCAGAACATAATAACTAATGTAATGAAAACTTAGTTCTTCAGATTTTTTAAAATAAATTTATTTTTATTTTTGGCTGCGTTGGGTCTTCGTTGCTGATAGTTGTGGTGAGCGGGGGCTGCTCTTCGTTGCAGTACACGGGCTTCTCATTGCGGTGAGCAGGGGCTGCTCTTCATTGCAGTACACGGGCTTCTCATTACTGTGGCTTTCCTTGTTGCAGGGCATGGACTCTAGGTGTGCGGGCTTCCGTAGTTGTGGCTCGCGGGCTCTAGAGCACAGGCTCAGTAGCTGTGGCACATGGGCTTAGTTGCTCCGCGGCACATGGGATCTTTCCAGACCAGGGATCGAACCTGTGTCCCCTGAATTGGCAGGCAGATTCTTAACCACTGCACCACCAAGAAGTCCCAGCTTTTCAGTTTTTTTATTCAACATTTAACAAACAGCAGTTTAGCAGTCCATCCTATGATCTATAGGTATATTTTAATTCTTTATGTTTATATCATCGATTGTTTTCAATGATTTCTATGGTTTCATAAAGAAGACTTGGGCTCTGGGTGATGCCAAAATTGCCCAGGGACAAGCCATGTAACCGTAATATACAGCATAGGTCCCAAAACTGCAGGAATCCTGTGTTGCTTTGCAGGAAGCATGCTTCTACTTTCAGCTTATTAATATCTCTTAAAAATGTGCCACATTGATAGAAGTTCTGGGTAAGTTCGTTGAATAAGCAATTCATTCAAAATTGACAAATACCTAGACTGTAGTCTAGCATAATTTGTGATAGCATTTCAATGTGAGGTATGAGCAAAGAGGACATAAGTATTCAAAAATAGAAAACAGCAAACTAATAAGTTTAGATAAAGCCCTAAACTTTTGCACAAAACTACTTGGTTTTTGAAATATGAAACAGAATAAATTTATATTTAGTGGAACTGGACTAACTAACAAGTACTGACAAGAAGCTGCAGTTAATTTTAATTCTTAAAAAAGCAAAAACAAAAAAAAACTCTCAGTAATTTAGCAAATTGGTCATTCAGCAAATAGGCTTCTTTCCATACTAGGGCAGATAACTTCATAATATAATTATACTGTGAAATGTATACTCCAGATATAGAAACAGAAACAAAGCATAAGTAATACTTATCATATTTCTGAAATGAAATTCTCATGATATTGTGATTTTTATTTCCTCCAAGTAGCTTTACAATTCTTCAAAATCTGATTCTATTAAACCTGAGGTAGTTTAGCAATGGAGTATAGAATTATTCTCTATCCACATGTATCCAATAGTTTAAATTCATTTTTCCTTAAGAAATTCCAGTGTTTTAATTTACCCATGGTTTTAGGTTCAGATGACTTGTTCTGCCATTAACAAAGTACCATCTTGTGAGCCATCAGGGATGGGAGTGTAAGTTGGATGTTGTTGCTCTTGGTTTCCTAAACGTCCTTGATTTCTTCAGTATGCTTCCATAACATAGTCACCTGACTTCATAAAATTATATCTCCATATTTCTACTTCAGCTTCTACCAAATATGTGAAATAAGAGTGGTGAACAAGAGAAAACCCAGAGCCTCATCACTACCTCTACACTATGTGTAGCCCAAATTCTCCAGTTTCATGGGATGGAAGCTAGGCACACCAGCCTTCTCTTTTTGATATGAACAAACTATTGAGATCCTCCTCACCCTGACTCCCCTGTCATTGCAAATCCTCTCTCGGTCAGTGAATCCAGGCTTTTGGTTTTAGATAAAATCTCCTAACTGGTGGGTAGGCTTTATTGCTGCATGTTTGAGCAGAGTATTAGGATAGATATTTTGTTTGCTAAAAATCTCAGGTGGACCACTTTTGACCAATAGGATCCATGCTTGTATTGCCTCTGTGTTAATGATGGGGGACCACGAAAAGAATTTAAGCAAGGGAAGAGTGGCATATCATATTTACCTTTAAGAAAGTTCACTCTGTAGAGAAATTTAGAGAAGGATTTGAGCACTAAGACTGCAGACAAGGAGACCTACTTATATTTGAAAATATATGCAAAAGTTAAATTGTGGACCACTCCTGGAAAAAGAAGAATATTGCCTTTGTATACCAGTCTAATGGCAGAGAGTACATAAATAAAACAACCATCTGCTCGACCCCTACCCCTCAAAAAGACTCATGTTGGAAACCAGCTGGTGTTGTATAAATCTGAATCTTAACTGGGGTGTAGAAAAGCACTCCAGGTAAATCACTGAAGTCATTTTCTTAAAGTTTGAACAGAAATCATATATAGTCAGATTATAGAGTCAAAATATGAACAGAAAAATGCCCAAGTTGTAACAACTTTTCTTTATATCAAGAATTGTGGGCTAAGCCTATATATTTATAAAATATTAGCAGAATTTAGCAGTCTGTATAAATAGGATTTATTTATCTAGATTAATCTTTTTGAAGGTACAAAGGCTTTTATGTATCTAATCTGGTTTGTGAAGTTGTATGGACTTGAGAACTGTTTTCAGTGTGAATTAGAATATTGAAGACCATCTTGCCTGGGCTCCAAAACTTGCCTTCAATTGTTTGATGGGTTTGCTGTTCTGTTGCCTGTTTACCATTTTAGTACAGCCCTGTCTCACAGTTAATAAAATCCTCCAGGACACCTAGTCCAAGTTTTTGGTTTAGATTACAGGTGTGAGACTACAGCTTGCCAGGGTTCATTCAAATTTGGTTTTGGCTCTCAACAAAAATGTATCAAAATTATGTGCAGTAGATCTGCATGGTCCAGTACGGTGACCACTGGCCACATGTGGCTGTTGAGATTTTCAAATGTGTCTAATCCAAATTAAGATATTCTGTAAATGTAAAATACATACAAGATTTTGAAAACTTAGTACAAAAATATATGAAATAAAACAACTTTTATGCTGAATATGTGTAAAAATGATCAGTTTTGATACATTGAGTTAAATGAAATATATTACTAAAATTAATTTCACCTACTTTTTAATTTTTAAGGTGTGCTATTCTAGGTCATTTTAAATTATATTTGTGGTTCACATTATACTTCTATTGGGTAACCTCTCAGTGAAATGTTTTTTAAGTTCCAACTTAGTGGGGGCTTAACATCAATTAAAAGACAGCCTGATTTCCCTCTAGATGAGTGTCAGTGTCATAGGTACTACTTACAGGTTAGTTGGCAGTGTCCCATTTCTCATTGTTTTAAAGAAAATCCTTAGGTAATATGAAAGGAATCAGAGAATCATAACTAGTTTTTTCTGTTGTTTGATTATATCAGTGTGGAGTCTGACAAAGACAGATGTTAGTTCTGTTCCACTGCATCTCTTTATAACCCTAAGTATATACTTCTGTCATCATTAATGAATTTTCGTAGACCAATGGTCAATAAACTTTCCTGTTATCTCAAATATGCTTATTTAAACCCTAACCTAGGAAATAGCAACATTAATAATCCTATTACATAATGAATAAAGTTAATTATAAATCACCTAACTAGTGATTGTAAGAAATGGGAAAAGTCACCCAATTATAATAGGAAAAAAGTGATTCGAGTTTTACGTTTCCTACCTGTCTTAATATTGAAGACATTATTACATCTACTTAACAGGTATGTTCTATTCGGCATCTTTAGACTAATGACCCACTTGGATCTAGATTAGCTAGATGTGCTTCCTATTATTGATTTTGGCTTCAAATTATGGACCTTATAAGGTGAGGACATCTTTCTACTTTCCTTTTTCCTTATCCTTTCCCATTCTCAAAATTCTCTTGGCCACACTGCTCTTGTGTCTGTACCAACTGGAGGGTAATAATGAACTTTCATGTTAAGACTTCGACTGTAATTTTGGTGTTGAAATTTTCATTGTCCTAAATCAGTAATTTTCAGACTTTTATTTTCCTTTGAAGCAGTACAATCCTGCAAATCTTAAAAGGAAGCCCAGTATTTAAAACAAACAAAAACATAGTATCGTTTGAATTGGAGGGTATAAGTGGGGGCTGTGTTTCCCAGTTAAAAATTCCCTTCATTGTTCCCTAGAAGGGCCTCTGGTATTTCTGTTTGGAACACAACTTGATAGACCTGATTAAATTATCTGTAAGAAGGGAGTTTATCTGTAACAAGGGATTTAGTTTTCTGGGTATATTGCATCCTGACCACTAGGTTTAGGTTCAAAGTGATCTTGGTGTAGTGGGAAAGAGATCAGAGATTAAAAGTTCAGTAGCTATAAGAGTAACAAAATAGACATAAATCACTCATTATGAGCCTTCAATATAAAAGAAAAACTTCTAGATGCCCATGAGTCAGCACATGGAATTATAGATTCTTAAATACGATATGAAATTTAATTAGACTACAATAATAGGAAGGAAAATATTCTCTTATTTCCATATTGAAGATGATATCCAGCTGTACTCCTGTTTCCTTGCTTAAGGGAAATGGGATAGATGTAGGAGAGTTTCTTCTTAACAATCATTAAACGTTGCTAATGCATTAGTATTTGAAAGAGTTCTTTAAAATTAAAATCTATTTTCATGTATACGACATGGGTTATGTACAGTCAGGCCTAAAAATTGAAAAACTAAGTCATCAAGTATTTGAAGAGCACCTAGGTGTATTAATAATTTAGTGTTCGATAAATATTATTATTATTATATTAATATAATATAATTATATAAGCTAACTATATCTAAGCTTAAAGGACTTTGGTACTAAAGATTCAAATACGGTTTTCTAGTTTAAAATTATACATTTGGGCTTCCCTGGTGGCGCAGTGGTTGAGAGTCCGCCTGCCGTTGCAGGAGACGCGGTTTCATGCCTGAGTCCGGGAGGATCCACTTGCCGCGGAGCGGCTGGGCCCGTGAGCCATGGCCGCTGAGCCTGCTCGTCCGGAGCCTGTGTTTCGCAACGGGAGAGGCTGCAACAGTGAGAGACCCGCGTACCGCAAAAAAAAAATTTAAGAAAGTATACATTTTACTCATACTGTTCACTCTAGGCACTTCACTGACAAACTTGTATCCTTATCATTATATGCAGTTTGATATAATGACCCATTAAAGTCACAGAAGTTTTATAATCATACTTGAATCTTCCAGTGAAGGGTGTAGCAAACTTGTAGGTCAAGTTTTTGATTTAAATAAAAGATGATATATCAAAGGTTATAAAAAAGCAATGGATTGTTTTTTTGAGTCCCCTGATACCTTGATCTCTTTCTGTTTTTTTAAAAAAAACTAAAACTGTTTAGTGATCTCCACATATCAAACACATTGATCTAAAAAATAACAGTTTACCATCAGTAGTGAGATTAAAGCTATTAAAGATTTACTGGTTTCATTTTCATTCCAAAGCAAGCTCTTTTCCATTTTCTAAAAATTAGGACCAAAGGGACATGAGAAAGTGAAGGCACTAATATTTATTGAAGTCTTCTATGTGCCAGGCACTCTGCTCAGTGGATGTTACCTTGTTCAGTTCTCACAACCCTGTAATGTAGGTGGGATTATCTCCATTTTAAATATGAGAAGATTGAGGTTGAAAATAAGTAACTTGCCAAGGTCACACAGAAATGTACTAAAGAAAATACTTAAACTCATGTCTAATTCCAGACACTGTTATTTTCACTGTGCTGGCCTACTCATGAAAAGCCATCTCTGTTTAGTAGTAATGCTAGTAGTAGTATAATAGTACTAATACTGTCATAATAATTAGTAGTGCTAATTTACTATTAGTAGTACTAAACATGCCATTCTAGGTATGATTGTTACAATTAGATTTTAGATGAGCTATGGAAAAACTTTTTAAGAATGGCTTTCCTTTGATCATATAAGGGATAGACTTATTACATAAATATAAGAAAATAAAAATCATTTATGATTTCCAAGGTTCTTTGCAAGCATTATAAGTAATATGTTAATTCAAAGCAAATACTCAAAGTTGAGCAAAATCAAATTTGAGGAAATAAAAGATAATTGACAAAAGACTCATTTCTCTTTTTTTTTTCAATGCCATGAAAAGAATTAAAAAGAAGTAGTCCCCTTTAATAGATGCCTTCATTCCCTTGTTAGATTTCTCCATGTTTTTCAATTTGCTCCTGTCTACCACAGGAATATAACAGTTATAATTCTAAAATAACCCTTTCTATCCTGTGGTTAACCTAGTTAATGATATGTGTGTATATAACTTAACAAAGTATATAATACATGAAATTATGTTTCCTAGACACAGCAAATGGAATGGTTCGCCCATTATCCCTCTCTTCTAGGTCCTGTATTGAGGCAAGCTACATTAAAGTGTGTGGTTCCCTGAATTTTTCTCTGCATTACAAAATACACCTTTGTAAATCCGTTAACCATCACAGGTGACTAATTTAATGGCACATAATAAGCAAGTGTACTTCAGTTCTCTAGTGGGAAGTATATATGATGTTTTTATAAGATTTAGCAAATATCATATTAGTTTGAGTGCTTATGGAATTGCCCTTCTGTTGAAGACAGAAAAGTAGAACTGAGGGGTTTTCAAATTTGTTGCAGTAGTATATATGAAGAGATTAAAGATAATCCCATTAGATACAAGACAAAGTGAATTTACAGAATAATAAAGTTATGATAGTGAAAATCTTATGAAGAATATGTTTGTCAAGATAATTTGTGTTCATTTTAGCTCCCCTTAGTTTCCAATTTCTAATTCACTAGAAGGTGCATATGTCTGAAACTCCGAGTAGGAGTCCCTGCATAAAAGAAATGGGGCTTCAGTTACCCCAGTCCAGACCTTAGTAGCCCTTTTCACAGCTTGCAAATTAATTTCATCTTATTGTCTGGAATAAGCTCTGCAATGAATTACAGAAATCTGTTTGGGAAGTTGCAATGACTAATAAATCAGCAATTAGTTTTGCACGTGGCATATTAGTTGTGGGATATTAGAAAACCTCTCATTCAAAATTTGGCCCATAGCATGGCAGACCTCTAGCACATATTTACTCTCAGTATAGATAAGCACATATTCACTAACTCAGGTGGCTTGTCTCCCAGGAGCTTCAAAAATCCTCTACCTGGAGTCCAGAATATGGTAGCCTTTAGTTTATACAGGAGATCTCTTCCCAACAGATGAACAGCATTAAGGGACAAGAGAGGCATGTTCCTCCAAGAGAGGACCTATTTGCTCAGGAATCTCAGAGGAGAAAGAACAGGTAGAAGGTTGTCCAGAGATACCCACAACTTATATGTTTTTCTGGATGTAGGTGAAACAAGAGAGGTCAGTAGAAATTGCAGAATACATGCATGGTTCCAGTATCTACAAGAAAGGAGAAGAAAATATTAAGGCAGGAAAAGGAAACATATAAGTCTTTTCCATTCCCAGCTCTGAAGCTCCTCTATTAAGTCAGTTTTGCTCATTAGTTTGTACCATTTGCTAATTGTTTCCTGTCTGATTTCAAGCGGAGAGGGGGTGTCTCCTGATGGAGATGGTAAAGTTTTATAGGTAGCGTCCCTTGTATCTTCCTCAGTCTCTAGCTATCTTCTTACAATAGTAACGTACTGACTTTTCATTGGCAACATCCTATCTTCTTACAATAGTAAGGCACTGACTTTTCATCGGCAAGTCCTATCTTATTTGTTGGTAGCCCCAGAAAAAATATATGCTCCCTGTGTGAATAAGTAGGTAGGTAACACTGCAATCTTGAGTTTCTTTTTGGCTTCACCTTTCTCCATTTTTTCCCCCAAACTGGATTACTGTTGCCAATACCTGAGAAACTGTCTATTTTTTGACATACAGATACCTTTTCTCTTACTTGTGCTTGCAACAAGGCTACCACAGAAGTGGAGAGGATTAAGAGTCTATTCTGATCCACCCCTGTATCCATCCCCATTCATTTAGAAAATGCCTTGGTGAACCACTGATGGAAATCACTGGGGGACTCATGCAGGAGCAGCACTGCAGCTTCTCTCAGGCCACCTTTTGCATAAAGACTGCAAAGTCTGCCATCAGCAGTGCCTCGCAATGGGTGTCCTAGGTTTGAGGAGCAGCCAGAGTTGTTGCGGAAGGTGCCTGAAGCCATGACACTCCATTTGCCCCATCACATCTGTTCCCTTAGTCAAGCAGACTCACCTAAGGCAACATTCCAAGTTACAGTCAGTGTCCATCCTCACACACAGGGTTGCAAACTGAAAACATGCTGTAGAAAACCTTGGCACATTTTTGCAGATCTTTCCAGGGCACTGGAAAATAACTCTTAAGATGGATATCAGCTAGGGGGAAGGGATGTGGTACCCTTACCACATCTGATCCACCCAGCAGTACTGGATAACTTCTGAAGGGTATTTGAATCCCTGTAGCTCCAAAGGGAGAAGGCTGATTTTTCTCTACACTGAGATGAAAACTAAGTTGGTTTGTATGGCACTATAGTTTCAGGCTCATTTTGCAATTTAAAAGCCTGACTCCTTTTGTTTCCCCTTCCCTCCAAGTTATCAGGGAAACCATTTGCCAACCTGATGCCTTAATTCTAAGACAGTTTCTTATCCAGATTTTCAGACTCCTTGCTCCTTCCTCTTAATCATTTCTGCTTCCCTAGCTATGTTTTGCATGTTGAGTGTAGGGGGAGTCTTGGAGGTGGAGTCCATACCAGAACATTCAAAATAAGGCTGGCAATTCTCCCTCTTCCAAAGGGAAGTTATCCCGGGATCCTGAAGTCCCTGGGAACCATCTGTCCAAGAAGGCATCATCTCCTCTTTCTAGGTCCCAGAGAAGGCAAAGAAGGTGAAGGGGGGTAGAAGGAGCAGTAGCAGAGAAGTGTTGAGAACCTGGAGAAACAAAAAGGTGCTTTCAGTTTCTTAATCTCTTCCTTCAGTTTTTTTAAGTCATTCTTACTGGCTGTCTAGTTCATTCTTTCATTTATTTCCTGAGATCCAGAGATACCAATAACCCTTTTATTTTAAGTAGGGTTTTTCTAAAAATCTGTGTAAATATACCAATTTGTCTACTTTAAATGAGCCTTCCTCTGGCCATTGCAAAGCAGGATTTTTATAAACATGCCTATTCAAAACATGACAGAGTAAAGTAAGCCCTTTAAGAAAGAGACCTTCTGGCAGGCTCCTTATATTTTCTACATTAAAGCCAGTGTTGAATCACACACAACCTTCAAGCCTCTATTACCCATTTTGCTCAGCAGGAACTCAGAATTAGCAGTGAGAGTTTGGCATTTTCCCTGGGAAACCAAACCCACTGAGCCAAAGTAGTCAAAGGAACACTTTTTAGCAAACATCCAGGGTCTCCAACCTAATCAATGGTGGCTACAAACCCTGTAACAAATTCACCAGCGGGACTCACTTGAGGTATACCATCCTTATTGCCAAATTGTTGAAATACGAAAGAAATTGAGGCCCACAGGAACATGACAATTCATAAATATAGAACTAGCTGTTTTTACTACTGAGGAAAAAAACCCTAAATGCACGCAGATACAGCCTGTAAGATGGCTACAGAACTATAATGAATTTTCTTCTCTATTTGTGGAATTAGAGCTACAGTTTGTAAACATCATCCTACTCTTTTAGTAAACACTCAACAGACAGTTAATTTGCACCAGTAGCTACATTGTGCTCACTCTGACATCCTGTTTTTCATATTTTTTTATATCAGGCTTACTCTTTTTATAATTCTTTATCAGAGCCTCCTACCCTTGCCCCTTATATAGTAACCAGCACATGTGATTAGTCACATCCTTCAACACGCCTCATAAGGTTAGGTCAAGTTCAGTCTCCCCCAGCCTCTCCCAGTCTGTAAGTCCCACCTGCAGTTTGGAGCTACCTGGTAGTTTTCTGCTCAGGCTTTCACTGTTACTAGGGATGATTCTGGGCCTTGGCAGCTAGCAGGGACTTCCATGCCAGCAGCAGCCATTCCAGGGATTTCCTAGCTGGCATTCATTTGTTTGGCCTGATCAGGAGAGGATTGGCTGGGGAAGTATTGGACATGCAGGGACCAACCCTACACATCCCCACTTGCCTGCTTCTTTCTGTCCCACCCATAGAGAAGACATTAGCCTGCCCCCATGTGAGATCTGAGGCTGGGCCAACTGCTGATTGCTTTAAATCTGATTTCAAGTTACTATGGGGTTTTACTCTACCTGGATGTGGAATTACTATGTTTGAGAGAAAACACGCCTTCACCTTTATAAAGTATTGCCAAATTGCTCTCCTAAATAGTCATACCATTTATACTCCCACCTGTAATGTATGAGTTCCTACTTTCACACATCCTTGGCAACATCTGGTGTTTGCAGACTTTTATTTTTTCCAGTACGATGGGTGTGAAGTGGTGTCTCACTTTAGCTTAATTTGCATTTCTTCACTGTTGAGCATCTTTTCATGTTTGTTGGTCATTTGGGTTTCCTCTCTTGAGGATTCACTGTTCATATCTATTGCCTTAAAAAAAAAATGGTTACCCTTCTCAATGTATAGGAGTACTTTATGTATTACGAGTACTAGTCTTTATCAGTCCTATGTATTGAAAATACCTTCTTCCAGGCTATGGCATTTTTATGGAGTCTTTTTCATAAAGAAGTTTTATGTGCTCAAATGTATCATTCTTTTCCTTGATAGTATGTGATTGTGTCTTCTTTAAGAAGAATCTCCCTATCTTGACATGAATATCTCCTTTAATTTCTTCTAAAAAGTTTTACAGTATTTTCATTTTTAAATCTTTGAACTATATACAATTTATTTTTATGTATGGTATGAGGTAAAAATACAATTTTATTTTTTCCACATAAATAATCAATTGCCCTAGTACCATTTGTTAAATGATCCATCTTTTCTTTATCTGTAATGACACTTTTATGATTTATACACACCTGTGTGTATGTGTGAGAGAGAGAGATCTTAGGCTCACTTGTCTGTTATACTTTTTCTGTTTTTTTTTATTTTTGCCAGTAAAACACCAATTGGATTTCTGTAGTTTTATGCACAAGTATTGATAGCTAGTGGGGAAGTTCCTCCTCTTTTGTTCTTCAGAATTGCTTAACTATCCTTGGCCTTTTATTTTTCCATACTAATTTTAGGATCAGCTTCTCAAGTTCCATAAAAAAACCCTTTCAGGATTTTTATTGGGATTTCAGTGCACTTATAGATTAATTTGAGAATTGCCATCTTCATACATTGAGTCTTACCATCCATGAAACTGGTATATTGTTCCTTTCATTTAGGTCTTCTCTTACTCCCTTTAAAACAGGTTTTCAATTTTCATTTTCTCTATAAAGCTCTTGGGATATCTTTTCTTCTTTAGATCTGTTTCGTTTTTGTAACTATTAAAAATGGCGTCATTTTTCAAATTAAAATTTTCTTTTTTTGCGGTATGCGGGCCTCTCACTGTTGTGGCCTCTTCCGTTGCGGAGCACAGGCTCCGGACGCGCAGGCTCAGCGGCACAGCCGCTCCGCGACATGTGGGATCTTCCTGGACCGGGGCACGAACCCGTGTCCCCTGCATTGGCAGGCGGACTCTCAACCACCGCGCCACCAGGGAAGCCCTAAAATTAAAATTTTAAATCGGTTTACTGGTGTATAGCAACATCTTTAATAACGTATTGTCAAAGAGCATTGTATGATAGATTCTTGATGTCTGTTGAAATCTGTTCTGTGGCCTAGTGCACAGCCAATGTGTTCTTGTTCCATGTGTTCTTGAAAAGGTTTTCTCTTTAATTTTGTACAGGGTTTTGTATATGTTCATTAGGTCACCTGTAATCGATTATTCACTTGTCTGTATTCTTACTAAATGTTTTCTGCTTCACCTGTCAATTAGTATTATTGTGGATTTGTTTATTTCTTCTTGTCATCCCGTGATCTTTTGCCTTACACTGAGTTCACAATTATTATAGCTTCCTTGTGAATTGTTCCCTTTTTACTATTATGTAATAACTTTTTACCCCTGGTAATGTTTCTGCCTTAAAATATATTTTTTTCTGATATTCATAGAATTTTCTGTTGGTTTATGGTATGAGTAAGGCAGCAGTTAAGGATGTGTTTAGCTGCAAATAACAGAAAATTTCACTACAGTTTTTTAAACAAATGTTGGGGAGGTATTTTTTTCTCAAATAACAAAATCAGAGATTGATGTGGGTCCATCAACAGTTGATATGGTTCTATTTGCCATTCACAGTGTGGTGCCTCTCATCCTCTTGCTTGCGTTCTCCCTAGGAGGTTTTGTGGGAAGGGGGTGCGGGGCTGTGGGCAGAGGGGAAGAGCAGATAATGGGAACGACCTGTTGTCAGTGTCGCACATGGTATAATACCTGGGTTAGCATCTGTAGAATCTTAGTCCCATGTTTGTAAGTGGTTTGCTGTTTACACACAGTTTATGAAAGTTATTTAGTTAGAAAGATGGAATCTTCTCTTTCTACAGTAAAATGTGATGGTTGTCTTTACCAAGTGAAATCACCTGAAAGAAAATGCTTATGCAGTCCTCTCTTTAGAGCCAGAAGCAGTTAAATTCTTAAGTCTCAGTAAACCAAATGTCATAATGACTAGCAAAGCATAATACATTTAGATCTCAAAGCATTAATGCAAAATAAAAATATACTTGCGTCTTAGCAAGTTGAGTTTTGTATTTAGGAATAATTAGTGTATATATTCTCATGAGAGAACACCATCATTTTTTTATTTTTTATAAATTTATTTATTTTATTTATTTATTTTTGGCTGTGATGGGTCTTCGTTGCTGCGTGCGGGCTTTCTGTAGTCGCGGAGAGTGGGGGCTACTCTTCACTGTGGTGTGCAGGTCTCTCATTGCGGTGGCTTCTCTTGTGGAGCACGGGCTCTAGGGCTCTCGGGCTTCAGTAGTTGTGGCATGCAGGCTCAGTAGATGTGGCTCGCAGGCTCTAGAGCATAGGCTCAGTAGTTGTGGCGCATGGGCTTAGTTGCTCCGCAGCATGTGGGATCTTCCCGAACCAGGGCTCGAACCCATGTCGCCTGCATTGGCAGGCGGATTCTTAACCACTGCACCACCAGGGAAGCCCCAGCCATCATTTTTTATATTTCTTCAGAAGACTGCTTAAATTTCAGTATTTTCCATGAAACCTAGCATCACTCTGTGTCATTTGCTGGGGCATTGTTGAAGCCATCAGGTATCCCTTCTTTCCAAGAAAATGTGCCTCAAACTCCCCCTTCCCTTATCCCTTTCTCTGAGACTTTCAGTGCATCTGATTTCAACTCTAATGTTGCCCCAGACCATTAGGACAGGTCTATGGAACATAAACAGTTTCTGAGATTTGCATTTATAGCCTTCAATACCTATAAAGCAAGTTGGTCTATTTCTGTTTTGTCCTTCAAACATGAGTAGTCATATTTAGATAGTTTTAGTGCTTCCCAGGGGACCACTAGAACAGTATATTAATATACCTAATGTTTGATTTGTGCTAAAAGGTAACAGAGCATTTACTTACCTTATTCCATTCAGTGCACCTTAGCCCAAGAACAAAGAATATCTATCTCCATTATAGATAAGAATGGAGCCTTCAGTGCTCAAACTGTAAAAAAGTGTACTTATTGCATTCAAAGCAGAAGACTGTTTCTTTTAAAACATTAGAATAGTGTTACTTTGAATTATTAGGTTAAAGTACACAAGCAGAGCCTGGTGCTAGATAAATATTTATTGAATGACTACACTTTTAGTTGGGCATTTTCTTTTAGGCACTAAAACTGCTAATCCAATTTTGAATGCCCTTTTGTCATCATTAATCCTTGTGCAACACAATATTGTTAAACAGAAACCAGGTGTCTTTTCACTGAAGGACGGAAAATGTTTCTTGTATGAGATTAAGCATTGAGTTTTTCACTTGAGTGCATGTGTGTATGTTGTTTTACATTGGTCACCTGATAAATTTTGTGCATTGCTTAATCACTGGATTGAAATATACACATAGGAACTCTTGAAAAGGAAGAGTTTTTAGAAACTCTTAAGTATTCCATTCCACTGTTTTTACAGATTTTTTTTCTATGTGACTTCTTTTTTACATTTGACTGAAATTACTCTCATTGTGGCTGAGGCCTGTTTTTCCCTCTCCTATCAAAACGAGCTGTATCTTTCTAACTAGTTAACCTTTACAACCTCACATCTGAAAACTCAGTTTTCTTTATTCTTCACACAGTAATCATCCCAGTTTTCTTTTTGTTCTTCACAGATTTTTCACTCCTCGGTTATCTTAATGTTTCTCTGAGCCCTAAAACTCTATCTTAAATTTGAATTTCTTATTAATATTTTAATTATGTTATCACATCTGTTTACAAATTTGAATTAATGGAGTCAAATTTAGGTTTTGTTGTGTTTTAAGTGTTCTAAAATAATCTTTTAGCCATGGAAACAAAGAAGTCTTTTCCTGCCGAGGAATAAAATTAGCAGTGGATTGGTTTTTGGAAAGAGGCCACAAGGATGTTACCGTCTTTGTTCCTGCTTGGAGGAAAGAGCAGTCCCGACCTGACGCGCTCATCACAGGTGAGCCCGCAAGCTTCCGTGTGTACCTGAGCCAGTGTCTTGCTGAATAATCTGTGTCTGCTTCTGTTTACTAAGTTTGTGTGACTGCCACATTCACTTGGGTGGGACATTAAAGTTATTTTCGAGTTTAAAAACTATTGGGTTATGTTAACTAAACAGTAAATTAACTAAACAGTAACTAAACAGTAATTCTTGCTACATAAGCCAGTTCTTTTTTTTTCATTTGGAAACTTTTTACTTCAAATTTTGTAAAAATTCTGACTTTTAGAGACATGCTAGGAGTCAAGAGGCCTAGATTCAAATTCCAACTGTGCTAGGTACTGTCCATGGCACTTTGAGCAGCACATTGACCCTCTTTGGACCCCAGTTTTCTCATCTGCTGTATGAAATTAGGTGGTAATCAAATTCTAGTGACTGCAGATCAATAAAGACCTGTGAGATCCTGGGAGCATGCTGTCTGGTGTCAAGTAGAGGAAATGACTCGATCCCAATAAAGTATCAGTATTTTGCATTATCTTGTAATTTTTAAATGTATGAGTTTCAGGCAGAGGTGTCCCCTGTAACTGTTAATTATTGCTGCCCAACATTTTGCTCAAGTCAGTGATTCTCAACTGGCACCCAACCCCTCCTGCCCCTCTCTTCCCCAACATTAACAAAACTGAGGAACCTGTGTGAAGAAAACAACAGCACTTGTCAAATCAATGCAATTCCTATCAAATTGCCAACGGCATTTTTCATAGAACTAAAAGAAAACATTTTACAATTTGTATGGAAACAAAAAAGACCCAGAATAACAAAAGCAATCTTGAGGAAAAAAAAACAGAGCTGGAGGAATCAGGCTCCCTGACTTCAGACTATACTACAAAGCTACAGTAATCAAGACAATATGGTACTGGAACAAGAACAGAAATATAGATCAGTGGAATAGGATAGAAAGCCCAGAGATAAACCCATGCACCTATGGTTACCTCATCTATGACAAAGGAAGAGAGAATATACAGTGGAGCAAAGACAGCCTCTTCAATAAGTGGTCCTGAGAAAACTGGACAGCTGCATGTAAAAGAATGAAATTAGAACACTCCCTAACACCATACACAAAAATAAACTCAAAATGGATTAAAGACCTAAATGTAAGGCCAGACACTATAAACCTCTTAGAGGAAAACATAGACAGTACACTCTTTGACATAAATCGCAGCAAGATCTTTTTTGACCCACCTCCAACAGTAATGAGAGTAAAAACAAAAATAAACAAATGGGACCTAATTAAACTTAAATGCTTTTGCACAGCAAAGGAAACCATAAACAAGACAAAAAGACAACCCTCAGAATGGGAGAAAATATTTTCAAACAAAGCAACTGACAAAGCATTAATCTCCAAAATATACAAAGAGCTGATGCAGCTCAATATCAAAAAAGCAAACAACCCAATCAAAAAATGGGCAGAAGACCTAAATAGACATTTCTCCAAAGAAGACGTACAGATGGCCAGCAAACACATGAAAAGATGCTCAACATCACTAATTATTAGAGAAATGCAAATCAAAACTACAATGAGATATCACCTCACACCGGTCAGAATGGCCATCATCACAAAATCTACAAACAATAAATGCGGGAGAGGGTGTGGAGAAAAGGGAACCCTCTTGCAGTGTTGGTGGAAGTGTAAATTGATGCAGCCACTATGGAGAACAGTATGGAGGTTCCTTAGAAAACTAAAAACAGAGCTACCATATGACCCAGTGATCCCACTACTGGGCATATACCCTGAGAAGACCATAATTCAAAGAGAGACATGTACCACAGTGTTCATTGCAGCACTATTTACAATAGCCAGGACATAGAAACAACCTAAATGTTCATCAGCAGAGGAATGGATAAAGATGTAGTACATATATACAATGGAATATTACTCAGCCACAAAAAGGAACGAATTTGGATCATTTGTAGAGGTGGGGATGGACCTAGAGACTGTTATACAGAGTGAAGTAAGCCAGAAAGAGAAAAGCAAATATATATTAATGCATATATGTGGAACAACCTAAATGTTCATCAACAGAGGAATGGATAAAGATGTAGTACATATATACAATGGAATATTACTCAGCCATAAAAAGGAACGCAATTGGATCATTTGTAGAGGCGGGGATGGACCTAGAGACTGTTATACAGAGTGAAGTAAGTCAGAAAGAGAAAAGCAAATATATATTAACGCATATATGTGGAATCTGAGACCAATGGTATAGACGATCTTATTTACAAAGCAGAAATAGAGACACAGACATAGAGAACAAACATATGGATACCAAGGGGGAAGTGGAGGGGTGGAATGAATTAGGAGATTGGGATTGACATATATACACTATGATACTATGTATAAAATAGATAACTAATGAGAACCTCCTGTATAACAGGGAACTCTACTCAGTGCTCTGTGGTGACCTAAATGGGGAGGAAATCAAAAAAAGAGGGGATATATGTATATGTATAGCTGATTCACTTTGCTGTACAGTAGAAACTAACACAACCTTGTAAAGCAACTATACTCCAATAAAAATAAAAACAAATGGAGTGACCACCCACCATGTACCCCAAGGGAAGATTATTTTATTTTTATCTATAATTATTAAATTTTATTAAATTAGAATAAGAATCCATAGACAAGTTATGGTGGAACTCAGAGCCATGGAATCAGACCCTAGCCTATATAAACTGTAGCGTGGGAGGGGTGGGCATAATTCAGTTGGCCGTACCAAGACATTGGATAACTCTTTGGAAAAAATATACATATTTAGATCCTTATCTTACACCATATAATGCAGATGGTTGAAGAATTAATTGTCAAAAATCTCCATTAGAGATTATAAATAGTCTTTGAGTGGCTGGGGAAGACCTTTCTAAAATTAAAATTTTAGAAGAAATTGTGAAAGGAAAGATAGATTTAATTGGATCAAACTTCTGTATTTTGGGACGTTCTCTTAACAATGAGAAAATTTTTTTATTTGCTTAAGAAAAAGTACAACAAATAAACAAAGAATCCATGTCCTGAACATATAAAGAGCTCCTACACACTGATAAAACAGTATATAATTGGTAACGTAGTAGGAATAGACAGTTCACGGAAGAATGCAAGTGCCAGATAAGACGAAAAAGTGTTCAACCTCATTAGTAATTAAAGAAATGAAAAAAAAAATGAAAAAAAAAAGAAATGAATATTTTAAAAACTGTTATTTTTTTACCCATCAAATTAGCAGGGATTTAAAAACTGATAATACTCAGTGCCCGGAGGGAGTTACTCCTATACTGATGTGGAAATGTAGATCATTACAACCTTTCAGGAAAAGTCTGATCTTAAAGTGTAAATACTTGGATCTACTAGTTCCCCTTCTAGGAATAATTCCGCAGAAAATAAACAGAGGTACAGGCAAAGATTTTAGACCACAAATACATCCAGTACAATATTAGTTAGAAAAAAAAATGGAAGAAAAACATACATTCATTAGAAGAATGGCTCAATAAATAAGTATATATCTATATGATAGAATATGTAGTATTAGAATATTTAGGCAGAATTTTTAATGATCTCAGGAAGTGCTATCTTACGTAAAAGGCAGCCTTTGTTATTGTGTGTGTGTGCACATATACATACATACATACATATATACACATGTGTATAGAAGGAAAAAATACACAGAAAATGATTAGAAGGAAATATGCCAAAATATTAACAGTAATTGCCTCTGGGTCATGTCCTTATGATCTCTTATTTTCTCCCTACTTCTTACTTTTTCTTACTTTCCCAATTTTTTACAGGAAACTACAATACGTTAATAATCAGGGAAAAGATAAACTGAAAAAGAAAAAACAATGTTTAAACACGTAAATGAAAGCTTCTTGAGTGTGAAAGGAATATGAGATCAAGAAGGGAAAATGGTACTACTCAGTGTGAGATGTGGCTGAGTTTAATTTTTAAAATACCAGCACGCCAGGTCTCTGGAACTCATCAGTATGCAGTTTACTTTGTAAAATGTGTACCACTGTAATCAGAGATTGTTAGGTGTTTTCTCCCCCAGGTAATAATTCTTTTGACTAAAACCCTCAACCAGATAATGCCTGGTAAATTGAATAGTCCAGTCTGTTTTCACCATACCAAAAAAGAAACTTGATAAGAAATATTTTAAAGTTCTCAGTATAGATTCAAACTAGCGCGTTAGCCAGGCTTCCATTGATTGAATAAATATTTAACAAGCAAGCACGAGGCTATGTATCAGGTACTGTGCTAGGAACTAGAGATTCAGTTAACTTACCAGCTAGACTGACTTCATATTTATTTAGGTTAGGACTATTTATCCCAATTAATTAGCACTAATTTTCTTCCTAATTAGTGTCCTTTTAACCTCCTTAGCTAGTAAAGAAATGCAAATTAAGCAAGATGGTGATGACTATTAGGCCACCACCTCACTCCTCCAGTCGCTTCCAGGATCCAGGCATATCCTATACAAGTAAACACAAATAAAGGGCCACGGATTATGCATGAACATGGACAGTGAATAAACTGGAAGCCCTCAAAATACACATCTTTAAGTAGCTTACATATTCCTTTCACAGACATTTATTGAGGATCTACTGATGTGCTAATATGTCCTTGTGCTGAGTGCTGATGGGCACACAGATAAATGAGCCACCTGCCCTCAAAGTGTTTGTTAGGGGGCACACAAAATAACTATAATACGGCAAATCCTGTGGCTGAGACTGGGCTTTTGATTTTGTATTGGTTTTCTGTGATTTTCAAAAGATTTTCAAAAGAGATCAATAATTACACGCATCTATTAGGCAAAATCAAGTTGAAGGACACAGTGTTTATTGAGAGCTTGCCCGGCACTCTACTAGGTGCTTTTACATGTGATAACTCATTGACTCCTCATGGCCTACAATCTGCATTTGAGGACATGACAGAGCAGGTTCAATAAGACCACGATTGCCAGATAGAGAAAGTGGCAGAACCTGAGATTTATCCACGAGTTGCTGACTTTGACATTCATATTTCTTCCACTTCTACTCTGCTGCTTTCCTAAACCAAAGTTCTGGTCTTAATGAACTCATTTGTCTGGAACGTCATGAAGTCTGTATGCCAAGCTGACCCATGTCACTCTTCCTTCCCCCTCCCCCCGCACCCTGCTCATACTTCTCTTGTGGCGATCACAGCCCCTGCTCTCCCGGTTTACAGGCTCGTCCGGCCCAATAACTTGAGGCCTCCTTGAGGAGAAAGTGTTCTTCATCTTGAGGGCCATTGACACTTAGACAGCACATACCATAGAGTAGGCATGTAGTGATCATCTGCTGAAAAGAGAGATTTTTTTTTTAATTAGTAACTCCAGTTAATAAGCATTGAGGAGAAGTGAGCCTTTGTTTTAAAAAATTCATGACATCTGTCAGCTTATACCCAGCACTCTGTGCCAGAATTTACAGGGGTGGGAAGTCAGGGAGTGGAAAAGCAAAGGTAGGAAGGAAGGCATGGTGAGGAGAGAATTTTATCATTAATCAAAATATGAGTTCTCACACCTTTTTTTTTTAAAAAACCACTAACAAGTCAGTAGAATTAGAAAGTACTGAAAGAGTGTGCCCACCAAAGAGAAAATGGGCATTCCCCTACCTGTCCATATTTACTCAATGTCTGTTTTCCCCATATAATCACTTCTAATTTCTTATTCACTCAGTCCAGCCCCACAAGACTGCTGGCCTTTGTTAGCACCTGCTTCACAGGAAACGACACAGAATGCAGAATAGCCATGTCCAGAACAACAGTTCTGACCTCACTGCCTGCTTCCTTTTTGAACCTTCTGCATCTTAAGACTCTTCCCTTTGCTACCTCCACCTCTTCTACTTTTCAAACTCTCCCACCATCACATCCACTAGTTAGAAAACGAGCACTACAGAATAAACAAATTTGGGGGAAAGAATCTGTTGCTCACACCGGAACCCAACACACCTGCTTCATTAGGATGGCGTAGTGCTAGGGATGTGTGAGAAGTTGGTTCACAGTGTAGAGCTGCGGGCTCCAGCTATCAAGCAAAAGCTTTATGTAATGAAAATCAGAATTTGCTCAGTCATGTTCAGGTTTTATGCTTTTAAACTTTTCATGTTTTTCAGGTTCACTTTTTTGGCTATTTTTTAAACCTTTTTTATTGAAAATCCTGAAGAAAAACTATTACTGGGAGTTACAAATTTGCTACATCTACAAACTGTAAATCATAATCCCTAGTTAAGTGGTTACAGGTATCCAGTTCATGTTATAAACACTCACTTTGTATGAAGGTTGCGAGATGTGTTTTGTATGTACTTATTACTGAAATTCTACCCTGATTATTCCTGCAGATCAAGAAGTTCTACGCAAATTAGAGAAGGAGAAAATCCTGGTGTTCACACCGTCCCGGAGAGTGCAGGGGAGGCGAGTGGTGTGCTATGATGACAGGTTCATCGTGAAGCTGGCGTTTGAGTCGGATGGTATAATTGTATCCAATGATAACTACAGGGATTTGGCAAATGAGAAACCAGAATGGAAAAAGTTCATAGATGAGCGACTATTAATGTATTCATTTGTCAATGACAAGTAAGTAAAACCACTTACTTACAGTAACACTGCTTCCCTGAAAATATAACTATCCCTGGGCAGCTGCTACAGAAGCCCTCTCTCTTTGCCACTGACCAGACCTAAGACAGTTTCTTCCAACCACTGATGTCCCCACTAATCCTCAGTGAGAGTAAGAAAACGGCAGAGTCCTGCCTCGGGAGGCCCTGTGTGAGTCGCAGGCTGCCCTTCCCCATAAGTGACTAGCAGAGCAGGTCTTCTGCGGCTGAGTGACTGGGAGTAACTGACACAGGGAGACTGGCCATCTTCAGAGGATGCAGATGTAGAACATACTGACCGCTAGAACCCTGCCTTTTGAAATCGACTTAGAGCATTGAGAACTTACTTCAATATACGATTTTTGAAATATATGATTTTTAAAAATTTAAAGCAATATAAGACTAGTCACGATTAAGTTGATGAATGGACAGATGACATGAACAAGATTGTCTCCTGAGAAATAAGTACCCAAGGATCAGTTCACCCACACAGTTCAAACCCATGTTTTCCAAGGGTCAACTGTATTTACAAATATGTGGGAAAGGCTCACCTGTTGATCATCAAAAATGCAAACTAAATCTACGAAGAGTATATTTTTTCACCCATTTAATTCATAAAATTAAAAAACTTTTTTGCATATGCCTTATGCCGATGCAGGGGACACGGGTTCTGCCCCGGTCCAGGAAGATCCCACATGCCTCCGCGGAGCGGCTGGGCCTGTGAGCCATGGCCACTGAGCCTGTGCGTCCGGAGCCTGTTCTCCGCAACGGGAGAGGTCACAACAGTGAGAGGTCCGCGTACCACAAAAAAAAAAAAAAAAAAAAAAAAAAAAAATACCCTCTCAAACCAATAATCTCATTTCTTAGAGTATATAATGAGGAAAAAAGGAAGCCCAAATATGTTCATTTCTGTATATTTATAATTGCAAGACTTCAAAGGCAACTAAAGTTACTATAGAGAAAACAATTAAATTGCAATACATCTCCTAGTGGAATATTATTCAGCTATTCAGAATTATGATTATGAAAGCTGTTAAGAAACATGGAAAAATATTTATGTTAAAAAGACAAAGCATAAAATTACATCTGTGTTTGTAAAGTGATATGTACATACAGGAAAATGACTAAAATGCAACACGTAACTGGAAAATAATTGTGTTAAGATTGTAGGATTGAGTGATTTTGTCTTCTATTTTTAAACTTTTCGTGTTGCCATATTGTTTTTATAATAATCTTAAACATCATAGTTGCTAAGTGTTATTACTCAGGCATGTTGACACTCCCTTAATAGTTCAAACATTATTCACATTTTATGGGTAAACACTTGGTTTATTTCATGTTCAAACAGTGACATAACTAGTAGTCAAACTGCAATCATAACCTTGTTACAGTATTCATGCCATGAATTCTTGCTTCCATTGGACAATCAATCCAAAATAATAAGTTTATTTCCGTAAGATTTTTTTCTATCTCAGCTGAGAAGTACCTTATTATAGGGGGCAGAGAATGAATGTGGAATTAGACAAATTGAATCTTGACTAGGCCATGTGAACAGAGATAAAAACACTCAATTCATCTAAGCCTAGATTAGAAAAGTGTATTCATCTGTAACGTGGAACTAACACTTCAAGGGTAAATTGTGAGGATGAGATGTAGTGACGTGTGCAGGGTGTCCAACATGTACTAGATGTTTGGGTAGTTTCAGTCTTCCCGTTCCTCTCTCCCACCTCTCCCTTCTGTCCCTCAGCTGATCCTCCTGGTGCCCACCTGCCTCATATTGCTTCACAAGATTAATGTTCATAAAACTTCTCCTAAAATGTCATTGTAGTCATTTTCTAAAGTCCTTACAAAATTCCAAGACTAAGAAAAGGAAGAATTAATTAGAACATGGTAGGCTCAAAACTTACTTGAATTAAAACAAATACAGGTTCAGCTTGAAACATTTTAATTTTGTTTTCATTAAGAAAAGAAAACTTCCTGTACTGTTTTTTTATCCTATCAATGTTTTATTATCTTTTTAAATTTATTCATTTATTTTTGGCTGTGTTGGGTCTTCGTTGCTGCATGCAGGCTTTCTCTAGTTGTGGCGAGCTGGGGCTACTCTTCGTTGTGGTGCGCAGGCTTCTCACTGCGGCGGCTTCTCTTGTTACAGAGCATGGGCTTTAGGCGCGCAGGCTTCAGCAGTTGTGGCACACAGGCTCAGTAGTTTTGGCTCACAGGCTCTAGAGCACAGGCTCAGTAGTTGTGGTGTGTGGGCTTAGTTGCTCCGCGGCATGTGGGATCTTCCCGGACCAGGGCTCAAACCTGTGTGCCCTGCATTGGCAGGCGGATTCTTATCCACTGCGCCACAAGGGAAGTCCCTATCCTATAAATGTTGAATCAAAATACTTGGATTAAAATTTCAAAAAAATACCTTGGGGTGAATAATCTTTACACTCTGTCTTTAGAATTAAATTGTCAGCCTCCTACTTAGGTATAATTTTGTATTATATCCATGACAGGTTCATGCCCCCAGATGACCCTCTTGGCAGACATGGTCCAAGCCTGGATAATTTTCTGAGGAAGAAACCTATTGTTCCTGAACACAAAAAGCAGCCTTGTCCATATGGTAACTTTCTTTATGAGTATTTAATACATGCCTTTAGAACACAATATATTGTTAAACTTTTGCTGTTAAAAATAAATTTGGATGGCATATAGTATGTGGTTCTTTTGAATGTAATTAAATTTAAGAAAAAGTCTATGTGAAAAAATTATTATTTTTACCTAGCTGGGTTCAACACATATGCATTTCCCTGAATTAAAACATGGTTTTGGTTAACTCTACATGAAGTAAGTTTTCAGGTAGATAAAAATTTGGAGTTCTTTCATCTAGCTACACATCAGATTAGCTTGGTTTTTTCACATCACGGCAGTACATTATGTTCTGCAAAACAGAATGTCCTACTGATTGCAGAGTCATAGTGGAAGAGAAGAGGCAGGTAGGAATTAAGGACACAGGGTATTAACCAAAACTCTGGAGGTGATTGTTACTCATTCAGCCAACTTTCTTATTGCTCTTGATAGTGCCGACGGGGGAAGACTGACAGGCGGCATTTCTCAGAAACAAGTAGCGGAGTAGCAGTGAGCACAGCTCTCATTTCTGCCCTTGTTTCTTCTTCACGTTAAAAGAGCAGTGCCACACTGGGTGTCCAGGGTCTGATGGAATGAATGGCCCTTTGCCTAACTGATTTTACTCTTCACAGGAAAGAAGTGTACCTATGGACACAAGTGCAAATATTATCATCCAGAAAGGGGCAGTCAGCCTCAGCGGTCAGTGGCTGATGAACTGCGTGCCATGTCTAGAAACACAGCAGCCAAAACTGCAAATGAAGGAGGACTGGTGAAAAGCAACAGTGTCCCCTGCAGCACTAAAGCCGACAGCACTTCCGATGTTAAGCGAGGTGCTCCAAAGAGGCAATCGGATCCAAGCATAAGGACTCAAGTCTACCAAGACCTAGAGGAAAAGCTTCCCACCAAAAACAAACTGGAAACCAGGTCTGTACCTTCCTTAGTTAGTATACCGGCTACTTCTACCGCAAAACCCCAAAGCACTACATCTTTAAGCAATGGCCTTCCATCTGGAGTTCATTTCCCACCTCAGGATCAAAGATCACAGGGACAATATCCTCCAATGTTGATGGCAACCAAAAATCATGGAACGCCAATGCCTTATGAACAGTATCCAAAATGTGACTCGCCTGTCGACATCGGATATTATTCCATGTTGAATGCATATTCAAATCTGAGTATCTCAGGCCCACGAAGTCCTGAAAGGCGTTTCTCCTTAGACACAGACTATAGGATAAGCTCTGTCGCCTCTGACTGCAGCAGTGAAGGGAGCATGAGCTGCGGGAGCAGTGACTCGTATGTGGGGTACAGTGACCGCTCCTATGTCAGTTCTCCTGACCCGCAGCTGGAGGAGAATCTGAAGTGTCAACACATGCACCCTCACAGCCGCCTTAATTCTCAGCCCTTCCTGCAGAATTTCCACGACCCCTTAACCAGAGTGCAGAGTTACAGTCACGAAGAACCAAAGTACCATCACAAACCTCCCCTCCCACACCTGGCCGTGCACCTGCAGCACGCCGCCGTGGGGGCCCGGTCCAGCTATCCTGGCGATTACCCGTCTCCTCCGAGTTCAGCGCACTCGAAGGCACCACACCTGGGGCGGTCCTTGGTGGCCACGAGAATAGACAGCATTTCTGACTCTCGGCTGTATGACAGTTCTCCTTCCAGACAAAGAAAACCTTACACCCGCCAGGAAGGGCTGGGAAGCTGGGATAGGCAGAGCTACGGGATCGATGTGTACGGCTACCGGCAGACTTATTCTTTGCCTGACACCTCCACGCAGCCGTGTTACGAGCAGTTCACCTTCCAGAGCCTCCCTGAGCAGCCGGAGCCCACCTGGCGCATCCCGTACTGCGGAGTGCCGCAAGACCCCCCCAGGTACCAAGACAGCCGAGAAAAGATTTATATCAACTTGTGCAACATCTTCCCACCTGACCTTGTGAGAATTGTCATGAAAAGGAACCCTCACATGACAGACGCCCAGCAGCTGGCTGCAGCCATTTTAGTGGAGAAATCACAGCTGGGTTATTGAAAGATGATGCATCTTTGTGGTGTTTAGTAGTTTTTTGTTCAGCTCAAATGCTGAGGGAGGTTTGCTACAATAGCACATGTGATCTCCTTCTCAGCAAGGAGGTTATATAGTATCCATTTATGTGAAATACTGTATCATGGAATCTGTATGTATAGCCCCACATAGTGGAAGTATCACGGGATTGCTTTACATTCAAACTTTTTTTTAATATTTCCTTTTTAAAGCTATATCCTTGGCTGGAGATTTTTCCAGTTTGATTTATTAGATGTATCTGTGATCTTTGATATTAATCTTTGGTGCATCAGGGGTTTATATGCAGCACTTTTTATCCTTGTTTCATGTTTTATTAACTTGGTGTTTGTCTATCAATTGCAAGCAATTACAATACCTTTAGAATGTTGAACATTTGACTAGACCTAGCAAACTATTTTTTCAAGCCAAGCATAATTGGAATCTTTTACAGCTTTTTAAGTTATTTTTATTTGGGGAAAGTGGGCTTCTTTGTGCTATAATCATTATTTATAGAAACAAAGATATACTACAGCACTGACTTTATATTTTAAACAAAATGAAAGTTACCAGTTTATGTTGAAATGGGTAACAGTATATATTAGAATGATTTACAGTATGGCACTTTTCGTTGTTTTATTTTCGTTTGGATTTTCTGTGTTAAGTAATTTGTTAATTTAATGTGGTTGATTTAAAGGAAAGCAGATGCAATCAATGGAAAAAATTGTTTCCATTTTTTTTTTTTATAAAAAAGGCAAAAGCCATCAACTGTTACAGTTTAGAGCTTTGTTATCCAGCTATGATGTGCTTCTGGACAGTAGAAATGGAATTGAATTCCTAGACTTCCATTAACCTGTATTTTTTAATGTGTTTGTCTTTTTGTTTTGGGGCACAATACTGGATAAAATAACCCTTTTGCAGTACTTGCCTGTTTTTAACGAATCTAATTATTCTCAATGCAACTTTTATATTTAATATACCCTTTAGCTTTCCTGCTATTTATCAAGGCTGGCCTGAGGTGGTTTTATGTGTTGAGGATATGCAACATTTATTGATACTGCACTATAGAAATGGTGATGCAGGAGTTGTAAATGGTAACTTAAAATTTTTGTAAAATACTGTATATTTTCCATTTTCCTGAAGGTAGTTTTTTGGGGGGGCCTGTTATATTATTAAGGCCAGATTCTTGCCACAAATAGTGTAGTTTTAGATACAGACTAAAGTCTGTTCTCGTATTAGTAAGGGATATTTCTGGTTTCAAAGTCATGGGTTTTGCTGAGCGTGGATTCGTTTCTGTCGCTGGTTAGAAGAGATGATGCAATCAGTGGCAGACAATTGTGTGACTGACACGACTTCACCGCTGCCTCCAGTTTTTGAGTTTTACTTAGTGTAACAGACGCATTCCGATCTGTTTCTGGAGTGTGCCTAGATGCCCTGGTTATCCTTATTATTCTACCTGCTACAGTTTGAAGTAAAGCCCTGAAAAACCAGAAAGTACCTTTTACTGTTGATACAAATTGTATCTTTTTAACTATAAGAACTATTTTGATTTGTAGATCTAGTTAAAACACAGATGTGTAACTATGATTAGACTTTTGGGCAACATTTTATCCCTTATTTAAATACAAATTTTTAAAGTAAAATTGAGGTCTAGAATAGGGTAGAAAATAAAAACAATTTAGGTAAATAAAAGTGTCTGTCTTAGTTTTATATATTAAAATATATTAAATGAATTTATTGGCATTTTCTTTCTCCTAAAACTTATCTAGCGTGAACTTAACTTAAAATAAAGGTAAAATGCTGCCTGAAAATAACGTCCAAGCACCTTTGACTAGGACAACATTTTCACTACTCGTGTGACACTGTGTGTCGCATGAAGTAGGATTTGGGTTACAGTAAATGCTTCTAAAAGGCATTGTGCATATTGACATATCCAATAATCTGAACCATGTTCAGCAAACCTAATTCAGGAAAGTGGGGTTCACAGTCGCTGCTGCCGCCTGCTAGGTGAGGTGCCCCTCGCTGCGCCCGCAGAGGATACGGGCACGGCCGCATGGACCCACCGAGGCGTCCTCTGAGCGACCTGCTCACTTGTGAAATCGTTCTCCTGATTTTGTCGGTCACTCTCTGTAACAAGTTTAATGTAGATGCTAACCCAGTGCCAAAAGTAGAGTTACAAACGTGGAGTACCTTTCATCTCAGTCTTATTCTAAGCTTGCTTTTTTTTTTTAGTATGAAATCATTTTTAAATTGTACAAGTAGGTTTTGCTTCCATTTTCTTAATTTTTGCATTTGAATTATTTGAAGATTCTGCCAAATTTTATGAAATTTCTTTAAATGAGGTCTTCGGTGAAATGTGTAACACACCCTTTAATTTGACCTCCTCATGTCTGTAGCTAAGTAGCTCTCATTGCTTTCCGGATTTTAGACTATGAAAAAACAGTGGGGCTTGCCGCCACGTGGCCTGACGTGAATAGCTCTGAATAGTCACGCTGAAATCCTGCAGTGTAGTTGACTGTGAGTTAAGAAATAGTTTTCTTATGTCAACAGGAAATTTGTCCCACCCCACCCGCACTTTTTTTTTGAAGCACCGATGTTGCTTTCAGAGCTTAAGAATGAGATATTTGGCTGACTTTAGATGCAGCAATTTCTTAATTATCTAAAGCAATAAGTAAAAGGATCCATCATTAATTAAATTCAGAGCTGATCCCAAAACTTCATTTTAGCCAAAACTTTCACCTTAATCGTATCTTCAGACTTGCTAACAAATAACCGGAGAGAGGTATGTTAGTAAGTAGTAGAAGTGGTCAACTGATAGAAGAGGAGGATTCAGATTGGAATATTCTGCCCCTGAATAATTGACAGTTGACTGTTTTACACAGTAACTAGCCGGTTTGTTGTCTCTGTGTCTTAGTACAGAGGGAGTAGTACCCAACTGGCCAAATTCTGGCCCTTAGTATTTCCTCCTTTCTTGCATGTGACATCTAAGTTTTCAATTTCCTTTTTGTGATCACTGTATCCTCATAGAGTTTGTCATTGACCTAAACATTTGAAAGAAATGCACACCAGTATAAAATATTTGATACTGGTAGAAACTTGAACTTTGTGTTTTTATGAAAATTCATTTATGAGAATATGTAATATAACTAAAAAGAGTGTTTTTATATATATATATACATACATGCATACATATTTGTTAAGAAGTATTAAAAATGGGAGAATGTTACGCTTTTGATGGCTAAGTTTTCCTTAATTAAACTGTTTCTTTGAGTTATGGACAACCAAGTCTGGAGTCTGGATGACCAATGATAAGATTTAGAACCACTTGAATGGAAAGCAACTCTTTACTGGCTTTATTCCTGGTATTTTTAAAGAATTATTTTGATAATTTTAATAGAATGTGTAATTTTAAAACACACAAAAAAAACTTAAAGTAGTATTGCTTATACAGATAATTATTTAACATGTCTTTTATGGACGTATCTATATGTATATAGACAGTAATATATTTATAAAACAAATATACTCTATGTTGTAGTCATTAGTTTGTAATAGGTGGGAAGATGGCCCTGGATATGTTTGTGTGTGTTTTGAAAACGCTTGAGCTGTTTTTCCCCTGACTTAATGGCATATACCCTAAGGGATATTTGGTTTTTATTATTCTTTTTGCTATTCAACTTCCTTATTCAAGATAAAATAAGATGTACAGTTTCCCGGCCATTCTGTTAGATGTGGCTCATCCATTTTATTATCCTCCAACTCCTGGAAAATTCCTGAGTGACCTGGAATCAAACAGGTTATGGCCAGAGAGATCAGTTATGTTCCAAATATGTTAAACATGGGAACTCAGCTGGGATGTTGAGCTTCTTTGGTATACACCAACAAATAAAATGAAGTATAAAATACATGAACTACACACGTGCATTTGAAGAAGAGAAAGCAGAGTGTTCATAAAAGTAGAGAAACATGCGTTATTTTAGATTGCTCTGGGAAACCCCCTAGGGCAAGGGTTGACAAGCTTTTTCTGTAAAGGATGGGATAGTAAATAATCCAGGGCTTTGAGAATCATATGGTCTCTATAAACCACTCACCTCTGCCCTTACGGTGTAAAAGCAGCCACAGAAAATATATAAGTGAATGAGTGTGGCTGTATGCCAATGAAACTTTATTTTACAGAAAGCGGCGGCAGGCCCGATTTGGCCTGTGGGCCATAGTTTGCTGATTCCTGCCCTAGAGGGAGAAAAACAGGCATGTTAAGCAGTAAATCCTGAAATATGTTAACGTAAGAAATAATAATTATATTTTAGTTGGCATTCAAAGAAAATCCGTTATTGATGGCCTTCGAAAGATTTGTGAGACAGTCACATATGAAAGCATCTTAATCCACTTATGTTTTTTGCCTGGTCACACCCATTATTTATTAGAGATATTTCTTGTGTTTAACCACCCAAAAAAAGCATTGTGTAAAAAGATGTTGTAATAATTATTGGAGTTTTTTCATGACCTTTCTATTTCTACTGATAAATGGGAATCCTTACCTGCCTTTTGTTTTTTTAAGGGCCTAATGGACCAAAAATTCTGTTGTGTTTTAAAAATGAGCATATAATTGGCCATAAAATATTGTAAAGACTGCATTTATCAGTTACATTTTTCTGCTAGTTTTTGATTTCTAAAAAATGACAGATCAAAAATGGTTTTAAAGTAGATCAATATATTGTAAGTTTACATACTGTAACTTTATTCTGTAAAATTAAAAATTGTGACTAGTGTAATTGTGAGTGCACTTGCTGTATTGTGACTCTCTTTATAGGAAACAAAGTGTATCCCTGCTTTCTCTGTCCAAACCTTTAGTATAGATTTTTTTAAGACACTTTAGGACTGTCCTTGGTGAATGATATTCTTAACATTATCCTGTGTGATTTTTAAATTCATTGGAGTACACACCACTGAGCATGTTCATTCACAGTGCTTCATAAATTGTGTTAACATCGTAATATCATTTCCACCGGAACAGTAAAGTTTTGAACATTGCCATCCACTTAAGTAATTATACTTTCTTTTAGGATTGGAATATAACTCTAGCTTTTAACAGGTGTTTACTGTTTTAAATGGTTAATTTTTTTCTTTAATGCCTTCTGTTCACCTGCTTTCTGCTTCCGTTATAATAACACTTTCGTGTGTTGGAAGCAGCTTTTTCCCTAAGGTCTTTAGTCTTTAAAGGATTTAAAAACAATTTAAGGTTTTGACCACTTGACAATTGGGCAGTAAAAAAAAAAAAAAAAAAAGTCTGTGCATGTTTCAATTCAATTTTATAGAATGTGTAAAAGTTTTTAAACCATGTATCCAATTTGCCAATTTTCTGTCCAGATATTTCAGGTGAATAACAAATTATTCATTAAAGCTTTTGACCCCTTTCTTGAAGGAGCTTGTGCCTCAAGGGAAAAAGACATTGAAGAGCAATGGTTTGTTTTTATAAAGAATATGTTTTAGATTTCCTAAAGTTTTTGGAAATTATAAACGTCCCAGCTAATACACACATGCACACTTCCGCAGAGATGTGGACACGGCATTGCCAGTGAACCCAGTTACTGCTTTTATCTTTTCCTTCTAGGTTTTCTCCTCCCAAACCAGAGTTGTTTGCTGAGCGTACAAGTTCCAATTTGATCCTTCAAACTTTTCTTATAAGAAAATAAGACAAAGAATATGTTTAGAGCAACCGTCTGATAAACTGATGTGATTCTATTTATCCTATGCCTGTTCTGTGTGTTTGTGTAATGGGATTTTTACAACTCCAAAAAGCGGTATTTTAGACCTACTGGAAATCCGAATAAAAACAGCTATGTGATTCTGCCACTGAGAAAAAACATTAAAAAATTCACTTTTCTTATGGTGGTTTGTTTTTGTTTCATGAAAAACTGGACATGCAGCAGCACAGACACCACATAAGTAAAAGCGTCCTTCCCTAGTCCCACGGCTGGCCTCCCTGCGTTCAGTGGCTAGTGACACAGGCGTCCTCTGTAGGACAAGCACACATTCAGTATCAATGGTTATGTTAGAACCGTAATTAATTCATATGAAAATCGAAATTAAATGCCAAAGACAACTAGTCCTACCTTACGGTTCTAATCATTTCCATCAGTGAGTCTTTGTTTTATAGATCTTTCTAGTTTCTGCATCTCTCCTTGCATGAATCAAGTTTAGTATCTTACTAATGCTGCCCCCAATAGGTTCACTTCGTTTCTTTTGTGACCTCTTAGGAATTTTCCATTTCAGATATGGTCACAATTCTGAAATGATCTCACGATCTGCATGCTTTAACATACTCATGTCCTGTGTCAGTGTAGAAGAAACCATTTTATTTCAGATGACAGATCTCTTTCCCTCGATGCTTTTCAGACTTTTGCTTTTCTTACTGTTTTTTTTCCTAAAGTTGCTATTTGCCATAGTCGGGTATTCTCTTTTTTCCCACTTAAACTGTTTAACTGGGGTCTTATGCATCTAGGTAACTTATTTCCGCTTTGTCAGCAGATTTGATTATTGATGTTCAGCTGTGGTTGGCAGGGAACTCAGCAGATCCACAAGAAGTATTAGGTGGGAGAATCTGAGCTCAGAATATTGGAGAATATGAGATTAGGCTACAGTGCTGACTAGAGCTAATAGTTTATTTCTCCCCCACCTAGTAAGTACCTTTGTCTAAAGAGGAAGGATTCATACACATTGATGAATCAAGTAACGTTTGGGAAGAGGAGACTGTAAAAAGCAACTGCAATGGTGAATTTATTCAAAACAAAACAAAATGCCTCTAGTTGGGCCTCTCATTAGTTAAAGTATGTACTTTATAGCATTTATGCCCTCAGTCTTTGATGCTGTTTTTGAGTTAATGATGTTCATTTGGTGTTTTAAGGCTTTTATAAGGATTTTTTTTAGTCTTTCAACAGTTTAAAGAAGGTTTTCTTTTAAGATCTTTAAAGGAACCTTTTAAAAAAATGTATTTCTCTCTACATGCAACCATCAACCTGGGCATTAAGAATACAGCCTCTGGAGGCTTGATCCCACTGCACACATCCTACAGGCAGAGACAGGCAAGTTACGGAGGTAATAATGGCCCAAACCCTAGGTTTGTTAAGACTAAATGAGTCAACCCTGTGAACAGGTAGATCCATAGTGTGCATTTAATAAACTACAGCCATTGTTAGGTGAACGCGAGGTGCTTATACATAGTCGTTTTCAGATGTTTTCATGAGAGCCTTCCTATCTATACGTTATGTTGCAGAGGAGTTGGATTTTAGCCATCAGTGTAATATATATTCCATGCCCACAGACCTTTCAGGAGTGACATTTTAAAGAGTTCTTGGCACCCAATGTCCTTGCTACCCCTGTTGTTAGGCCCTTCTTGGCTCAAGGGTATAATATCTTAATGGGGAAATAAATGGAATAACAAAAATAACAATGATAAGACAGAAGTCCACCTTTCCAGAAGCTCACAGTTCAGTAGGCTGTGGGCTGCATGACTGACCCCCCTCTGAGCTCCAGTTTTGCTCCTGAAGATGACACTCGGCAGACCTGTGTGCACCCCTCTCCCCTGACCTGAGTGGAAGGGGATGTTGGTCCCTCACTATCAGAATCTGCAAAGCCAGTCTGGACAGAGAAGCCGGTGCTCTGTGGTCTCAGGTGGATGATGCACATTTCCAGGGAGGTGTCAGATGAAATTGGGTGATTGTTTTCAACTTATTTCCTCCTGGTTTATAACTAACTGCTGCTCTTAAAGTTGGAGAGAAAGGGCTGGTGGGGAGACCACTCACATGTGAAGGTTTTAGATTAACTACGGATAAGTTAAACTAAAATCCCATGAAATAGGCATGATCCCTATTTTAGAAATGAGAAGACTGACTTTAAAGCACTTGCTCAAAGGCAAATGCCTCTCTGCATGCTTCCAAAATCCTTTTTTCTCTTTACTCTGCTGGAAGACAGTAATAGGAATGGGCCCATGATCATCCTTGGTGTGTATTTTATTAGAATTTGGGTCTGAGGAATGATCACCAGTGGCACTGTAGCTGCACATTCTTAAACATGCTGACTTACCTGGGGGCAGGACAAGGCCCGGAAAACTGAACTAGAACTTTTGCTCCTCTGCTTCACTAGACACCCCCCCGACCCCGGCCACCTTCCACGTTCGTTCGTGTAGCTTAATGACAAAGATGGCTCTTGCGTGGGAAGGAAGTTTACCCAGAGAGCTGCCTGTCCGGAGGTCTGTGAGGACAGCCCTGGCCCAGGACCCAAGCTAGCTGCCAGGCTCAGCGCACAGACCTGCAGCCTCTCCAATGAGCAAGACTAATGGGTTCTGTGGTGGAAGGAAGCTGTTTTACAGTCTGGACCCCTGTCTTCACTCCTCAGAGCTCTTTGTAGGCCTCGAGAGTAAAAGGCAGTACATTCATTTCTAATGTTTCCAGTCGTGCACAGAGCCCTTCGCGGGTGTCTTTTGAGAAGCCCCATTTAGCTTTCAGACTCCTGACAATGCCCTCTGCACACACAGCACCTTTTATGTGAGGCAGCTGCCATTTGCATTTCCCATGCTTTCTATTTGCACAAATTCAGCATGAGATTAGAAACAGAAAAGTTTAATTAGGTGGTTGAACAAATTCCCTCCCCAGGTCCCCAGGAGAGCCAGATGAGGGACAGAATACTGAAAGAAGGGGAAATAAAATATTGCTATGCACTTCCGGTCCGCCCGACCCCTGGCCTCCCGCGCTCTGGTCCCGAGGCCGGAGCGGCTAGGCTCAAGAGCACAGGGCGCCCTCCACCCTCGGGCCGCTGGCACCAGACACTCGAGTCCCGGGCACAGGTTTTGTCACCACCTCAGCCTTCAAAGCTCTCCGCTCCCCCTCCACTCTCCAAAGATGTAATTATCATTCATTTCAATAATTGTTTCAAATACGCATATGAAAAGAGTAAGGGAGATAGCAAATACAATTTTGTAAGTACATGAAATGCCATTCAATAAACTCCAGAGATTTATTGGTTTGCTTTGTCTGTTACCAAATTAACGAGAGCATGACAAAGCACCTTGCACAGTTGTGAAGGCAGCACACGTTACAATGCTGTAAATTATAAAGCAGGTGAGGCAGGAGATAGATGGGCTCCAGGTTAGACGTTTACAACTGGCCTTCTATTTACATTTCATGGGGCAGGAAAAGTGGGCTTCAGGCCGGACACTTAGAACTAGGCCCCTGCTTGCATTTCCTGACACAGGAGGTAGGTGGGCTCCAGGTCAGACATTTAAAATCAGCCTCCTGTTTGCTCTCTTGAGATAGAAGCAAGGACAGAGAGACAGGGTAAATAGCCAAGCTTTGTCTCTGGTAGACACCTTAAGATAACAGTCATGGCGAGAATAAAGAGGGGCAAAACCTTGTTTGAGTAAAAGATCAAAGGATCTCCGCTTCCCCCCTCCTTGGTGCAAGGGAGACACTACACATGCGCTGAAAGACTCCTTGGGGGTCAGGGAACAACTCCAGGCCGTGGTGACTCTTGCCTCTCTCACACGCCTACACATCGGGATCCATCTTGGCTGAGAGGTGCGTGCGCACCTAAGGGGAGGGTCCTGAGACAAATGGGGGCGGGGGGCGGTGGCTCGCGGACGAAGCAAGATGACTGGCCAGAAGGGAGACGAAGGCCCGAGAAAATGCCCCCTTATAAAGGACTTAAACTTCCCAAAGGAGCCACTCTCTCTGAGTTCACCCGTGTGTCTTTCCGCATGTACTCTGCTTTTCCAATAAACTTTTTACTTTTCTCTTTACCTTCTGCCTCCTCGCCTGAATTCATTCTTGACAAGGCAGGCAAGAACTAGAGATCCAGGCCCTAGCTGCTGGCCCCTGTGGTCTAGTTGTTAGGACTCCCGGTCCTGGAACTAAGCTCTTGCTTCCAGCTACCGCTCACTGTTACTTGCTGCAAGCTGCCGCTTACTGCTGCTTGAGTCTGAAATCACAGGGAGGGGGGTGGAGAAAAATGCACTTCCTAGTCCAAGATCAACTTCATGGATTATGTGGAGCTCGGGCAGGCGGGGAGCTGTGGGAGGGGCGAGAGAGGGCCTGGACGAGGCCACCGGCCCAAGGGGCAGCGTGGGTGATAGGGCCACCAGTCCCAGGCTCTTACGGGCCCTGGAGCAGAGCTCTTGCCTTCACACGCCCTGCCCTCTCTTCCTGCTTCTGAGTCACCCAGAAAGGTGAGCATCCTCAGCTCTGCCCCCTCACCCTCCCCAGCCAGAGTTTGCCTGGGGACTGAGATCACCAGGTAGCCGTGGGCTTGGGGAAAGAAGAAAGAAGAGGATGGTGACTGGCTCTGAAAGATCCCCCCCATCCCTCGAACAATTTAATATACAGAATTCTGATGCCACTTCCCAGATTGGGAGTGGGAAATGCCAGGTGGTTAAAGGGAAGGTTCAGGGAACCTTTGAATCTAGCCACAGGCTCTAGTTCTGTCGTTAAAATATATGTGCATTCAAGGATCGAGCAACCCAGCTCTAGCGGCCCGAGCAGAAGTTAGAGGGCAGTCGCCACAGCCCGCTTGCTCAGGTCCTGGGGAGCCCTGTGGGTGTGGTTCCAAAGTTGCGGCCCATCTTGCAGGTCTGTGTATTCACTTAAACAGGTAGCAGTGTCATCAGACTGCCTTGCTGAGCCTCCTTTGCTGAATGGGAGGCACAAGACAATTTCCCCTGCTCTGCCTGGGGTCAAAGTGCAACACCTCCCCAGCTACCACCGGTAAGTTCTGTCCACACGGCCCTCCCCTCGAGAGACCCAACACTTCGGAGGCTAACTGTACGGTCCCAGGGGAAATGAAATAGTTTTGAGACACATTGGGTCTTTTGGGTTGTAAAGCAAAAACTTGTAGTTGGCAGTAATACTGTGCCTAGGGCCTGGGGCAAAGCACAGACGCTAACAGCACAGAGAGCTGGGTGGAGGGAACCAGCGAGAGGGAATGGTGAGAGTCCAGCCACTCTGGCCTGGGGAACAGCGGCGCTAAGTCCTGGGCGGGAAGGTGCGGGGAGGGTAGGCGTGGGCAGAGCAGCAGCTTTGGAGACACACAAACCTGGCTGCCAACCTAGTGCCCTGTTGCCACACTTACAACCCTGAGCAGGTCCTTAATCTCGAGGTGGCTCAGCTACTTCCTCTATTAAAAAGGGGGATCTTTTTACCCACCTTCCAGAGGTGTCAGTATAATCAAATAAGAACTAGAACCTGGGACATAATAGTGGCTGAAAGATGTGAATTCCCTTTCCAGCCAGAGCCCTGAGCCTGGCCCCAGCCTCCCTCTGCCTCCCCCACCACCCCCAAAAGCTTGCAGGGCACGCACAGCAGCTCTGCAAGGCCTCCATGCCACCCTTTCCAGATCTCACTTCATCACCTCCTGCCCAGCCTCCCCACTGTGCTGGCTCAGCCTCTAGTAACCCCGCTTCCCTGGTCGGCCTCTCTATGCGGCCCCCCTCAGATCCACCCCCTCCCTGTAGCCAGACCAGAGTTAACCAGCACTTTAGAAGCCCTTGAAGGCCCACACCTGACACGCACACACTTCCTGTGTGACGCAGCCAGAACTCCTTACAATATTCAGAGCCCCCGTCACAGTGATATCCAGTGCACCTCTGTCCCCCAACACCCACCGTGACCACTGACCCTGCAAAGTGTGTACTACAAGTGCTTTCATTCCTCTGGGCTGTGTCCTGCAGGCTCCTCCACCTGGACAACCTCCCAGCAGACAGGAAAGCTTCACAAAGAAAGCAGCCTTGCACCTGGGTCCCAGAGGTCGACTGCTTTGGGGAAGCAGAAAATATAAAAGTCAGAAGAAACTGACCGGGCGGGGAGACGTGACAGAGCAACTTCCGAGGACAGAAACAGAGAGGTTCAGAGCGGCCGAAGGACTGAGTTCATGGAGAGGAGAACGGGAGGCCAGCTTGTAGACACTCAGGGTGGGGGCCTTTAAACTGAGAATGGCCAGTGGGGGGCGCGAGCCTGGTGGGATGCCGGATGCACACGCGTGGGCACAGCTTTCTTGTGGTGCTTTCCACTGACCGCCTCCCGCCAGGGCCGCACCCCCTAATCAGGTCATGCCTGGCTCCTGAAGCCATTCGTGTTTGAGGTCCCCGCAAACAGGCAATACCTGGGCCAGTAGAAGTACTGAAGATTTTTACACAGGATCACGATCTTGGGGAGAAGGCTGAAACGATGGGAAGGTCGGCAATGGGGAGACTGCTGGCTGCAATTGCCTGCCCGCCCGCCTGAGGGTGGAAACAAGGCCCGTTCAGTGGGCGGGAGCGGAGGACGGCTGGACACGCCTCTGAAGCCCAATCAAACTGGGCCCTTTATGCGGGTGATGCTGACAAGGGCTTTGCCGCGTGGGCCTTCATGACAGTAAAATCCTGCGCCTGAGGCAGAGTAGCGACTAATGCCACACCCTAAAGTCCTGCGCTGGCCCAGAGCGGCTGCCCAGCAAATGTCAGTTCCCTGGCCTATAAATTCTCTCTAGAACATTAAGGCCTCATCGTCCCAATCCCACTTTTGCCCACAAACCTGCTCTCCACAGAGCAGCCAGAATATTCTGTATATATATTATAAATAGAGACAGTCACTTCCCTACTGAAAACCCTCCCTAGGGCACCCTTTATCCTTAGGCTTCTGCACACCGCTCTTGACGAAAGCTACCCAGTTGCAAAATTTGAGGTCAAATGTGTAGATCTGCCTTGTCCTTCGGGTCCCATCATTCTGTGTGGCAGCCAGGTCAGACTACACCCGGTCCCCTCAATATGGCCAAGGACTTCCTGAACACCTCCAGCTTTGGGCTTGGACTTGCTCCTCCCGCACTGCACCTTCCAGAATCTGTGGGCCAGAACTGAGGCTGCTCCCAGCTGACACACTCTCCCATCACCTCTGGGATGGCAGGTCCCATCCTCCCTTGTCACCCACTCCCCAGGCCACTTCTTGGACAACAAATAGCACCATGATCACCCTGGCTCTGCTCTGTGGGACTGCAGCCCCTGCACTGGCCTTCTAGCTACTTCTATAGCTACAAAACTAGGCACCCTCCTATCTCAGGGCCTTTTGACTTGTGCTTCCCTCTGCCTGGTTTATCCTCCAGCTACCTGCATGGATCCTTCTCTCAATTTCTACTCCAGTGTCGCCTCCCCAGGGAGGCCTTCCTGACCACCAGTAGAACTGCAACCCCGGCGCTCCCTCAGGGACATGGCCCATCTCCATTTCTGCGCAGCCCTTCTCACTACGTAGCATGTTTACTACTCATCTTCCTCAGCTGGAAACAGAATTCCAGGAAGGCAAGGGCTTGATATGTTTGGTTGCTCAATACGTGTGTGATGAAGGAACAGATCACATTGCAGGCATCACCTGGGAGGGAGCCTGGCTCTACCTGAGTGAGCACTGCTCAGGTGGTGGCTGGGACCCAGGCTGCACACACTCAGGGGTGCGGGGCTGCAGGTTCAAACTCTGAAGCCATGAGCTACTTGAGGTTGGCCCCTTCCACTGCCCTGGTCCTGGGGGAACAGGAGGTCGGGGAGCTGGAGCCTCAGGGCTTGGCCGGCAGTGGGGTCAAGGGCTCTGTGCCCTGGGGTTACGATACGTGTATTTGAAGGGTTTCTCACCCTTCAATGGACAAAGTCAGGACACAGCTGTGCAGTCCAGAGCTGAGCTATCATCTCCCAACAGAGCGAGGAAAGGGAGGTGTCCAAGGCCTGGTCACCACACAGACAAGGTGACATTTACCAGAGCAGAGTCATTTTCTTTTTTTTTTTTTTAATTAATTAATTATTTATTTTGGGCTGTGTTGGGTCTTCGTTGCTGTGCGCGGGTTTCCTCTAGTTGCGGCAGGCGGGGGCTACTCTTCATTGTGGTGCGCGGGCTTCTCACTGCGGTGGTTTCTCTTATTGCGGAGCATGGGCTCTGGGCGCGTGGGCTTCAGTAGTTGTGGCATGTGGGCTCAGTAGTTGTGGCACATGGGCTCTAGAGCAGAGGCTCAGTAGTTGTGGCGCACGGGCTTAGTTGCTCCGTGGCATGTGGGATCTTCCGAGACCAGGGCTTGGACCTGTGTCCCCTGCATTGGCAGGCAGATTCTTCACCACTGCACCACCAAGGAAGCCCCAGCAGAGTCATTTTCCATCAGCTCCAGCATCCCCAGCAGGAGCCTGAAGAAAAGGGCAGCTTTTACTCCCAGGCATTGTTAGTCACCTCACACCTTGGACCCACGGGCACACGTGAGAGTGAACTTGATGACTGAGTACAAACACTCCCCACGTGGCCATCTGTAGGCTCTAGGCCCCCCCCTGCCCTCCCAAAGCCCACTCTCCCCCCCGCCCCCCCACTCCTGGTGGCTTCAGGACAAGGACAGAACATGGGAAAGGTAGCTGGTGGGATAAGGCACAGCAGCTGGGCTTGCTGCTTGAGCAGCTTTCCTGGAGGACGAAGTTGCAGCTTCCAATTCTACCATGAATTATCGGCGAGTGAGGCACCACTGGGCCTGGCCCTGGTGCCAGGGGAAGTGGGAGGCCAGGGACCCCTTTCAACCACTCATTCTGAGACCACTGCCTGGGGGACCCAGTGGATGATCCTAAACAGTTGTCAGATGAATGAGTGAAAGAGCCGCCTTCTCTCAGGTGACCTTGTTCCCCATTGTCACGCACAAATGCTCCTCGATACTCATCCCAAATTCTTCATTTCTACCTTCAGGTCACCTTTTGGGCCAAGTGAACAGGCTCCCCAGGGTGATAGGACTAGCACTGCTGCATTAAATTAAGCCAAAGGGAACCAAAAATGGGTTCTGAGGACCAACAGACTTTATTTGTGGAGAAAAAAATGTGTTGTAAAAATCAATTTATTCTTTTATAAAAAGTACTTTCTGGGACTTCCCTGGTGGTGCAGTGGTTACGAATCTGCCTGCCAATGCAGGGGACATGGGTTCGAGCCCTGGTCCACGAAGATCCCACATGCCATGGAGCAACTAAGCCCATGTGCCACAACTACTAAGCCTGCGCTCTAGAGCCCACAAGCCACAGCTACTGACCCTGCATGCCACAACTACTGAAGTCCACATGCTCTAGGGCCCGTGAGCCACAACTACAGAGCCCACGTGCTGCAACTACTGAAGCCTGCACGCCTAGAGCCCATGCTCTGCAACAAGAGAGAAGCCACGACAATGAGAAGCCACGACAATGAGAAGCCCGTGCACCGCAACGAAGAGTAGCCCCCACTCACCACAACTAGAGAGAGCCCACATGCAGCAACAAAGACCCAACACAGCCAAAAAAAAAGTACTTTCTATTGTTTATAGAAAGTAAAGCCCAGAGAGGTTAAACGAGTTACCCAAACTCACACAGCAGAAGATGGCAGAGTTGGAATTAGAATGAGTCTCACTTCAGGCCACAGAGGCCAGTCCCCTGTGAGGACAGGAAGAGTAATGACTCACACTTGCTAACATGGGCTCCTTGGTCCAGCCACCACACCGGAAAAAGGTGGTGCCAAAGAGATGCGAGAGGTTCAGGGTGCAAGAGGTCTGTGTGTTCACGTTCCAGGGCCCCGGCTCCTCTCAGGGGCCCCTGAGGTCAGTGTTGCCCTGTGTGCAGTGAGGGTCTGCAGGTGAGGGGCTCCACCCAGACCTGCTGTCCTTGAGGAGGAGGTTGGGTAAACTGTTCCTGTCCCCTTCTTTCTCCACCACCACTCCATACCCTGGTCACCTACTTCATTTCTTTTAGTGGCCCCCTCGAAGGGACAGGCCACAGGCCACAGTCCAGCCTGGCTGTCTTCCCACGCCGTCGTGATCTGCTGGGAGTAACGCAAGATCCGTGCACAAGGGAAGCAGCAGCAGGGACAGTGGGGCTCTCAGCAGGGGGGGTCTGGCACTCCTGGGGCTGGGTGATTCTTTGAGGGACCACACTGTAGGATGTTTACCAGCATCCCTGGTCCCTCCCTGCTAGATGCCAGTATCTCATACACATCCGCAGATCCTAACAAAAAAGTCTCCAAGCATTATCAAATGTCCCCTGAGAGGCAAATCGCCCTGGTTGAGAACCAGTGGTGTAGAGAATATAAATATTGTAGGATAATGCAGAGGAGAGGGAGCGTGGTGAGTGCCCGAGGGCAAAGGAGGACAGACTCTGGCCTGGAAAAGTCCAACCGAACAGCGTAGCAGAGATAGTGACGCTCACCAAATATTCCCTGGGCTCCCCTACTTCTCCCAGGCCCCCTGGAGCTAAGAGGGGCCATGTGACTATTTCTGACCAGTGAAATACGAACAGAAGAGACACGTGTCACACCGGGGCAGGTGGTGGGAAGCCCACATGGGGGTCCCCAGTCTCTACCCGCCTGCGACAGTGCCTAAGAAACCATGTGTTCTGCACGGTGCAGGGAAAACCAGGTGCCTGCAGAGACGCGGGGAGCAACGTGGCCCCAGATGCACACAGAGCAAGGGACGAGCCTCAGAGGCCTGGGCGTTGTAGGGGACCAGGCTTGAGCCCCGTCCATTCTGACTAATGGAAACGGGGACAAGAGCCTGCGGGAAGACCTGGGGGTGAGAAGCCCAGCTGTGACAGGTGAGGGCGGGCCAGGAATGCACGGTGGTGAGCAGGGCACAGCCCCATAACAGTGGCCGGAGGGGCCAGAGTGAAGTGCCGAGAGGTAAGCAACAAGGCACACTGGACGCATGTGATTTTTAAGAATCCGTGAGTCTGTTGAGTAAAAGAAACCATTCACTGAAGAGTATGAGCAGAATGACTGCGTTTATATAAAGAACATAGTAGTAAAACCTAGCTCTTCTGTTAGAATTCAAGACAGCACTTACCCTTGGAGGAGAATCTAGTAACAGAGAAGCACAAGGGTCTCTGGAGGGAAGAAATGTTCTCTTTCTGGTCTTGTGCTGATTCCACTAATGCATTCACTTTGTGAAGATTCTTCACATTGTCCACTAAACTGCAAATGTTTTTATATTTCAATGAAAAGTTTTTTCAATGCAGTAGCTTCAGCATTAACAAAAAGTCCCAGTTAAATGCTGATTTGTGCACGGCACTCTGCAAGGTTTTATCAGAGAACCACACACACATCTTGGATTCTGTTTTTAAATCCGCATTTCAGGGCTGATTTATGGCTGGCATTGGAGCATCTTGTGTTTTACTTAGAACAGAAATGAGTATAATCCATAACCATTTGTTCCTGCCCAAGGCTGTGGGCTAGAAGACGACACTGATTTGCGAGAATTACTCATACAGACCCAAGAGTGTTTGCTGGCCCCAGTTGAGTGAAGGGCGCCCGGCTGACCCAGATAGCCTTGAGAACATTCAGTTCTAGGGTTTAACAGGACCAGTAAACAGAACTCCTTCTCCCATTCTGGCGCCCCCTAGGTCTGTAAGTGTGGTCCCTGGTCCAGCAGCCTCACCTGTGTACTTGGGAGAGGTGCACGTCTTTGGGCGCCACCCCTGACCTGAGAATCAGACACTCTGGGGGTGGGGCCAGCATCTGTGGTTTCACAAACCCTCCGGACGATAATCACGCTCATAAAGTTTAAAGTAAAAAGCACTGGGTGAAATCAATTCAGAATTAAAGCAAAAGAATGAGCAGGTGAAGCCCACAAGATCACCTTTATCATTGATGAAGCTAATGCTGGGAATCTAGGCTTATGCCTAAGGCAACTGGACTCCCTAATATCGAATCCCAAATGAGACAGCCACCCCTCTCCTGTGGGAGCCCGGGCCTGCCTCAGCAGAACTAGGGCATGGAGGAGCTGACAGTCATGTGTGCTTCCTGTGGACAGAGAACAGGACTGGGTACACGGTTCCTCTCCAAACTCACTGCTCAAGCAATCCGTCCCACCTGCCTGGAAAGGAAGGAGGGGGCCGAGGGGGCCAAGAGGACGGGAGTGTTGTGCTAAAGAGTAGTGTCTGCCCACCAATGCGCTCCTAAGAGTGGATGTGGATTATTCATGACTGGAAGAGATCAGCTTTTCTCCCTTTGGGTGGCTACACCCCTGTCAGCTTCGCTTGACCAGGACTGAAGTCCAGCAGTTCACAAGGGCCTGGTGGGTGTGAGCAGCTCCTGAAGAAAAGTGGCTTCTGGTTCTGAGGCTTCAAGTCCCCACCTGTCCGTCCCAGCACGCAGTGTAGACAGCAGCCTTTCTGCCCAGCGCAAAAGAAAGCCCAGGAAGAAATCCAGCCAGTTTCCTCTCCCATGGGAAGTGATAGCTAAACATGTTTCCTCAGAAGGGGTGCGACGAAAATGGTGCTTTAACTTGTCGTTATCTTCATGCATTTCTTGTTACCTGAAAATAAGCGATTTTCATAACTCCCCTCTGCCTCTCAGCTGCCCACCTATGCCATCCCATGACTTTCCTCTTTAGCATTGAAAGTAGGCTAACTCCCTTCCCTTTCCAAAGGAGGAGACTCAAAGAACAGAAAGGATCTTAGAAATCATTTAGTCCAAACACCTCATTTTCCGGCAGACGCGTCAAAGGCCCAGGGCATTGAAGTGACCTATCCAGGGTCTTAGTCACGACCCATGCCCAGGCTTGACACCCACTGGCTGAAAACCCTCAACCCTCCACAGCTCCACGAACAAGCTTATGAACTGCTGGTTATACGGCATTATCTATAATTATGTTTATATCATCGCACTATAACCAGAAGCAACTGATAATCTGTCCTTTTTGTGTGTGTGTGTGTGTGTGTGGGACGCGGTCTTCTCACTGCTGTGGCCTCTCCCGTTGCGGAGCACAGGCTCCGGACGCGCAGGCTCAGCGGCCATGGCTCACGGGCCCAGCCGCTCCATGGCATGTGGGATCTTCCCGGACCGGGGCACGAACCCGCGTCCCCTGCATCGGCAGGCGGACTCTCAACCACTGCGCCACCAGGGAAGCCCATGTCCTGTCTCTTTTTTAATAGTTTCCCACTGTATTACCAGTCCGGGCCAGACCAGTCTGTGTGTGGAAGAGGTCTGTACGGTGGTAGCACATGGGAATTTGCTGTGGCGGCAGCAGCCCACGCTGTGCCTTCTTTATCTGTTGACCTTGAGCCTCAGGTTCTCTGATGGATCTGCTAAAAGGTGAAAGAACACACCTGGCATGATTGTTCAGCTAGTTACCTGACCAGCGGTTCAAGGACCCCAACCAGATGATTTCCTCAAGCACTTCCAGTCTGTAGTGATACATAACACGCAGTCTTTCGGGTGCTGCCTGTGAACCCTGGCCACAGGACACCAGCTTCTGGCTCCACTGCATCCCCAGGCCTTAGGGCTGAATGGTTCTACACCACCTGCCGCTTATAATCGAGGAGAGGCCTGGCAAACAGCAATTTGATAAGAATCACACGAAGTTGTGTGGTTATCTTTTAAGTTATAAAAATGCCTGATAAGCAAAGATTTCAAATAAATTATGAGAGCAGTTTGGGAACAAATATTTCTTGATAGTAGACAAACAGCATTTAAAAAGTTTATTTGCTTATGTGTCCACTTTAGAAGGGCACTGTTTCTAAAACAACCAGACTTACTTAGTGCCCTCGAAAGACATCAGGGACAGATGGAAAATTCAATATCATGTTGGCATATTTTGTGTGGTTTTTCTGAAAATCTTTAAGGGGTAACTTTGTGACTGGCAGGTGAATACCTGTCATATAATCCAAGCACAATACATTCCTGAAGGATTTAAGAGTGACTATAAAATAGCTGACTCCTGTTGCAAATTGTCACCCAATCCTCTAAGCTTCAGTCCTCAGACATTCAAGCCACCTCGGAGTGTCAGGAATAGTGCAACCTAGTGAATTAATAATGTGGCTTCATGTCCCAGCTCTGCCACCGCACCCCTCAACCTTCTTTCTCCAAACACTGGCCAATTCCAAGCTAACACTTTGTGAAATCAGAGAAGATGAGAAACTGAGAAGGGGCAGGCAAGCCCGCTGGTCAGTAGGGCAATTCCTCGAGAATGTGATATTCACTGCCTACCATCGGTGTGCAGAATCAAGCAGAAACTAAATGCCCCAGGCTGATGTTAGAATATATTTATTGCTACATTTATATACAGTTATACAAACAGCCCAGACAGGAAAGGGAGTATTGCAACAATTTATCCAGATGCCACAGATGTGTTCCAGGAAACAGAGCTGCATACCACTGATTTTGCTCTCAGTTCGAAGCCCAAAATAAGTCACATACATTTTTTTTAAGTGGAAAGTTCTTGGAAATTCTCTCCGCATATCCCTCTTTACAAGCTAGTCATGCAGAAAACAAGTGGGTTCTCAGAAGCCTGGGCCTTCAGGCATCTGTTGCGGGGATGGTGCCTTGAAGACAGGATGCAGAGGATGCTGGCTGAGGACTGCCAGGTGCAGTGCCGAGTTCCCACGTCCTGGCTCGTCTCTCTAAGGTCTGTCCCTAGGAAAGGCAATCGAGAGAGGTGAGGAGAGAGACAGAATAGCAAGAAAGGGAAAACCAACAGTCAACTGAGGTGTGGAAAGAACCACCAACAAGAGCCCTGATTGAGGGAACATTCATCCATCGGGTTTCAGCTGAGATTATGGACTTTGGGGGATACAGACATTCAGAACATCAGGCATGTCTTAGTACGACCTTATCCTAAAGCTCGCCATGTGCGTCAGATGCCAGGGACCTGCGTGAAGACACAGAAAGTGAACAGGAAAGTTAGGCAAGAAAGAAGAAAACTGAACTTTTAAATATTACCATGATAGGGTTGAAAAGGGCACGACCCTGATCACCTTTCCAGTAACATGTAGCCAAGACAAGAGTTTACTACTGAATTATGAAGGGGGATGGAATGTCACCAAGGAAACACGATGACGTACAAATTGCACCAAAACAAAGGTGGTTCCACAGGCTCTACACTCTGACCTCAGCCTTGCTAAAACTATTTTTGGTCTCAAAAGGAATCTAACATGGTAGATATTGCAATGTTCAGATCCAGAATCATGATGTGGGTATGAGATCATGGTATAATCATACTCCCCTTCATGTCACAGTCTTATAAGCCTTTGTGACGTGAATCACAAGAGAAGTAAGCAGCCTGTGAGGCAGGTGTCCCCAAGGGGTTGGTCACCTTATTTACACCAGCTCTGTCTTACCCACCTCAGGCTACTTCCCCCTCAACCCCCCGACCCCAGGGTGTAGGGAAGAAGGTCATCAGATCAGGTCTAACTCAGCCTCCTAAGCTAAAATCAGCCTAGCACCTCAGAGAAATGACAAGGCCTGAAGGTTGAGAGCAAGAAGCCTGTGGGTCTGGATGCACCAGACAACCAGAGGCCTTTGGGGTTGATTCATGATTTGGATACAGCCTGACACCCGAGGCTGTAGGGTATTCTATCCCTGAAGAACCAGCCAGCTGCAGTTCGTTCATGGCTATCCTTGTAATTCCTCGCCACCATAATCCCACGGGCCTGCCCAATCACAAGCAAGAGGGTGAGGATTCTGATGGAAAAACCCTCAGGACAGTGGGAGTAGGACCGGAAAACTGTCAAAAGTTCCTGTCTTTTTTCTTGGGTCAATAACACTACAATCAACTAAGGAGGGGGGGCCCAGCTGTTCTTCTGAGGCTGTCAACTATGTGACTTTTCAAGCTGAAGGATGCAGCGATTGCCAACTCCCTTGATCCTTTAATAAATTCATCTTTGGACAATTCAAAACCTCTGTCATTTGATCTTGACTTTTCTGGTAAGTCATGCAGAAACTTTCTTTTCCTACTTCTGATGGCAACAACAGAGTCAAACTCACTCAAAGGATTTGCTCTAAAAAGCAAAAACACTAAAGGGTGAAAATCAATGAGGAAAAATTGCAAAACATCAGGCAAATTTCAGTTGGAAGGATCTTACCAATCAGCAAACAAAATAGAAAGAGTTACATAAATGCCTGCACTGGAAGAAATGATTTAAAGATGAATAGCTAAGAACAGTATTGTTTGTGGCAATCTATGGATCATTAAGAACATGTTTTAACCAAGGATTTTAGCTCAAATATCAAGAATAAGATTAACTGGATTCTATGGAGTCACAAACACCCCTTTCAAAACGAGTGAAAGCAAACAATGATGGATGTGTCACAAGGACTTCAAGTGGATTTTGAAACAATGAAAATATTTTGGTGATGTCATGGAATGTCAGAGATTCTTGCATGACCTTAAACTCGTTTCACAGCAATCCAAAAGTCAAGGTCATTAAAAAGAATGCAATAATGCCATTTGCAGCAACATGGATGGACCTAGAGATTATCATACTAAGTGAAGTCAAGTCAGACAGAGAAAGACAAATACCATATGACATCATTTATATGTGGAATCTAAAATATGATACGAATGAACCTATCTACAAAACAGAAACAGACTCACAGACATAGAGAACAGACTTGTGGTTGCCAAGGGCGAGGGGTGTGGGCAGGGAAGTATTGGAAGTTTGGGATTAGAAAATAAAGAAATACAGAAATAAAGTCAAGGCCAAAGAAGCAAATCATTTCTAAAAGTTCCCCAGCCTAAGTGAACATATATCACCATTTTTCTACGTCACATGAAAAGAACCTAAAAAATAATATTGTTATAACAGAGTTATTCCACATTTTAAAGTGTTATCTAAAATATATTCCCATATAGCTAGAGATTGGTTTATAGAATTGTGGGAGGTTTAATCAGCAAGTTGGGGGAACTCAAATGTACCATTCAAGATCTACAAGATAAACCACATGGCTGTAGTTTTATTTAGAAATGGGATGGGTCAAAAAATCAATTAAAGAACTTTGAAACAACCTCTTATCATGGTAATCACGTTGATCAACGATTTTTAAATATTTCCAAATTGAGATCAATGCATAATACTAACCTGGCTTACGAACCAATTCTGGATTTTTTCTACTTAATATATAGGTATGGCACTTCATTTTTAAGTAGATCTGAACATTTTTTTAAATAAGAAAAAAAAAACCTTCTAGCAGCACACAAGTGTCATATGTGTGAGCTTGCACTATAATACTCTACATCAAGGGGGTTCTTTCACAAAGGTAAGCAAACAGTCTAAAGCAGCGTGTCTAATCAGCTCACCAAGATTATAGGTAAAATTTCATTTTAATAAACTCTATCTGACCTCAGTGTTCTTGATTGGCAAAGAGCCAAAGAGATGCAAACAACTGAAAAAAAATCTGGAGGGGGTGGGATTAGGTGCTGTAATGGTAGGGCTGGCTCTGGGTCAGCTCTTTTGACTGGCATTTCACTAGATGAAAGGCTCTGGGCTGTGGATTAACAGATTCAGGTTTTACGGGGTCCCGCCAGCATTTTTGCAGTGGAGGGGGTATGGCAGGTCTAATGGGAAGGTGGGCTAGCCCTGGTCAAGGCTGCCAGCTGTACTTACCCAGTGAGGGAGGGAGCCTTCTTCCTAACTGTTACATTTGCTTTATACTGCTTTGGCAAGAACGCATCTGGAACAATGCATACAGTTTGGGTCCCCACCTTTTAAAAAAGACATCAAAAGGTTAGAAAGCGTTTAGAACACAGAAGCAAGCCAAATACTGTAATACAGAAGCCAGAAGCACCCTTGTCACCTTGCATTATGTAGAGCCTTCTACGTAACCAAATTGCCAAAGTAATCTCCTTCCTAATCTTTAACCTCTAACTTTTCTTTTTCAATCACTTTTGAATCTCCACTATTACAATGTGGAAATAAGAATAACTTTAAATCTCCCTTTTGAAAAGATGCTAGAATTCTAATAGTTGCAGCAGCTCTGCACAAACTAGTCATTTTCATAAGACTACCAGATCTCAAAGCCATCAAAATCTTTTTAAGTATTAGAGTAACGCTGAAGATCAGATTTTATATTTTGAGGTTCTCTCTTGATTAAAATATCTTTCAGGCACCAACCAGACTTAGGTACCAAAATACTTCCTGGTGCCTACTTTAAAATCAACACTTGCTATCTATGAATAAGCAAAGGCTCAATATACTGTACCTGCCTACTAAGACTAGGGTGAGTAAGACAAACACATAATCAAAACCACCTCCCCTGCAGCCATGTTAGCATTGCAGCAGCTAAAGAGATTAATTTCAGCCCTACTTTCTCTGTTCTGTCTTCTTCAGCTGACTCACCTACCATTCTCAGACATAGCCCTTAGAGACACCAAAGACAAAGTCACAATTAACTCCAAAAAGAAATTGCTAAACCAATGAAGCTTATACATGTGTTAGTTTTCTGACTGGGGAGAATATTGATTACAGTATTTTCTATGCTTGAGAGTTAAGCAATTGGAAATGGTAATCTTTATCTTATAAATGGGTTACACATCAAAAGGGCATCTGTGGTGGGCTGTTTCCTATGGAAACCATGTTATAGATGATTAGTTTGGTTTCCAAGCAGTTTAATGCATAATGAAAAACTGAGTCTTGCAGCAAAATACAGCAGAACCCTCACATTTTGATAAAGGAACACTGAAACAAAGCAGTTTTATAATTTTTCCTTAATAGTGAACTTTGATGTTAAATGGGCAGGATTAATTAGGTGATTAAATAGTACTTGAATTTAAGAACACTTTAAAGAGAATTTTAAGTATTTTCAAGGCCTTTGAAGGTTAGCAGAGCTGGCACTTTATTGTACCAATTGTCATTTTAAAATGTATTGCTGTATCTTTTACCCTAGTAACCAGCACTATTCTCATCATTCTTAACCATAATTGAGGTAGATTTGCAGTACTCATAAAGGAACAAAAGGGGAGAGAGAAGAAAAAGGACGGAAAAGAGAATGATTGGCATGAGTATACTGAAAAATATTTGGAGGAGCAAGAGAAACGAGGATGGGGGAGTAAAGTGAATAAATATTAAGGTATAAAAGAGAAAATAAAGTTAAATGAGGGGTTACAGTGATAACAGAGGAAACTACATGCAGTTGCCTTAAAAGCAAGGTAGCAAAGAGACATCATCAGAAATGTTGAAAGTTTGCCACCAGGTGGCGCCATGAAATTAAAATACCTCTAGAAAACAGCAACCCTTGTTGGAGGGGCGGTGAGTGGAAGATACATACAAATCAGAGGGGCAGGATATTCACAATACAGGTGACTCAGTGTTCGTGGAGTGCCAAACCACAGGTTAGGACATACATCATATCAAGTTATCCCAGGAACGAAACTTGGTTTAATATTAGAAATATCTATTAATTCAATATGTTAACAGACAAAAAAGCATACACATATTATCACAATATACACAGAATTTGCATTTGATACATTTTAAACACCCTTTTGATTTTTAAAAAAACTCTTAGAAAAACAGGTGTATATATATAAAAGGAAGTTTCATTAACCTGATAAAGGTCATCTGCCAAAACAGCAAACTTATGTCATGGCACATGTTAGAAGCATTCTTGTTAAATCAGAAATGAGGTGCACTTATGTTCAACATTGTACTGAAAGCTTTAGTCAAATCAACTCAGTAAGATAAGGAAAAGAAGTTATATGGATTGAGAAGACAAAGAACTGTATTAATTGTAGATGACTATTTATGTAGAAAGCCCAAAAGGCTTCACAAATTATGAGAAAAAATAAGAATTGAGCAAGGTTCTTGAATATAAGGTCAGCAAACAAAAAATCAACTTCATTTTTATATACCAGCCACCAATAGTTTTAAAATTAACTACTAAAAAGACAGTAAAAATAAGATGCTTAATAATAAATCTAACAAAAGAAATAGATCATCTAAATGGAAAAAATTAAACTTTACCGAGAAGTATTAAGGAAGACATAACTAAATGGAGAGATATTACATATTCATGACTAGGAATACTTAAATATTGTACAGATATAATTTTTTTCCAAATTAATCTATTAATACATTTCTATCAAAACAAGGTGGAGAAACTTCTAAAGAAAACAGGAAAAAAGAAGTCACTTCACAGAGGAGACATGAAAGGCCCATAAATTTAAGAAAAATTCTGAACTATATTAGTAATCAAGACAATGCAAACTAAAAGCACATTTTAAACCTATCAAATTGGCAGAAAGTTAAAAAAACTAGTCATATTCAAGTGTGTTGAAGTCAGTGTGGGTATATCCTTCCTTTGGAAAACAAGTTGCTGGTTACACAGAAAAGTTGAAATGCCCCTGTAACTGAACAATTCCCCTCTCTAGGTAGAGATACTGTTGCTCACACTACTAGGAAATATGTTCAAGAAGATTTCAGGCTATATTGTTTGTAAAATAAAAAATACTAGAAACAATCCAAGTGTCCATTATCAGGGGAGTGGATAAATTATAGTGCATTCATAAAACAGACACCCTCACAGCAGCGAAAATGAATGAACCACAGCTATATTCATCAAAATGGATGTGTGTGTGCGCATGTATGTAAAGTAGGTAAAGTTCACAGGCAAGCAAAAGGAGACATTATATTGTGGATACAAACAGTTAAAATCAAAGAAGAGGGAGACATGATAGAGGAGGAATACAGAATGCCTAAGTTACCAGCAATGTACTATTTTAAAACGGATACATGAGTACTTATATATTTACATGTATAATACTACATAAGAATATATACTATATATAATAACAGATTTCTTTATATTTCTCCTAGACACTGTTGTAAAACAATCTCTAGTTGTAAATGTTTAAAACTTTCAGAAATTGATAGAGGAAAAATACTACAATAGACAGGGAAGTTATAAATTTTGTTCCAATTATCTTTGGTCTTTGAACCATTAGAATTTTTAAGGTCTCAAATCGTCTAGGTAGAGAAGTCAATAGCTACTCCAAGGACACTGAGTAAAAGAAGCAACTGTATTATTCCCACCGTGTCTGACACCCTCATCTCTAAATAAGTGATTCTCAAAGTGTGGTCCCAGAACAGCAGCATTAGCCTCACCTGTTAAAAATCCAAGTTCCTAGGCACCATGTAGACTTACTGAATCAGAAACTTCAGGAGGAGCCCTGCAATCTGCATTTTAACAAAGTCTGCACGTGATAATGATATATGCTAGTTTGAGAACCACTGCTAGAAGTTTCTCAAATGTGTAGGGAAATCTCTTCATTACTACAAAATAAGACCCCTGTACCATGAAATAAACAATCTAGACAGCTGAGAAAGCCACAATGCTGGCCCTTGGAAGAACGTAACTGTTGTTAAAATCCTTTAATTCAGAGGTCAGCAAACTATGGCTCATGGACCATATCCACTTCCCCATCTGTTTTTGTAAAGACCATGATTTAAAAATTAAAAGAAGATAATTTTATGACATATAAAACTGTATGAAAAAATAAAAAATAAAATAAAATTGTATGAAAGTCGGATTTCAGTGTCCATGAATGAAGTTTTACTGGAAGGCAGGAGGCCAGGCTCCTTCACTTACATACACCCATGGCTGCTCTTGTGCCAAAACAGCAGGGCTGTGTACTTGTGACAGAAACTATTTGGCACGCAAAGTTGAAAATATTTAATATCTGGACCTACCTTTAGAGAAAAAGTTTGCCAACTCCTACTTTATTCAGTAATTACAATCTACTAACCTTGAAGCAAAATATAATCATAGTGATTTCCTCTTAAATGTACAATTTTCCTTTTAATTCCACAGGCAAAAATCTAATAGTTTAAAAGAATTCTTAGGAAAGTCAAAGCAGAACCATTTTTATCTACAAGGTAAATCAAATAACCCACACAGAGCATCTGGAGAAAGTTGTTAATTATGCTACTTTCTCTTTGTCTTCAATATTGTAATGTGACAAAAAAAATGACTGGTGAATTTTAATGAAATACTCCATCACGTTTAGTTCTGTAAACTAGTTTAGCAATCTCCTCCACAGGCATTTCCTCAGGTGTTTCACTTAAACTGTGAGCCTGTCTCAAGGCTGCACTGTGACTTATTTCTCAGGCCTCAAGCTGTGGCCACCTTCCTCCCTGGCTCTGTCCCAGGCTGAAACTCTCCAGGCAATCTGATCCTCAACCTCTTGAATTTTTTCTAGACCAAGTTCAGTTCTTATCACTGAAGTCCTGCTCACCAAATTTCTGAAATATTTTATTTAACATCTATTAACTAGCTCAAACAGCCTATTTCTATACATATCCATCTTCACTTCTCAAATTGCATTTTTTTCTAGATTTCTAAGATCCCTTGAGCACAGACCCTTCATTTGATTTCGAGGGCTTTAACAATCAATAAAAAGAAAAGGATGCTTTCTCACCCCCACGGGTATAAATCATATATTTCAACTTCAAATCTTTAAGCTATACTCACCTTTTCTTGAAAATGAGAGCACTAAACTCTTCACAGGTTGGCGTTACTAGCCCACACCAAACAGTGGAATAAGTCTGGTCCCCAATTTGATGGGGTTTGATCTCCAGGTCACTGTTACTCTGTATTCAATATAACATTTAGAGCATTCTTCTTTGGCCTCTAAACTAATGAGTACATTCACTTTAAGTTATGAAGAAAATCCTCTGAAGGGCACCGTCATGTAAACATGTCTCAATTGCAAAGTTGGCGTTTTGTAGTTTTTAAAAAAGGGTGGGGGGAAGATTTCAATTCAAAGAAACCCAAACCCAAATGCAGACTCTGCCACTCTGGTGGCCTTTGGGCAGGTTACTGAACTCTAAAATGGGATAGTGCACCTACCTCCAAGGACACCTGCAGCATTTATGACATCTTTGTACAGATTAGGAAAGTGTGTCCCTTCCTTCAGGCACAGGTGTGGTCCCAAGTTGCACGCTTATCTGGTACACACTAAATTTGTATGTCTGTCCCTCCACTTCTGCCACTATGCTTGTGTGAGCTCCTTGAGATTTGGCTCCTTTCCAACTTCATCTCACAAACAACTCTCCCCTGGGCTCACTTAGCTCTGGACATACTGCCCTCCTTCCAGTTCCTTGAACCAGTAAGCCCTTTCTTGCCTCAAGGTCTTTGCATATGCTGTTCTCTCTACCTGGAATGCTTTAAAGCAAATCTTGTAAACTGGTGTCTAGTGGGCCACTTCCAAGAGAGCAGATATATTGTTTGGCTTGCAAAACATTATCTAAAATTTTTTAAATAGCTGACGTGTAAAATTTGAGAGACTTCACATAAAATTACATTTCTACTTAAATATTTAAAGCATTATTCTTTGGATGCTTTTTTTAAAAAGCTGTTTGCTGGCTTATCTTGGAAAATCAAAATAGCACTGCTTTGAGGAGCTGCCGCCCTCTTTAGACCCAGCGGGAAGATTCCCCCACCAGGGTGCTCATTTGATCCTTCTGGGCATTTGCATTTGCCATCTTGATTTAAATTTAAAAAGCTAGGCTTCTCTTTTTTCAGGTGGCAACTTATATGCCAGTTCCTCACAGAGACTTTTTCCGACCTTCCTATCCCCGATTATCATCCTATTTTCCCCAACTCAGTCCCTTGTTTCTTTCACAGCATTGATACAAATTTGCTGCTTTTATAGGTCAAAGATGGTTGAATATTAGCAATTTTACATGAGTCAATCTAATACGATTCACAACTTTTAAATTATTCTGCATGTGTTTCATGACTTACCATAGAAAGTAAGTCCATTAATAAGGATCTAGTCTTCTTCACTATTATATTCTCAATGATTAGTAGGTACACAGTACCTGGAAGGTACTAGGCACTAAAATATTTGGATGAATAAATGCAAGGACTCCTCCTACCAAAACTTCCTTAGTAGCTTCAGAACATACACAAAACCCATTTTTACCTATCCTGAGGTAACTAGAAGTAGCCCAAGTTATTAAGTGGACTTTCCTAACCCACAGCCCAAGGCAGTCCTACTATCCCCTGCTCAACTCTAGAGCTGGCTTTAGGCCCAGACTTCCATCAGCCTCTGCTTACATAGCTGACACCCCTGGTTCTAGCACTGGAAATGACTCCTAAGATATGATTTTTTCCTGGAACCCCTGTGCAAACCAGCATTGAGACCACCATTGGACATCCACTGAGATGTTCCCTCAGCCCTAAAGGGAAGCTGGGGGAAAATTGTACGTGTTCCTGAGATAAATGCTGACAATTGCAATAACCTCTACATCCTTGGAGATGTTAGCAAGGGGTCTGCTGTTCCCCAGATCTTTGTATGTATCTCTTGTCTAGTTGTCTGTCACACTATATCTTAACTCTTTGTTTCTTCCTCTAGACTATGAAAGTTTTAAAAAATTATTTATGAATCCTCAGGACCTAACTTCAAGTACTTAACAAGTGCTTAGTGAATGAAATTATTTGAATGGATTAAATCGTTCAAATGCTACATGGTGCACCCCTAAAAGGTAAACATGCATACAGATTTTCACTTACTAGGTACAATTTCATGGACTGGAGCAGGGCTGTGGGGTGGGGTTCATGCCAGTGTCAGCTTCAGACATCTGGAGCTGACGGAGGACACTACTAGAAAGAGCACTTTCCTGTTCTGTGTTTGTGGAAAACACTTCCCAGAAGATACTATACAGTTAAGCTAAGCAAAAAACTAGTCTTAACTCCAAAGCAATTGCTCTCTTCAATGATTTTCTTACTGCCAAAGCCAGTGTACATTGAAACATTGTAACAGACCTGTTTCCTATGGCTTTGGTGGTCACCCAGGATGTTTAACTCTGCTCTGTTGTGTTTCTGCAGCTCTCTCCTGAACGTACTCTTCTTGCTTTGGCCAGCCCTTAAATGTTGGTGCTCACCAGGGCTCTGTACTAGCTGTTCTTTCCTTACACTTTCTCCTTGGGAATTCTTATGACATTCCATCAGCATTCCAAACTTGTCCAAAAAAGCATCACAGGCACATCCACACCTGCTTCCCCTCATGATTCCCCAGTGTTTCATAGCACCACCTTCTGAATCTCAAAGTTTATACTTTCTCAGTACAAACAGGTAGTTCCAGCACGCTCCAAGTCTTTTTGTGCCTGAAGGTATTTACATACATAGCTCCCACTACCTGGATGGCCCTCCTATCTTTGCCCCTCACGCCCTCCCACCATTAAGAATAACTCATTCTTAAAGGCTTGGCTTAGGAGTCATCTCCTCCAGGAAGCCTTCCACCAAGACTAGATGCCTTCCTCTGAGCTCCCAGAATTCACCCACCTTATTCATTTAACAAAAAATATTGAGCTCTATCATGCACCAGGCATTGCTCGAGGCACTGAGCACATTTCATTGCACAAAACAGCAAAATTCCTGCCCTCATGAAGCTTACATTCCAGTGGGAAAAGACAGATAATAAACAATACAAATAGGTAAAAAACATATTAAAATATATATATATAAATATTTAAAATATATATAGTGTGTTGGATAGTAAGTGCTATAAAGAAAAATAATTAAGAGACATGGGTAGGGAATACTGGGGAAAGTGTGATTTTAAATAGGGTGGTAAGGGAAGGCCACATTGAGGTGACATTTAAGCAAAATCCTGGAAGTGGCAAGGAAGTGCACCATAAAAATACCTGGGGAGAAAAGGCATTCCAGGATGACGTAACAGGAACACTGGCTAGTTTAGAGAATAACAAGGAAGCCAGTTGACCTCAATTCAGTGAGAAAAGCGGAAATCAGCAGATGAGGTCTGAGAGTGACAAGGAATCAGATGATCTTGGGCTCTGAATGACCACTGAGAAGGATATAGCTTTTACTGAGATGGAAAAGGTCTGGAGAATTTTTGAGCATGACAGGATCTGACTTACCTTTTTAAGGCTACTGTCTTCATAGACTGTAGAATATCAAGAGAGGAATCCAGAAAATCCATCAGAAGGCTCTAGCAATAATACAAGCAATCCTGGTGTGTGGAACAGGGTGATAGCTGTGGAGGATGTATGAAATGGTCATTTTTTTGAATATATTATATATTTTGAATGTTGGGCCAACAGGTTTGTGGTTGGATCGGGTGTGGGTTATGAGAGAAAAAGAAGAATCACATTACAGTCAAGGTTTGGGCCAGATCCACTGAAAGGAGGGAAGACGAAGAGGAAGACTGAGACAGGAGCAAGTGGGCGGGGGTGGGAGAAGACCTCAAGTTTGGTCTGACATAGCAAGTTTGAGATGCTTATTAGATATCAAAGTGGACATGTTAGGTAGATAGTTGGATATACACATCTGGAGTTCAAGGTAGAGGGTTTTGGCTGGAGATTTGAGTTTTTAGCATACAGATGGTATCTCAAGCAACAACACTGGAGGAGGACACTAAGGGAACCAAGTGTAGACGGGGCAGACCTGGGCCTTGGCACACTCCAACATTAACAGGTTGAGGAGAGAACATTACTTACTCATACACACACATTATTTACTTCGTCTACTGGGAGTAGACCATGAACTCTTTACTGCTCAGAACAAACCATGTCTATTTTATCTCTACATACTTAGCAGAGGGCCTGGCACACACTCAATAAACATATGCTGAGCAATACCATCTAAAGAGAATCACAAATAAAATTCTTAAAAGGCAAGAAGACATAAAAACTGGAATCCAAAGGACTGGAGTATAAATACTAATACCCACACTACTGACAGATGAACAAAAATATTATGAAAAACAAAATGACAGAAGTTAATAAACACCTTTAATATGCCAAGCCGTAAACAAAGTACTCCATGTATATTATTAGTCAATGCTCATAAAATCTATAGTGTTACTCCCATTTATCAGATGAGGAAACTGATGTTCAAAATGGCTGAGTGGCTTCCTAATGTCACACATCTAAGAAAGTGGCCAGGCCACAATTCAAACCCAGATGCAATTAACTCTACATCGTGCTGCTTCACATCTATTCCAAACACTCTAAATGCCAGTCAGACTGCCTGTGTATCTAATGTGCTCTGGACCAATAAAACCTGGATCTAAGTATCTACTGTAAAAAACAAAAACAATGGCTGAAAAAGCAAGAGAATCTGGGAAAGGATCCCTGAACCCTTAGAATGCGGATAACCATGGGCTATGAAGTCTGTAATTTCACTTGACAATTTCTGAGTGTGCCTGAAAACCTATGCAGAAACAGCAGGGATCAGAACTCAGTAGCACCAAGCAGCTGAAAGAGCAACAGAGGGATGGTGAACACTACAGACTGAGGACCTAGACTTTATGAGCCTCTCTGGTACATCAGCTTAGAATTTACTGTGAATCTCAGGGAACAGGGGAAGAGAGGAAGACTGCAAACCACTAATATCAGTGTTTCTTCTATCTGATTAACATGAAATATCATTAGCACTTTGAAACTAATTAGGCTGTACCCCCCAAAATATTTGGTGCCCAAGAAAATCACTTAAGAACCAAAAGTTTATAGGTACAAGAGCAATATCTGATCTGAAAAGTGAGGTGTGAAATCAAAGGACATTTTCTTAAAGTCAGAAAGAAAGATCACATAATAGGATGAATTAAGTTGATCTACCTCCTTAAAAATCAAAGAAAACTTCGATATTCTTTGAAATAATTTTCCTGTTGCTTGGTGTCATGGTCGAGTGTTTTGCAATGATCTGAGCTTGTCATTTTCCATTTTAATAAAGGTAAGCAAATGAAAACTCCACACTGAGGAAATGGTGGTACTCAAAGGGAATTAAAAACCAAAAAGCTACCAAAGTACCTTTAGAAAGGTACTGACTTTCTTCTTTTATAAAAATAGCATTTTCTGATTATAAAATTTGAAGAAGTCAGAGAATTTTTATATACTGGCAGATCTTTTACACTTGAGCCCTCAAAAGTGAAACATTAAAGCCATTATAGCTATGTCACCTTTTAAACCTGAAATACAGAAATCCAATTTATGAAAAGGAGAAGTGCCTACTTTTCTTATGAAAGTGCTTCAATAAGCACATACTACTATTTAAATTTTTAAAATGTAAAAAGTGCACCTACATCATTTAAGTAAAAACTTCCTAACACAATATCTTAAACAGGATAAAACAAAAGCAGTGTTTGTTCAACAATACATGGCAGTATTGTATATAAAGCAAAGTAAAAATATAAATGTTCATCAGAAGTTAAGGGGCATCCACATAATTAAATACTGTGGTATTTTTGTACTTATATATAACGATTTCCAAAATACACCATTCAGTGCAAGAAGCACAACACTGTGTATACAGAATGCTATACCTTATGTAAACAACAATAAGTATACAACATATGCATGCTTCTACATGTACAGGTAATTTCCAGGAGGCATAAGGTGAAAAAAATAGTTACCATTGGGGAGAGCTGCAGGGCTAGAGGACAAAGCAAGGAGGCTTACTTTTTTGTGTTACCCTATTTTTATCTATTGAATTTTGTTTCATGTTCACTTATATATTTGTTAATTTTAATGATTTAACCAAGTTTTTAAAAAAATTACACTTCAGTCATAAAGTAGCTAAGTATGACCTAAAGCACCTTTAGTATTTGGCAACTTCAACACATAACATGATAATACTGGAAGCCAGTGGAAAATATGCTTTTCTTAAAATAGCTATAATACCTAATTTCTAGTTTTTTAAAAACAATTTTCTTTATGCATAGTTGAAAGTTGTTTTTTTAATAAAAAAGGAGGGACTCTGGCAATAATAGTTATTTTAATGCTTAAAATAATCTCCAAAGAAAATAACCAGGTACTTCCCTGGTGGTGCAGTTGGATAAGACTCCACGCTCCCCATGCAGGGGGCCCGGGTTTGATCCCTGGTCAGGGAACTAGATACCGCATGCATGCTGCAGCTAAGAGTTTGCATGCCACAACTAAGGAGCTGGCAAGCTGCAACTAAGGAGCCATGGAGCCACAACTAAGGAGTCCATCTGCCACAACTAAGACCCAGTGCAACAAAATAAATAAATAAATAAATATTTAAAAAAGAAAGAAAGAAAATAACCAAAGGGGAAAAGAACAATCCTTAAATATCCCAGTTTTCTGAAGCTTTGCTATGATACAAACTATTGCTATATACATTTACAAAAATCAACACAGACAATTAACCAGCGTCTGAGAAGGAAATTCTACCTGTAGTGTTTGAGGTAATGGGTATCCTGATATTTACTTAAAGTAAAAAAATAATTTATAGTAAAAACATGGTAAACTTAGTGGCAAGTTAAATAAGTAATTAACAAAAGGGTTATAAGAAAACTTTAATATTAAATTACATTTCAATACTGGCTATTCTAATATAAACCATTATTGTTAAGGTTGCTTACATTCAATAAATTCTATTATAAGAAAACCAGACACGTTGATATTAAAGAAAATGCAATTCTTTAGTGGCAGAGAACCAAGTTAACATTAGCTAGCCTACCTAGTGATTAATTTATAACTTTGATGCTCCCCAGCAGCTGTAATTTTATAAATGAAGAATATATTTCCCAACCTCATTAATCAAGTCAATATCATGCTTCTTTGTATGCTAATTAGCACCTACTAATAACCTCTCATTTTAACTCCTGAACATTCTAATCTCAATTTTTCATTTGGTTTTTACTACTTTTACTTTCTGTACCTTAATTTGAGTCCACGTCCCAAGTCTCTAACTACAATTTCCTTGACACAGTCACAGGGTCACATCTATCTCCCATAACTCTACCAGTGCTTTGCATAAATAGCAACTGCTCTGTAAATCACTGGAAGAAGGACTGCATCTATGAATGCATACGTATGTAGGTATTAAACTTATTACTTTATGGGAAAAAATCCATAAATTCTTGTAATGCCTAAGAACTAAGGCATAATTGCTCAAAAATAAGGTAGTGGAGAACACTTTCCTACCTGTATACATCACATCAGTAATCTAGAAGACATATTGGTTTCCAGTCTTCCTAATGCTTGAGAATATTCCTGAAACATTAATGCCAATAATCTCCTCTAAAGATAAAACTATTTCTCCAATGGATATATTTTCTATACATTTTGATTCAAAGCCTTTGATATAGCCTATGTCCCCCTAATTCATTATAAACATTCTTAAAACATCAGCTTATACTGAAATGTAATGTGGCCCAGCACATTAAACTAGATTATAAATTATTCAGATGGTTAGGTTCTGGGTTCTAATTTCATGTTTTATACTGTTTGATACTCTAATTTTTACAAAATGGAGGTATTCTCTTAAGGTATTTTAAGAATACATATAAACCGCTAAATAGTAGTGATGTGATTTGATTTTGACCCTACCAACAAAAACATTTTTCATAGTTATAATCAACTACCTTTTAAAGATTTTAATATTTCTTGAAAAAAATGATAGTTTAATCAATGTAAAAGTTCTAAGAAACTAAAATGTGCTATCATGCAGTACATTTGCAAACATTAATTAAAGAATTTAAAAGAAAGTAAACAGATGTTTGATTATGATTTCCTTTTGCATACACTGATTTTGTCTTTTGATAGAAAGTACTTTTAAAACACACAAATTAAGAAGTTGCAAAATTCTACATTTAATCTACATACCAATGATAAACCACCATATTTTAAAGTTAGTGGGGAGGAAAACCATTCACCTGTAACTTAGATTACCAAATTGCTTGAGGAAAACAGGCAAAATAAGCAAAAATAAGGGGAAAAAAACCCCTAACATATCATTTGGGCATAAGCACATGAATCAAATCTAGCAAGAAAGTTAAGTTGATGAGCATAATCAAATGATTCTCAACTTTAAAAAACCTACAGAAATTTCCAAAGTAATTTGTTCAAAGCTGTCACAGCCAGTGAATAGTTAATTGTGTGTATATATTCTGAGATAATCTTCATTGAGTTGTGTTCTGATGAATATAACACCCCTTCATAATGATTTGAAAGAACTTTTTCCCTAACCCCTTAAAACCTATTTCAAAAAACCCTTCAAGTTTCTTCCAGTCACTACATTATTAGAATCATCTGAGAGCAAAAGGATGTTGATAGAACTGTTGTAAGCACACTCTGCAGTAATAGTTTTTCAACTATAAACAAGTATTAATAATTCAAAAGTACATGGATATTAACATTTGGTCATTACATTTTAGTGACACAATGAATCTGGAATCTAAATGTCTGTATCTGATTCCAGAGAAATGCTCTGAAACAGACAATCTAATTCAGAACTATGAAACTGCTTATAAAACTAGGGCACAATAGAGTACAACAACCTGCAATTAGAACTCAGAATCAAATCCATTTGTTCTTGGGTGTCTTTAATTTCTAGTTCTCTTTTTGTGCCACTAAAGAACGCATCCTTAAAAGGTCACGGATAAAACAGAGGTCTTAACTGTCCTCAAAAGAGGTCATTTGGAAAATAAGCAGAAGGAAAAACATTACTACATATAGTGAACATGAGAGCAAAATACATCTACATATTTCCTTTACTCAGAAGGTAGTAATATCATTCCCATGACCACAGATTTTCTTCAGGCTAATTACATTATAGCACTTTCTAGTATACTTTACATAGCAGCATGAATTTTCCTTTGGAGCAAAGTTTAGTTATTATTCCCTTTTGTAACTGCATTCCCAAAGGCACCAGATGTCTTCAAATCAAACTAAACCACCTCAGCAGAGGATTAAAGACTCCATAAATTCCTGACCCAATCTACTCTAGCTTTATCATCCTGCAGTCAATACACAGGAAATTACATTTTCTATTGTAGTCAAGACAGTGTACTTTTCATCTCTCTAGACTTTGACCATTGTACATAATCTCTCTTCTGTCTCTTTAAAAAACACAAGACTAAAAGCACAGGCATCAAAAGAAAAACAGAAAAATTAAACTTCATCAAAATTAAAAACTTGTGCATCAAAAGATACTATCAATAGAATAAAAAGGCAACTCACAGAATGGAAGAATGTTTGCAACTCACGTATCTGATAAGGGACTAACATCCATAACATACAAAGAACTCCTACAATTCAACAAAAAACAATTTAAAAATGGTCAAAACATGAATATACACTTCAGCAAATAAGATACAAATGGTGAATAAGCATATGAAAAGATGTTCAACATCAGAGAGAAATGCATCATAGGGAAATGCAAATCAAAACCAAAATGAGATACCAGTTCACCCACTTGGATGGCTATTATCAAAAACAAACAATAAAGGGACTTCCCTGGTGGTCCAGTGGTTACGACTCAGCCACTGCTGCGGCCTGGGTTCAATCCCTGGTCGGGGAACTAAGATCCCACAAGTGGCACAACCAAAAAACAAACAAACAAACAAACAAGCAAACAAAAAATAAAAATTGTTGGTGAGGATGTGGAGAAATTGGCACCCTTATGCATTGCTGGTGGGAATAATGCAGTTGCTGAGAAAGACAGTATTGACAGTTCCTCAGAAAATTAAACACAGAATTACCATATGATTCAGCAATTCCATTTCTGGGTATGTACTGAAGAACTGAAAGCAGTAACTCGAACAGATACTTGTACACCAATGTACATAATAGCAGCATTGTTCACAATAGTCAAAATGTGGAAATAATCCAAATGGCCATTAACCAATGAATGGATAAAGAAAATGTGGTATATACATACAACTGAATATTATTTAGCCTTAAAAAAAAAAAAACAACTCTGATACGTCCTATAATGTGGCTGAACCTGAAAAACATTATGTTACGTGAAATAAGTTTGACACAAAAGGACAAATATAGGAGTCAGTCCACTTATGTGAGGTACCTAGAATTGTCAAATTCAAAGGCACAGAAATTAGGATAGTGGTCACGAAAGACTGGGAAGAGGGAGGAATGGGGAATTAGTATTTAATGGGTACAGAGAATCTGTTTGGGATGATGAAATGTTCTGGAGATGGATAGTGGTGATGGTTGCACAACAATGTGAATATACTTAATGTCACTGAACACTTGAAAATGGCTAAAATGGTAAATCTTACATATATTTTAACACAATACAGTAATGAAGATTCAACTGAAATCTCCCAACTCCACTGAACTTCACAGTACTTAATACAGATTACTAATTACTATATACTGACTGGTTTGTCAATTGGGTATAAAATGAGTCTTCTATAAAGTTAGAAAAACTTCTAAATTAGGCACTTTATTTTTTGGGATATCTTTAAATACTGATCAGTGTTTAAAATTTGACCTATAAAATGAAAATTAAGCAATTTATCAGAGAACAAGCATACTTGAGAAACTGCTGTGTATTCTTATTCTCTACCAGTTGCTTATTTTCCTCTATTGCTCTTTATGTTGTAGTAGTCTCCTTCATGACACAGTGTATCATTTTATCCAAATCAGCTAAAATTTAAAAGCAAATAATTACATAAATGGAATGATGGCATATAAGACTCAAATGCTAGATCTGAATAACAAAGACTTTTCAGTATAAACAAAAGGAAAGGGAGGGAGAAGGTAGTACTGCTTTAAGAGTCTAAGACATACTTGCATTTCTAGGTCTAAAACAAAGGGAAAACATTTTAATTTAACTTGCAAAAAGTTAAGAACTATCACGCATACATTGTAACACAGCACAAGAAGAATTTGATATAACAAATCCACATTTTATCAAAAGGAATTTTTCCAAGGATTATTACATAAATCTCAGAAATTCTGATCCCATGTTACCAAGATGTACATTTAGCTATATAGACTTATTAAAGATAAACTAAAACCAGTAAACTACTTTTAGGAGCAAACTAACTGACATGCATAATTACCAAAGTGAACCTAAATTTTAAAAATGTTCATTAAATATAAGTGAATAATTAAAACAGAGTAATAAATTACAAGGATGGAAGCAACTGACTAGATATAAGCACAGAGGAATCTGGGCATACAAATAACATGAGTCAACAAAATGTGTTGCCATCTTAAAAGAAATCTAGTATTGTAACAGATTATTGCAAATGATCCAAGAAATAAGATAAATATTTGAAGTTTCACTTTTTAAGATAGTCCAAAACAAAGGGTCACTATCATTCTAATCTTGCTTCTATATCCTAGAATATAGAACATACTTAATAAAAGTGTATTGGCTAAATGACGGTCATTAAATAAGAACCTGGAACCATTAGTAGCTAGGGAACTCAAGCCAAATATAAACCTGAATTTAAAAGATGTGCCATGGGGTAATTAATTATCTTAGTCACAATCATTAACCTTAAAATTCTGTGAGGAATAATGATGGATAGATACTTCAACTCCTAAAGCAGCATATGTAACCTCAAATCAGAAAACTCTTGTTATCACAGTTTAAGAGAGGTTGAAGTATTGAGGCAACAAAGCAAAAAGTCATCATCTTTCCAGAGGGAAAACGGCAGCTCTTAAAATCACTAAAGATAGAGATATTAAGAAATAGGTCCAGGAGGGCAGACAGCAGAAGCAAGAAGAACTACAATCCTGCAGCCTGTGGAACAAAAACCATATTCACAGAAAGATAGACAAGATGAAAAGGCAGAGGGCTATGTACCAGATGAAGGAACAAGATAAAACCCCAGAAAAACAACTAAATGAAGCGGAGATAGGCAACCTTCCAGAAAAATAATTCAAAATAATAATAGTGAAGATGATCCAGGAAGAAGAATGGAGGCAAAGATTGAGAGGATGCAAGAAATATTTAACAAAGACCTAGAAGAATTAAAGAACAAACAGAGGTGAACAACACAAAAACTGAAATGAAAACTACACTAGAAGGAATCAACAGCAGAATAACTGAGGCAGAAGAACAGATAAGTGACCTGGAAGACAGAATGGTGGAATTCACTGCTGTGGAACAGAATAAAGAAAAATGAATGAAAAAAAAAAAATGAAGACAGTCTAAGAGACCTCTGGGACAACATTAAACACAACAACATTCGCATTATAGGGGTCCCAGAAGAAGAGAGAGAAATGACCTGAGAAAATATTTGAAGAGATTACAGTTGAAAACTTCCCTAACATGGGAAATGAAATAACCACCCAAGTTCAGGAAGCAGTGAGTCCCATACAGGATAAACCCAAGGAGAAACATGCTGAGACACATAGTAATCAAACTGTCAAAAATTAAAGACAAAGAAAAATTATTGAAAGCAGCAAGGGAAAAACAACAAATAACATACAAAGGAACTCCCATAAGGTTAACAGCTGATGTCTCACCAGAAACTCTACAAGCCAGAAGGGAGTGGCATGATATACTTAAAGTGATGAAAGGGAAGAACCTACAACCAAGATTACTCTACCCAGGAAGGATCTCATTCAGATTTGATGGAGAAATCTAAAGCTTTACAGACAAGCAAAAGCTAAGAGAATTCAGCACCACCAAACCAGCTCTACAACAAATGCTAAAGGAACTTCTCTAAGTGGGAAACACAAGAGAAGAAAAGGACTTACAAAAACAAACCCAAGGGCTTCCCTGGTGGCGCAGTGGTTGAGAGTCCGCCTGCCGATGCAGGGGACACGGGTTCGTGCCCTGGTCCGGGAAGATCCCACATGCCGCGGAGCGGCTGGGCCCGTGGGCCATGGCCGCTGGGCCTGTGCATCCGGAGCCTGTGCCCCGCGACGGGAGAGGCCACAGCAGTGAGAGGCCCGCATACTGCAAAAAAAAAAACAAACAAAAAAACCCAAAACAATTAAGAAAATGGTCATAGGAACATACATATCGATAATTACCTTAAACGTGAATGGATTAAATGCTCCAACCAAAAGACACAGCCTTACTGAATGGATACAAAAACAAGACCCATATATATACTGTCTACAAGAGACCCAAAACAGACTGAAAGTGAGGGGATGGAAAAAGATATTCCATGCAAATGGAAAGCAAAAGAAAGCTGGAGTAGCGATACTCATATCAGATAAAATAGACTTTAAAATAAAGAATGTTACAAGAGACAAGGAAGGACACTACACAATGATCAAGGGATCAATCCAAGAAGACATAACAATTACAAATATATATGCACCCAACACAGGAGCACCTCAATACAAAGGCAACTGCTAACAGCTCTAAAAGAGGAAATCGACAGTAACATAGTAATAGTGGGGGACTTTAACACCTCACTTACAACAATGGACAGATCATCCAAAATGAAAATAAATAAGGAAACAGAAGCTTTAAATGACACAATAGACAAGACAGATTTAACTGATATTTATAGGACATTCCATCCCAAAACAGATTACACTTTTTCTCAAGTGCGCAAGGAACATTCTCCAAGATCGATCACATCTTGCGTCACAAATCAAGCCTCAGTAAATTTAAGAATTTTGAAATCTTATCAAGCATGTTACTAACTACAACTCTATGAGATTAGAAATCAATTACACGGAAAAAAACGTAAAAAACGTAAAAAACTCAAACACATGGAGGCTAAATAATGTTACTAAATAACCAAGAGATCACAGAAGAAATCAAAGAGGAAATCAAAAAATACCTAGAGACAAATGACAATGAAAACACGACGATCCAAAACCTATAGAATGCAGCAAAAGAGGGAAGTTTATAGCTATACAAGCCTACCTCAAGAAATAAGGAAAATCTCAAATGAACAATCTAACATTACACCTAAAGGAACTAGAGAAAGAACAAACAAAACCCAAAGTTAGCAGAAAGAAAGAAGTCATAAAGATCAGAGCAGAAAAAAATCAAATAGAAACAAAGAAAACAACAGCAAAGATCAATAAAACTAAAAGCTGGTTCTTTGAGAAGATAAACAAAATTGATAAACCCTTAGCCAGACTCATCAAGAAAAAGAGGGAGAGGACTCAAATCAATAAAATTAGAAATGAAAAAGAAGTTACAACAGACACTGCAGAAATACAAAGCATCCTAAGAGACTACCACAAGCAAACTCTATGCCAATAAAATGGACAACCTGGAAGAAATGGACAAATTCGTAGAAACGTATAACCTTACAAGACTGAACCAGGAAGAAACAGAAAATATGAACAGACCAATCACAAGTAATGAAATTGAAACTGTGATTAAAAATCTTCCAACAAACAAAAGTCCAGGACCAGATGGCTTCACAGGTGAATTCTATCAAACATTTAGAGAAGAGCTAACACCCATCCTTCTCAAACTCTTCCAAAAAATTGCAGAGGAGGGAACACTCCCAAACTCGTTCTATGAGGCCACCATCACCCTGATCCCAAAACCAGACAAAGATACTACAAAAAAAGAAAACTACAGACCAATATCACTGATGAATATAGTTGCAAAAATCCTCAACAAAATACTAGCAAGCAGAATCCAACAACACACTAAAAGGATCATATACCATGATCAAGTGGGATTTATCCCAGGTATACAAGGAGTCTTCAATATATGCAAATCAATCAATGTGATACACCATATTAACAAACTGAAGAAGAAAAAACATATGATCATCTCAATAGATGCAGAAAAAGCTTTTGACAAAATTCAACACCCATTTATGATAAAAACTCTCCAGAAAGTGGGCATAGAGGGAACCTACCTCAACATAATAAAGGCCAATACGACAAACCCACAGCAAACATTCTCAATGGTGAAAAACAGAAAGCATTTCCTCTAAGATCAGGAACACGACAAGGATGTCCACTCTCACCACTATTATTCAACATAGTTTTGGAAGTCCTAGCCACAGAAATCAGAGAAGAAAAAGAAATAAAAGGAATACAAATTGGAAAAAAAGAAGTAAAGCTGTCTCTGTTTGCAGATGACATGATACTATACTTAGAGAATCATAAAGATGCCACCAGAAAACTACTAGAGCTAATCAATGAATTTGGTAAAGTTGCAGGATACAAAATTAATGCTCAGAAATCTCTTGCACTCCTATACACTAATGATGAAAAATCTGAAAGAGAAATTAAGGAGATACTCCCATTTACCACTGCAACAAAAAGAATAAAATACCTAGGAATAAACCTACCTAGGGAGACAAAAGACCTGTATGCAGAAAACTATAAGACACTGATGAAAGAAATTAAAGACAATACCAACAGATGGAGAGATATACCATGTTCTTGGACTGGAAGAATCAATATTGTGAAAATGACTATACCACCCAAAGCAATCCCCAGATTCAATGCAATCCCTATAATATTACCAATGGCATTTTTTGCGGAACTAGAACCAAAAATCTTAAAATTTGTACGGAGACACAAAAGACCCCGAATAGCCAAAGCAGTCTTGAGGGAAAAAAACGGAGCTGGAAGAATCAGACTCTCTGACTACAGACTATACTACAAAGCTACAGTAATCAAGACAATATGGTACTGGCACAAAAACAGAAACACAGATCAATGGAACAAGATGGAAAGCCCAGAGATAAACCCACACACCTATGGTCAACTAGTCTATGACAACGGAGGCAAGGATATACAGTGGAGAACAGACAGTCCCTTCAATAAGTGGTGCTGGGAAAACTGGAAAGCTACATGTAAAAGAATGAAATTAGAACACGCCCTAACACCATACACAAAAATAAACTCAAAATGGATTAGAGACCTAAATTAAGACCGGACACTATACAACTCTTAGAGGAAAACATAGGAAGAACACTCTTTGACATAAATCACAGCAAGATCTTTTTTGATCCACCTCCTAGAGTAATGGAAATTAAAAAAAAAACAAATGGGACCTAATAAAACTTCAAAGCTCTTGCACAGCAAAGGAAACCATTAACAAGACGAAAAGACAACCCTCAGAATGGGAGAAAATATTTGCAAATGAATCAACAGACAAAAGATTATCCTCCAAGATATATAAACAGCTCATGCAGCTCAATATTAAAAAAACAAGCAACCCAATCAAAAAATGGGCAGAAGAACTAAATAGACATTTCTCCAAAGAAAAGAAAGAGATGGCCAAGAAGCACATGAAAAGCTGCTCAACATCACTACTTATTAGAGAAATGCAAGTCAAAACTACAATGAGGTATCACCTCACACCAGTTAGAATGGGCATCATCAGAAAATCTACAAACAACAAATGCTGGAGAGGGTGTGGAGAAATGGGAACCCTCTTGCACTGTTGGTGGGAATGTAAATTGATATAGCCACTACGGAGAACAGTATGGAGGTTCCTTAAAAAACTAAAAACAGGATTACTATATGATCCAGCAATCCCACTACTGGGCATATACCCAGAGAAAACCATAATTCAAAAAGACACATGCACCCCAATGTTCACTTCAGCACTCTTTACAATAGCCAGGTCATGGAAGCAACCTAAATGCCCAGCGACAGATAAATGGATAAAGAAGATGTGGCACATATATACAATGGAATATTACTCAGCCATAAAAAGGAACGAAATTGGGTCATTTGTTGAGACGTGGATGGATCTAGAGACTGTAATAAAGAGAGTGAAGTAAGTTAGAAAGAGAAAAACAAATACTGTATATTACCGCATGTATGTGGAACCTAGAAAAATGGTACAGATGAACCAGTTTTCGGGGCAGAAGCTGAGACACAGATATAGAGAACAATTCTATGGACACCAACGGGGGAAAGCCGCAGGGGGGTGGGGATGGTGGTGTGATGAATTGGGCTATTGGGATTGACATGTATACACAGATGTGTATAAAATTGATGACTAATAAGAACCTGCTGTATAAAAAAATAAAATTAAATTTAAAAAAAGATAGGTCCAGTAGGAAAAAGTGGGAATTAAGATTATTTAATTGGAAAAGCCACGGAAGGGAGGGTGATAAGCTTTAATATATGAAACACGATCGTGAGCCAAGTTTTCCTTGCGAACAGTGTAGAATGTGAGGAGTCATACTGCCTTGACATTTTATGAAGTTATCATATCTGCTGAATCACTGTGCTTTTGAAATGTACTAGAATATTGTCATTCTACATGATAAACCACATTAGAATATTTAATAGATTATCTCCTAGTTAAAAAAAGAATGAAGTACAGAATAAGAAAAGCTAAAGTTCTGTTCATTTAGAACAAACTTAAACAAACGAGGACTGTCTACCAGTGTAGTTCCATATTTAAACGTTTCCCCTTATTCTTATTAAATACATCTAAGCTTGGGTTTACTAATCAGTTCACTAAATTAATTCTAAAGGCAGTAATTCCTATACTTCAGTTTTAAGTTTTAGATTTTAAAAGACTATTTTCATTATGCATACATAAAATGGGATACTGTGGGATCTAAAAAATCTTTTATCTTCAATTCTAAAAATATCACCAATCAACAGGTAATAAGAACTGAGACAGAAAGTGATGTGCATTTTTTTTTAATCACAGCACTAACATTGGAACTCTTTCCAATGATAACCAGGAGTGAGTTCCAATACAGTGTAAGATTTAACTTTCTAAGTGCTAATTCTAGTTCTTAAAAAAAGAACTCTAATTAGACATAAAGCAAAATATTATAGTACGGAATTCCCTTTTCTTTTCTAACAGGACCAGAATAAAGAGATCACCACCTGTCTTTGAGAATAGAAATAATAAAGTGACAGTTCAATATTACTGTAAACTGAGAAGACAACTGGCTTTTACTATGCTTAAAACAGATTTATCACTTGTTATTTAAGAAGAATAATCTTTATAATAAAATTTAGTAAGAAGCACTTAGTATACAGTTCTTTAAAGAACATTAGCATTTTAATAGTGAGATTAATCAAGGACAATGAAACTGCTTCTTCCTTAGGAAAACTAAACACTACACAAGAAAAGCAATGACTAGAAATCTTAAATGATTTTCTATTATGAAAAGAGTCAATTTAATTTAATGATTTAACTTTTCTGGAGAATTATCACTATTACTTCCATACCAAAAGAGATATATAATTTGGGGGAACGAGTAAATGTATGAGGATTCTGAATTTTTTCCTATCCACTTGTTTTTAAGATGTAATGATTTATGGATCTAATAGAGATTATAATATTCAGGAAATATACAAGAAATCCATGTTAAATAACAACAGTGAAGCATGAAACATGAGCTTTTGTCACTTTATTGTTAACCAATGAATGTTATCCAAAATTATAGATGTAACTTAATTGTACAACACAAAATTATGCTAATAGTATAAGCCTGCTGGAATTTACCAAATACTCATTATTTTTACATTGCTATATGAACATGTGCTTCTCAAATGCTAATAATAAAAGTTATAATTGGTTTAATGAAAACCCATATTGCAAATAGTTGTTCCTGTTTAGAAAAATTCACACAGCTTTAAAAATGGATTAAATCCATTTTAATTCTAATCTACAAATAGATTATAAACAGCAAATATAACTGGTAATTTTTCAACACTGATATCAAACTGATGTAGGAATGGTAGTGCACACAATTCAAAATGAAGCAAATTAACAAAAATCCAATAAAAATCCAAGTTTTCACCTATTATGGCAATTACTTTAATGCTCTGGAAGAGTGAACACATGCTTTAAACCATGAATAGTAAGGCTTATCATCTGTTCCTCTAATGTGCTGCAAGGAGAAATGTCCTCTTCCACAGTGTTTTGAAGCATGTGCACAACCACCGTACAACAGTCACTTCAAGGTTAACCAGTTATCTTTTGTCCTACTAAATCCAAAAAATATATTAAATGCAACCTTTCCTTTTCATAATGTCTGCCCAGATTAATCCTTTTAAAGTCAGCAAAATCAAAAAAGCACAGAGATATTTTCAGACACAACTTGAATCTATTGTGCATGAAAAATGTCTAACAAAATGGCAATTTCAATAGATAAATGTAAATTTGAATGCATAATACCAAATGGAAAGTAGCTGAACCACACAGAGAAAACAAGGCTTTCCTTATCTCCAAATCTAAATGTTTTATAATAAAGAAAATGTTAGAACCTGTGAATATTGAACATCTTTCAAACTAGAAAGATTTCTTTGTAAAACATAACTGAAATTAATATAACCTATAAAATTATAATTTCTAAAATAGAATTAACTAACCAAATTTAAGTATTTTTAGTTAGATTGAAAAAAATAAGCACAATGATTTAGAAACCAAATATGCTAAAATGATTATGTAATAATTACATCAAGAAATGAAGGTACAAACATTCGTCGTCATATGCTACAAGGGCAATCTCTCTCTCTCTCTCAAACACACACACACACACACACACACACACACACACACACACACACACACACACACACACACACACACACACACTTCCTTAGACATACAACACCCCTCCAGGAAGATAGTATACCAGTGAGCGCTAACAATTTTAATACAAATCAGAGTCCCACAGTTCAGTTCAACAAAAAGGCAGTTAAAATTTAGCACTCTAAGATATTCTGAAGGAAAAGGAGATCTCAAAAATATTCCTTCATGATTGACAGTATCACTATGTATTATAAAACATATAGCTTACACACTTCACTGTGTTTGAACGACCAGTCATCACAGGTATAGTAGTGAGGTAGTATTACTGTCCCCTCCTCGGGACTGCTGTTTTCATATGCTGCCCTTCTAGCAAGGTCCAGGGTTTTATTAATGATGATAATCAATTACCAACAAATGTGCTTTTTCTTTTATTAAACATCTGTTTTTCTAAATCAATCTATGAAAGAATCTTTCAGAGACAACTGTTATTTGCAGTAGTGTTTCATCAGTAAACTTTCCTAGGGAACTACTTACTACCTGCTGTCTATACCTTTGTAAGATCAGTGGGCAAAGAAAACCAAATGATGACAGGAGATGAAACACCAATCAATTCAGCTGTCAAAGATGACCGTAATTAAGTAAGCAAATAACAAATATCCAATAATGTTATTAAATTGGGATTTAAAAAATTAACCACTAGCTGTACACTATACTATTAAACATTCTAACCCTTTTCATGATTCATAGCCATCTTCTACACAATGATGAAAGACTGTCCACCCTGCCACCTATGCTCATTTTAATCACTGCCAATGATCTGTATAGTGGCAGCGCTATGGTTACAGGGCACATCAAGGTATGAGAAGTACACACTGAGGAAACATGAATGAGAGAGAATGTGGAAATACATGCAGGTAAAATATGGAAGAAGAAAAAACAGAGTGCCCTACCTAAACACTCATTAAGTCACCACCATCCTTTAAAATGTACAAAGTGCTTAAATCATACATACACATTTGTCAGACATGATAATTAGTGTTAATCTTCAACAGAAAAAAAAAATGGAAAATGAAAAATGTGAAAAAGGAGGTGATGGAACACTGTTCTCCATTCCTTGGCCCAAAAGAAAAAGAAAACCAAGCATGATATCACACTGCCTTAATGTTGAAAAGCTCCCCTTAAATGTCTTTTAGCTACCACAGTCAAACTGGTTTAAGTGCTTTGGCAAGGTGAGATGCATTCCATCACATCTGCAAAGGCCTGCTTTTCTCTGTTGGTGGTTCAGCTTATGAAGAACATGTATGCAAAATAACAGCTCTCACATTGCTTCAAACTCATCAATACGTTGCTTTGTATTGCCTTGCCGAATCTGTCGCAGAGTCTTGTACTTATCACGGCCTGCTTTAACATTCTCAGCATGAAGAACATCATTTTGTGTTTTCTTGGTTTCATCTCTGGCTTGGGCTAATTCTGAACTTAATGCCTATGTTTAAAAAATAAAAAGTATGACCATTATTAACTTTTTTTTTAGATTTTAAAAACCTATGAAAGAGGTTTAAAGACACAAAATACAAATATAACAGATCTCTGACTTTTTAGTATATTAAAATTTCCACTGCGAAATCTTTTTCTTTAAAGTGTTTACGTTTGTTGTACTTTTAGTAGTGGTGGGGGGTAGTGGTTAGAGAGAAATACCCATGGCCTTTCATTTCTACACTCCGCAACCATGATGAGTTTGTGTATTATTCTAAATTTCCTTGAACTTTCTCATCTAATACTTGAAATGACTTACAAAAGGTTCAATATAGCTGTTATTGAATGTTACTGTAAGTTATAAATTCTATACCATGAGAGAAGTTTTCTCCAAAAGTCTTAATACATTTATTACAACTATCACCCCATTTTATTAATATTTAAAGATTTCATGAATTTAAAAATTAGAGAACTGATTCTATTAAGTTCTCTAATAGGTGTAACATTAAAATTTACTATTTTAATCTAATTATGTACATTTAATATACTGACCTTTTGCCATTACAAAATCTCAACAAAAAAAATCAGATTATGTAATGTCATACAGGTAGTCTATTAAATTATCATTTCTTTTTAATGTATACTGTTTAAAAAAGAAATTTGTTTTTTAAACAGTATTTTATGTTCTACTTTTAACATGGCTCAAGTTATAATTAAATAATAGCTTACTAATTAAGGCTTCATTACACAAGGCTAACAAACATCTGGTGACAGGGACATACAACAGAAAATATGAAATAACGTGACTGTAGGCCAAGTACTTACAAACCAATCACAAGGCCAGCTAGAGGTAAAGGCTTCCAAAAATCAAATGTTTCTTTTTTAATAAGTTTGTCTTAACAAATGGGGAAAATGCAAATTATATTTAAATGTGCATACAACTGCAAATTTTAAATACCTGGAGTTGTTTTTTAACACGCTCATTTTTTTGCATTTCTGTTATACGTTCCTCCTCACTTCTATGGTTCATTACCCCATCATTTGATAATTCAGCACTAGCCTCAGCATTATTCTCATCATGTTCATCATGTTCATTTTCTGTTGGAGGAATGACTGGTGGTGGTGGAGGTGGAGGAGGGGCAGACATCACAGTCTTTAACTCTTCTTTGGTCTTTTCCAAGTCTTCCTGGGCTGCAAAAGCCTGAACATAAAAAATAAGTTTATCAGCAAGTTACTTTGAAAATTGGTAATTAAAAGAATCAAGTTATCCTGGGACTTCCCTGGCGGTCCAGTGGTTAAGACTTCGCCTTCCAATACAGGGGGTGCAGGTTCGATCCCTGGTCAGGGAGCTAAGATCCCACATGCCTCGCGGCCAAAAAGCCAAAACAGAAGCAATACTGTAACAAATTCTATAAAGACTTTAAAAATGGTCCACATCAAAAAAAAAAAAAATCAAGTTATTATCCTTTCTTTCTAATATAAACTATATTTCAGGGTAATGAAAACAGGCCCTATTGATAAAAGCTTATTACATGACAGAATTAAAGACACCACTGTGCAAAACCCTAATAAAATTATTAATTCTGGCAAGGATTATCAACTGTTGCTAAAATTGTTATACAAATGGTTGATGAGAAAACGGATATAAGTATAATGCCAAAGAATTCCACATCGAATAGATTACGTTTTAGCAACGATAAAATATAACCAGACAATGGAGGAAACAGACTGTTATTACTCTAGTCCAACGATCAATTAAAACAACTAATGGTGGGTTAATCAGATATTAAATGTCTTCTGATATAACAGGAAGTATCCAACGTCACCAATTATCTGAGTAATTCTATTGTGCTGGTTTGTCTGGAAAAGTACTGCTTTACACTGTTGTCCTGGTGTAATTATTAACAACACCCCCTTTCACTCTCAAAAGTGTTCTAGTTTGGATGATAAATTATCTGAAAGTCTCACCTATGAGGCATCATAGCCAGAAATTTTTAACTTGAATCCTTCAAACTTTTAGGTTTATCTTCCAGCTTACAAGAAATATTGATGATAAAAAGACAAGCTGAATAACACCATAAGAAAGGAATTAGACAAATACAGGAGGAGGGACAATCTGTGGGTCCTTTTAATAAACCAATATCATAAAAAAAAGAACTGTCCTACTTTAAAAGAGACTTAGAGCAAACAGATGCAATGCAAAGTCCTACTCTGGACACTGGCCTGGCAAATTAGCTATAAAAGACTTTTTGGTTCAATTCTGAATATAGTCTGCCCAGAAATAAACCCACACATATATGGTTAATTAACTTACAACAAAGCAGCCAAGAATATAGGTTGGGGAAAGGACAGTCTCTGCAATAAGTGGTGCTAGGAAAACTAGAGAGCCACATGCAAAAGAATGAAATAGCCAAGATATATATGGAAGCACCCTAAGTGTCCATCAATAGATGAACAGATAAAAAAAAAGTGGTATAAATATTAATATATAGTAAAATACTATTCCACTATAAAAAAGGAATTTTTTTAAAGATTTTTTTTTGATGTGGACCATTTTTAAAGTCTTTATTGAATATGTTACTACAATATTGCTTCTGCTTTTTTATGTTTTAGTTTTCTGGCCCCAAGGCATGCGGGACCTTAGCTCCCCAACCAGGGATTGAATCTGCACCTCCTGCATTGGAAGGCGAAGTCTTAACCACTGGACCACCAGCGAAGTCCCAGGAAATCTTGCCATTTGCAACAACATGGATGGACCTTGAGGGTATCATGCCAAGTGAAATAAGTCAGACAGAGAAAGACAAATTACCATATGATCTCGCTTATATATAGAATCTAAAAATCAACCAACCAACCAACCAAACAAACAAAAAAAACGAGCTTATGGATACAGAGAACAGACTGATGGTTACCAGAGGCATAAATGGAAGAGGAATTGGAGAAGGGAGTTAAAAAGTACAAACTCCCAGCTATAAAATAAATGAGCCATGGGGACATAATGTACAGCATACGGACTACAGTTAATAATACTATATTCTATATTTCAAAGTTGCTAAGAAAGTAAATCTGAAAAGTTTACCTAACAAGAAAAAAATTTCTGTAGCTATATATGGAGATGGATGTTAACTACACTTACTGTGATGATCGCTTCACAATAGATACAGATATTGAATCATCATGCTGTACACCTAAAAATACATTATATGTCAATTATATCTAAATGAAAAAATTTTGAATATAGTCTAATATTAGATGAGATGAAAACTGACTAAAACAGAACAATATGTACAGTATGATCTCACTGTGGACATATAAATGTGTATGTATACACATATGCAAATAGGAAAAGATCCTGGAAGGATATGCACTACAGTGTTAAAATAGTGATCCCAGTTAGCAAGAATGTGATTTTTCTTTTGCATGCATTTTCTAATTTCTACAATTCACAGGATGTGCCTCTGTGATATGTTATTTTTATAAGTTTATGTGTCCCTGACGTTCATAAATCATCCCTAAAAGGGAGCTATACAATTCTAATAAAGAAAGTAGTGTTAACAAAAAAGTTAAGTGTTTTTCTTTTTGTAGAGTTCCATTGACATATACATATATACATAACTCTCAATACCAAAAACTTCCCTATGAAATCCGAAGTGCTACAAAGAAAATTTAAGAGGGAAACAAAACTGCTTTCTATAATAAGTACATTTTGTCGGAGAAAAATCAGAGAACTATATACCTTTGAGTGTAAAAAATTGTTATTATTATAGTTCCATTTAAGAGTTAACATTAAAGTTTGAATTAAATTCTCATTATCTTATATTCCCTACCCCTCCAAATAAAGCCTAATTTTTCACTTTTATGCCATTTCAGACAACAGTGGTTTCATCTACTTAGGAACTCAGAAATCTCAGTATCATCTTCATTGCATTCTTCTAATTCAACTTTACATCCAATCATTTGGTTGCCATGCCCCTTTGAGTCTACCACAAAATGTCCTTCAATAATTCCTGTTCCTCTTTTTTCTCAATGCCACATCCTTAGTGTGAGTCATTAGCTCTTAAGTAATCCTGCCCACTATCCCAATCCATCCTTCATACTGATTACTAAGCTGTTTTTATAAAACCATGCTTGATCATGTTACAATCCTGTTTTGAAATCTTCAGAGCCCAACGTCTACAGATATTTCTCAGCATCTTGCCTTAGCAGGGCATTTATTTAAAGCCTTTCACAACTTAATTCCCTCTCTAACTTTCTAGCCCCAACTCTCAAAATTTCTGAAAACAGACCCTAAGTTTTGCTCACTTACTAGTTGACCTCAAATCTGTCATGTGCTTTTATACTTCTTATGCTCATTCAATTCCCTCGATCTGGAATGACTTCCTCTTCAGTCTCCATCTTTTCTACCCCCAAATTGAATGTATTATTCAAGAGCCGGCTTAAATTTATAAGGGTTTCCCCAACACCTGCCTCATTCCCTCAGAAATTAAATATTTCTTCTGTGTTCCCAAAGTACTTAGCTTATTATCACTAGATTAGTATTTACTACAGTACATACACATTCATACAGAGGTACCTCTCCCCCTCTAAATCATGACAGCAACTTATATTTATCTCTATAATTTCCACATATGGCTGGGTACAAAATAGATGTTCAATAATTTATAGTGATGAACAAATGATTACTTTGTGTTGCCACTCAGTAGCTTCCTCCTCCTTTTTTTTCTTGGCTTCTTCTAGAAGCGCAATCTTGGCAGTGAATTCGGCAAGTTCTGCTGCCTAAAATAAACAAAACAATTACAAATACTAAAAAGTAATGTATTTTCAGTCATTTATATTAAGTCAAAAAAGCTTTAATGTACATGGACTGGTTTTTTTGGTCATGCCGTGCAGCTTCTGAGATCTTACTTCCCTGACCAGGGATTAAACCTGTGCCCCCTGCAGTGGAAGCTCAGAGTCCTAACCACTGGACCGCCAGGGAATTCCCACACGGACTGTGTTATATGTTTTTCATAGACAGTCTTCTGTTTAAAAAAAGGAACTATTTCTTTAAGAGCATAAATATCTTACTTGTACTAGGTATAATGAGCTAATGAGACAAAGTGAAAAAAATTTTATTATTCTATATACACGTAGTTATTCCTGTTTTCATAGCAGGAACCTAGGAGCTATTTTTAAACTTTCATCAATAAACTATCTCTTAGGGGCTTCCCTGGTGGCGCAGTGGTTGAGAGTCCACCTGCCGATGCAGGGGACACAGGCTCGTGCCCCAGTCCGGGAAGATCCCACATGCCGCGGAGCGGCTGGGCCTGTGAGCCATGGCCGCTGAGCCTGCGCGTCCGGAGTCTGTGCTCTGCAACGGGAGAGGCCACAACAGTGAGAGGCCCGCGTACCACGCAAAAAATAAAATAAAATAAAATAAACTATCTGTTAAAGCCTACAGAAGGAAAAAGAATTCTATTTACATAACACTTTATAATTTAAACAGCACTTTCTTAATTCCCCAACAATACTATTAGGTGGTATTATTCCTTTTTTCAAAGGGAGCGATCTGAGGCTCAGAAAGACCCAAAGACACATAGCAAGTAAATGCCTAAACCAATATTTAAATCCCAAATCTTCTAGGTGTCATGCCTACTCCTCATTATTTGCAAGTCCACTAAATACACAAAAAACCCCAATCAATTATGATCTATCTTATAGTTAGCCTACGGTTATCTTACAGGGTTTAGAATATACGTAATTGTCAACTTATCTAAAGCAAAACATGCCAGTGGCTTAAACAAAATCTAAGCAAATCAGAATCTTTTGTTAGCAACAGGCTCCATGTATCTTTTATGGTTTTATTTTTAGGTTTCCTTTTAAAAGAAGAAATAATCATTTTAGGCTTATTTCCACACTTCGTTATTTCCACACTTGTCTCTTTGGTTTGCTTTCCAGAAGGTATAATATACTTAATTTTACAAAGGTGTTTTTTTAAGTTTCCATTATTTGAACTTATTTTATTGGCACTCATTAGCAAACAAAATTTTACTGTTGATTTTGGATCTATTACAACACACTTTTGGTAGTGGCTGCACAATACTGATCATTTATTTACTGTACTAAATACTGCAACCTCCAAATTGTCTATTTTTACACTGGTATTTCATTTGTCATGATGGGTATTCCTCTGAATACAGAAAATGGTCCATGTGGTCTATGGTTTTCATAATTCTTTTGTTATTCTACTTACTGCTTTAAAATACATTTGAATAAAAAGATACAAGTTCCTTGCAGTGAGTGCACACATACCACAGTGAGGGGATTTGAAAACGTAATTAACCAACACCTTTGTGCTCAGAGAATAAACACTCTGAAATTGCGGAACCGATTTCGTCCATGCTTTTGTCTGAATTTTTCTTTTCCCCTAACAGAACCCAGGTTCCCTACCAGCTGCTCCTGATTCTTCATCTGGTCGGCAGCCTGTTTTGCTATAGCAGATTTGGCCTCTTCAGCAGCTTGACGCTCCTTTTCAAGCCTTTCTGCTTCTTCTTTTGCTCGTTTTCGTTCCTGGTCCAGTTCTAGAGCTTTTCGAGTCTGTTCTTCTAGTTCTGTCAAATATATGTATCCCCCCAAAACAATGATTAATTCTAATTTTCTCATTATCAAAAGAAGTCAAAATAGTAGCAAGGAATCTAATCTGTACAGTTTCTTAAAATTAGCACATATGCAAATGAACATTACCTCGTTTTTAACTTGGCAAAAACCTAATAACTTTTAAAACTCTATTACACAATTCAAAAATGCAAAGAAATGAAAATTCTCTGTAATTCAAGTTATGTCATAAAGCTAGAAGCACATCCTTTATTTTATTTTTAAAAAAATACTCTCCATGGGCTTCCCTGGTGGTGCAGTGGTTGAGAGTCCGCCTGCCGATTCAGGGGACACAGGTTTGTGCCCCGATCCAGGAAGATCCCACATGCCGCGGAGCGGCTGGGCCCGTGAGCCATGGCCGCTGAGCCTGCGCGTCCGGAGCCTGTGCTCCGCAATGGGAGAGGCTACAACAGTGAGAAGCCCGCGTATCGCCAAAAAACCGCCAAAACTCTCCAAAAGGGAACCCTCCTACACTGCTGGTGGGACTGTAAGTTGGTACAGCCACTAAGGGGAACAGTATGGAGGTTCCTTAAAAAACTAAAAATAGAACTACTATATGACCCAGCAATCCCACTCCTGGGGATATACCCAAAGAAAACCATAATTCAAAAAGATACATTACCCTAATGTTCACTGCAGCACTATTTACAACAGCCAGGACATGGAAGCAACCTAAGTGTCCACTGACAGATGAATGGTAAAGATGTGATACCTATATACAATGGAATACACAATGGTACCTATATACTCAGCCATAAAAGAGAACAAAATAACACCATTTGCAGCAACTGAGTGAAGTAAGTCAGACAGAGAAAGACAAATATCATATGATATTGCTTATATGTGGAATCTAAAAAAAGGTACAAATGAACTTATTTACAAAACAGAAGCAGAGTCACAGATGTAGAAAACAAACTTATGTTTACCAGGGTATTTGGGGGGGGCGAGGAGAAGGGATAAACTGGGAGATTGGAGCTGACACATACACAATACTATATATTAAATCGATAACTAATAAGAACCTGCTGTATAGCACAGGGACCTCTACTCAATACTCTGTAATGGCCTATATGGGAAAAGAATCTTAAAAAAAAAAGGGGATATATGTGTATGTATAACTGATTTGCTTTGCTGAACACCTGAAACTAATACAACATTGTAAATCAACTATACACCAATGAAAATTTTTTAAAAAACCTCTCTGAAGTTTTGACATAAACAAACTGCCATCTGTTTCAAGTCTATAAAATAACACACTTTAAAACTTAAATAAGTTTTTACTTACCTAAACTAAGTATTAGATAAGTAAACCCAAGACATTAAGACTTAATACTTACTGACTCAAATAGGAATTTTGATGTGAATTATATGAATTACTGAAAATTTTGAGTTATTAGTACATATCCATTCCTCAAGCATGAAGACAAGTAAGTAATATTTGGAGATAAATGAGGTGAATTTTAATCCATAAATGTACAGATCATAAAGTTAATTCTCTTTTCTTATTCTAATGAGTTGAGAAAGGAAAATATTACTAGCACAAAGCCAAAAGATTTGAAATCAATTTGAAAGTACTAATTTTAAGTATTATTCTGACAATCTTTGTTCAATAGCAAGGACATTCGTGACAGAAGACAAGAGAATGTCATCTATTAAGATGGGTGCAATGTCCTACAAAGAATGACTCTCCCTTTCTGTATACTTTAGAAAAAAGGAAAAACTGAAAATCTGTATGTCAAAAGATTTGAAAGCTAACTGTAACGTACAAGTCACCTTACTGTTCTTCATTTTGTTGTTCTTGGTCAGAACTAATTTAAGTAACTGCAGTTAAGACTTGGGAGGTTTTCAGAAGACTGGGAAGAAAAATGACTTTAAACTCTAGATAAAATGTAAAACTTCTACGCGACTATTTGGCTATAAAGATGAAAAGTGTATAATGAAGGATGTTACTGAAGCTAAATTCTAGGATTATTCATTTTAGTATATGTCTTCTAAAACTTGGACATCAGAGCTAGCCCATCTAACTTTTTTAATGATCATTCTTTCCATCTGGCTGACTAATACATAAAATAAAGCTCACAGAGTTCACAGCTGTATCCTCCTTCTAAACAAGCAAGCAAATAATAAGAAAAGTTTACAAATGAAAACGCCTTATTTTCTCTCATAATAAAAATTCTTTCTGTACTATGAGTCAATAAAGAAAAATAAGCCTGGGTTACAAAGTTAAATTCGAAATACTCTTTATTTTCTAACAGTTTTTTTGTACTAAGTATTAATTTGAGGAATAGTAGACGGAGCAATGGTTGTTTTGTGGTATATTAAGAATTACACAAAACTCTAATTTTTTTTAATGTTGAAAATGTACTGAAAGCTTCAAATCTACTCTAGTCTCTAGTCTAGAAAGGAAGGTTTTGAAGTGCCATATATCCCACAATGATCTCTTTCTTTCCTCTCCAGTTAACTATGATTGGCAAACTATGGCTCAGTGACCAAACCCAACCCAATGCCGTATTTTTGTAAATAAAGTTTTACTGGAACACAATCTCATTTGTTTAGGTATTGCACATGACTGCTTTCATGCTGCAATGGGAGAGTTGATAGCTGTAACAGACCATGTAGCCTGCAAAGCCTGAAATATTTACTATCCAGTCTTTTGAGAAAAAGTTTGTGAACCCACAAATTAGAATATTTCAGGAGTTCCCTGGAGGTCCCGTGGTTAGAACTCAGGACTTTCACTGCTGTGGCCTTGGGTTGAATCCCTGGTCAGGGGAACTGAGACGGAACTAAGACCCCTCAAGGTCCGTGGCATGGCCAAAAAATATATATATATTTCTATGAAACAAACATCCCTCCAGACCTTGGATCCAGTTAGAAGCCCTTGAGGAGAAGGATTAGATGAGAAATGTGAATAGTATCAATGTTTTGCCTATCTGGGTCAAAAAAAGCAAGAACCTACAATTTTTGAGGTCTGGCATGTGAGAAGAGAGTACGAAGGAAATCTGGCTTCTTTTAGAATCTCAGCTCTTTCAGGACAAAGGTGAAAGGTTACAAGAATAAATTGTTTCTCTCATTAACAGTACACAGTATATTGATGTAGATGGTTATGGAAGTTAATTAAGTGTAGACCAGGGAAGTTATTCTAAGTTCAAGCTAATAAAATTTGTGAAAGCTTCCCTTTCTCAATCAGGTTTGAACACAAGCATCACTTGATTTTGACAGGTCTAAGACTTGGCAAGCCAAATCAACTCTTACGTCACCCCCAAGGGCAAAGATTGGAAGCTATAAAAATTGTAACAGTATTAGTAAAAAATAATAATAATAAAAAAATATCTCAGAAGATTATAGATTTTTTTCTTCCTCTTTCCAGTCTAGGGCAATAGTTTATTTTTACCCTGGGAAAAGAACTAATACTATTACAAAAAAAAAAAAAAAAGCAAATAAAAGTTCTATTATCAAAATTCTTAGAAATCATAGAATTAAGAATATGATTACAAATTACTTACTGAAAAAGCAATTTTAGAATACCTGTACTACATCTAAGCAATGGTAACTGAAAACAGCAAGGTGCAAAAGGATATATGTACCTTTTGTTTAAGAAAGAAGTGGAAGTGGAGAATTCTGAGCCAGATTAAAACCCTGTAAGGCCTCAGGCATTGAAAAATTATATCTAGTGCCTTAGTCCCAGCAATCAAACTAAAAACAATACAAAGTCATAAAAAGATATAAGGAAGGCCAAAAATGTTTTGCTTTTTCTAATGACCATTTTGGTACTTTTAAAAAACATTACTCAAAATGAAGATTTTAAAAATATGTATTATACATATTTATTTATATAAAAATCTATATTTATATAAATGTACTTATTTACATAAATATATTTACATATTACTTCTTTTTTCTGCCCCTGCTTGGCAGATGACAGAAACATGTGCGTAGACAGACTGCGTATTGGGTAATGCAGCCTGGGAGATGATTAGGAAATGGTCAATCCTACTTCTTTCTCTACAGTGTCCATATGCTGAAGAATTTACAGATCTGCCCAAGACAAATGTTCTTGGGGTTTTACACTAACGTAAGCCCATGGAAATCAAGCAGAAGAGAGGGGCAGTTCATACGTATCTGAAGAGAACCAGTTTATGAGTCTCATTCATGGCTATTCTTATTCTGTACCCATTTAGAGTCAAAGCACTTGGGCCACTGCTTATTTTCTTATTTGATATATTCCCTCACTTCCATGTCTGCCTGTCCATTAAGTAAATAGCACATGTTTCTCATATGCCAGTGTTTCTCAAATGGTTTCTATCAGAATCTCCTGGATGACTTGTTAAACTAGATTGTTGGGTACCACCCCTACAGGTTCTGATTCAATAGATGTGGGATGGAGCCAGAGAATTTACTTTTCTAACAAGTTTATAGGAGATCTTCTGGTTGCTGTTCCAGGCAGTACAATCTAATATGCCAATTTTCCACAGCCAAACAATTAGAAAATAATTGAGACAATAAATTAATTTTTAAATTCACTGAAGTAGACACAAGGAAAAATTTTGTAAATGTAGGATACGTTCATTATGAAGGGATAACCAGAGTAATTGGGGTGGGTGGTCTTGCTTTTGAATAAAATCTGAGATTATTGCCAACAAAAAAAAGAGAAAGAAGTGGAAAGAAAAACATATCTTTGTGTGTATATCATGTATTTGCTTATTTTATATGCAAAAAAACCAGGTATATAATATTCCCAGAAGAGTGGAATAGAGGCAGAGCCTGTAGTATTCTATCAGGCTAAGAAGACAGAGATTTAGACTTTGGGGCTGCCAAAGCATCCAAGGCTTGAAAGGACAAGATCCTGAAAAGGAGTAAACAGAAAAGTCTCAAAATCTATGTGTATTTCCCCTCAAGACATTTGCCAACTCCTAAAATGCACACATACGGAAACAAGCAAAAGCAGCTGTAAGAGGGTAAAGAGGTGACCAGAGAGATTAACACTCTCTTGCAGCTTGGGAGTCAAAGGTTGGAGTTCAAGGCCCTCTAAGACAGAAGGGCCCCAGTAAATATGCAGTCTTCCAGATGACACCCCCAAAGGGCTAGACTAGCAATGGGAAAACCAGAAAGAGACCATCGTTAACAAAGCCTGAAACCCAGCTCAACTCTATCCAGGTGATCTGCACATATTCTGACCGTCAAAAGCAAATTAAATCCTCTCTAAAGGAAAATAACACCATCCAAAGTCTCTATAACTTTTCATATACAATGTTGGGCATTCAATCAAAATTACCAGGTATACCAGACCGGACCAAATGAGCCCCTGACCCCCTCCCCCCACCCCAAAAAGGGAAAACAGACTATAGAATAGGCCCATAGATTATCCAGACATTGGAGTTTGCAAGCAAGGTCATTAAAATAACTATGATTGACACTGCTCATCTAGGAGAGGTGGAAAAAAGGCAAAGCATAGGGAAAGAATCAACGGCCAGAGGAACACTTACAATAACGTAGAAACAGATGTTCAGGGGTCCTTCAAACCCTCTGCAGAGATGCCAAGGGCCAGAGTCCCCTTTATAATTATAAAAGTTCAATTTATCAATCTTTTCCTTATGGTTATGAACACATTCTCTCCTTTACTACCTTCTAGAAACTTCATTCTACCTTTAACATTTAGGTTCACAATCCACAGGCCCTCTATAAAGAAAAACCAGCTAAAAATTCAGGAGCTCTTTGACAGGGACCCAAATACACTACTAATTTTATTTTAGCAAAACAGCAAGCCAGTGCACTACAATCATGCATTGAAGGAAAAAAAAAAAAGCCCCCTCCCCACCTCAAAAAAGATAAAACATTTCTAACCACCAAATAAACAGCAATACTGCAAATGTGAAGAGCATGTGAAGCTCCTCCTGTGGCTGAGAATGAAAGCTTAAAGGAAGAAAATCTGAAAAGACCAGACTTGGGCAGCGGTGGGAAACCCAACAGAAAAGCTGTATTATAAATGCCAACTTAGAAGATAAATCAGAGTTACAGAGCTTGTCATCACATTGAGAAACTGTTATCACATCCTCAATCCATTAGAGGTTTGCAGCAAAGACATTTCAACAGCTGATCTTCCTCTCCTGGATTTTCCATCCCCAGAACTTCCTCTCCAGGAGCTCTCTATTAAGAAAAGGATTGTGAATAAGTAGAAAAGGAAGCTACCAGAGATGGGAAGAAAGGAAAAGTATAGTTAATACAGCAAACAAAGAGAAAACTACCAACCCAGGGATGATCCAGGAGGTGTATCACCTAGCAATACCATGGGAGGAGAGGGTTTATTCTGTGAAATATGCAGAATATTCAGTCCGTTGACTTAAATGGAGAAGTCCAGTCTTGGCAGATATTAAACTCTTCTGGAGACTTAGTTTGTCCTGTTATAAACTAAATGGCTCTCTGTATTAACTTTTTCAAGTAATTATTTTCCTTTTCTCAATTTCAGGATTATAATTTATGAAAATATATAATGTGTAACAATTAACAACTAATACCATAGAAGATAAAAGATAAAGTTAAGTAACATGGGAGCCCAAGAGTTGCCTTGTCTTTGAAACATGCTTCCTACCATTTTATTATATACCTATGACTTATTTATGACACATCAGTTAAAAATCTTTTTAGGTACAACTAGTAACTGAACACTGTGGCATTGGCAATAGGATAGACAAACAGATAAGTGGAACAGAAAAGAGTCTAGAAACAGATGCATACATATAGACTTCTGGATTTGTGACAAAGGTGATGCTATGTATGGTACAAAGTCTTTGCAATAAATGGGTCTGGGTCAGTTAGAAATACGTATGGGAAAAAACAAACCTTGACTCTTATAAAAATCACTTACATATGGACTGTGGACCTAAATGTGAAAGGTAAAACAAAGTTTCTAGGAGGTAGTAAACAATAATACATTCACAACCATAAGGAAAAAGAGTGATAAATGGAGATTGAAGTTAAGACTGTCTTTTCATTAAATGACACCATTAAGAGAGTAAAAAGGTAAACCACGGAGAGATGTTTTTACAATACATGTAAAGAACTACTACAGATCAATAAGAAAAAGAAGAAAATCCAATTTTTTTTTTGAATGGGCAAAATAAGTGAAAAGGCACTTCACAGACAGCTATAAGCATTTGCTAAGGTGCTCAAAATCATCAGTCATCAAGAAAATGCACTGTACTCATTGTATTCACCAGAATGGCTAAACAAACAAAACAAAAAAGAAACCCTGATAATGAGTGGTGAATATAATGATGAAGATGTAGAGCAGTGGTAGGAATGAAATTTGATACAACCACTTTGGGAAACTGGTGGCTGTATCTACTATAGCTCTATACAGCTGTGATCCCTAAATTCCACTCCTAGATGTGTACATCCCACAAACTAGTAGGTATGTACACCAAGTGCTATGTTCAAGAATGCTCATAGCAGCCTTATTTTATAACAGCCCCAAACTTGAAATATTACAAATGTCCATCACCAGTAGAATGCATAAACTGAGGTAAATACATGCAATAGAATATTACACAACAATGTGAAAAAACAAACTACCAGCTACCTGCATAAGTTTGAGCAAAAAGAAGCCAAAAGTACACATGAATTCATTTCTATGTAGTTCAAACATAGGCAAGATGATTCTAAGGCATTACACTGAAAGCACAAGCAATAAAAGCCAAAATAAATAAATAAATAAATTGGACTTCATCCAAATTTAAAACCAAATTTAACACCATCAACAAAGTGAAAAGATTACCCATGGAACAGGGGAAAATACTTGCATATCATATATCTGATATATGATAAGGGATTTACACACAAATATTAAAAAAAAACTTATACGTCAACAAAAAAAAACATGATTGAAAAATAGGCAGAAAATTTGAAAATACATTTTTCCAAAGAAGATATGTAAATGGCCAATAAGGATATGGAAAGATACTCAACATCATTAGCCATTAGGAAAATGCAAATCAAAACCACAATGAGATACCACTTCGCACCCATTATCATGACTATAATCCAAAAGATAAAGATTAACAAGTGTTGGTGAGGATGTGGAGAAAACATGCCTTGCTGGTATGAATGTTAAATGACATATAATTGTTTTAGAAATCAGATGCATATGTCCTCAAAAAGTTAAACATATGACCCAGCAATTCCACTCCCAGGCTTATACCCAAAAGAAATGAAAACGTACAGATACACAATAACTTGTACACAAATGTTCAGAGCAGCATATTCACAATGGCCAAACAGTGGAAACAACTGAAGAAAAAGTAAAATGTAGCATTATACGCATAAAGTCCTTGATACATGCTAAAACGTGATGGACCCTGAAAACATTATGCTCAGCGCAAGTCACAACAGATCACATTTTGCATGACTGCATTCACATGAAATGTCCAGAAGGCAAGTCTATAGAGATAAAAAGTAAATTAGTAGCTGCCTAAGGCTGAGGGAGGGAGAATTGGGAATAACTGGGAGCGACTGCTAACAGGTATGGGACTTCTTTCTGGGGTGATGAAATTGTTCTAAAACTGTGATGGAGGCTGCACAACTATGCAAACATACTAAAAGCTATTAAATTGTACACTTCAAATGGCTGTGTGGTATGTAAGTTATATCTCAACAGAGCTATTAGAAAAAAAGGTAAGACTAAACCTCATGATGATATAAATCAGAATGATATACATCTGGGGTGAAAAAATGACTGCAAAGGGACACAAGGTGGGGTTCCCTGAGGGCAGGTAATGTTCTCTATCCTGTTCTGGGTAGTTGCAAAAATAAATTCACTTTGTAAAAATTCATTGAGGTATGCACATTATTATACCTATGAAAAAATTTCAACAACAAAAAACTTTAATATAACTTTAAATATCAAAAAATCTCAAAAAGCTAAATTAGGGATTATTTACCTCCATTTTAGAAATTAGGAACATAAGGAAATCTAGAGGCTAAAATGACTTGCTTATGGTCATAAGTTAATGACAGAATTAAAGCTTGGCTCCTATTTGTAAACAATGCATACCTAAACCCCTCCTACTTACTATTACTACTTTTATCACATTATCCTGTTTATCTCCTTCACAGCACTTCGAACTACATAAGATGATTTTTATTATCTGTTAATTTTATTACTCTGTCTTTCCTCAATAAACTGTAAGCTACATGAGAGTAGGAAACTTATCTGTTCAATACTATATCCCCAATACCTAGAACAATGCCTAGAGCAGTACTGGGTGTACTTATTAAGTACTAGGTGTTTAACAAGTATCCAGAATGAATGAAATCACTATACCCCCAACTCTTTCCTGTGGTTTGTCTTTGTGAAGGTGGAAATTCACTTTGATATTTGTTGCAATAGTGACTAAATGCAAGTTTGGCTGTATTGTATCTCAAATATAGTCACCAATATATCTTAAAGATGGTTAAAAGAATGATAAAGGAAGCTAAATAATTTAACAATGATGAATTATGGCAATGCAAAATGTCAGAATGGTTGTATTTAATGATTTATGACATTTCAAATAATGACTTCAATAAAATTTTTTTCAAGAAAATGACAATAATGAAGTATGGAAGTTTCTTTTCACAAAAACTTATGGGTTTATCTACTAAATATCATGATTGAGATATGACCAGAGTTACTGCATTTGAATGAGAATTTAGCATAAATTACAAGACAACCATGCAGAGTTTAGGACAGCCTGGAAAAGCTGTATTATTAGAAAAGCAAAACAAAACAAACTGGATGTCCTTTGCCTTAGGATGACTGATTTGAAACTGTCTTGACAGGCATGCTCTATATTCTTTCTTATGTTTTATCTTCCTTATATTTTTTGGTGCTTCTTTACTTGAGTACTTTTCTGTATGTAAATCATTAATATTTTTATTATACATCCTAAATAAATAAGATTGAAAGATTTAGTAAATAGCTATTCTCTAAGAAAATGTATTATGTAAATGAAAAAGTACTATCCTTCAATCTTCTCTTTAAAATCAGAGCACTATCATACATTTCTTTAAACTTTCCTTTTTTTAAAAAAAATTATTTTATTTATTTATTTTTGGCCGCATTGGGTCTTCGTTGCTACTCACGGGCTTTCTCTAGCTGCGTTGAGCGGGGGGCTACTCTTCGTTGCAGTGTGCGGGCTTCTCACTGCGGTGGCTTCTCTTGTTGCAGAGCACGGGCTCTAGGTACGTGGGCTTCAGTAGCTGCGGCACGCAGGCTCAGTAGTTGTGGCTCACGGGCTCTAGAGCACGGGCTCAGTAGTTGTGGTGCACGGGCTTAGTTGCTCCGTGGCATGCGGGATCTTCCTGGACCAGGGCTCGAACCCGTGTCCCCTGCACTGGCAGGCGGATTCTTAACCACTGCGCCACCAGGGAAGCCCTAAACTTTCCTTTTTTAAAAAACACACTTTAGTATACTCCAGATTTTTTTTTTTACACTATTCTTCCTCTAAGAGTATTGCTCGTACTCTTCACATGGTGCTTAGCACATGTTACCTCACTTTATTAATATTTTTAATGTATACATCTCATTTCTGTCAACTACACAGGCTTCACTCCCACGCATGCTATGTATCTGTCTTTCGAAAACACAGCACAAAGTAGGTGCATCACAAATGTCTGCTTTTTTAACTGATGAAAAAGCACCTAGAGTGGGAGAAACAGCATCAAGTTGGAATTCAGGAAACAAGTTCTACCCTTGTGTTATGGTCTGCAAATAAGTCTCTACTACCTCTGGGCTTTAAGCTAAATACTTTTAGGTCTTTTCTAGCTCTGAGAAATGAGGCTTCTAATGAGTCAGAATAAAATCCAGGGTTTTTTTTTCTATTTCTTCTCTTAGAAATATTATTTCCAATCATCTTGCAATTGGAATGATCAGTTTGTGGACTTATAACAGTCTTTGTGACTTCCTCCGCTAGCCACCCATCTGCAAGTTATTCTACCCACTGCTCAACAGCATCTCCCCACCACGGTAGGCTAATGTAAGGAATGAAAATAAACCTTAACTAAGATCATTAGCTATTTCCAACAGAAGTGAATGGCTGGTCCTACTAGTTGTCAGAAAAGCAGGTATTAATTTAATTTTATAAATAATGTAGATTTTCATGTTATCCCCTAGATCTTACTGCTTAGGAAGGAACATAACATCCTATTTTACTCAATATCTTTTTTCTTTTGTTCTCCCCACTATTTCTTGTTTGAAATTAGTATATTCTAGAGTTACTTTATATAAACCACACTCTCTAAATCCAATGTATCCTTTCTATATATACACTGTAGCATTTTGGTTACCTACTGCCTAGGTCATAGGTTCTTCCAAACATGTTACCGAAAACAAACAAACAAAACACTTCTACTATGTGTTGTGCATTATTTTTAATATACTGAAATTAAATTTAGAGACAGTTCCAGAAGAGTTTAAATAGTCAGAATAGCTTAAAATGCCTTTAATTACCTAGATGCCTTGAAGTTCTTACATATCCATAAAATGCTTTTGTTTAAGTACCAGAGAGTACTGAAAACGTGTTTTTGTTTATGGAACCCTGAATAGTGATAGGAATAAATTACTACATACAGGCATTCATAATATATAAGGGTACACATAAAAATATTTGAGTGCTTAAGTAAATGAAAGACAAAGAACATATGAGCCTTGTATAGTTGAATGTGCCTTAAACGTGTTTATGATGTAATTCCACCAAGTATTAAATTGGCAATTAAATGTAATTATTCTAGATAAGACAAATAAGATTTAACAGTAGTAAGAAATACTATTAGCTGATGACAGAGCAACAATTTTGAATCCAGTGTCAAAAAGAAACTTTTACCTTTCTGGGCTTTCAATGTCTGTTCTTCAATTTGCCTCAGACGTTCCATTAGCTCTTCCTTTTCACGTTCTATTCTTTCCTTTTCCTTTTCTGCTATTTCTCTTTTCTTCTTTTCATTCTCTAATTGCGCCCTTAAAAAGAATTACAATTGTGCTTTTACAAATTAATATATGCAAATATTCATATGAAGCCTAAGTACTAGCTGTGAATCAACTAAGAAACTACAGCATAAATATTTTAACAGTCCTCATTATACTCAGATTTGTTCAAAACTCATATAGTTAAGAATATAGGACTACACTGTTACATACACAATTGTGAGGTTGCAAAAAGTTTAGTCAATGACTGTTTAAAATGAACTCTTGACAGTAAATTACATGTCAGCACAAAAGGAGTTAACTGCACAGCTGCTATACCCAAGGACATGCCTTCTTTAGATTAGCAGGAGCCCTCCACTGGGGGAAGTAACAAAGGCTTGAAGGGAGTAAACAAGGCTGTTTCACTTTAAACAGCAAAATAACCTGGGAGGGCAACAATTTTCAACCGTTAACAATTAATTAATAGAAGTTTAATTTCTAAGGTAGTACCAACTTATGCTTAGATACAAGATGACAAACCAGTTTAATCTCCTTTGACAAATTCCTTAGAATGACAGTACATACCTAAATATAGCCAAATTCACTCATCAAACATCTACCAAGGGCCTACTGTGGGTCGGACTCTATGTTGAGGGCCAGAAGTATAATGATGAATAAGAGACCCTATGTTAATTATCAGATAATACTGTCTACTTTAATGGGAATAATTTTCTCTCGTTAAAAAAAAAATTGATTATGACTTCATCTGACACTTATGTGAATATACCTAAATATTTCTAAAAGACATTGCTGCCATTTGATGTCAATTCTGAATTTCAGGCCCAAACCATGTAGTTTCTCAACCTGCAGTCTCTGATAAGCTTACCAGCAAAGTTTTATTATCAATTCCTTACTCAATAAACCTAAACTTAAAAGTTCCTACAGCTCCTAGTACCTATACGCCTCCAACATGAAAAGAGAATCAACCCAGTTTTGGGATAAACAGGTACAGTTGTGGCAAGCTGGCAAGAGATAGACCCTTAAGTGTAAGGGTGACCATACCTCTCCAGCTGGTTTTAATAAATCCTCACAGCATTTAATAATCTAGGGCTTGGAGTTCATTCATGTGAGAGGAGCTCCACCTCTGTTCTAGAATTCCCTACAAGGTACTTTCTCAACAGCCAGGAGTCAGTAACTAAGCACCCCTCTGCCGCCAAGACTTGGACTCACTCTGCAGCACATTCACCTCTTTCTTCCTATCCTATTCAACCTGTAAGAGTATACACAGGTAAAGAGTTGGGAGCCCCCACCCCTCTAGAAGACAGGGGAGCTTGAGGTTTAAGGAAATGTTTGAGTTTCCCAACTTCCTTGAGCAAAGCAAAGGCCTGGTGGCCTCCGCAGAGGCTGCTGACCTTTCTGTATTCTTTAGAAAGCTGAAAAGGCAGGCTTGTCTGTGAAAGCAAGAGCACAGTACTTTTCAAGGAATTGCTAAGTATAGCCAAGAGCTACTTTTTTCCGTGCCAGGCTGCTACTCTAAGATGTTGAATAGCCTACTCCCAACATTCCCCAGCCTCTGCTCAATCAAATCCAGTGTTGCCACTGTTCTCCAAGACAGTTAGTTACCTTCCTCCCTCCCTCCCTGAGGCCCTGAGACACTTTATGAGGACTTACACCACAAAACAGATCTCAAGACCAAAGGCTGTAATAATATTCCATGAACTCCGAACCTTTCAGGTACAGCTCTGGCACACAGATGGCCCCTTCTGGAGATAGGCACTGGTGTTATTTAGCTTTTCCCTATTGATGTTTCATTTGTTCATCCTCAAGGACAGAGGTAAAGGAGATATGGAAGCAGGAAATAAGACAGAAGGTAACAAGCAAGTTGGGGGGAAAATTTAGTCTTTGTACTGAAAAAGGGAATAAATGTACAGCCGATATTTAACTTGACTATAATATTTAAAGCATTTTGCAAAGTTTACTCTGCTGCGCTCTTATGAGGCTTGTGTCTCGTATCTTTTTTTTTTTTTTTTGCGGTACACAGGCCTCTCACTGCTGTGGCCTCTCCTGTTGTGGAGCACAGGCTCTGGACGTGCAGGCTCAGTGGCCATGGCTCACGGGCCCAGCCACTCCGCGGCATGTGGGATCTTCCTGGACCAGGACATGAACCCACGTCCCCTGCATCGGCAGGCGGACTCTCAACCACTGCGCCACCAGGGAAGCCCGTGTCTCATATCTTAATAAGAATTCTCACCTGACTACAGCCATCACCAACTAACATCCCATTCAATTAATACAAATGCCTTTGGCTCTCCACATTTCTTAGTGATACCTAGTTTTTGCAGGCCTATCTTGTCTCCTTTATGAAATTGAAAAAGCTTGCTTCTCCCATAAACCTTGTTGGAGGAACAAACTGGTCCATTCACAGGCCACTAGGCATGCCGTGCATATCCTTATCTTTACACATTTGCTTAGGTTAGCTTCATCTTCTGAAAATATCTTACCCCTGTCTCTAACTCTCAAAATGAAGTCCCACTTTCCCCATGAAGCAAGCCTCTTGTGATTACTCTAAACCACAGATGTAAATATTTTTACTTAGAGTTTGGATTTGGAAACACTCATTTGACCAAGCTGTTCTATTTTAAGAAATAAATAACACACTAATAAACTATCAATTCTCTGTACTAATATGCCAAAAGTATTTTAAAATATATTACTTTTTAAAGACTATCAGATGGCCTCAATTACATTTTTCTTAAAGTGAAGATTAAAACATATTCAGACTAACTTCTCAAACTAACTTCTATTCAGACTATGTATTAATAATATTAAGAATTATTTACTGCTACTATTTATTAAAAACATCGGGTACTTTGCTAAATGTTTCTATACTGACACTAGTATTTCTCACAAAAACTCCTGAAAGTAGGACTATTATTTTCATAGTAAGGGCAAGAGAACAGTGGGTCAGAAGTTACTTTTTCAACTAGTGTCAGAAGAGAATTCACACCCAGATTTATTTAATTCCAAAGCCTGTATTCTTTGCATGACACCAGCTGAGTCCTAGTGATACAGGCAGCCAGCCATGGCACAGAATATCCCATAGCTAACCTACAACTGACATGTAGGTATCTGGCTCTAAACTGTAAACTCAATTCAATTTGGATGTAAATAACTTAAGAACACAGACTACAGGGACCAATAACCCATGGAAAATAAGATCATTTTCACTATAAGAAAAAAAGTTATCAGAGTTATGGGGAGAGAATATGGCCACATATGCCAACGTACTGTAGGGAAAGAGGCCTCTTGCTGCCCCTTCCCAGCTACTGTTCTTGCCCAAGAGATTCCAGCAGCACAGGCAGCATACCTCTGAGCATTCCCCCAAGTATGTCTGCTGGCTACTTTGTCATTGGGCTTGACCAAAATTGTTTCCACAAACACAGCTGTCATTTCTCTCTGACCTGTAAAGCAGGGAATAAATGAAGACTTGGAACGCCATTTCTGAAACACTGCCAATCCCTATGTGGCTAGACTAATAAAAAACATCCTCTAGGCATTCAAATGAATTAAACAATTACTGAATTCCTACTGTGTACAAAGCAGTCAATAAATGCTTGCTAATGAAATGCTGGAACCTTTCATGGAATCCAAGAAAGGAACCATGGGGTTGTTACTGTTTAAAAAAAAAAAAAAAAAAAGAAAGAAACTTAAAATCTTCCACTTTCATCTAGACCTTAGAGTAACTAAAATATAGCACCATCACCAAATGGTGTTTATTAATTACACTACACTCCTCTCTATGTGTGAGAAACAAAAGACAAATAGACAAATATATTTACGTTAAGAATGTAAATAATACATCAACATCATAGACAAGCAGATTGGTCAGGACATATTACGGCTTGATGAGTATGAGATATAATTTCTCATTTAACTCAGATAGGAGACCTTAGAGGGACGGGAAGGGAAGCAAGGAAGAAAGAGAGGGGGAGGGGGAGGGGGAGAGGGAGAGAGAGAACGAGAGAAAGAAAAAGTTTTGCCTTTGAGAGAGAGGGAAAGGCTATGCTGCATAAGAAAAGAGAGAACGTAAAGCCCAATACAGAACTATTTTAAAAAGTAGGTAAGACTAGAACTACAATGTGATTCTAAGCTACATGAGAGCAGTGAAAAATGATAGAGCCCAAAGTAACATTCCAACTTAGCATCTTTAATGGTGGGGTCAGGAATTACTGGAAAGTTTCATGCCTGTATAAAAAATGTTTTGTGAAGCAGTAAACTTCTCTAAGGCAGACAAATTGAGGGGAGCAATGTGAATTACTAAAATATCTGAAATACACAGAACATTTAAGAAAAAAATATATCTAATACAAACACTAAAAATATAGGTAGCAAAATTATATCTGGCAGAGGGCCAATTTAATTGCTGGATTCAAATCATGTTATTGTCAACATGACATATGTTTTAATATATATATGGTTAGGGGTCATCAGTTTTTTTTCTTTAGGACCTACTCTATTCTTAGATTATTGTGTTATTCTCCAAAGATTTCCTCAATAGAGGTTAACTTTAATTTGGTCTCTAAATTTTTTCAAATAAAGCATAAAGTCTAAATTAATATAGAATCAGATTTAGGAATTATGTTGCTGGACCCAGTAATGTGGTTCCAGGGTCGACAAGGAGTTTATTCAGTATTTTTACATTTCAAAAATCTCAATTTAATATATTTAACACCTTTTTCAAAAGTCTAAGTGAACCATGGTTAAAAATATCAGTGTCATTGGTAGGGAGTGCTATTGTTATTCAGCTCTGTATAGTAACTGTTCACTTCAGTTCTACAATGTCACTGACACTGTTTCAAAGCAAATACTCAGCACATTCTTACCCTGAAAAATTAAGACACACAAATCACAAGCAAAACAAACTTGAAAATTTCAAACTACTACATCCATACCAAAGTCTGTCAGTAAAAAGCAAGCACGATAAAAGAAAAGCACATCTATGGAGTCATGAAAAGCCATTTTCTCAGAAATATTTGTCAAAGATTTCTAACTTGAAAATTATACATACTCATTTTAAAAGAGGATAGTGATAATACATCCTGCCATTCAATTTTTTTTTTTAATTTTATTTATTTGGCTGTGCTGGGTGGTAGTTGCAGCACACAGGGTATTTCCTTGAAGTATGTGGGATCTAGTTCCCCAACCAAGGATCGAACCCTGGCCCCCTGCATTGGGAGCAGGGAGTCCCAACCACTGGACCACCAGGGAAGTCCCTGTCATTCAATTTTAATAACAATGAATCTAATGTAAAAATGTCAATTTAGAGTATGTCAAAGAAACTGATGAGGATTCTTAAATTTTAGATAACCTATTCCTATCAATTAAAAATGAAAGGCTATAAATTCCATACCTTTCCAACTGCTTCTGATGTTTCTCCTCCCTAGCCTGAGCCTTCATCTGTTGTACCTCAATAGTATCAGGCTTCCTTCTTCGCATGTATAGTTCATGGTTTCCCATGCATAAGGCCAAAATCCGCTTATTGATTCTCAGACGAGGTGCATAAAAAACAAAATCCTAAACATAAAGGAGCCCAAATTTAAAATCTTCATGAAGGACAGTCACTCTCACAATAATCTGTACTAAATTTCAACCTGTGCTATGACTTCTAATGTCATATTCCATATAGTTTAGAAATCATAAAATTTCTTCACTCCTCATGTATATGCCATACTTTCACATAACTGGTTTCTCACCTTTTCATTCCCTACCAGTTTTGTGGAGAAGCTAATGTTCTTACCATCTCAGTGCATTAAATGTCATTTATTCTTTTTTCTTCTCCAAAGAAACTATGAGCATCAGTTCCTTCACAGAGGAGGATTTTTTGTTTGTTTGCCTTTTGCCATTAATCTCAAAACTGGACCTTTGTTCAAGGCTGTTAAGCTTTTTAACCTAGAAATGTTCTCCATATCTTTGTCTTTCCAATAACTGAGTTAAAATACTGGAGTATACTTGACACTAGAAGAATCAAAAAATCTATTTAAATATAAATATTTCTTAAGTTCAAGGTTTCAAGTTATGAAAATGCAAAGTTCATAATGCAAAGCTCTATAAACAAGTTAATTTAGAGTAGGGCAACCTCTACTAATTCTAGCCACCAACATGTTTTTGTAAAATAGGAATGCTGATTGTTTTCAACAAACTCCTAATAAATATTACCTACCTTATAGTTAAATCTCGGTTAAAATAAAACTCTAGTAATTTACATGTTGTAAAAAGATTAAAACCTTGTATTCTTAATGTTAGTTCATCATTGGGAAAGTTAAACTATGAAAAGAGAATATTTCTCAGAAGCAATTCAATAAATGAACAATGCCATTCTTCAAGTGGTATCATAGCAAAGTGGCAGAAATTTGGAGTTAATACATAAAAGAATTTTACTTACAGGTGCCTTTTTGTCAATCGGCTTTATAACAAATTTTTTGTCATTAAATGAAATATTTCTGATTTCACTCCAGGGAAAACCAATTTTAGGTGTTAACCTTAAAAAATGAAAGCATCCCTTAAGATGAATGTATTCTCATTATAAAAAGAAACTGAACCATTCCAGTTAAGTCCAAAGCCCCCTTTGTCCATAATCCCCAATCCCAAACCCTCCCACCCAGAGCTAACCCCTCTTTCACATTCCCCATCTTATCTGTAGTCATAACTATAATAGGTACTCTTACAGAAACTCATTCAAAAATTTTCCAAAGGAAGAAAAAGAAGAAAAGATTTCATCCACAAAAATTACTCTTGAAGTCATTTTTGCTTTTCAATCAAAAATTTCAAAATTTTCTCTTCTGAATGATATAGCATTTTAACTTGCTTTGTAATATATGAAAAAATATACCAGAGTAAAATTAGTAAAATCCTCTCTTTCGGAGTTATTCTATTTGCTTAGGAATGTGTATTTTATTAGATACTTGTAAATAATGAAAATAAAATTCTGGAGCCAACTCAGAATAAAAAGAAACGTCTTAGGAGAAGGCATTACTGCCACAGACTTGGACACTTATGTGATATGGTAAATTAAAGAAAGGAATAAAGCAATTGTAGCTATCATTACTGAAAAGTGCTCTAAGAGCCTGACATATATATTCCTGGTCAATTTCAAGGTAAAATTACACTGTTCATTATGCATGATACAGGAAGAATATTCTACTTCACTGATGTCTAAAAATATTCAAAACAATTCCTATAAGATAAATGTTCAAAGAAAAGTGTTACAAAATACAATAAATTATACACCTATTGTCTCACTGCTCCTGATGTATACATGTTAATATCAATTTCAACCTACATGCCAGGCATAACATTTAAGGAATCACTCTTTATCTATGCAAGAACAAATTTTAATTAAGTTACTAGACATAACTCACAAGACATCAAGAAGTACACTTCAAATAAAAGTCAATCATTCTATTTAAAAAAAATACACTTGAGAACTCTGAAACTGCAAGATGTTGAGAAAACAGATATATGTTATCTGAGAGCCTATGTGGCACTAATGAATCTTTTAATTTGGGAGGGAAAAAAGCAGTTAAGAGTAATTTAGCCTAAAAAGAACTTTACAAACATAAGAGCAAAGCCATATAGAGCAATGAATAATGACTAGTTCACTATGCAACTAATTTACTTACTTGTCATCATGTTCATAAATATTCAGACCCAAAGCATCAACACCTAGCCACAATTCAGTTCCCTTTTTATTTTTTATTTCAAAATAGTTGACTCCATACATTTCTAGATCCTGTGCAATCTTCAGGTATTCCATCATAGAATCTTCCCTATTGAAATAAAGCTAATTTTAATATATATATAAGTAAAAGTAATACCAAACAAATTACAAAAACACTCTGGATTAAAATTTAGTGCTTTATATTTATTTATATAAGCCAAATAATCTGTTGGGGATAATCTGATGTTATAATAAATGTTATGGAAAAAAAACTTTAATTTGAGAAAAAATACTAAGAAAATAACCACCCAAATACCTTAGCATTCCTCTATGTTCTTCATGCCAGTTCTGTATTCTTTCTTCCCACTGTTCTTTTGTCAGTTTGTGTTGTTCCAAAACACTGCAAGGAAAAAAAAAATCTATGAAAATGCCTCTAAGATTCAAATATTCTTTTTAAAAGTCTAGAATCATTCAGTACCTTAACTGTGGTGGTCACACAAAGCTATACACGTGATAAAACTGCACAGAATTAACAAATATATACATACACACAAATGACTGCAGTAACACTGATGAAACCTGAATGGGGTCAGTGGATTGCATCAATGTCAACATCCTACTTGTGATACTGTACTAAAGTCATGCAAGATGTTACCATTACGGAAGGCTGGGAGAAGGATACTCAAGACCCAGACCTCACTACCGTTTTTTACCACTGTGTGTGAATCTACAACTATCTCAAAATAAAAAGATTCTATGATCCTGAAACTATTTTACATAATATATGCTTTTAAGATAGTTATGTGGCTAGTTTATGGGAATTCAAATGTTTGAAATGAGTAAAATATTGGGCCAAAAAAAGGGAAAATGACTTCCTCATGATTAATAAAAAAAAATTAGACAAGAACAGACTGAAAATCAGAATTCTTGGGTCTTAATTCTTCTATGACTCTATGTATTTACTTTCTTTGCTGCTAAATTTAATTTTGTTATTTTCTGTCAGTAATACTTTTATATAAGAAGTATACAAGTGAAAAGGCATTTTTTTCACCACCCCCTCAACACTTCAAATAATTTATTAGTCTCTTTTGTATCCTTCCAGTGTTTCTTCTGCAAATGTAAGCAAACACAAACATTCTCATTTTCAACGACTAATATTTTAACACCAGATGAGCAAATTCAGCATGCATATAATTTACCTGCTGTGTTCACTATCCCACTATGTATTTCTATTCTCCTTGGGAATTATGATGATAATTATCCACCTTTATTGATGAATACTCAGATCCTATTATACTGATAGCAAAAGCTGTGGTATTAAATTTTTTTTTTACTATGTAAAAATTTTAAGGTAAACCCACAGATTTCTTAGCAGCATAAAGGAATCTTGGGATATAATCTTCCCTTGGACAAGTTGCTCACTATTTAGAGTGAATTCCTTAATGGGGTCTCAGACAGACCATGATGTTTTTACTACACACCATTTTTAAGCTCTTGCTTTTGAGGAGATTTTTGTCTTCCTCTTTACAGCATTTAAGTTTCCACATTTTTCTTGTCTTTATACTCTCTCTTGCCATCTGGCCTCTGTGCTCACCAAGAGGCAAGCCTTGAGGGCATAATCAGTGCAGCCAATTGCAGATATTACAATGTTAACTAAATTTGAAGGTATGGATTAATTAAATTAAATGTCACTAAGATTTATGTTCTAGCTTTTTATATTCTGCATTTCAAATCTCATTCGTTTGCATTTTGTGTAATGTGCTTGTATTATTAATCTGTATGACTGGTTTGCAGGTATCCAAAAATTCCCACTTTGGAAAAGGATCTGAAAAAGAATGGATATATATATATGTATAACTGAACCACTATGCAGTACACCTGAAACTAACACAACATTATAAATCAACTATACCCCAATACAAAATAAAAATTAACTTTAAAAAAAGAGATAAAAACTAAAAAAAAAGGAAAAAAATCCCATTTTTTTTTCCTTCTGTCCAGGAAAAAGGAGGAGATCTTCACGGTAAGGCTAATCTGTCCCACCTGGCTTTAAATCTGTCTATTTGGGACTTTAAAAGACTTATTCCTCTATTTTCTCAGGATCTTCACTCCATCATTTATTGTCCCCTGCCTACATATATTACCAGATACAGGCATACCACAGAGATATTTTCGGTTCATTTCCAGACCACCACAAGAAAGCAAGTCACACAAATTTTTTGGTTTCCCAGTGCATATAGAGATTATGGTTATACTATACTGTAGTCTATTAAGTGTGCAATAGCATTACATCCATAGAGACAATGTACATACCTTAATTTAAAAATACTTTATTGCTAAAAAATGCTAACCACCATCTGAGGCTTCAGGGAGTCATAATCGTTTTGCTAGTGGAGGGTTTGAAATATTGCGAGAGCTACCAAATGTGACACAGAGACATGAAGTGAGCTAAAGCTGCTGGAAAAAATAGTGCTAAAAGACTTGCTTGATGCAGGGTTGCCATGAACCTTCAATTTGTAAAAAACACAATACCTAAAGCGCACAATAAAGCAAAGTACGAAAAAAGGAGGTATGCCTATATACTTATTTGTGTTAAGTGGGCAAAGATCACATCCATGTTGCTCACCACTTATGCCCAGTGCCAGAACAAAAGAGGCAAAAATCTGTAGAGTGAATAAAGGAATTAATTCTTTTCCATCTTTTAAAGAACATGTCTATAAACTCATGCTTCCCTCCTTTAGTATTTTTCTTTGTCACAGCCAAATTTCTTTCATAAACTGTTCATATTCACCATCCTTCATTTCCATACCTCACATCACCACCCCCAGTCCACCACAATCTGGCTTCAACTCCCAACAATCTGCTGAAACTGCTCTTATACTAGGGATATTTCAAACTCAATAGGTTCAAAACTGAAATCTTCCTCCTCTGAAATGTGTTCCTTCTCCTCTTACCTTGAAAAGGTATTACAAACCACCCAAATGCCCAAGTCAGAAACCTGGTACACAAAAACTTATGTATATCTAGCTCTTTCTAAACGAGAGGGATACTATCTGGTGCAGCTGATTATTCCTATCAGCAGACTACTAAACTCTACTGTGGGAGAACAGATTGCTTACCTGGGTTTTTCAATACAAGAATTATAAACATCCAACAAAATCATCAAATTATTGTGTTTGATTTAGGTTCACCAAATAAGCTGATTACTAATTTTCCCCCAGATACTTAGTGATAAAAGTTTGTTATATACTATGCATGGAATAAATCAACGACTGAAGGTATCTTCTCCATTCTAAACCAAAAACTTACTATTCTAACTTTATAAGTCTCTTTTAAACTTAGATAGCTTGAATTAGTCCTCCTCAGACGAACAACTTGAAGGACACCTGACTGGACCCTCAAAGTTAAAGACCAAATCTTTTTTTTTTTTTTTTGCTGTACGCGGGCCTCTCACTGTTGTGGCCTCTCCTGTTGTGGAGCACAGGCTCCGGATGAGCAGGCCCAGCGGCCATGGCTCACGGGCCCAGCTGCTCCGCAGCATGTGGGATCTTCCTGGACCGGGGCACGAACCCATGTACCCTGCATCGGCAGGCGGACTCTCAACCACTGCGCCACCAGGGAAGCCCTAAAGACCAAATCTTGAACAGCATGTGCTATCTTCCTTCTTCTAAATAGAATGGGTTACAGCACATATGCATGTAAAAGAAGTTAAATTAATTGTGTTTACGTGATTCCAGTATCAAAAAATATTTTTTTAATCACGACTATTAAATGTAAGCCAATTACTTCATCTGGTACTCACCCAAACAGCAATCTGATCTAACACTGAAAGAACAACTATGTTATACTTGTTCAGATAAAACATGACTATTTTATGAACAATTAACAATTTTAAGGGTAATTTTGATTATATAACAGTTACCTTATGTTCTGATTTAAAAGCTAATCTGCTGGCATTTTACTATATATAAATTATACCTCAATTAAAATAAAAACTTTTAACTGAAATGAAATTCTACTGTACCAGTAATCAGTTACTCAATTTAGTGCTTAAAAAATCTGAGAAAAGGAATTTTGGGCTGGAATAATCATCAAAAACAAACAGAGACTAGTAAGTATCTCATATTCCTGATTCTTTCAGTGAACAACATGCATTATTTTACCTTATAAGATAACTATTATTGTTGTAATATTAAAGAGCAGAACAGTATAACATTTAATAATCAATTATTAAAGCTATTGTACTTAAGAGTACCTATAAAGCATATAACAACAGAATATAATTTATTAGCCAAAGATAATCGTTAATGCTTACAACCAAAGGAAATTAATTAAAAGTAGACAAAGTAGTTTTGTCTTCCTTCATATTTAGTACCTATGAAAAAGAAATTATACCTAAGGGCTTAAATACTATGAGGAAGTGATAGAGAACTGAAATTTTAGGTTAATATACAGTTTTGCCTTTAAATAGAAATTTTGAAATTCAGGAATCTGAGCTAAGAATTGTAATAACTTCTCTGGATTCTAAAGAAAAATCCCCAAGTACATTCTAATATCAGGGTCATGTACACTACTATAATTCAGAACTGAGATATTTAAAAGTAACATTTGATGTACTTTCTAGATTTTATAAATAATACTACCAACTAACACTTGTATTCACAATTAAAATTGTAAAGCATACAGTTCATGAACTGTAATCAAAAACAGTAAGGTTGACAGAGCACAACTGTTATCCCCAGTTTGCAGATTCAGACACTGAGGCTTAGAGAGTTTAAGTTATGTACTAAGGCCACAAAATTAGCAAAGGGTAGAATTAGCATTCAAAATCTAGGTCTTCTGCTAATGATGTTTTCCATGTTTTCCATGCCATGCTACTTTAAAATAACTGTTATATTGAAACCGAGTCCCCCTAAACCAAGTTCTCTTACTGCGTTTTTCATTAATCTCTCTATCCAAAACTTTATTCCCTTTCCTTGTCCCCTCTGACCTCAATCCTGTGCTAAGTAAACACTAATCAACCAAGTCAGATGACTAAAGTTGCTAATGTCCTACTGTCGCTAACATTGTTAATGTACTAAAGTTGCTATTATAGATATCATCATTAGGGTACAAACTCAGGTTGTTTCTCCAGGGCAAGATGAGCTAACAGACCCTCAAGCCACAGACCACTGGTCAGAGAATCTTAAACCACAGACTTCTGACTCCCAAACTGTCACAAGACAATGATTAATTCTAGCCTCTTTGTTCTTCCCCTTTAAAAAGCCCCTAACTCAAAGACCAAGTGGCAGTGGATCTGAGGCTTGTCTCCCACTCCCTTGCTTGGTACCCTGCAATAAATGTTACACTTTCCTTCACCACAACCAGGTGTCAGTAGACTGGCTTTCCTGCCTGGTCTGGTGAGCAGACCCGAGTTCAGCAGAGACAGCAGTATGCTGCAGATGAGAACAGAGCCCTAGACTAGGAGTCTGAAAACCGAGTTTTAAAAGTCTTTTGAAAAGTTAGAAACTTAACTTTAATTCTGCGGAGGAAATATAGCCTGGCACTTACTATTTTCAAAAGCATTTATTAAGCAACTATCTACCTGTGTGAGAATTTTTACTAATGAGCAACAATAGTCATGTCTTCCTCAAGCCCAAATTATCACTGCCTCCATTTATTGCTTATCTTGTGGGAATGAGAAGAGGCAGAAACTTTAAGTAATTACAGAGTATATAAATCTATGTAGCTTCTGGGTCATAACTTTTAAAACTATACACTCTGATCCAGCTGGCAACTTAAAAATCTAAAACAAACAACAACAACAAAAAACACAACCATTTACAAACTTCTAAAATATGATTTTTCAGAGACTATAACATAAAAGCACGTTTCACTTACCGCTGGGGTAGGAGTCTATCATTAGCCAGGTAGCCTGGCTTATGAATCTCTTTATTAAAATCTCCATACTTGGCTTGGACAGCATAGGAAGCCAAAAGAACTGCAGTTTCTGGTGGACAATATATCTCATCATTTAAGATAGCTTCTTTAACTTGCAAGAAGAAAAGTCTCTGGGTTATTTCTTGAATTAATTCTTCAGAAACATCTTCAGGAAAGAATTTAGCTCTAAATTTGAACTGCAAAGGATTCTCTTTTTTAACATCTTGCTGTGTCACCTGAAACAGTAATTTCAAGTACTGTCAAAAATATTAAGTTCACAATAACTGACCACAGTCACATAAACTTCTCTTTGGAACAAAGTAGGATGTAAAACGTAAGTATGATTCTAAATCTATTAAGATTCTAAACCCGTAAAAAATGTATGTGTGAAAAAGATTCTATGCTCATGAATGCGACCGGTAGTTCACAGATCCTAACTAATAACTAAATTGAAATTTCTCTTGAGAAGCTTATCCTTAAGATGTTTAAATTAAGGTCAAAGTACTAAGTAACACCTCATAGTATTTTTTACTTCTGAGTTTTCAAATAGCAAAAATGAACATTTCTGTTTTCGAAGATGGTAAGTTGATGGTACCTTACTAAATTAAAAGACATGATACCTCTAATGATTCACAGAGATAACTGTAAAAAGAAGCTTGAACTCCGTCAGACTCTGAGCTTTTCTGGCACAAATTCATGACCATGATAACTTCAAAGAACCTTAATTATTAGCTGGATGTTATCATACATGCTTTACCTTTTTATTTAGTTTAAGCCATGTAGAATAGCCCTTGCTGTCCACATACTGCAGCCCAAAAAACCAGACTTCACGCAAACCAACCGTTTTCACCACCTTAAAAAAAAAAAAAAAGCCAATTTCAGTTCAACACTCACATTATAACTGGATGGCACTATACTTCAAAAGAAGAACAAAACTACACAGAAATTATAGGTTTATTCTTTTGCTACAGAAAAGATCTTTCCTAAACTTAACATAGTGATTAAAGGAACGTTTCTGAAAATTTAAATTCAGGTTTTGTTTATTAAATTTTGTAGTGTCATTTCAATCTTATTTGATCCACTTTTTTGTATGTCCTTTTCCTTCTCATCTCCCATCATGACCCAAACATAAAAAGAAGAATCTGGGGAACAGACACAGAGCTGTCATAATCCCACTTTTCCTATTTCAGTTTAGCACCCCACCCCCAAAACTATACTATTAGGTAGCCCAGACAATAGTATCATTTTGGTGATAAGAGTCTCTGAGGACATGTAAATGCCACGCCTCAGGGTATCCAGCTGCTGATTTCACCCCCATTCCTACTTCCCTTCATTCACCATCATATATTCTATGTTCTACCCTCACTGAGCAAAAAACCATCCTTGGAACATGCCATAAATTTTACATTTCTACACCTTTGGTCGTGTTTCTTCCCCTGTCTAGAAAGTTTCTTCTGTACTTTTACCACGTGTTAAATAATGTATTCCTCAAGGCCCAGCTCAACTAACATGCTTCCGTGAATGAAGCTTTCCTATCATCTAGATAAAATTAATCACTTGATCATTGATAATCCCATAGTACTTTACCTATACTGCTATTTGAACATTTATTTTATCATAATTAACTATTCTTAGTAGAGTGTCTATTTACCCTCCTTGACTGTTTAAAACTAAGAGCAGAGATTTACTGCCTTATTCATCTTAATATCCATGTCATCTCCAAGAATGATTAGCCTGTGGTAGGTACTCAGCAGTATTAGGGTAAATAAAGTGGTAAACTAGGATTATTAATCTACACCTAGGATGAGGCCAACAAAAATATATTTTTAATTCTATATTTAAAATAAAATGAGGGAGGTGAGAGTTTAAGATTTTAAAAGCTTTACAAAAAGATTCAACATTAGTTCTTAAGTAATAAACATTCTTGGTTTAAAATAAACAATAAATATTTCTTTTTACTTTTTTTGGCTTTAAAAACCTTTTTATTATTGAAAACTTCAAACATATACAAATAAACAGTTAGAATAGTACAATAGTGTAAATGTACTCATCAGTCAGCTTTAATAGATAGAAACTCATGGCCAGTTTTGCTTCATCTACAGCACCTCTCCCCTCTCAGATTGTTTTGAAGCATATCCCAGATACACCATTTTACTTGTAAATACTTTACTTTAAAATTCTTAAACATAAGGAGTCTTATAAAAACAAAAATAAAACATTACAATACCATTATCACACCAGAAAGACTTAACAGTTCCCTAATATGTTGAAATTTCTGTGGCTATTTTTAAAATATATATATTTTTTTACAGTTAATTTATTCCACTTAGGATCTGAATGAGATTTACAAATTGCATTTGTTTATCATTTTAAGTCATTTTTTAAAATTGTTTTATGTTGTAGTAAATTTGTATTATAACAATTTAAAACCATGTTTTGTTCATTCATACCCTCAGAGAGTTGTAGAATCTTTCATTTTTTAAACCATAGTTAAAATACCATTATTCACACCTAAAAAAATTAGCAGTTATTTCTTGCTATCAAATATCTAGACAAGTTTTTCTTGTGAATTTTTCTTAATAGTTGGCTTCTTGAGCCACAATCCAAACTCCACACTTTTTATTTGATTGGTGTATCTTTTTTTTTTTTTCGGTAGGCAGGCCTCTCACTGTTGTGGCCTCTCCCGTTGCGGAGCATAGGCTCCGGACATGCAGGCTCAGCGGCCATGGCTCACAGGCCCAGCCACTCCGTGGCATGTGGGATCTTCTCAGACCGTGGCACGAACCCGTGTCCCCTGCATCGGCAGGCGGACTCTCAACCACTGCGCCACCAGGGAAGCCACGGTATATCTCTCTTAATGTTAACTCTTTCTTACAGTTTTCTCTTTAGTTTTTTCCCTTTCTCATTTCTGTATTTATTTTTTCACATCTTTATTGGAGTATAAATGCTTTACAATGTTGTCTTAGTTTCTGTTGTACAACAAAGTGAATCAGCTATATGTATACATATATCCCCATATCCTCTCCCTCTTGAGCCTCCCTCACACACTCCCTATCCCACCCCTCTAGGTCGTCACAAGGCATCGAGTTGATCTTGTGCTATGCGGCAGCTTCCCACTAGCCATCCATTTTACATCATGTAGCATATATATGTCAGTGCTACTCTCTCATCTCATCCCAGCTTCCCCCCACCAACCCCCGCCGTGCCCTGAAGTCCATTTTCTACGTCTGCGTCTTTATTCCTGACCTGCTACGAGGTTCATCAGTACCGCTTTTTAAAATTCCATATATATGTGTTAGCATACGGTATTTGTTTTTCTCTTTCTGACTTACTTCACTTTGTAAGACAGACTCGAGGTCCATCCACCTCACGACAAAGAACTCAATTTCGTTCTTTTTATGGCTGAGTAATATTCCATTTTTTTTATGTGCCACATCTTCTTTATCCATCCATCTGTTGATGGACATTTAGGTTGCTTCATGTCCTGGCTATTGTAAACAGTGCTGCAATGAACATTGTGGTACACGACTCTTTTCGAATTTTGGTTTTCTCAGCGTATATGACCAGTAGTGGGATTGCTGAGTCATAGAGTAGCTCTATTTTTAGTATTTAAAGGAATGTCCATACTGTTCTCCATAGTGGCTGTATCAATTTACTTTCCCACCAACAGGGCAGGAGGGTTCCCTTTTCTCCACACCCTCTCCAGCATTTACTGTTTCTACATTTTTTGATGATGGCCATTCTGACTGGTGTGAGGTGATACATCATTGTGGTTTTGATTTGCATTTCTCTAGTGATAAGTGATGTTGAGCATCTTTTCATGTATTTGTTGGCCATTTGCATGTCTTCTATGGAGAAATGTCTATTAAGGTCTTTTGCCCATTTTTTGATTGTGTTGTTTGTTTTCATGACATTGAGCTGCATGAGCACCTTCTATATTTTAGAGATCAATCCTTTGTCAGTTGCTTCATTTGCAAATATTTTTTCCCATTCTGAGGGTTGTCTTTAAGTCTTGTTTATGGTTTACTTTGCTGTGCAGAAGCTTTTAAGTTTCATTAGGTCCCATTTTTATTTTTGTTTTTATTTCGCTTACTCTAGGAGGTGGGTAAAAAAGAATCTTGCTGTGATTTACGTCATACAGTGTTCTGCCTATATTTTCCTCTAAGAGTTTTACAGTGTTTGGCCTTACATTTAGGTCTTTAATCCATTTTGAGTTAATTTAGTGTGTTCTAACTTCATTCTTTTACATGCAGCTGTCCATTTTTCCCAGCACCACTTATTGAAGAGGCTGTCTTTTCTCCATTGTATATTCTTGTCTCCTTTATCAAAGATAAGGTGACCATATGTGTGTGGGTTTATCTCTGGGCTATCTATCCTGTTCCATTAATCTATATTTCTGTTTTTGTGCTGGTACCATACTGTCTTGATTACTGTAGCTTTGTAGTATAGCTTGAAGTCAGGGAGCCTGATTCCTCCAGCTCCTTTTTTCTTTATCGACATCGCTTTGGCTATTTGGGGTCGTTTGTGTTTCCACACGAAATGTAAAATTTTTGTTCTAATTCTGTGAAAAATGCCATTGGTAATTTGGTAGGGATTGCACTGAATCTGTAGACTGCTTTGGGTACTATAGTCATTTTCAATCCAGAAGCATGGTATATCTCTCCATCTGTTTACGTTATCTTTGTTTTCTTTCATCAGTGTTTTAACAGTTTTCTGAGTACAGGTCTTTTGCCTCCTTAGGTAGGTTTATTCCTAGGTATTTTATTCTTTTTGTTGCGATGGTAAATGGGATTGTTTCCTTAATTTCTCTTTCTGATCTTTCGTTGTTGGTGCATAGGAATGCAAGAGATTTCTGTGCATTAATTTTGTACCCTGCAACTTTACCAAATTCACTGATTAGTTCTAGCAGTTTTCTGGTGGCACCTTTAGGGTTTTCTATGTATAGTATCATGTCATTGGCAAACAGTGACAGTTTTACTTTTTCTTTTCCAATTTGGATTCCTCTTATTTCTTTTTCTTCTCTGACTGCCATGGCTAGGAATTCCAATACTATGTTAAATAACAGTGTTGAGAGTGGACATCCTTGTCTTGTTCCTGACCTTAGAGGAAATGCTTTGTTTTTCACCACTGAGAATGATGTTTGCTGTGGGTTTGTCATATATGGCTTTTATTATGCTGAGGTAGGTTCCCTCTATGCCCACTTTCTGGAGAGTTTTTATCATTAAATGGGTGTTGAATTTTGTCAAAAGCTTTTTCTGCCTCTAGTGATACGATCATATGGTTTTTATTCTTTAATTTGTTAATATAGTGTATCACATTGATTTTTTTGCCTATACTGAAGAATCCTTGCATCCCTGGGATAAATCCCACTTGATCATGATGTATGATCCTTTTAATGTGTTGTTGGATTCTGTTTGCTAGTATTTTGTTGAGGATTCTTGTGTCTATGTTCATCAGTGATATTGGTCTATAATTTTCTCTTCTGTGATATATTTGTCTGGTTTTGGTATCAGGGCGATGGTGGCCTCATAGAGCGAGTTTGGGAGTGTTCCTCCCTCTGCAATTTTTTGGAAGAGTTTGAAAAGCATAGGTGTTAACTCTTCTCTAAATGTCTGATAGAATTCACCTGTGAAGCCATCTGGTCCTGGACTTTTGTTTGTTGGAAGATTTTTAATTACAGCTTCAACTTCATTACCTGTGACTGGTCTGTTTATATTTTCTAATTCTTCCTGGTTCAATCTTGGAAGCTTGTACTTTTTCCAAGAATTTGTTCCTTTCTTCCAGGTTGTCCATCTTATTGGCATATAGTTGCTTGCAGTACTCTCTTATGATCTTTTGTATTTCTGCGGTGTCAGGTGTAATCTCTCCTTTGTCATTTCTAATTTTATTGATTTGAGTCCTCTCCCTTTATTTCTTGATGAGTCTGGCTAATGGTTTATCAATTTTGGTTATCTTCTCAAAGAAACAACTTTTAGTTTTATTTCTTTATTTTATTTCTTTATTTCTTGATGAGTCTGGCTAATGGTTTATCAATTTTGGTTATCTTCTCAAAGAAACAACTTTTAGTTTTATTAATCTTTGCTATTGTTTTCTTCATTTCTATTTATCTCTGCTCTGATCTTTATGATTTCTTTCCTTCTAGTAACTTTGGGTTTTACTTTTTCTTCTTTTTCTAGCTGCTTTAGTGTAAGGTTAGATTGTTTATTTGAGATTTTTCTTGTTACTTGAGGTGAGTTTGAATTGCTATGAACTTCTCTCTTAGAACTGCTTTTGCTGCGTCCCATAGGTTTTGGCTCATCGTGTTTTCCTTGTCATTTGTTTCTAGGTATTTTTTTAATTTCTTCTTTGATTTCTTCAGTGATCTCATTCTTTAGCAGCACACTGTTTAGCCTCCATGTATTTGTGTTTTTTACTGTTTTTTTTTCCTGTAATTGATTTCTAATCTCATAGCATTGTGGTTGGAAAAGATGCTTAATACAATTTCAACTTTCTTAAATTTTCCAAGGCTTGATTTGTGACCCAAGATGTGATCTATTCTGGAGCACATTCCATGTGCACTTGAGAATAAAGTATATTCTTCCGTTTTCCGGTGGAATTTCCTAAAAATATCAATTAAATCTATCTGGTCTATTGTGTCATTTAAAGCTTGTGTTTCCTTATTTATTTTCTGTCTAGATGATCTACTGGTGTAAGTAGGGTGTTAAAGTCCCCCACTATTGTTGTGTTACTGTCGATCTCTCCTTTTATGGCTGTTAGCATTTGCCTTATGTATTGACGTGCTCCTATGTTGGGTGCATAAATATTTATAATTGTTATGTTTTCCTCGTGGATTGATCCCTTGATTATGTAGTGTCCTTTCTTATCTCTTGTAATAGTCTTCACCTTAAAGTCTATTTTATCTGATATGAGCATTGCTAATCCAGCTTTCTTGTGATATCCATTTGCATGGAATATCATTTTCCATCCCCTCACTTTCAGTCTGTATGTGTCCCTAGGTCTGAAGTGGGTTTCTTGTAGACAACATATATAAGGATCTTGTTTTTGTATCCATTCAGCCAGTCTGTGTCTTTTGTTTGGAGTATTTGATCCATTTACATTCAAGGCAATTATCGATATGTATGTTCCTATTACCATTTTCTTAATTGATTTGGGGTTGTTTTTGTGGGTCTTTTTCTTCTCTTGTGTTTTCCACTTAGAGAAATTCCTTTAGCATTTGTTGTAAAGTTGCTTTGCTGGTGCTGAATTCTCATAGCTTTTGCTTGTCTGTAAAGCTTTTGATTTCTCCATCAAATCTGAATGAGATCCTTGCCAGGTAGAGTAATCTGGGGTGTAGGTTTTTCCCTTTCATCACTTTAAATATGTCCTGCCACTCCCTTCTGGCTTGCAGAGTTTCTGCTGAAAGATCAGCTGTTAACCTTATGGGGATTCCATTGTATGTTATTTGTTGCTTTTGCTGCTTTTAACATTTTTTTCTTTTTATTTAATTTTTGATAGTTTGAGTAGTATGTGTCTCAGCATTTTTCTTTTGGGTTTATCCTGTATGGGACTCTACATGGGACTTGACTATTTCCTTTCCCATGTTAGGGAAGTTTTTGACTATAATCTCTTCAAATATTTTCTCAGACCCTTTCTTTTTCTCTTCTTCTTTTGGGACCCTTATAATTCCAATGTTGGTGGGTGCATTTCATGTTGTCCCAGAGGTCTCTGAGACTGTCCTCTATTCTTTTCATTCTTTTTTCTTTATTCTGCTCCCCAGCAGTTATTTCCACCATTTTATCTTCCAGCTCACTTATCCGTTCTTCTGCCTCAGTTATTCTATTGATTCCTTCTACAGTATTTTTAATTTCAGTTATTGTGTTGTTCATCACTGTCTGTTTGCTCTTTAGTTCTTCTAGATCCTTGTTAAACACTTCTTGTATTTTCTCCATTCTGTTTCCAAGATTTTGGATCATCTTTACTATCATTACTCTGAATTCTTTTTCAGGTAGGTTGCCTATTTTGTCTTCATTTATTTGGTCTTGTAGGTTTTTACCCTGCTCCTTCATCTGTAACATATTTTTTGTCATTTCTTTTTTTTTTGATGGGTAGGGCTGTATTCCTGTCTTACTGGTTGTTTGGCCTGAGGTGCCAGCACTGGCGTTTGCAGGCAGTTGAGTAGAGCTGGGTCTTGGTGCCAAGATGAGGACCTCCAGGAGGCCTCACTCCAATTAATATTCCCTGGGGTCTGAGGTTCTCTGTTAGTCCAGTGGTTTGAACTCGGCGCTCCCACCGCAAGAACTCGGGCCCAATCTCTGGCCTGGGAACCAAGATCCCACAAGCTGGGTGGCATGGCCAAAAAAAAAAAAAAAAGAGAGAGAGAAAGAGGAGCAGTACAATAACAAAGAATAAAGATAAAAATATATCAGGAAAAATAATAATATAATTGAAACAAACGGCAACAAGGTAAAACTAAACCACAACAGCAAAAAAAAAAAAAAAAAAAAAAAAGAGGTGGGGGGGAACAAGCCAAAAGGAGCAGAACAATAACAAAGTATAAAGAATAAGATAAAATTAGAAAAATAAAAGATTTATTAGAAAAAATATAAATATAAATGAGTCAGCACCAAGGTAAAACAGAACCCCAGCCTAAAAGAAAAAAAAAAAAAAAGAAGGAAAAAAAGCCTTGGTTATGGGGAGCAGAGTTTAGTCGGGGGGTGGAACTTAGGCAGGGGTGGGGTTTAGGGTGGAGCAGGGGCCTAGTTGGGGTGGGGGGTGACGTTTGAGCATGGGGCAGGGTCTAGGCTCAAAATATATATATTTTTTTATTTCATTTTTTATGTAGCAGGTTCTTATTAGTTATCTAACTTATACATATTAGTGTATATATGTCAAAAATCTAAAAACATATCAGGCTTTTGGTTTCAAGAGAGCAAACTGAACCCTTCAGTTTACTTTCCCTGTTTAAAAATTTCACTGGCATGACACATGCAAAAAATTAAAAACAAGAAAAAAAAATTTAGCTGTGCTAGGAAAGGTTACCACGTTAAAAAAAAAAAAAACTGAGAAATTTCTGAATGATATAGGATACAAAGACCCACACTGATGGCAAATGCCAATCAATGCCAAACAACCAAAACTTTTTTTTTTTAATTTTTATTTATTTTTTTGGCCGCATCTGGTTTTCATTGCTTCATGTGGGCTTTCTCTAGGTGCTGCGAGCCGGGGCTACTTTTCGTTGCAGTACGCAGGCTTCTCATTGCCATGGCTTCTCTTGTTGCGGAGCACAGGCTCTAGGTGCGTGGGCTTCAGTATTTGCAGCACGCAAGCTCAGTAGTTGCAGCACGTGGATCCTAGAGAGTGTGGGCTCCAGTAGTTGTGGCGCTCAGGCTCAGCAGCTGTGCACAGGCTTAGTTGCTCCGTGGCATGTGGGATCTTCCCAGACCAGGGATCAAACCTGTGTCCCCTGCATTGGCAGGTGGATTCTTAACCACAGCACCACCAGGGAAGTCACAACCAAAACTTTAATGTGGACAAAAGAGACCCCAGATAATTCAACTTTGGCAAAAGATAGGTTGTCCCAACAGCTCCACAGAAAACATTCCAGCTCAGAGTGGCAGGAGTAGGAAATGTCAAGAGCAGCAGAGAGAAGTGTACCAAAGCGCAGGCTTCAGCTTCTGTTTCTAGGCTTTTTGTGATTCACAATGCTAAGTAAAAGGGGGATTTGCCACAGTGGGGCACAAGGGACAGTCTCTTAGCGAACTTCAGACTATCACACACAAACCAGGAAAAATGAGATCACAGTTGTGAAATTCCTTAAGAGGCCCCATCTTTCCCTACCTCTAAAAGTGTTCTAGGAAACTTTAGATCATGAACTTACAAGTAAAAACATACTTGGGCACATAACTACATTATATGTATATTTATTTAGAAGTTATACAATGCTCTCACACTAATATATTAGCATATTTTTTAAGAATAATTTGGAAGAGGAAAGACAAAAATATAGACAAACATTTTAATTTTTTCTTGCATCCTAACAGATCATGTTGAGTACTCCTTGGGGATATTACTATTCTAATCCCACAAGCAGAAGCTGGAAGAGGAGGCCAGTGAAGAAAGAGTCAGCAGGGAGCAAACCAAAGGACCTCAAGCACTCAACTAGAGTCCTCCACAGGGCAGATGGCCTCAAGCTGACATCCTAATCAGAAGTGAGGTTTTGTTACAGGTGGATTCATTTGAGAGAACTCCTACCCCTAGGTCTGCTCCTGGCCTGACCCTGAACCTACTGACCTGACAGCGCACCCATATACTCACTACACCCAAGGTAAACGCCTGCTTTTAGATCCTAGCATTCTGGCTCTCATTATCAGGAAATAGAACAGGGACTACAAGAATTAATTGCTGAGAGACCCCATACGAGATAACAATACTCTTTAATTTAGACCTCTTCAATTACAATATGAAATGTGTATAGCAAATACTGTTCTAGTACTTTAAACAGAGTCTCAATTAGTTCTCACAAAAACCTTCTGAAGGAGTAATGTTATTATCATCCTAATTGTACAAATGAGAAAAATGAGGCAAAGAAAGTATTTGTTTGTGTGAAGTCAAAGAGCTACAGCTGGGATTCTACTACAGGCAGTGTGGTTCCAGAGCCCACACTTTTCAACTACTACGTATTACTGCATTATAATAAATGTAATTTAATTTTCCCTCGTGTCCAAACTAAAGCAATTCTGCTTAGTAAAAAAACAAATATTTTATTTCTCACTATCCAATACCAAAAAGGCCCACTTGCTGATTCATTTTTGACTAACACAAAACATTTTGCTCACTATAAATAACATTTCAATATGCTATGAAGTAGTAAATGCTAACTGCATCTACATTTTTTTTCAAATAAGACAGACTATGTATTTACAAAACAGGAGACCTAGAAGAATCAACAGAAGTGAATATTAGTTCACAAAAGTAAAATATCTATATCGTATGGTGCATGCAGCTTCCTATGTTGTTGTCTTAAAAATTTGCTCACTCACACCAAAAAAAAGCCTTTCATCTTCCAAACAGACTTTATCAGGGCGTTCAAGTTCATTAATTATCTAATCAAGAGATTAAGTTTACTACTTTGTCAAGCGAAGAAACAACTTCCCAGGAGTTTTTAAATTCTATTTCATCATATTTTGGATCAGTAGCTATCTAATATGTTATTTATTGCTGTAATGCCAGAAACTCTCTCTCCCATATTCTAAGGTCAATAGTAAGCCTGATCACAGACTATTGCTCTCCTGCTCATATGTATCAATAAAAGTTTATGTAAAAGTTACCTTCCTCCTTTTTGCAATCAATTCACTTCTTAACCACTTGACCTCTGGTCACCAATCTCTTTCCTCCTTTTCTCAATGAAACTTGATTACTTACAACATTATATACAGCATTACCTAGGGAGCCTAAATAAAACTACTAATAGTTTAGAGCAGATCCCAGACTAACAGAATCTCTAGAGGTGGTTTCCAAGCATTGCTTTTCTTTTTTCCTCTTGAAAGCTCCCCAAGGTGGCTCAAATGTGCTCTCAAGAGTGAGAAAAAAAAAGACAATATCAGCAGTCCAAGTTCTTTAACACGTTCTAACTCCAGGCTAGCGTATTATGAGCCGACAACATCAAACTGCTGTCAGGTGCCTGTTTATAGCCTGTGCCTTTGCTCCTGCCATCCCCTTGAAACCAAGTTCCCCTAAAACCGAGTTTAGGATTAACCTCTCTATCCAACTTTATTCCCTTTCTTGTCCCTTCTGACCTTAATCCTGTGCTAAATGAACACTAATAATCAGAGTCAGATGACCAAAACTGCTGTTGTTGATATCATTAATGTACTAAAATTGCTGTTGTATCATCAGATATCATCATTAATGTACAGCTTACTTCTCCAGGGCAAGATAAGCTAACAGACCACCAAGTCATGGACCACCTGGCTAGCAAATCATAAACCAGAGACATCCTTTCTTCTACGATTAAGAAATGTCACAGAAAATGTCACAAGATGATGATTAACCCCAGCTTCTTTGTTCTTTCCCTTTTAAAAAAACCCTCTAACTCAAAGACCAGGTTGGAGTGGATCTGAGACTTGTCTCCCACTCCCTTGCTTGGTGCCCTGAAATAAACCCTTACTTTGCTGCAAACTCTCACTTTCAAGAGTTTGGCTTTCTGTGCTGCGGGAACACAAGCCCATTGCTTGGTTACACCCGCTGTCTAGGATCTCCACCTATTCCACTCATGGACTATGGAGAATATCTTTTTTTTTTTCCTTCTTTTATTTGCGGTACGCGGGTCTCTCACTGTTGTGGCCTCTCCCGTTGCGGAGCACAGGCTTCAGACACGCAGGCTCAGCGGCCATGGCTCACGGGCCCAGCCGCTCCGCAGCATGTGGGATCTTCCCGGACCGGGGCACGAACCCGTGTCCCCTGCATCGGCAGGCAGACTCTCAACCACTGTGCCACCAGGGAAGCCCTGGAGAATATCTCTGAATTCCTTTTAGTCCTCGTTACAATGATTTGCATAACAGATGTTAAATAAATACCTGCTAATAATTATTTTTAAAAAGTCCTATCTCTCAAAATCTAGGAATGAGAAAAACTATCCCCTACAGTTGTTCAAGACATTTGAACAGGTACTGTGAAATATTCCAAGTGCTACATTGTTGCATTATAAGTTAAGGTAAAAAAACACAGAAAGAAGTATGCAGTAGCATCCACACTATGGTGTCAAAATTACATACTTTATTTGGTAAATGATACCTGGTCAAAAAGCTGTTTGCCAGTTGTGTTGGGCTGAATGGCAAATTCCAGCTCAGCATCCATTGTTGTTACTCTTACATTGATCTGCAATAAAAAACAAAGGGAAAATCAGTAGAAAAGAGAAAATACTTTTATCTGATTTATAAAATAAAGTGGTATCATATGTAGGCAGTAAAAAGCAACTCTATAATGTACCTAATATTTTCTTTATTAAAGTGATAGTTTGATTTATTTATATTTGTTTTTGATTTATTGAAAACATACAGTAGGCACGAGGACCTGCGCTTTTCATTTTCTTATTTAGCCTCTGCAACAATACTAGGAGATATGTGCATTTCTATAGAAAAGTTCATTTCTACAGAAAAGTTTCCATCATTTGCCCAAGGACACATGGATATCAAATGGCAGGGCAGAGATATAACTCCAAATTCTTTGAATGTCATTCACTATTCCCTATTTCTTTCAATATAAAAATCAAATATTTAGTTTTATTTATACTGCAAATGTATTATTCTTCACTTTATAAAAACCATACATCTATTGCCTTTTATTTGCTAAACTTTTTTAAATTCCAATTTTTGGGTGTAAATACCTTTCTAGTTGGATATCTTACCAAAAACGTAACATGCCCTAACCAAAATAATTTTTACTCCAGAATAGCATCTTCACCTAGAATTCACCATGATATGGTAAAAACCTATCTTTTTAACTCACACTATTAGAACTCTAAATCAGACTTATTTCCCCTTACATTTTACTCATGCTAACAACCACATGTACCTCCACACATGTACTTTTATCTGAAATACCTTCTCTAATCAAAAAAATCTTATAGAGCTCCTTCTTTAAAATAATCCTTTAGGAAATATTAATACACATAAAATACTTGTAACATATATAGACAATGAAGCATAACAAAATAAAACCCACTGTAACATAACAATAAATATATATTTGGTCTTCATCCTGGTTCCTGGCAGAGCTCCTAAAATCGCTGGAATTTCCTGAGTGATAGATGTGAGAGGAGGGTCTTTTGTTATTCATAATAAGCTCCTTTCAACCATAATAGAGTTTATGTTAATGAGGTGACTCCAGACAGGCCCTAATAGCTTCAGAATGGAGGCTGGTAGCCAGAGAAACCAATCACATGATTAGAGGATTGAACCTTTTAGACACCCACCCCGACTGCCCAGGAGGGGAAAGGCTGGGGAATGAGCTGATCATCAATGTCCAATGATTTAATCAATCACACCTATGAAATGGAACCTCCATAAAACCCTAAACGAAAGGGTTCAGAGAGCTTCCCTGCTTCTTCCTGCTGAGAGGGTGGTGCACTGCAAACTCCACAAAGACAGAAACTCCTTCACTCGGGACCCTTCTGGACCTCACCTTCTTCATCTGTTTCATTTGTATCCTTTATAGTACCCTTCATATTAACTAGTAATAGTAAGTAAAGTGTTTCCCTGAGTTCTGTGAGCTGTTATATATAGCAAATTATAGAATCTGAAGAGGGGATCGTGGGAATCCCCAAAAGTTAGCCAAGTTAGACAGAAGTGAGTCACTTGCACTACCGGTGATTTGCTTCAGAAGTCCAGAGCAGTCCGGTGGGTCTGCGCTAATTCTGGGTAGTTGTGTCAGAACAAATTAAATTGCAGGACACACAACTGGTATCCACATAGAATTGGAGAACTGCTTGGTATGGAAAACCCACACATTTGGTATCAGAACATTCTGAATAAAGAAAATGTTTTCATTTTTGGTGTCAGAACATTTTGAACAAAGAAAAGGTTCTCCTTTACCCATAAATCTACCATTCAACTTAAAAACTAGAAATGACAAAAAATGTCACCAGTGTATTTCTTCTTTGTGAATTCCCTGACCCCAATGCCCACAGGTAAGTACTAACCTAAATTTTGTGTTTGTCATCCCCTTAGCTTTTTAAAAAACAATAGTTCTGTCACAAATGTAGGTATCTATATGTAAAATATTGTTTAGTTTTTGATTTTTAGCTGCATAGCTGTATTAAAATTGTATAATACTTGCTAATAAAGTCCTTCTTGATGTGGGCAATGATTACATATGTATATTTTATGAAAATTCATCAACTACACACATATATTCTTTTGCATATGTATATTCTATTTCAATAAAAGGTTTAAACAAAAATTTTTCTACACTATAGTTTGCCTTTTCACAATTATATTTCTAAGATTCACTGATGTTTTTGTGAGTAGTTGCAATTCATTCATCTTTATGTGACTAGACAGTAATTCATTTACCATTTTCCTATCGATTGACATTAAATTGTTTCCAATTTTTTGGTTATTAAGAACAATACTGCTATGAACATTCTTCTACATGTCTCCTAGTGCATGTGTCTGAGTTTCTCTAGAAGTATAACTCAGAATTCCTGGGTGATAAAGTATGCATAGCTTCAACTTTACAATGTAATGCTGAATTGTCTTCCAACATGATTGTATCAATTTACACTCCCATAAATAATAATTCCTGCTGCTCTATATTTTCACTAATAGTGGATATAATCGGATTTTTTAATGTTTAACAATCTAGTGGGTACAAAATGGTATCTCAATATGGTGTTAATATGCAGGTTCTTGATCCCTAATGAAGTTGGAAACTTTTTCTTATGTGTGATATGCAGAATTTTAAGACAGCCCCCATGATCTCCTCGCCCCCACCCCCACCTTACTCCCATGATTATGTTAACATTACAAGACAAAAGGGATTTTGCAGATGTACTTAAGGTTACTTATCAGTTGACCTTAAGATAGGAAAATCATTGTGGGTGGGCCTGAGATAATCACATGATTCCTTTAAAAGCAAAGAGTTTTCTCTGACTGGGTGCAGAAGTCAGAGAGATTTAAAGTGTGAGAGGACTTTGACATTAAAGAGGTTCTCCACTGCTGAATTGGAGGGGGCATGAGAAAAGGACTTGTCACACACACCACACTCTAGGACTAAGACAGACCCCTGGCCAACAGTTAGCAAGAAAATGGGGACTTCATTCACCAGTAAAGAACGATAGATCATTCTGCAAGGCAATGGATTGTGCCAATGATAGGAATGAGCTTGAAAGAGAACCCCAAACTTCAGATGAGAATGCAGTTGAGCTACACCTTGACTTCAGGGTAGTGAGACCCTGAGCAGAGAACCCATTCATACCATCCCATATTTCTAGCGTATAAAACTGTGAGATAATAGATGTGTGTTGTTTCAAGCTACCAAATTTGTGATAATTTGTTATAGAGCAATAGAAAAGTAATATAATATGCTTATTGACCACTCTGTCTCCCCATCTTTCACAATGTCTGTTCACATGTATTGCTTATTTTCTATTGGGTTGTCTTTTTCTTACTCATATGTGGAAGATCTTTATATATTCTAGATATTAATCCTTTGTCAGTTACTTGCATTACAAAGAAATCTACTAGTTTGTAGCTTGCCCTTCTATTTTATGAAGAGTCCCTCTCTATGATAAACATTTTTAAAATTTTAATGTTGAATTTATCAATGTTTTACATGCAGATATCAATTTTTTGCCATATTTAAGAAAATTTTTAACACAACACTGTAAATCAACTATACCCCAATATAAAATAAAATTTTTTTTAAAAAAAGCAAAGAAATCCTTCCCTAGTCTGGAGTCATAAAGATATTCTTATATTTCCTATCAAAGTTTTGTTTTTCATAGTTTGTCTTCAATGATTTTTGCTTATGATTTAAGGTAGAAATCCAATTTCATTTCCTAATCCCCAGAGGGATAATAATACAGTGATTTTAAACATCCAAACATGATGTATATTGATTACTTCATTCACTCTCCAAAGACTGCACTGTCACAAATCTAATGTCCATAGGTATGGGTCTTATTTTGTGCTATTCTGTTGTACTATTCAATTGAACTATTCTGCCAATACCATATTGTCTGAATTACTGTATCTTTAAATAAGTCTTGATATCTGGTATGGCAAGTCATCCCTTATTATTTTCAGAACTGTTTTGGCTATTCTTGTCTCTTTGTTCTTGCTCTTGACCCCACATATAATTATAAATTTTTCAAAACACCACATTATGATTTAAATTGGAACTACACTAAATTCATCAGCCTCTTGGGGTAAAAAATGACATCTTTTCAATACTGACTCTTACTATCCAAGTGTATGGTTCTTTCTATGCATTGATTTAGGTCTTCTTTAAGATCTTTTTAAAAAATGTTTATAATTTCCTCCAGAAAAATCATATTAATCATTTAAAATATCTTTCTCCTATGGTTTTATAGCTATTATAATTATAGGTTCATAATCCCAAGATATCCTAAATGCATTGAAAACTCTAGTTTATTAGCTAATTTCTAGCAAAAACAATTGAAATAAGTCCACCTGGTGAATTAATTTATCCCACTTCAAATGGATATTCACACACCGATCTATAGAAATACTGATGTGATGCAACAGACCTTGATGGAAATTTCATAACACTACTTATGCACATAATACATTGTATATTCACCTTTCTAAAATCCAAAGAATTCCAACTACTGAAACTCATCTAGCTTAAAGCGTTTCAAACACAGGGTCATAAATATGATGAAGTATCTTTCCAAAATTTTTTCTGGTTTTACTTCTGTAGAAATGCAATTGATTTTTATACTGATCCTTTTATCAGCTCCCTTGCCAACTGTTAAAATGTAAATTCTTGTATTTATATAAACCAGGTGTCAGAAAACTTTTTCTGTAAAGGTACAAATAGTGAATATTTCAGGCTTTGCAGACCATACTGTCTGCTGCATCTACTCAATTCTCCTGCTATAGCAGAAAAGCAGTTATAGATAATTAACAATGAGCATACTGTGTTCCAACAAAACTTTATAGACATTGAAATTTGAATTTCATATAATTTTCAAGTCATGAAATATTACTATTCTTTTGATTTTTTTTTTCAACCATTGAAAATGTAAGAATCATTCTTAGCTTGAAGGTTGTACAAAAACAAGTGGTGGGCTGGCTTTGGCCTATGGGCCATAATTTGCCAACCCGATATAAATAAATACCTTAACATCTTCAAAGTGTTTCTTCCTTTCCAGTACTAGAGTTTTTAATTTTTCTGCACAGGCTTTCTGTTCAATGTTGAACAGCAGCAGTGATAGTGTGTACATTTTGTCTTGTCCCCGATCTTAAAAGAAAAGCTTCCACTGTTAAGCAAATTAAGAATTACTTTTGTTATAGGTTTTCTTCGATACTTAGCTTAAGAAGTATTGGTTTTTACTTTTAAATCATGAATAGTTGTTCAATTTTAGCAACTGCTCTGAATTTATTATATGATTTTTCTCCTTAAAACTAACCATGATTGTAGCAGAGACGACTTGCTGTTTGACCACCAAAATCTAACAGAATTACCGTTTGACATGGCTACTGAGCTACAAGAACATTTCTCAAAGTCTCTTGCAATTAGGTATGGCTATGTGACTAAGGTCTCACCAACAGAACATGAACAGAAGAGACAGATATAAGGCCACTTTTCAGCCTAGTCATAAATAGTGAGCATGCTTCAGTAGTTACGGGCTCTAGAGCAAAGGCTCAGCAGTTGTGGCTAAGGGCTTAGCTACTCCGCGGCACGTGGGATCTTCCTGGACCAGGGCTCGAACCTGTGTCCCCTCCGTTGGCAGGCGGATTCCTAACCACTGCGCCACCAGGGAAGCCTTATATATAATTTTTAATCCTTACTCTTAGGAAAAATAAGTGTTCTCCACTCAATTATTCAGACAGTTTTCCAAACTACTTTTAACTTTCACATTCCTATCAGAAATAAGAGTTCTAGTTGATCCACATCCTTACAGCCAAGGTATTATCAGTCTAATTATAGCTCCTCTGGTAAATATAAAGTGGAATCTCACTGTATTTTTAATTTATGTTTCCCTGATAACCAAAGATATTGAGGATATTTTCAACTACTTATTCGATATTAATATATTTTCTTTTGTGAAGTAGATGTTCAAAGTTTTTGCCCACTTTTTAAAAATTGGGGTGTCTTATTGAGTTCTAAAAGAATGCCATACTGCAATTATTTTCCCCCAATCTGCCTTGCCTTTTTACTTTCTTATTGTTGTCTTTCAAATGGCAAATTTTTTTTGATTAACCCATTTTATTTTTTTATTTTTTTTAGGTTCAATGGCTTAAATGAGGTATAATTTTTTTTAACATCTTTATTGGAGTATAATTGCTTTACAATGGTGTGTTAGTTTCTGCTTTATAACAAAGTGAATCAGTTATACATATACATATGTTCCCATATCTCTTCCCTCTTGCGTCTCCCTCCCTCCCACCCTCCCTATCCCACCCCTCTAGGTGGTAACAAAGCACCGAGCTGATCTCCCTGTGCTATGCGGCTGCTTCCCACTAGCTATCCATTTTACATTTCGTAGTGTATGAATGTCCATGCCACTCTCTCACTTTGTCATAGCTTATCCATTGCCCTCCCCATATCCTCAAGTCCATTCTCTAGTAGGTCTGTCTTTATTCCTGTCTTACCCCTAGGTTCTTCATGACATTTTCTTTTTCTTAGATTCCATATATATATATATATATATGTGTGTTGGCATACAGTATTTGTCTTTCTCTTTCTGACTTACTTCACTCTGTATGACAGACTCTAGGTCCATCCACCTCACTACAAAAAACTCAATTTCATTTCTTTTTATGGCTGAGTAATATTCCATTGTATATATGTGACACATCTACTTTATCCATTCATCCGATGATGGACACTTAGCTTGTTTCCATCTCCTGGCTATTGTAAATAGAGCTGCAATGAACATTTTGGTACATGACTCTTTCTGAATTATGGTTTTCTCAGGGTATATGCCCAGTAGTGGGATTGCTGGGTCATATGGTAGTTCTATGTGTAGTTTTTTAAGGAACCTCCATACTGTTCCCCATAGTGACTGTACCAATTCATAATCCCACCAGCAGTGCAAGAGTGTTCCCTTTTCTCCACACCCTCTCCAGCATTTATTGTTTGTAGATTTTTTGATGATGGCCATTCTGACCGGTGGGAGATGATATCTCATTGTAGTTTTGATTTGCATTTCTCTAATGATTAATGATGTTGAGCATTCTTTCATGTGTTTGTTGGCAGTTTGTATATCTTCTTTGAAGAAATGTCTACTTAGGTCTTCTGTCCATTTTTGGATTGGGTTGTTTGTTTTTTTGTTATTGAGCTGCATGAGCTGCTTGTAAATTTCGGAGATTAATCTTTTGTCAGTTGCTTCATTTGCAAATATTTTCTCCCATTCTGAGGGTTGTCTTTTTGTCTTGTTTATGGTTTCCTTTGCTGTGCAAAAGCTTTGAAGTTTCATTAGGTCCCATTTGTTTATTTTTGTTTTTATTTCCATTTCTCTAGGAGGAGGTGGGTCAAAAAGGATCTTGCTGTGATCTATGTCATAGAGTGTTCTGCCTATGTTTTCCTCTAAGAGTTTGATAGTTTCTGGCCTTACATTTAGGTCTTTAATCCATTTTGAGCTGATTTTTGTGTATGGTGTTAGGGAGTGTTCTAATCTCATTCTTTTACATGTAGCTATCCAGTTTTCCCAGCACCACTTATTGAAGAGGCTGTCCTTTGTACACTGTACATTCCTGCCTCCTTTATCAAAGATAAGGTGACCATATGTGCGTGGGTTTATCTCTGGGCTTTCTATCCTGTTCCACTGATCTATATTTCTGTTTCTGTGCCAGTACCATACTGTCTTGATTACTATAGCTTTGTACTATAGTCTGAAGTCAGGGAGCCTGATTTCTCCAGCTCCGTTTTTCGTTCTCAAGATTGCTTTGGCTATTCGGGGTCTTTGGGTTTCCATACGAATTTTGAAATTTTCTGTTCTAGATCTGCGAAAAACGCCAGTGGTAGTTTGATAGGGACTGCATTGAATTTGTAGATTGCTTTCAGTAGTAGAGTCATTTTCACAATGTTGCTTCTTCCAATCCAAGAACATGGTATATCTCTCCATCTATTTGTATCATCTTTAATTCCTTTCATCAGTGTCATAATTTTCTGCATACAGGTCTTTTGTCTACTTAGGTAGGTTTATTCCTAGGTATTTTATGCTTTTTGTTGCAATGGTAAATGGGAGTGTTTTCTTGATTTCACTTTCAGGTTTTTCATCATTAGTGTATAGGAATGCCAGAGATTTCTGTGCATTAATTTTGTATCCTGCTACTTTACCAAATTCACTGATTAGCTCTAGTAGTTTTCTGGTAGCATCTTTAGGATTCTCTATGTATAGTATCATGTCATCTGCAAACAGTGACAGCTTTACTTCTTCTTTTCCAATTTGGATTCCTTTTATTTCCTTTTCTTCTCTGATTGCTGTGGCTAAAACTTCCAAAACTATGTTGAATAAGAGTGGGCAACCTTGTCTTATTCCTCATCTTAGTGGAAATGCTTTCAGTTTTTCACCATTGAGGATGATGTTGGCTGTCGGTTTGTCATATATGGCCTTTATTATGTTGAGGGAAGTTCCCTCTATGCCTACTTTCTGGAGAGTTTTTATCATAAATGGGTGCTGAATTTTGTCGAAAGCTTTCTCTGCATCTACTGAGATGACCATATGGTCTTTCTCCTTCAATTTGTTAATATGGTGTATCACATTGATTGATTTGCGTATAATGAAGAATCCTCGCATTCCTTAAATAAACACCACTTGATCATGATGTATGATCCTCTAAATGTGCTGTTGGATTCTATTTGCTAGTATTTTGTTAAGGATTTTTGCATCTATGTTCATCAGTGATATTGGCCTGTAGTGTTCTTTCTTTGTGACATCCTTGCCTGGTTTTGGTATCAGGGTGATTGATGGTGGCCTCGTAGAATGAGTTTGGGAGTGTTCCTCCCTCTGCTATATTTTGGAAGAGTTTGAGAAGGACAGGTGTTAACTCTTCTCTAAATGTTTGATAGAATTCGCCTGTGAAGCCATCTGGTCCTGGGCTTCTGTTTCTTGGAAGATTTTTAATCACAGTTTCAATTTCAGTGCTTGTGATTGGTCTGTTCATATTTTCTACTTCTTCCTGATTCAGTCTTGGCAGGTTGTGCATTTCTAAGAATTTGTCCATTTCTTCCAGGTTGTCCATTTTACTGGCATAGAGTTGGTTGTAGTAATCTCTCACAATCTTTTGTATTTCTGCAGTGTCAGTTGTTACTTCTCCTTTTTCATTTCTAATTCTATTGATTTCAGTCTTCTCCCTTTTTTTCTTGATGAGTCTGGCTAATGGTTTATCAATTTGTTTATCTTCTCAAAGAACCAGCTTTTAGTTTTACTGATCTTTGCTATCGTTTCCTTCATTTATTTCTGATGTAATCTTTATGATTTCCTTCCTTCTGCTACCTTTGGGGTTCCTTGGTTCTTCTTTCTCTAACGGCTTTAGGTGCAAGGTTAGGTTGTTTATTTGAGATGTTTCCTGTTTCTTAAGGTAGGATTGTATTGTTATAAACTTCCCTCTTAGAACTGCTTTTGCTGCATCCCATAGGTTTTGGGTCGTCGTGTCTCCATTGTCATTTGTTTCTAGTTATTTTTTGATTTCCTCTTTGATTTCTTCAGTGATCACTTCATTATTAAGTAGTGTGTTATTTAGCCTCCATGTGTTTGTATTTTTTACAGATCTTTTCCTGTAATTGATATCTAGTCTCAAAGCGCTGTGGTCAGAAAAGATACTTGATACGATTTCAATTTTCTTAAATTTAACAAGGCTTGATTTGTGACCCAAGATATGATCTATCCTGGAGAATGTTCTATGAGCACTTGAGAAAAATGTGTATTCTGTTGTTTTTTTGATGGAATATCCTATAAATATCAATTAAGTCCATCTTGTTTAATGTATCATTGAAAGCTTGTGTTTCCTTATTGATTTTCATCTTGGATGATCTGTCCATTGGTGAAAGTGGGGTGTTAAAGTCCCCTACTATGAATGTGTTACTGTCGATTTCCCCTTTTATGGCTGTTAGTATTTGTCTTATGTATTGAGGTGCTCCTATGTTGGGTGCATAAATATTTACAATTTTTATATCTTCTTCTTGGGTCGACCCCTTGATCATTATGTAGTGTCCTTCTTTGTCTCTTCTAATAGTCTTTATTTTAAAGTCTATTTTGTCTGATATGAGAATTGCTACTCCAGCTTTCTTTTGGTTTCCATTTGCATGGAATATCTTTTTCCATCCCCTTAATTTCAATCTGTATGTGTCTCTAGGTCTGAAGTGGGTCTCTTGTAGACAACATATATATGTGTCTTATTTTTGTATCCATTCAGCCAGTCTGTGTCTTTTGGTGGGAGCCTTTAATCCATTTACATTTAAGGTAATTATCGATATGTATGTTCCCATTCCCATTTTCTTAATTGTTTTGGGTTTGTTATTGTAGGTGTTTTCCTTCTCTTGTGTTTCTTGCCTGGAGAAGATCCTTTAGCATTTGTTGTAATGCTGGTTTGGTGGTGCCGAACTCTCTCAGCTTTTGCTTGTCTGTAAAGGTTTTAATTTCTCCATCAAATCTGAATGAGATCCTTGCTGGGTAGAGTAATCTTGGTCGTAGGTTTTTCTCCTTCATCACTTTAAATATGTCTTGCCAGTCCCTTCTGGCTTGCAGAGTTTCTGCTGAAAGATCAGCTGTTAACCTTATGGAGATTCCCTTGTGTGTTATTTGTTGGTTTTCCCTTGCTGCTTTTAATACGTTTTCTTTGTATTTAATTTTTGACAGTTTGATTAATATGTGTCTTACTGTGTTTCTCCTTGGAGTTATCCTGTATGGGACTCTCTGTGTTCCTGGACTTAACTATTTCCTTTCCCATATTAGCGAAGTTTTCAACTATAATCTCTTCAAATATTTTCTCAGTCCCTTTCTTTTTCTCTTCTTCTTCTGGAACCCTTATAATTCGAATGTTGGTACGTTTAATGTTGTCCCAGAGGTCTCTGAGACTGTCCTCAGTTCTTTTCATTCTTTTTTCTTTATTCTGCTCTGCAGTCGTTATTTCCACTATTTTATCTTCCAGGTCACTTATCCGCTCTTCTGCCTCAGTTATTCTGCTATTGATCCCTTCTAGAGTATTTTTAATTTTATTTATTGTGTTGTTCATCCTTGCTTGTTTCATCGTTACTTCTTCTAGGTCCTTGTTAAATGTTTCTTGCATTTTCTCTATTCTATTTCCAAGATTTTGGATCATCTTTACTATAATTATTCTGAATTCGTTTTCAGGTAGATTGCCTATTTCCTCTTCATTTGTTAGGTCTGGTGGGTTTTTATCTTGCTCCTTTATCTGCTGTGTTTTTCTGTCTTCTCATTTTGCTTATCTTACTGTGTTTGGGGTCTCCTTTTTGCAGGCTGTAGGTTCGTAGTTCCCGTTGTTTTTGGTGTCTGTCCCCAGTGGCTAAAGTTGGTTCAGTGGGTTGTGTAGCCTTCCTGGTGGAGGGGACTAGTGCCTGTGTTCTCGTGGATGAGGCTGGATCTTGTCTTTCTGGTGGGCAGCTCCACGTCTGGTGGTGTGTTTTGGGGTGTCTGTGGACTTATTATGATTTTAGGCAGCCTCTCTGCTAATGGGTGGGTTTGTGTTCCTGTCTTGCTAGTTGTTTGGCATAGGGTGTCCAGAACTGTAGCTTGCTGGTCATTGAGTGAAGCTGGGTGTTGGTGTTGAGATGGAGATCACTGGGAGATTTTCGCTGTGTGAAATTACGTGGAGCTGGGAGGTCTCCTGTGGACCAGTGTCCTAACGTTGGCTCTCCCACCTCAGAGGCACAGCACTGACTCCTGGCTGCAGCACCAAGAGACTTTCATACACATGGCCTGCCCGCGGTCCCCACGACTGTCGTGGCTTCGGCCGCCAGGGCCCCTCCAGAGCTGGCAGCCTCAGGGAGGCCGCCTCCCCTCAGGCTCCGGGGCAGTTCCATGACGGCAGAGGGACGAGACCCCGAGCCAGGAGTTCCTGCTCTACGGAAACGTGGGCTCCTTTCTCCAAATAGCAAACTTTTTAATTTTGATGTTCAATTTTTTTTTTAATGCTTCAAACTTTCTGTGTACCATCAAAGAAATCTTTGCCTACACCATAACTGCAAAAATGTTTTATATTTTCTTCTAGAAGTTTTATAGTTTGGGCCTGTTAATTTAGGCCTGTGATCCATTCAGAGTTAGTTGTTTGTGTAAACTGTGATATAAGAGTCAAGATTCGTATTTTTCTGTATGGATAACTCTTTGTTCCAACATCATTTCTTGAAAAGAATTTAATTTCCCCATTGAATTGTGTGACAACCTTGTGTGTGGAGATGTATATTTGTTCCACTGATCCTATTATCTAATATTTTAATGCCACACTGTCTTATTTTTGTTGCCTGAAAATAAGTGTTGAAATCCAGGAGTATAAGTGCTCCACCCTTGTTTTTTTTTTTATTTATTTTTTAAATAAATTTATTTATTTATTTTTGGCTGTGCTGGGTCTTTGTTGCTGCGTGAGGTCTTTTCTCTGGCTGCAGTGAGTGGGGGCTACTCTTCGTTGCAGTGTGAGGGCCTCTCACTGTGGTGGTCTCTCTTGTTGTGGAGCACGGGCTCTAGGCATGCGGGCTTCAGTAGTTGTGGCTCACAGGCTCTAGAGCTCAGGCTCAGTAGTTGTCACACATCGGCTTGGTTCCTCCACGGCATGGGGGATCTTCCCGGACTAGGGCTCAAACCTGTGTCCCCGCACTGGCAGGCGGACTTCTAACCACTGTGCCATCAGGGAAGCCCCACCCTTTTCTTTTTTTTTTTAACATCTTTATTGGAGTATAATTGCTTTACAATGCTTTCTTAGTTTCTGCTGTACAACAAAGTGAATCAGGTATATGTATAAATATATCCCCATATCCCCTCCCTCTTGCGTCTCCCTCCCACCCTCCCTATCCCACGCCTCTAGGTGGTCACAAAGCACCGAGCTGATCTCCCTGTGCTATGCGGCTGCTTCCCACTAGCTATTGCTTTAGCTATTCCACATAAGTTTTGGCTCTTCCATAAACATTTTATAATCAGCTAGTCAATTTTAACCAAAGGGATTCAACTGATTAGAATTACATTCAATCTATCAATATATTTGGGGACAACAGACATTGTAGTAATATTTTCTAAACATATCTATGACCAACGTTTATTTTTGTATATATTTTGGCTTTTTAAGTACTTATAAGTTTTCGGCATAGAGATCTTGTACAGCCTCTGTAAAGTTATTCCTAAATACTTTATGTTTTCGATGCTATTACAAATGGAATTATTTCATTTTTTGAATTTTGCTGCTAGTATATAAAACAGAAAACTGATTTTTTAAAAATATAACCTTATGTCCAACAGTCTTGCTAAATTCTGTTATTAGTTCTAATAGTTGTTTTGTAAATTCCAGGTTATTTACATAATTATGTCATCTGCAAATAGAAAAATTTAATTCTTGCTTTGTATTGATTATGCCTTTCACTTCCTTTTATTCTTCTCTCCCTCCAACAATGCACTTTTTTACCTGCTAAATGTTTAAAAGTAATTCGAAAGTGACATTCATGCCAGAAAATTCAAATAACCACAACCAATGATTTTCTTAAAAAGATAACTGGCCGAAAAATTCTTGAAAAAAAATCCCCGATTTTGTTAGATGAAGAAAAGTACATTTATCATAAGATAAAAGAATAAACCTTAGTCACAAATTATATAATTATAAAACTTAATAAAATGATCACATATATACCATTAAATCAAAAATCTAGGACTATATATAATATCAGCACTGGTATCACTAGCATCAAAGCTAGAATTATGAGAAAATTAATACTGCATGGATCCTTCTGACCTCTCATTATTTTCTCCTGTTTAACACTAAGTTACTTTTTACTAAGCACTGAATGTATATGTACCAGGATCTTCTAATCCTCACCAGACTCTCCAGTAAGTAACTAATTATATCTCCATTTTATGTGTGAAGAAATTAAGAATTGGAGAGATTGAACTAATCTAACAAAGGTCAGTCAGGTTAAGTGGCAGGGCAAGGATAAGAACTAAGTTTGACCCCACAACCTGTAGTAATCTTAATTAGTGTCACCTAAACCTCTTCATCACTGGCCCACATAACACCATACTCTAGCCACATTAATCTAAAGCAAACAACAGTAATATCAGTGCTTTTTTTCCCCCCAAAACTCTACCATAATACTTTGCCTTGTTTCGAAAGGACCTTAATGCCACTGATATTTTATTAAGTAAGCAGTGTCAGAAGTAATAAAATACACTTACTGGTTTCGGCATTTTCCTTCTCTTTTTGTCACCCTCTTTAAAAATTCTTCACTTTTATGAATTCTGTTCTTCTGTTAAAGAAAAGAAAGCATAATTGATCTATTATCTTTTTATATAGTAATATTTTTGCTTAACAATATAATTTGTATAAAGAAAACTTTAAACTAACATTTTAAAATGTTACAATTAACATGGAGCTCATTTTATTCTAATTTTCAATGTCTTCTATTATTCACATTCTTTTAAAATACTTATATCTGTGATTTAAAACAGCACACATCTCAAATAACATAGTATAAAGCATCTCAATCATCAACTAAAAGTTTTAATTTAATTACAGACAACACATAGCAAAGGAAAGATTACTAAGGGCCAAATGCTTTCTCTTTCTGAGTCAAGTTTGCCCCTATACCCAGACTGGTAGAGAAGAGGGACGGCGAAGAAGGGAACAGATAGATTCAGATTCTAAAGAAATGAATTCAGGAACACTTCTCAACCTTTCTTCTGTACTGACAAAGACAAAAAAGTAAATACTGATTAATGTAAACTACAAAAAGATAACTTTTTAAAGAAAATTATTTTTCCTCCTTGAAAATTTAAAAGTCCAAGTAGAGACAAATAACATTAAGAGTAACTTTTTCACCTAAGGTAGATAAAACAGCCATAGTCTGCACACTAGTAATCTGCATGCTACTCATCAGCAAGCTAATGGTCTTCACGGAAATACAGAATTGTCCTGAAGACCAATGTTAAATTATATACTCTCACGCTCAGGCAAAAGAAGTAAATCTTAATCCAGGAAAAACAATGGACTATTTCAGGGTAAATGTTCTCACAAACATCTAACAAAATTGGATTTTCCCCCTACAAACCTACCAAAAGATGTAACATTTTTAACCATTTAGTTGTCCAGAAAAAAATGATTATCATTCCAATTTGAAAACCTATAGTAAGAAATATATTAATTACCTGAAAATCAGCTTATATAAGTAATATCTTTGCCAAGAAATTTTATTCATTACACTATCAACTAAATTAATATAGAATTACTTTTGTATTTTAAAAATATATTATCAATTGCTTTTTAAGATACTATTATTAATAAAACTGAAAATTCTCCAAATTGAAATAAAAACAAAGGATCAAAGTAAGGTCGTTTCTCTAAATTTTAGCCAATCACATGTCAATGAACCTCTCCCCATACAGGGAACTGCATCAAGAGAAATTTCTCATCTAATACAATGGGCTATGAAATTCAGTTAGAAGTATTAAATTCCTCATTTCCTAACTCTTAGCTAGGAAATGATAGATAAATATTCCCTACCTACAATCACCTACCTTCATGAACCTAACTGTACTTCAGTCCTATCTTCCACTTCTAAATCCTCTTTTCACCCCTACTATCAAATTCATCTCAGGTCTTAAAACAGCCTCAAAAACCAACCTTTTACATCATTTATAAACTAGTAACTCCCAAATCTGTATCTCCAGACTTGCTTGGCTAACTTGGCTTGCTCAATATCTAAATGATACCTCAAATACAACATGGCTAAAACATGGCTTAAATCCCTACACCCCACAGTCAAATCTGCTTTTTCCGCAAGTTTTGGTGACATATTTCTATAAAGTTATTCATAGTATTCTCTCATGATTTTTTTTATATCTCTACTACATCTACAGTTATGATCCCCTTTCCATTCCTAATACTGTTAATTTTTGCCTTAGTTTTTGCTTGATTAATCTTGCCAGAAGTTTGCTTCATTTATTGGTCTAAAAACCAGCTTTCAGTTTTGTTGATCTTCTTGTTTCTTTTATTTTTGTTTTGTTAATTTCTGTCCTTTTTCTCATCATTTTTCTTCTCATTAATTGGCTTTTACTCTGAGGCTCATATTCTAATCCCTGAAATTGAAAGTTTACCTAAGTAATTTCCAATCTTTTTTTCTAATAACATGCATTAAGGTCACAAACTAAAAATGTCCCACCATAAGGTAATTCCAAACATGAAATGATCTCCCTATTTTGCCAGTGGGACTATTTTCAAGTAATTATCATCTGATTATGTAAAAAAATCTAAATTCCTCACACACCAGACATGAGCATCTATATCAAACTTCTGAATCACAGTAAATTTTCCAGATTACATAAAGTACTTTTTGAATCTATCACTAAAATTAACATTTTTATCCCAAGCCACAATTACCCATTTATAGAAAACATTAGTAGGACGTTATTTTTTCCTATTTGTATTGCTGGAATATATTTTAATATCCACAGTATAACTAGATGTGTTATTTTTAAGTGACTTAAAACCAGATCTCCTCTAGACTTCTTAGCCTCTTTTTTTCACTTAAATCACTTATCAGATGAGCTCCATGAGCTTTCCAAACTGACATGTAGTAAAGGCATTTCAGGTCAATGTGCCTTTCTTAAATAGTACTTCCATGCTCAAGAGAAAGAGAACATCTTGCAATGAGACAGTTCCTAAGAAACAAATATAAATCTCCTTTTGGAGGGAATAATTTTGGGAAAAAATACCTTATATTTAAAACTCCAAAAAAAAAAAAAACTCCACTATTTTTCTAAGTATCACTTTAGTGGCTTCCCACATAGGTTTTTATATATATTTTCATTACTGTTTAGCTCTAGGTGTTTCAGTTTCCAATTATGATTTCTACTCACTGCTAATAAGTTTTAAATTTTCAAATAGAATGGTCAGAGGCCTGGGGGCAGAGTGCTGTCTTTTTATTATTTATTTCTAAGTTTACTATATACTCTAGTCAAAGAGTTCATTAAGATTTCCTTTATGTTTTGTGCTTGGTCAGTTTCATTTCTTTTTTTTTTTTTTGCGGTACACGGGCCTCTCACTGTTGTGGCCTCTCCCATTGTGGAGCACAGGCTCCGGACGTGCAGACTCAGCGGCCATGGCTCACGGGCCCAGCTGCTCCGTGGCATGTGGGATCTTCCCGGACCAGGGCACGAACACGTGTCCCCTGCATTGGCAGGTGGACTCTCAACCACTGAGCCACCAGGGAAGCCCTCATTTCTTTTTGATTTTCCCAGCTATAAATGAAAATAATGTATGTTTTGCGTCTGATAAGTTAGATCAAGCCAGAGTAAGTATTTAATGTTTTGTTTATAGCCTCTCTACTCTCAAAGTTTAGTCTAGTTAATCAAATTGAGAAAAAATGTATTGAATTTTCCCAACTCAGATTGTGGATATTAATTTCTTCTTATAAATTGCCAGTTTTTAATTTATATGCTTTTAGGCTATGTTATTGAGAAAAGGTTTAGAATTATTATATCTAATGAATATTTCCTTTTTTCATTAAGTAGTAATTTAATTGCATATAGAATTCTAAAGTAACTGTTATTCCTTCAGCATTTGGAAGGTATTAGTTTTCTTCTGGCATCTGTTACTGATGAGAAGTCTGCTGGCAATTTAACTAATTTCTCTGAGGTAATATGCCTTTTCTCTCTGCTTTCCTTTAAGATTTTGTGTGTGTGTATGTGTGTGTGTGTTCTTCAGATTTGCTTTTATTTATCTTGTTCAAGATTTGGTAAGCGTCCTTATTCTGAAGACTCATGCTTTTCTTAAATTCTGGAAAATTATTAGTCATTGTCTCTCCCATTCAGCAATTCTTATTAGATACATACTGGATATCTTATTCTCCAATCCATGCCTACTCTTTCACATTTTCCCTCTATTTACCTCTCTTCAACATTCCTCCACTCACTAATTCTCTGCAGGTGTTCTTAATGGTTTACCTGTGCACTAGTTTAAATTTTCAGTGATTATATATTTTAATTTCTAGAAATTCACTTTTGGTCTTTCAAAAAAAACTTTAATGCTATACTATTTTATAATTTGTACTGAATCCTACTTTTACTCCTATTTTATAATTTGTATTGAATCCTCCTTTTACCCCTATAATGTTTATGTCACTATAAAATTTTCTATTTCCAGTTCATTATGACTTATTTCTTTATGGAGTTGGTAATTTTGGACAGAAATCTCATGTCTCTAACCCACTCACTCCCCAGTGTGGGATTCCTGCAAGCCCTGAGCTGTCTATGTCTCCCTATAGAGGTATTTCAGGTTTGCTCCTACAAGCGTACAGTACCAGGAATTTTAATTGTCCTAGATCAATTTTTACATTACCTTCTTGATTTAGCATTCCATTACCATATCAGGCCCCATGGCCACACCCTAGAGAAGTTAGCAGATACTCAAGAGAGCTTGCTCATGTACTGATCATTCTTGTTTGCTAAACCATTTGGCTGCTCTGCCCTTCCTGTGCCATCTCTCACTGGTAAGGAAGAACAAAGGGAAAAAGTGAACACTAACTGGATGCCAGACTATAAACTAAGTTACAGCACTCAAATTACAGAAAGAGTACTCATCAAACATAGGACCAGCTAGGCAGGTAAATAAGCATCATGTATGTCAGGTTTTGCAGAATTTCTTAAGTTTTGTATTACTCAAATACTGGAACTAAATAAAGGTAGAGTTTTTTCCTTTTCCTTTAAGAAATAATTTATCCTAGTTTTCTATATTAGAGTTACTTCAAGTTATACTCTATAGAAAAGGACCTTTCAAGCAAAATAATCCACATTAAAGTTTTAGGTTTAATATGAGTGCTCTGGTGAAAAGTACAAATATATCCCAGGCCAACATATACAAAACCAAGTTTATACACATTAAGCTTTTAAAATCTCCAACAAGACTAAATGATCTATATGAACTGTGGGGAAGTGAGGGGCCTAACAAAAAGCCTTTGCAAATAAGGATACGGTTGACTTCTAAAAGAAGCTTCTAAAAATGTGTATTTTCAGACCAGTGTTCTCTCCTAAATATACCACAAATAAATAAATATAAAACAAAGTAATCTGTACCAAGATGTTCTCAGCAGTACAAAGATATTATAACAGCCAATGATTAAAATCAAAATCACAATTAATACTGAAATTATGTGATAACAAGGGGGACAAACTGTGTCAACATTTACATAAGGATAAGTGAAAAGTAAAAAAACAGGTACCCTTACAAAGGATATTTGGATATACAGAACTGAGCACTTAATACTAATCAGGGTCTTATTTTTGTTAAGTTACTAATTTTAAAAATCAGGTAAGAATTTTAAAAATATATTTCACTAAATTGTCTATATATCAGTTTATGCATAAGATCTCATGACATACATAAGAATTCTACCTTAAATTTTTTAGGATGAAGCTGTGTATAAATGTAGTTAAAACCTAAGTTTTTAGCCAATTTAGTGATCATTAAAAAATATTTATATCACGATAATATTATTTAACCTCAATAGTACATTTCTAGTCCTCCTTTGATTGTATTAGCATATTTTTTTCCCTTAAAAATGGCATCTGTTAGTAGTAGAATGGACAATTTAATAAAATGTCACATGAAAAGCCAAGGTACCTAGATATATGTCCTGAGTTTGTACCTCTAACTGGTTCATCTTGAAAACTGTGTTTCGGTGCCTTCTTTTCTTCTCTAAAGAAATGACACCATATAATCACCTAAATCGCTGTATATCAAAGATGTATAATAAATATCAACTCTTCTCCCCTCTACCCTCATAATAAATAATTATTGAAACAAAATTTACTCCTTCCTCCCCACTCTTCCTAATTTCTTAAAGTGGTCTTACCCTACCTCTTTTCCACACTGACTCCCACAGAACCAATGAAGCACAGTCACGGCAAGCAGTATTAAGAGATGCCACCAGCATATATATATCCCATTTCCAGAAAACGTATGAATACGTACTTAAACACAGTGCCACATTTCTCAGACGAAATATTCACATAAAACATTCTCTTTGTCCTTTAACTCTGAGGGTGACCCTTAAAACAGCCTCTTTTCTGCAGTACAATGGAAAAAACAGCCTCACGCTTAACACCTTGAGCTCTATTAGTCAGTGACACAACAACAGACTCTCCCCACCTGTCAGGTGGTAAAACAGGTGTTAAGTCTGTCCATACTAGGCCTACAGTGATGCTTCAATAATTTATACCAGGCTGCCTAATTTTACTCTTAAGAATTTCTTTTCCCCAAGCCTAACTGTACTTATTTTTCTGTCTTTTGAGACACCTTCTCTGAACATAATTGTGGTCTCTCTGCAGTCCTCTGCCAACTTCCTGTGGGTTTGGGAAGCAGGGTAACAAAGAGAAGTATAAACTGAATTAATAAGGTAATTCTGGTGGTCAAATTAACAAAATAATGGCATCTACAAAAAAAAGTTCTTAATCATTATTTTCCCCAACATGGGCCCCTCTGGTAAAGCCTATGAACCCCCTCCTAGAAAAGTATTTTTAAATGCACAAAATAAAATACACAATATTACATTAAAAAAAAATCAATCATACTGAATTATAATATCAAAAATATAAAAAGCACAAATTTATAATACAGTAATATATATGCTTCTTTGTTAACCTTTAAATCACAATATCTACCAGTGTATCTAATAATTAAACTTTAAGTAATAATGAGTATTAAATGTCAATTTGAGATCTGCAATAACAGTTATTCATCATGAAAATATCTGCAATTTCTATTAGAAACAGTATCTGCTACTGCTGCCCACATTCATAATGGAAGAAAACGTGTAAATAAAGATGCAATTTTTTCACTATTCAAGTTCACAGACCCACAGTTTTAAAACCTCGAATATACAAAGAACTATGCTTATTAAATTTTTTAGCTCTGTTAAGTACTGAATTTAATAGAAATAATAATGTACTTTTACCTATATAATGCCATGTGACTCCACAAGTGAAGCAGAGGACAAGAATTTTTAGTTCCATTTTGCAAAAAAGAAATAAGGCCAAAAGCAAGGATAAGGGTAGTAAATGGAATTATTTGTAGAATGCTCACTCTTCAGCCACTCTACCTACATTATCTAATCTTCCTAATAACTGCCATTCCTCCCTCTGCTCAAGATAAGTATCACAATCCCTTGTTCTTCTAATTAAGGAAATTAAGATTCAGATAAGTCACTTGCCCAAATAAGGCTAGTCAACAAAGTCAGAGGTCCTTCTAAATTCAAGTCCTGTGCTCTTTTGGCTATCCTACTCTGCCTTCCTCTGACATCATTTTAGACAAGCTCATTCCAATTACCAGAGCTTTTCAAGAAGTTAAAGCTCTATCCTCTGTTGTTTTCAGGTCAAAAAGACTACCTCTAAAGACTTGTTGTAAGTGCACATTAATACTGGTATAGTCACCTCTGTAAATTAATATCCTGTAACGGTGACATGCAGTTCTAAATAAGGTATTAAGTGCTTGCTTTTGTAAGAACTGACTTTTGTTCAAGGAAATAAAATATTCAACTTTTTTTTTTTTTTTTTTTGCGGTACACGGGCCTCTCACTGTTGTGGCCTCTCCCGTTGCGGAGCATAGGCTCTGGACGCACAGGCTCAGCGGCCATGGCTCACGGGCCCAGCCTCTCCGCAGCATGTGGGATCTTCCCGGACCGGGGCACGAACCTGTGTCCCCTGCATCCGCAGGCGGACTCTCAACCACTGCGCCACCAGGGAAGCCCATATTCAACATTTAAAAGCAATACACACGTTACTGGAAATGCAAAGCAAATTTCCAGCACTTAAAACAAATATAAGGCACAAAGCAAAGTTTTACACTGAATTTAAATTCTTTTCTAAATGAATTTTGTAAATTTAAAAGAAACACCATGCCTGTATTGCTTCCTAGGAGGGTATAAAAACAATACATTACCATTTGCAAAAATTAAGTTTAAATGCTAAAAGGTAAGAAAACTAAATCCAGTGCAATTTCTTCATCTTACAGTTAAGGAAACATCAAAATTTCATATAAGAAATGATTAAAAATGGAAAAACAAAGATACGTTCATGTAAGTCACCTAGGTAGAAGGAAAGAAGAAAAGTCTCAAACTGACCTGAGGAATTCTCACAATTCTATATATGTTTTGAAACACTAGATACTACAGTAGCTTATTTTCAAAACAGAATAAAGTTAATATGTTTCTTAAATATCTTTAAAATTAGATATTTAATGATATTTCTTAAATATCTTTAAAATTAGATGTTTCTTAAATATCTTTAAAATTAGATATTTAAAGATATTTCTTAAATATCTTTAAAATTAGATATCTTTAAAATTAGACAGTATTCGCTCATGCAGTCAATAAGGCTATATGGCAGTTCTATCATTAAGTTTCTAACTTTCAAGATATTCAATCCCCCTTTTGAGAAATTGGAATGGTGTCTGGCTCACAGTAAGGCCTCAGATGTTTGTTGATTTTTTTTGGTAAATTAAGTTCATATATAATACTCACTTGATTATTATCAAGGGTAATACTTTCCTCTCATCTTTTACATTGTAAAGTGAGCAAACTAGAAAGCAATAGGCTATAAGAGACAGCAACCGTGAACGTGGTAGGGAAAAAAAAAAAAAAAACTCCCAATGAGGTCTCCCAAATACAGGCCTTTATCGCCTCTACCTAAGTCTCTTTCAATAATCTCATTTAATTTGACAAGCAGGGCTCCCCTGCTGGCGCGGTGGTTGAGAGTCCGCCTGCCAATGCAGCGGACACGGGTTCGGGGCCCCGTCCGTCCTGGAGGATCTCACATGCCGCGGAGCGGCTGGGCCCGTGGGCCATGGCCGCTGAGCCTGCGCGTCCGGAGCCTGAGCTCCGCAACGGGAGAGGCCACAGCAGTGAGAGGCCCGCGTACAGTAAAAAATAAAAATTAAAAAATTAAAAATAATAATTTGACAATCAAATTAAATTTAAAGGCCACCTAATTTGACACATTTAATAATATCTATAATTATCATGCTGCTTGATGATTAGATGTAAATAGTAAGCACTTTAGGTATACAGTCATCCCTTGGTATCCACAGGGGATTGGTTCCAGGACCCCTCTGCAGATACCAAAATCTAGGGATGCTCAAATCCCTTACACAAAATATATGTACATTTATATACATACATACATATATATAAATATAAAATATATTTGCATATAACCTACACACATCCTCTCATATACTTTAAATTATCTCTAGATTACTTACAATACCTAATACAATATAAATGCTATGTAAACAATCGTAAATACAATGTAAATGCTATGTAAATACTTGCCAGCATGTGGCAAATTCAAGTTTTACTTTTCAGAACTTTCTGGAATTTTTTTTCCAAATATTTTCAATCCAAGGTTGGCAGAACCCACAGATGTGGCGTGTCAACTGTATATACCAACTTTGCTTAATAACCAAACTAGGTTTTTATAGTTTCCTTAAGTCTAGATTCCAGAGACAGCTTAAATATCAAGAGCACTCATGATGTCTAACAAAGTTTAGTCCATCCCACACACTCAATAAAAGTCAAAGGGTGATTAGATTCAATTAACCATGGCTGAGATTTCCTATGTCCCCATTCTCCCTTTTATTAATGGTCCCTCTATTATACTCGTACCCACATCATTCTGAGTACTAACAGGATTTTCAGTTACAATTTAATTTATCAAAAGGTTATTAGTTAATTTACAGAAACAACAAGAAGTTTTGGGTTTTTTTTGAAGTACAAAACAAGAAACACCCAGAATTCACATCACAGAAGACTATGCTTACAACACTGTTACACTGAATATGAACTCCAGTTTATACACACAAAGAGCACTTAAGCAAAAACAGTTTATGGTATACAAAATGGCACAAGTATATTCCCATTAGAGTGTGACGTTCTCATTATCTTACTGAACAAATGCAAAGAATATCTGGCATATGATTATAAATGTCTGAATGTATGAATAATACCTTAAAGCAGGGGTCAGCAAATATTTTCTGTAAAGGGCCAGGTTAAGTAAACGTTTTAGGTTTTGTGGCCCATACAGCCTCTGTTTCAACTACTCTGTTGTTGTAGCACAACAGCAATCATAGATAATATGTAAACCAATGAGCCATCATGTGTTCACATAAAACTTTGTTTACAAAAAAGGTAGTAGGCTGAATGTGGCCTTCAAACCAGTTTGCTGAACTCTTCTCCAAATGGTTAACAGTAAAGAGAATATCATTTTCAAATAAATCAACTTTACTAGAACCCAAAAGTTTCTTATTTCAAATGTATGTAAATTATGTAGAAAAGCAGAAAAGAAACCAGTGTTACTAGAGCATCCTATTCATATGCATACCGTATTTACATATATAACTAGCCTCTATAAAATGTACTTTAGAATTCTTCTAAAAGGTAACTGATACTGAAATAGGAAAAAAATAACTTTGTGAATTTGCAGGAGTTTCTATACATACTGGTTATTCAAAGAAAAAAAAAAACCTATACAACTACTAACCTGAAAGAACCCCTCTCTTCCAGGAAGTTAAAGCTAGGATTCACCATTAAATGGAACAAAGAAACAAAGAACTGAATCATATGGACCATATTTCCTTTCCAAACAGTTCCCAGGTAAAAAGCTACATATATAATAGGGACATTTCACTACCCAAAATCATAAACCCTTTTTTAAAGGACACCACTTTTCAGTGTCAGTTACATACCATACCCTAGAAGAAAAAAAAAAAAGTGAATTCATCTTCAATCATTAATCAAGAAAATTTGCACATGTACATGAACACTTGAGATTACCAGAAATTCCATTTTTATTGCATTCAAATGATGAAAATCCGAGAAATACTAATTACTTAATGCTCAACACAGTAATAAACACCCTTTCAATGTTTGTTACAAAATAATCTTATTTTTAAAGACTTTAAAATTGCAAATAAGGGATATATATAAAGTATATGTTTACCCTTGCATAAATATTGGCATTTTCTATATACTACAAGGAATAGCTAATAGCAATTACCTCTGAAAAACAGAGACCCCGACTGGGAGAGGTGGTGGGGGGAGGGTTCTGGGAAGCTGGGGAGAACTTTTACTTTTTCCTTAACATCTTTCTGGGTTTTTTTAACTTTGTCATAAAATTTATTAGTTTTATAGTCTTTAAAAATGGTTTAAAATATGTTCATTATAAATTAATATTGAAAAATATACCAGGAACTAATATGAACAGTAAAGGCAGGATTCTTCTGAAAGAGGCTAGAAATTCTGGAACTCTCTGGGGTCAGACTGACCATTTCTATCACGCAACAGGTGAGGATATACTTGCTGCATAAGTTAGGGAAGTTCCCTGAAGGCCTTTTAACACCATGAGGTTTAAAATAACCTTGTAAAGCTGGAGTCTATAGCAACCCAATCCAGTTCCACTAAATCCAGTACCCCAAGGATAATATCAGGGTCGTGAGAAGTGCCCACTAGCTCCTGGTCTGCAGGAGGTCCAAGCCATCCAAGAAAGGGTGACTTCCTCAACTTCCCAGATTCACAGCAATAGCACGATATGATATTAACTCTACCCTATCAAGTATGTTCACCAACATGGCTACCTTCACAATCTTAATAGAACACAATTTTAAATATTGGTTAAAATTTGCCATTTTTAAATTGTACAAGTTGAACTGAATCAAGTTAAAAATGGAAGAAAAAACAAGACTCCCATCATCATTCAAGATTTTAGGCTCCATTGTATTAGACTGTACACAGATTACATTAGAAGATTGAGAACTGAAATTAAGATAAAAGTACATAAAGACTTTCATTTCAACTGCCTGCCAAAGATAAAAATGAATAATAAAATCCAATTCTGCTCTTGGGAATAGTGAAGCAAAAAAAGAAGAAATAAGCCTTGTTCTCTCCCTGAGACTGAGTTTTAACAAAAGAGAGAAAGAACAGCAGAATCTGTCATTTCTCACCGCCACAGAAAAAAGGGTATCAGTTTAATTTCCAGTTAATACAAATGTCCAAAACAAAGGACAGACTAAACATACTTTCCCCACGCTGAAATTAATTACATTTAACTTCTGAGCCTCTCCTACATGCTCTGCCATGCTTGGGAATACAGGAGTGAACAAAACAATGTATAATCCACTAGGGCAAGAATTTAACATTCCTAAATGCCACAAATTTTGTCTCATTTAAATAAAACTGTAAAGAATTCCAATGCATGTCTATTCATTCCTCACTAATAATGTACTGTTTATTAAATCCCATCATATATTAAAAAAAGTGGTTTAGCAAAATAAACAAAGTCAGTGCAATCAACTTTACAGGATACCATTAACTTCAAAATGTTTTATTCAATACATTTTACCACATTTGAGGTAATTAGTCTCTGGAAGATAAAGCCCACTGGTTAAAGTAATGTAATACTGAAAATTTTTTTTTTAAATGCAATCCTGAATATTAGTCTCTCTTCTTAAATCCATCGATAATAATGCTGTTATGGCAAATGGATTAAGCCATTATTTATCCAGCAAAATGAACGGGGCAATTGTTCATTCAGAGCTCCGTCCGAAATATAAAAGAGTATTTAGTGTTCTAAAAAATGTATGCTCCATAAACAATAGACTGCAATGTCTAAGTCCAAGTGCTCGTTTATCAAATAAATTCTTATTATCTTGGGTTTTTACATTTACATCATGCCCGTCTTAGTGCCACAGAACTCATTAAAATGTCTTCTACACAAATCTCAACTGTATTTTAAAATGTATCTTTGATGAAGTTGACTTTTAACCTATTTCCAGCCTCATTAATAACCACTCCTTAATGGTAAAGAACGCTAAATACATGTTGTGAATGGTTAAAGAACCATGCCACATTTGCATAAAAAGTGAAGTGCTCTATTTAAACTGCAATAATGCAGTGCCCCTCACCCCCGCTTTCAAAGTTAGCCCAGGAATTAAGTTTACAACCCTTTAAAGGAAGGGGGGACTGTAATGTCTTCAACTAGTCTACTGGGGTCTAAGATACTAAACTGGGCTGCCTCAAAGGCCGAAGAAAGTTATGGGGCTCGGAGGCCGCCTTCAGCAGTAGAAGCAGCAGGTAGAGCCGGGGCCAGAACTGCGGCCCTCGCCGCGCGGGTGCGGGTGGCTAAGGGCGGTTCGCGCCCCAAACCCCGTAATGCAACATCCCTTTGCCACCAGGGCGGAACACACGTTCTCTAGTAATTCAACACCCTTACTTTCAAACTGGAGGCCGGGGAGAAGAAGTTGTAAAAAATTCCTTCCCTACATGGCAAAACGTAATTTTTCCTAGGCTTAAATCGGTATTCTCAAACTGCCTAGAAGGGACGAGCCAGGCCGAGCCCGGGGCCGCACCAGATCGGCGGGAACCTGACCGAGCTCGAGGCGGAGGGGGTCCGGGGCGGACGCTGAAGGCGGACCCACGCCCGAAGGGAGGAGAAGCGCGCACCGGCGTGTTCAGGCCGCAGCCACGACTCGGGCAGAGCCTCGCGGCTCCCGCGGCCCCGGATGCGGCCTGGCCAGCCGGGCTGTTAGGGCAGCGACACCGCGGCCCTCGCGGCGCGGCCGCCGGACAGCACTGGGCCCCGAAACTTCTCGCCGCCACCTCAGCGTCTCCGGCGAAGCCCGGGAACGGGAGTGGGGGAAGGTAGGGCGCCGGCGGCTTACCCCGAGAGTGGGCGGCTCCTTCCCGCCCTGCGTGTGGCCGGGGCGCTGCGCGGCGCGCCGGGTGTCGCGGCTGCGGCAAGAAGGTAGAGGCGGTGGAGGGAGCGATGGGCCGCGAGAGACGAGAGGCGCCGCCGCCACCGCAGACAGCTCCGCAATATGGCTGCCTGGCGGCTCCTCGGGGGAAAGGCGGGGCTGCCCCACGCCCCCCGCCTCCCCCTGCCGGCCGGCCGGCCTCGCGCTGCGTCCCGAGCAGCAACGCCGCAGTCGCCGCCGCCGCCGCCGCCGCCGCCGCCGCCAGACCTCCCACGCCCCGCCCCCGCCCCTCCCAGCCCCGCGGGCTCGCGGCCGCCAGCCGCGCGGAGCGTCTCCTGGGGTCCCCGTCCCGGGCGGGTACGCGCGAGGGCGGGGCTGCGGCTCCAGAGCCCCGAGGGAAAGAGGGAGAGCGCGGGGGTGGGGGACTCCTTCCGGGGAGGACTGGGCTTGAGCTAAGCCCGATGCTCAGGGAAGAAGAGCCGCCCAACCCGGAGCTGGGAGTGGGCCCGCCGCCTCCCCTCGATGGGCGGAAACTTGAAACTCCCGCTGGTGCCAGAAAACTCACCGAGGGCGTTTCTATCGCCCCCAAGGAGGAGTTCTTCCCCGAGGGAATCCAGAACCGAGTCGAGCGTGTTACTTGGCTGTTCAGCTTGAAAATCCTGGACCTGGAGAGAGAAAAAGACCTACCTTAGAGGAATTTATGCATGCAATAAAGAACTTTACATTATTTTTGCAGAATTTACCCAACTAGAAAAACTTGCTTTTTCAGGGGCAATTTTTAAACCGCCACCGAAACCTCAATGGATATGGCCCCAATCAAGAGTGCACATTTTTATCCAGGCAAGGATATTTGATAAATTTTTATTATCTCTGGCATTCTTCTGCAGTTGGAAGAAGTCGGTTAAAAGGAAAATGTTGGAAGTGGGACCCCAAAGAGCAGCCAAACCTAAATTATCCTAGACTTTGTGAAAGTTAGGCATTTGATCATGGTGTGACTCTAGCCCACTGACTTTAGTGGTCGGGACTAGATAGACTTCTGGTTCTGTCATCTACTTCCAAGCCCCTGTTATTTTCTGCTGGGATTCAAAGAGCAAAACTTGCTCTGAGTATAGAAACAGAAAGTGCACAAAATCAGATTCGCCGAGCTTGCTCTGTTTGCAGTGCTTTATATACTTTTTATTAATAAACTTTAGATTCAAATAAAACCTCACGAGTGTATTTAACTTCTATAGAACAAATAATTCATATACTTCCTGCCTTAGCATTTGCCTTCCCTGAGACAATAGCTTTTCCAGGAACTCTCTCCCCTGATTACTTTCACTAAATTTACTCTTTAGTGAGTTTCCACATTGCCCTTTGAGACCTCTCTGAACAATTAAAAGCCCCAAGAGTTAACTCAAAGGCCTTTAGATTCCTCAAGAATGGGAACCAGGTGTGTACTTTTTTTTTAACTATAAGATTACTCCCTGACCTTCTCCCTCGGGTGCAAGAATTATCCAGGTGACTGTCCAGCCTTCCACAACAAGCTGCGTGGATAAAGATAGTCAAAGTATTGTGTGAATTCCTAGATAGTACACTAATCAAATATACTTTTGCAACAGAAAATGAAGCATTCATTATCGTTTGTCACATGCCAGGCACTGGTGTGAAATGCTTTACGTGACTATTTCTTTTAATAATTACAACAACCCTGAGTTTGGGGTAAATATTATTATTGACCTTTTTAAAAAACCGATGAATAAAGAGAGCCTCAAAGGAGTTAAGTAGGGACATCCCTGTTGGCACACTGGTTAAGAATCTGCCTGCCAGTGCAGGGGACACAGGTTTGAGCCCTGGTCTGGGAAGTGTGCCACGACTACTGAGCCTGAGCTCTAGAGCCCGCGAGCCACAACTACTGAAGCCCACGTGCCTAGAGCCCATGCTCCGCAACAGGTGAAGCCACCGCAATGAGAAGCCCGGGAACCGCAACAAAGAGTAGCCCCTGCTTGCCGCAACTAGAGAAAGACCAGGGGCAGCAACAAAGACCCAACACAGCCAAAATAAATAAATAAATAAATTTATTTTAAAAAAAGGAGTTAAGTAATCTGCTTGATGTATTATAACACAGCTAGGAAGTTGCAGAGCTGTGACCAAACCCAGTATTATTTGACTCCAAAGCCTTGATTTTATCCTATACTCTTCAACAGCAAGCAGACCAAAAATTGTAATACTTCAGTCAGCTATCATATTAGTAAACATTTAAGTAAAGGATAATATTCAGTGCTGGTGAGATTAAAAGGGTGCTTCCAGACATTGTGAGTGGGAGTGTAAACTGAAACAACCTATTTAGAAACAGTTTGGTGCTGTGATTCAACCTAAAAAAAATTCATACTCTGTATCTGAGATTTTATCTGAATGAAATAATCTGAAATAGAGCAAAAGTTTTGTTCATAAGCTGTATGTCACAATATTATTTATAAGATGCAAAAATAAAGATTATGGAAACTAAATGTCTTAAAAGTAACCATAAGTACTTTGTAGCATTTTAGGTAACAATTTAAAAAGTATAGTATTAAGTGAAGAAAAACCCCACAAGTTATGAAACTAACCATGTAGTATGATCACATCTATGTTTAAAAACAACAAAACAAAACTATGAAGTGTTAGAAAAAAGGAAAAATTGAAACCCAGAGTTGTCTCAGGATGATGTTTCTATGGGTACCCCTCCCCCCCCGCCCCTTATTCTATTCTTCAGTATTTTCTGTATTACTTTTGCAGTGGAAAATATATATATATAAGGCTTAATTGAAATTTTTATTTCTCAGTTTAATTCCAACACTTCAGATTTTAAGGGGTAAAATCACATTTGCTAAAACTACTTTTTTTTAGAAAAAATCTGATGAACAATCTATTACTAAGTCTTCCATGCTAGAATCCTGCTCTACTCCACCACAATATATTGGCTAATTCTGAATTCTGGGATTCCGATGATTAGTTATAAAGCATTTGTCTCACTAGCACGTATAAGTCTTTCTTAAAAATGAAGAAAATTCAGTTTTGCAAGTACGGTTTATAAATGGAAGTTTTTTTGTTTTTTTTTTAATCTAGAACTAACATTGAGTTCCAGGCCTTTACTAGTTTGAATAACCCTTGTTCGTCTCCCTCTAGATTCAGTAATGGGAAAGGCAAACAAACAATGCTGTGTAATATGCACCATAATAAAGATAAACACATTATTGTCAAGGAGACAGAAGAGAGGGTAATTAACTCTGCCTAGAGAAGAGAAAGATAAGCAGAGAAGGGGAGAGTAAAGGAATGAGTAGAAGTTCCCTAAAAGAAGTGAGGGGAAAGGCAATTAGCTTGGGAGACACAGTGGAAAGATGGCATTGATGTTTAGACATAAGAATATTTACAAACAGAGACTTCAGAAAGGTAAGTTGAGGTCCATTCGAGTTCAGAATTTGTCCTTCCTCCTTGAAGAAATAGGAGTCCATAACAGGTATTCTTTTTTTGTTTGTTTGTTTTTAGTTTGTTGGTTGGTTTGTTGGCCATGCCATGCAGCTTGTGGGATCTTGGTTCCCAGACTAGGGATCGAACCTGGGCCCTCGGCAGTGAAAACACAGAGTCCTAACCACTAGACCACCAGGGAATTTCCATAATAGGTATTAAGAAGAGGAATAATGTGATCTGATTTATGTTAGCAAAGTAACTGGCAGCCGTGTGGATTGCTTGGGAGAGAGGTTCAATGACAGTGAAAGTGGATGTTGAGATTCTGAGGGATGCCTTATGTAGACAGTTTTGCCTCTAGCACAAGAGGATGAGGGTCTGAACTTGGGAGGTTTGTGAGGATGAAAAAGAGGAAATAGAATCTTTCAAAAGATTTGAGAAGTAAGAGAAAAGGAGACGTGAAAATGTTTTCAGGGTTTCTGATGGATACCATTAAGATAAATGCGGATTGTAAAAAAAGTAGAACTGAGAGATGAAGATAATTAGGCAGGTTAGGAAGATGCTGACTTTTAAGTGTCTACGGGCACTCTAGGACTCAGTAACTGGAAATATATGAACTATAAGTACAGCAAATGAGATATCCAATAAATACTTGTTAAAGAAATGAACATAGATAACATGCTAAAATAGGCCTTTCATTTCCAACTATTTCTTTGGAAAATATAGTTTCGTTCAAGCCAAGGATTTTACTACAGTTTAGAATTAAATTAATCTGGAGCACCATAACATACTAAAATATTTTTCCATCAAAAAGTTTTATTCACAGGAATTCCCTGGTGGCACAGTGGTTAAGAATCCTCTTGCCAAGGCAGGGGACATGAGTTTCCCTGGTCCAGGAAGATCCCACATGCCGCAGAGCAACTAAGCCCGTGTGCCACAACTACTGAGCCTGCTCTGTAAAGCCTGCGAGCCACAACTACTGAGCCCACGTGCCACAACTACTGAAGCATCTGTGACCGTGCTCCACAACAAGAGAAGCCACCTCAATGAGAAGCCTGCACACCGCAAGGAAGAGTAGCCCCCGCTCACCACAACTGGAGAAAGCCCACGTGCAGCAACAAAGACCCAACACAGCCAAATTAATTAATTAATTAATTTAAAAATGTATTCACTATTTTTTAAAAGCTACAGCAATGTAAAATCACTATTTTTAAAACCTATACATAGAAAAAATACAAATGTGAATCTTCTGTTGTAAACTGTGGTATTTCATACTATTCACACTATCTTGCATATTTAAGTACATATTCACAATGTGTTCACCAATATAACAGACCTCAGTAAAAACAGGCAAAGTAAATAAAACTATCTTATCATCTGCTTTGTATGCCTAGTAAGCCATACAAATTTAACTGCTGATATAAGCTATAAAATTTCAGTACAGTCAATAGAGGTTTCATGTCCAATGTACCCAAACTAAGAGTCAAGAAACCACAGGTGGATTCCTACCTTTACTCTCTCCCTATCTAAGATTAAATTACATAGGTACATAATTCATAATGTGATCACAGATATGAGCATGTAGTCTTCAACAAAGACAAGGTAAAAGTTATTGCTTAATCCTCTCTGCTTAGGTAATAAAGCCAATTTAGTTCATGATAAACAGCAATAACATTTCAGAGGTAAGTAATAAATGGAGTGGAAAGTGTCCAAGTGAGGAAATCTATAACCTTGGCTTTATTCCCAATTCCTACCAACAAGTTGCTAAGTGACCTTGAAAGAGCCAATGGACTAGTCTGTACTTTACTTGCAAACAATGTTAAAAGAGGGAGAATGTTATATACACCTTTTGGGCCTGTCCCAGAGATTGTTTTAAGGCATTGTAGATTTTCAGAACTAGACAAGGAGCTCAAAAAGCACTAAATCCCCTCCCCAGTATTACTGTGAAATGGCCAATCCATCCCATCAGCAGTGGTTTCCTGCCACTGACTATGTGAGACTCTAGGAACATCTTTTTCTTTTTCTTTTTTTTAATGGACTCAGTTTTCTCATCTACTAAATAAGGGAGCTGGATTAGACAGACAATCTGTAAGCTTTCTTCAAGCTCTAAAATCCTTCATTTCTGACTGTGATTCACATATAAAATATTTGATTCTCATACATAACAATGAGTAATTTCTAGAATTCATTATGTATTTTACAACATAAAGCATTTACATGGAGGATCACTTACCATGATATTTCACAATTTTTGACTCAAATATCCATTAGTTTATGACCCATTAAGCTTTGTACATTGTTAGACTTTCCTTGCCTCATTACAGAGCTATAAATAAATAAATGATAAATATTCGCCCTGAACTTAGCATTGAGTATTCTAGGTAGCTGTTTTCTAGTTTATAACACAGTAGTTTTATTTTAATTTAAACCTATACAACAGTGTTATTTACTGTCAAGGAAAGGTACCCAGCACTTTGCAAAGTGTCAAGATTTAAACTTTTCTGTGGTAGTTTTCAAATATAACCACAAATTATTTGATACCCATCAAGAGATGGGGCCTAATTTCCCTTCCCAGGAATGTGGGCTGAACTTAGTGACTTGCTTCTAACAAAAGAATAAAGTGGAATTGATGGCATGTGACTTCCAAGACTACATTATAAAAGGCACTGCAGCTTCATTCTGGCTGGTTCTGTGTGGGATCACTTGCTTTGGGGCAAACCAGACACCATGTGATGAGGACACTCAAGCAGACTTGTGGAGAGGCCCATGTGGTGAGAAATGGAGCCTCCTGCCAGGATCCCATGAGGAAGTAAGGGCTTCTGCTTACAGCCCTGTGAGTGAGCCACTGTGGGAGCAGATGAATCTTCGAGCCCCAGTCAGGCCTTCAGATGACTGTAGCTACTACTGACATTCTGAATGCCACCACCTGAGAGACCCTGAGCAAGAACCACCAGCTAAGCTGCTCCTGAATCTCTGACCCACAGAAATGGTGAGATAATGTCTGTTGTTTTAAGTCACTGAAGTTTGGGATAATTTTTTTGATCAACAACAGATAACTAATGTATTTACCTATAAGGAATTTCTACTCTAATTAGGCCACTCCTTGTTTTCAAAAAATGATTGAATTACATAACACAATCACACAATTTTACAGTAGAACTGGACAGGACTTTAAAGTTTGCCTCTTATTTTGCAGAAACAGAAATTAAGATCTGCAGAGTTTGTCTCGCTCAAGTCTGGTGTGCTTCCATTATTCCCTATCTCAGCTAGAAATGCAGGAGCCATCCTAACACTTTCCTTCACCTCCTTCATACCCAGCCTGTTACTATTTAATCCTGTCGCTTTTACCTCCTCTTGTGTCTGTCCACCTTTTTATATCTATCCCACTCCCAATCGGGTCACACAACAGTTATCTCTTCTGGACTCCAGCAGTAGCCCCCTAACTGGTCTTCTCACGTCTACTTGTGCCTCCTACAATTAGTTCTCGGTACTGAATCCAGAGTTAATTTGTTGAAAAAATTATGATTATCTCACTTCTTCCCATCTCCCTGCCCCTCCCTACCCCACACTCATTTGTTGATTCCTATTGCCGGTCATTGGTTTGCACTTGTTCTCTGAGCTCAAGCCACTCTGGCCTATAATTCCTAGAATATGCCTGATGTCCCACCCAGGGTACTGAGACTTTGCATACACAGTTCCTTCTGCCCCATTCACCTAGTTGACATCTAACCATCTTTTAGATGTCCATCACAATCAAGCCTGTACTGACCACCCTACTACCCTGGTCCAATCTCCACGTAACTTTTCTTCACAGTGTTTAATAGCAGGTACATTGTTAACACATAGATTTTTTTCAAACTTGACGTCTGTCCTCTTAAACTACCAGTCTAAAAATGTAGATACAATGTCAATTTCTTTTTACTCTTGTATCCTAGCACTTAGCATGATGTGCAGAACATTATAAGGTGGCCAAGAAATATTTGTTGAATGAATGAATGAAATCGCCCAAGAAGTTAGTGTGGGACTAAAATCCAGGTTTCCTGACTCCAAGGTTTAATGTTATTTACAACACCTGCTGCTCTCAATTTGATGTATTCAACTCTAAGTACCAATACAATACATTTATTAAGTGCAAAGAAAATCATTGACATTCTTCAAATATTGTTTTTGGCAACACTAGTGATATACAATATCTAGGCATAGTTACTGTATTATAATGACAAAGCTGTCATGTAGACTTATTTACTTTGTGACTTTGCCACTTATTTCCTGAAATACAACTGTGATGGTTAATTTTATGTGTTAACTTGAAGTCTAGATAGCTGGTAAAATAATTGTTTCTAGGTGTGTCTCTGAGCATGTTTCTGGAAGAGGTTAACATTTGATTGGATAGACTGAGTGAAGAGATCTGCCCTCACCAATGTGGGTGAATCATCCAATCCATTGGGGGTCCAAATAGAACAAAAAGGTGAGCGAAGGGTGAAACCTCTCTCTCTCTTTTTTTTTTTTAGCTGGAGGTGCATCTTCTGCTCTTGGATGTCAGAGCTCCTGGTTCTCAGGCTTTTAGATTCTGGGACTTTTGCCAGCAGTCCCCTGGTCCCCAGGCTTTCAGACTCAGACCATATTACAACACTGGGTTTCCTGGCTCTCCAGGTGGCAGATCGTGGGAATTCTTCATCTCCATAATCACATGTGAGCCAATTCCTATTAAAAAAAAAAAAAACTCCTCTTATACATATCTCTATATATCCTATTGGTTCTGTTTCTCTGAGAACGTTGAGTGAGCAATACAACAACCATTACTTAAAATAACTAAAACACAACTTGTACTATAAATTGCTTTACACAATATGAAATTTATTAAGTTAGTAATTGAATGTATGAATACTTTTTTTACACAAGAAGCTAACATACAATATAAGTTTAATGATTACAGAAAAGTTGGAGAGACTGTCTGAATCAGAGTTGGCTATTGCTGATAAATATCTAGCTGTTATGATAACTATGTGTGAAGAAAAGGGACAAACTCTAGGCCCTCTGCAAATCCACTTAAGTCCTTGATCTAGTCCAATTATTAGTCTCTGGAGTGCTTTTCAAGTCACTGGGTTGTGCCTCTGTTCCCTTCCTCAAGACTCCTTCTATAGGCATTGTAGTGACCTGATTCCAAAAAAGAGTACCTAGTGTGGCACTGAAGCATTGAGGTAGTGACCACTCGACACTCTGACCGACTCTCAGTTGTAGGGTAAACATGATGGCTTCCAGGGTGCAGGTACAGGGCATTATGTAAGTTCTTCATGGGAAACATAACAGAATGACATTCCCAACTAGTGAAGGACATTTTGTTCAAAATTATGGTGTAACTAATTTGGAATTTGAAAAATGTCCCCCACCCCACCCCCGTGGAAATGATTTTGAAGGGTGGTTCAGTTCTGAAGCTAGTCTGCAGAAGCTTATTAAAATGTAATGTAACTGGACCCACAGTAATGTGCAACCAACTGAGGTTTGTAATCATGTTTCCATTGGAATGTATATTGGAGTTTCAACTTGAGATGAAAAAAACATATCCCTTTTTTGACAGATTGAAATTCATTCATTCATTTATTTAATCTGTCACTCAATCACTGAACATTTATTTAGCATTGGCTATGATGCAGGCTCTGTTCTAGGTGCTGGGAACCCAAGATTAACAAGACTACTTTGCCCCCGAGAAAGTCAGTCTACTGGAAGGGGTAATGTCAAAGCAGAAAATTACAAAATAATTTGAAAGTTACTCTAGCTAAGCCCTCTTCCCGGGCTTATATATTCATTTCCCGCTTAACATCGCTACTTGGTACTCAGGAATCTCTCAAACTCAACATGCCCAGAGCTGAACCCATCATCTTCTTCATTAAACTTCCTTTTCCTCTTTCCCTTCCCCCTCCTCCTCCCTCTTTTCCTCTTCCTCCTTCTGTATATGTTCATCTCAATTTGTGAAACCATCTTCCGATGAGACATCCATCATAGAAGCCTGAGAATAATCCTGAATTCATTCAACCCCCACATTCCATCAGTCATCAAGTCTTACTAACATTATCTCTTAAAGAGTCTTCTAGCCCACTCTTCCTCTCTAACTCTGCTACCTACCACTGTATGAATCCAGGATACTGGCAAGTCTCCTAACTAAAATCCCAGACTAGGGTTCTTTCTCAAACATATCCTTCATAGAGTGCTATTTCTTACGTTTTCTAACTAGAGAGCTTAGCACAGGGCCTGACCCACAGTAAGTTCTATTGTAATTAATGTCATGTATTCATGCAGATGAGAAGCATTGACAGGCCAGGTTTCTGAATGGGTAGCATTCTATTTGTTTTATGTTAGTCTGGAATGTCAACATTCTGGTAACTCAAAGGTGATCGGGTCACTGGATATCTGGCTTATATAATCTAAATTTGCGAGAGGTAGTATAATGTAACGGTAAAAATTTTGGCCTTTGAATCCAGTGCTGCCATGTAAGGAATATAAAATGACACTTGATGTTATTTTTTCTTCCTTTTTCTTTTTTTTATTCCAAAGAAAGTCAATTTTCTACTGGACCAGTTAGGATTAAGCTCAGCAGAAACTGACTAAAAGCCCCAAATAACAGTGGTTTTGAAAAGATAGAAACTTCTCTCTTAAAATGATATCCAGGTAGGCATTCTAAAGCTGATGTGGTGTCTTCCCAATCACCAGGAGCTCCAACCGCAGCCTTGTTATCTTCATGCTCCACCATCTTCAACATGTGGCTTCCAACTCATGGCAAAAGATGGCTGCCCCAGCTCCAGCCATCATATTTACATTAAAGCCAGGAGGAAAGGAGAAAGCCATTCCCATTCTTTTAAAGGGATTTTCCAAAGTGTATGTGTGTGTGCATCTTATTAGATTTTATTATATACATTACATATTATTATAATGTAATATATGTTATTATTATTATATTTATATATAAATAATAATATTCATTGGTCAGAACTTAGTCATATGACCAAGTATAGCTGCAAGAGAAGTTGCATACTACAGGGTTTACTCTGGGCAACCATGTATTTAGCTACAAATTAAAAATACTATCTTATATAAAGGAAGTAACAATGGATATGATAAGTGTCTTAACATGGGTTCCCCAGAAAGCAGAGGCTGAGACAAAGTGAATGGGCTCCCATTTACCGCGGAGGACAAAGCCAGGAGATAAGGAGTGAAAAGAGGGTGAGTGAGGCAGGGAAGGAGGGAGAGCCAATGTCAGAGTCCTTATTGAATTGCCCATCACTTTTTATCAAGCATAACTAACCACTTGATCTTATATGGTAGCCCTCAGAGAGGAGTGTGAATGACCACATCTCAGAACAGTGTGTCGAGGTGAGAAAGAAGGAGAAATTCAACCTCCGGTTCCTATCTCCTGTCATCTGAGATTCATCCCATCAGGTATTAACCTCCTTGCAATTCCAGCTGTTTGCCTGCATGCTGTATGGGTCCCAAGACATCTCATGCTTCAGCATCAATAGTGGAGCTTCAGCAAGAGAGTCAGTAGGCGTGTGCATGGGCATGAGGGGAATCATCATCACACGGCATCTGCATAAAGTCAGAGTGCATGCAGAGCTGGTACTGCAGCAAGAGCTGGGGCCAAACAAGAAGTCGAAACCCTGGAGACAAATGAGACTGACAGATCTCAAGGGGCATCTGATGCAACAAACATCCAACAGTCTCTCTGCCCCACTACTTTAAATTGGGGTTAACCTCTCACTGACAAAGCCAGTAAGTCCCTGGTACACATGCCCCAAAATGAGATACTTATACAACTGAATTTGTAACAACAATAACATTTAGCAACCACCTGCTCTAGACCAGGTAGTCTGCTAAGAGGTTCGTATGTACTATTTCATTGAATCCTCACAACAAACCCAGATGGAAAGTATTATTCTTTTTCTTTTACTATTTTTTTTTGCTCTTAATTTTCTATATGAAGAAATGAATGGACATATTAACATAGCTAGTAATAGCATATTAACATAGCTAGTAACATAGCTAGTAATTACTAACATAGCTAGTAATTAACATAGCTAGTAATAATTACATAGCTAGTAGCTAGTAACATAGCTACTAACATAGCTAGTAATCACCCAAGGCTTATTTGGGTGATCTCCTGAGGCAGGGCTTCTCTGAGGCAGAGCATTAATAATGAGAAAGTTGCAAAATCAGTGAGGGATTAAAAGAACATATTTTCAGGAAAGGAAACTTTATGATCTTAAAACACATGTCAGTATCTGATAGAAAAAAAAACTAATGATTTTTTCTTCTGTGCTGTAGAGTACATCCATCTATTCCTACCCAGAAACTAGCAGTGCCTTTGGTAGCAAAGTTCCCTGCTAGTGATAATTCCTGAGGACATGTCTCCTCTCCAGGCCTGGCCCTTTATTCATCCTTTTCTCCCAGATGATCCAAGTCTGACCATAGCTTTCTTCTGGCATCACCCCTCATTCCCCAGCCTGAATTTTCTTCCCTCTTTGACTCTGAAAACAATATAATTGTTTATTTCCTCCCTTCCTTGTCTATATGCCAGCAAATGACTCAGAAAAGTGTTTCTAAGGAGTTTTACAGCTTTTAAAAGAAGAAAAGAATCTGGGGGGGAGGTGGTTAAAATAGCATCACAGAGAAATTTCAAACTTATAAGCACTCATTTTTCCTTAGAATGTAAACCTAACTAGGTCAGACTGTCTAAGGTTTCTTCTCTTTTCTGGCCCAACATTTTGGTAAAAATTGGATCTAGACAATCCAGTTCCTTGATCTCTTATCTACCCTCAGCACTGGAGCCTCTGAGGCCTCCTTCCTTGGCTAAGGAAGACATCATTCTTTCCACTCAACCAAATCTCCTCTATAAATCTGTATGGAAAAGAACAGAAATACTGAGGAAGGGATGAGGTTGACAAAGGCTCAAGTGTGATTTATTCAAACTTCAAAGAAAATTCAGACTGCTCATCTTCACATTCATCTCTTCTTTCTTCACACAGAAAATCATCTAGGGCTATTCTGAGCATAACATCCAAACCCAAGGTGTCAATCTCCTTTATTGTTGTTTTATTCTCCACCATTTTTCTTGACTCTGAGATAACAATCATTTGTTCATCCAGCAAACTTTTGTAAAGAACCTGCAAAGCACCAAGCACCATGAAAGGCAGCAGGGGTAAGTTACTTGCACCTATCATTTCAATACTACCCTTCATCATTTCAACACACTTTTATAACATACTGCAATTTCTAATGAATATACACATTATTTACTTTTAAATCACATTTTAGATAATTTCTCTAAGTATGTTTCTGTAGACCTCATTCATAGTATATTTATTCATTCTTTGGCCTCAAATAGTATAACTTTTTGTCTGCTTCTTTACCATTTTTCTTTCCGAATACCCCACCAAAAACTGACACTGGACCCATGGACCTTGGCCCAGCCTGGATTCTCTCTGTAGTGCTTACCCACCAGCACCACAGACTGAGCCTACACCATTTGCTGAGTGCTGGACCAGCAAGGACAATCATTTGGGTGAAGGTCAGAGCTGTTAAAGACCCCAAAGACTCAGCATTCTATAGAATGCACAAAAATGAAAACGCCCTAGCACTTGATCTTTGTCTTAGTTTTCTTCCTGATATAACACAGTTTAAGAAAAAAACAGGAAATATTTCTGGATTGCAGATCTTAGAATGACTCTTCATGGCTTTACCTATTCATAGTCTATATTCATATTCATAGTCCATAAAATTTATACTTGATATCTATAGCTAAGTAATTGTTACTTCTCGCCAAGTGACAATTCTCTGCTGGAAAATAATAAAACATTAAGAAAAAGAAAAATAAATTTATCATTTCACAAATTATGCCTTAAATTTTTACTTATTTTTGTATCAGAATCAGAAACTATAGATATATGAGTTACAATGCAATGCAGTGTTGATGAATTTGACACTACTTGTCTCATAAATGTAATGCTTTGGTTTTTACTTTTCTGCAAAACTGACTCATGTCTTTTAAGTAGGATGTCATATCAAAATAATAATTTCCCTGAAGGAATTTCCTTGTTTCCTTAGACAATGGGTAGGGGGCGAATAGTGTTAAAATTTAAAAGCTCTACACTTCCCTGGTGGCGCAGTTGTTGAGAGTCCGCCTGCCGATGCTGGGGACGCCGGTTCGTGCCCCGGTCCAAGAAGATCCCACATGCCGCGGAGCGGCTGGGCCCGTGAGCCATGGCCGCTGGGCCTGCGCATCCGGAGCCTGTGCTCTGCGACGGGAGAGGCCACGGCAGTGAGGGGTCCGCGTACGGAAAAAAAAAAAAAAAAAAAAATTTTAAAAGCTCTGTAAGATTCAATACTTTGGAGAATATTGTAAGATCAGCTCTTTCATATATTTTTATATACTTCCAGTGGGATGTGAGTTGGTACAATATTCCTGAAAAACAGTTTGGCACCATGGGTCAGGAGTCCTAAAAATATTCATGCACTTTGATCATTAATCCATTTCTAAGAATCTATACTTAAAAATTAGGACACGGTTTAACACACACACACATACAAAGATGTTCAACACAGCATTATATAAATTAGTGCAAATTTGAGAACAACCTAAGTGTCCCTATGCAAGAAAAGTTAAATAAATCATGGTATATCCATACAAAGTAACATTTATTTTACAATAGAAAAATTGCATTTTTGGAAATTATATAATTACATGTAAAATGCTTTTAATGTAATGTTAAATTAAATTCAATATACAAAACATTACGTATAACATAATCCCAATTTAAAAAAATTATTATTTTCATATATGCATGAAGAAGTCTGAAAACAAAATAACAGCTGTTATTCCTGAGTGGTCAGAAATATATTTAATATTTTTTTCTATTTTCCACATTTTCTAAAGTAACTTTTAGTAATAAAATGTTATTAAACCATGTTTAGACACTTAAATATAACTTTAGCTTAACTACATAAATAAAGACTTTAAGAATGAATTTTGAAATGTTGGGTCAAGCACATGCACTTGGGTTGCTAACATTACAAAATTCACAAACAAAGGGGTAAAAAGAGCAATGTTTACAAAGCATTTCCCCCCCAGTTTTATTGAGCTATACTTTCTGTACAATAAATTGCACACATTTAATGTATAAAATTTGATGAGTTTTGACATATTGAGCCTCACAATCCATCACCATCACCACAGTCCAGATAATGAATACATACCATCCCCAAAAGTTTCATGTGCCCTTTTTTCCATCCATTCCTCTCTTTTCCCAACCCAGACCCAGGCAACCACTGAATCAGATCTTTGTTGCTATAGTTTGCATTTCCTAGAAGTTTATATAAATGGAATCATTCAGTGTGTATTTTTTTTGGTTGTGTTTCTTTCACCTTAGAATAATTATTTTGAGATTTATTGATGCCATTGCATGTATCAATGGTTTGTTGCTTTTCATTATTGAATAGTATTTCATTGTGTGGATGTATTGTAATTTGTTTTTCCATTCAATTGTTGATGAACGTTTGAGTTGTTTCCAGTTTGGAGCTGTTACAGATAAAGCTGCCATAAACATTTGTATATAAATTTTATATGGAATATATTTTCATTTCTCTTGAGTAAATACCCAGGAGTGGGATGGTTGGGTCAAATTGTAGGTATATGTATAACTTTTTAAGAAACTGCCAAACTGGTTTCAAAGTGGTGGCACCACTTCACATTTCCACCAGCAGTGTATGAGAATTCCAGTTGCTTTATATTTTCACCAACATTTGATATTGTCAGTCTTTTTAATTTTAGCCATTTTAGTGGATGTGTAGTGATACTGCATTGTGATTTTAATTTGTATTTCTCTAATGACTCATGATGAGATTTTCATGTTCTTTTCACTCATATATTTTCTATGCTAAAGTGTTCAATTATTTTGCCCATTTTTAACAAAAGTTTCCATTTGATTGGTTTATGAGGTATTTTAAAATTCTGAAGTCCCATGCATGGTAAAAGTTTTGCAACGATTTTCTCCCAGTCTGTGACCTGCTGTTTCATTTTCATACCAGTGTCTAAAGAGCAAAAGCTTTTTATTTTAAAGAAGTCCATTTACTAATTTTTTTCTTTTCTGGTTCATGCTTTTTGTGTCATATTTAAGAGCTCTTTAACAAACTAAATGTCATTAAAATTTTTCTCCTATGTTTTCTTCTAGAACTATTATAGTTTTAACATTTATATTTAGGTCTGTAACACATTTCAAGTTAATTTTTGCACATGATGTGAAGTAGGTTTTGAGGTTCATTTTAGGGGTTATTTTTTTTAGTACTATTTATTGAAAAGATTTTCCCTTCCTCATTAAATTGCCTTGGTACCTTTGTGGAAAACAAATTGAATCTATTTCTGGACTCTCTCTTTCATTACATTGATCTAAATGTCTGTTTTATGACAATTCCTCACAATTTTGATTGCTGTAGATTTATAGTAATTTTGAAACCAGGTAGTGTATATCTATTAACTTTATTCTTTGTTTTTAAAATTGTTTTGACTATTCCAGGTATGTTGCATTTTCATACAGATTTTAGAATCAGTTTATGAATTACTATAGAAAAAATAATGCTAATATTTTGACTGGAATTTCACTGAATCTACAGATCAATTTGGGAAGAATTGATATTTTAACAATACTGAGTCTTCCAATTTAGGAACACACTGCATGTCTCCATTAATTTGAGTCTCAGAAATGTTTTATAGTTTTCAATGTATAGGTCTTAACATGTTTGGTCAAATTTATTACTAAATATTTTTTGGTGCTATTATAAACGATATTGATTTTATACATCTTTTTTTTTCAAAATAAATTTATTTATTTTTTGCTGCAGTGGGTCTTTGTTGCTGCATGCAGGCTTCCTCTAGTTGCGGTGAGCTCGGGCTACTCTTCGTTGCAGTGCATGGGCTTCTCATTGCGGTGGCTTCTCTTGTTGCAGAGCATGGGCTCTAGGTGCACAGGCTTCAGTAGTTGTGGCACGCTGACTCAGTAGTTGTGGCTCACAGGCTCTAGAGCACAGGCTCAGTAGTTGTGGTGCATAAGCTTAGTTGCTCCGAGGCATGTGGGATCTTCCCGGACAAGGGCTCGAACCTGTGTCCCCTGCATTGGCAGGCAGATTCTTAACCACTGCACCACCAGGGAAGCCTACTTTTATAAATTTCAAGATGAGATTGTTCTTCACTAGAATGTAGAAATATAATTGATTTTTATATTGGTCTTGTATCCTACAATATTACTACATCCAGTAATTAGTTCTAGTGGCTTTTTTGTAATTCTGTAGATTTCCTATAGGTGATCGTGTTTCCTGCAAATAAAAACAGTTTTACTTCTTCCTTTCCAATCAATGTGCCTTTTATTTCTTGTTTTGGCTTTATTGCACAGCCAAAGACCTTCAGTACAATCTTGACTAGAAGTAGTAAGAACAGATATCCTTGCCTCACTTCCAATATTAGGGGAAAAGCATTCAATATTTACTATTAAATATGATGTTAGCTGTAGGTTTTTCATAGTTGCCCTTTATAAGACTGAGGAAGTTCCTTCCTATTCATATTTTGCTGAGAGTTTTGTTAATGATATTGAATTTTTAAACATTTTGAGCATTATTTGAAGTTTGAGCAATTACTTTAATATTAATTTTAAAATTTGCACCAAATACACACAAGAGTCATGTTTAATATTATTTATAAAATTTGCAATGGATTTATAGTATCTCTAATTTTAAAAAATGAAGAATTTTCTCATTAATATTAAAAATCAAATTTTTGACTTCTTTATGGCAGCTTTAGTAATAAATAGAACATTAAGTGATTTGAGGTTGAGGTTTTCTTTTCACAGTCAACAATTTAAATTTTAATTCCATATGTTGTGACAATGAGGAAAGTTAATTACTCAGCAGTTACTCCAATGTGCTAATAAATACAGATATTTGGTTTCAAAAACACATGTGTGACCCTAGAATTATACGTTACAGGTGATGCCTGGGTAGCAGTGCTGTCTTTGCTTCACTCTCCTCTTGATTGTGTGGAGACCAGGCTGCAGTATAGGCAAAGCGACTCTCCTCATTTATTGCAATGGGGCATCACAAGTCACATATTTTAAGGGATTTAGACTCAGGTAAAGTCAGCCTTGATGTAGACTACGACAGTGAAAAGAGAACCATTGAAAATAAAATTCCCCAAACACCCAGACTCAAAAAGCTGATACCAAAGTCCCATTGTTTATCATAGGTGCATGATGTACCATTTTATGAAAATATGCAAAGATATTATCATAAGTTCTAGACAGATTGTCAGGAAATCCTCTTTTTAAAAAAAGAAAGAAAAGAGCCACACCTAATTTACTATTCTTTGGAAAAATCCATTGGTTTGTATGATAAACATTAAAATAGACTTATTATACACCTGGCTAGGTGCCAAGCCATTCTTCTGTGAACACTGAGATAATGGACCTTCATTGTTCTCTGTGTTATCGCTGCCAGTTCCTGTCAGACTGGTCCTCAGCAGTTACATGGGCTTCTGCCATTTATCAAAAGTCTGAGGCTTAGAAGTCTTTCTCTACTTGTCTGAAACAACAATTCATTTGTTTAACAAACATACATTTGATGAAATTTGCAAGGTTCACATGTGACTGGTAAACTGTAAACAGAGAAAATGTGTAAAACCATATTGCTTTAGGAAAACTTATAGAATTGGCTACATTTATCTTTGGTAGAGACATTTTCTCCTTTCTTTGATTTGACAATGAATCATTTTAGATTTCACTAAAGTAAGAACTTTCTATTGTTTAAAGGCAGTCTTATTTGGTAAAACATAAGGTAACGAACTCCAGCACACACAGTTAGTGACAGTGTTACAAAATTATATAACCTTAAAGCAAAAAGGGACCTAATTTCATTTAGCAATAAATTTCCATGTTAGCTTTGTTCTTCTAGAGATGAAGATTTCACTGTGTCCTTTGGTCTTCTTTCTGCCATTTAACTTCTATACTACCAGGATCATAAAGTTATTTTGCTGAATTTTTTTTTCTATTTTAAGCACAAAATCCTCCAGTTCTGCCCTTTTTAGAAATAAGAACTGTTTAGTCAATTAGACTCTGAGCTAAACTGCATTTTTACAAATCTCTAAATGTGCGTTTATAAATCAGTGATAACATCAGCTCAGTAATTATCCTATGTAAACTTATAAGTGTGTTTTCTTTTGGTTTGGTTGTGTGAGTATATTGTAGACTAGACTGCAAAGGAGGACAATGAAAATAGGAAGACAAAGACATAAGTCTTGCATTCAGTTCCTAAATTCACTTTGGAAAGCTATTTTTGAAAAGTGAACATCAGAAATAGAAAGTGAAAAAGAAGAAGTAGGGAATTCCCTGGCAGTCCAGTGGTTAGGACTCTGCACTTCCACTGCAGGGGGCATGGGTTTGATCCCTAGTCAGGGAACTAAGGTCCTGCATGTTGCACGGCATGGCCAAAAAAAAAAAAAAAAGTAAAAAAGGAAGTAGGATTGTAAGATATTTATGTATTAGTTACAGAAAATGTTAATGGGTTTTTGTTAATGTCACATTTTATTTGCTTAGATCCTGCAGAAGAGATTAAGAAAAAAAATGTATAAAATTCTAACACAAAGGAGGAAAAGGTTTTTGTTTTTAAACTAGGAATAGATTTTTTAAAAGTCTCTCATTCTCTGGGCAATTTTGGAATCGTGAAAGCAGCTGTGTGTCCCTTACAGGGTATCAGGCACTCTCTGTCAGCAAGACAGGGTGAGCTGGAAGGCAAGCTGGGGTTGCCTGCACTTTTCCTGGCTTCCTTCAAGTTCTTAAACATACTAAGATTTCACAGCAATTTTTGTCAATGAGTTACATTTCTCATTTCTAGGGTTGAGCCCTGATGCTCTGCTCAAGACCATAGCCTCCCAGATTCTGTTCCCTGGGAAGGGAGAAGGAAGAAAGGACAGGGCAGAAACGTGCTGGGATCAGGTGAGAGGGTTTAGTTTCATGATAATTTTTGACCTGAGCAGATGTGGGGGGTTGCTTTTGAACTTAGCCACTGTCCATAGATGGGTGCCCACAGATAGGTCAGACAGGTCACCAAACCTTCCTGTTTTGGTTTTCTCTTATATTAAAGGCACTAACTTTATTGTGGTCACAACACACACTTATATCAAATCGTCCTGTGGTACACCTTAAGCTGACACAATGTCAATTATATCTCAATAAAGCTGGAAAAAGATAAGTAAGGGCACTGAAGACTACTTATTTCAGAGGAAGTTCTGAGATAAGATGACAGGATTTCCCTGTGAGAGAAGATAAATGCTTTTCTTTAGGATAATAAACATTCCACAATTCCATAGAGGCAATGCTTTATTTGTTCCTCCTGCCCTGACAATGGGAAGTCACAAAGCCTCATTCACCTCTTACCCAAGGTCGTCATGCAAGCACAAACTTCAAGGAAAAGGATAAAGATAAGGTAAAAATCCCTAGGAAGGAGGTAGTAGTATAACCTACTGTTCAGAACTTTTCCACATCCTTCTTCCTTACTTTTTGCTCTGCCTCAGATTCCCTGGCTCTGCCGCCACTGTATCTGCCTCTGGAGCATTTCCATTATTTATCCTGATTTAGATATGGGAGATCAGTTTTTCTCTGGGTTCAGCTGGGACTTAGTTGGAATTGGTTGGGGGGGGGAGGTGGCGGGAAGAACTGAAGGAAAAGAAAGCAAATATGAGAGCAGAGAAATGGATAGGTTTACAAATCCCAGATTTTTTATCCTAATCTCACCAAGGTTCAGCTATAGCCTGGTTAGATTGGCACTGTTTGAGGAGCTTACCCAGCTTCAATTCTTTTTCCTGGCCTCCACGCTGTCTGGCCAGATAGGGTGGAGGCTAGATTGAGCTCCTTGGATTTCTGGCCCAACGTCACTTTGGAAAAAACGATCTCTGGTGGAATCTCAGGAAGGATTTTTGGTTCCTCCGGAGCTTGCCTCTGTGTCTGTTCTCTAGGATCAGCTCTCTGGCTCTCAGTTCCAGCTTGGGGCTCAACTGATTTTCCTTCACACAAATCCCAGAATATTTGGCTCAGCTTTGTTTCTCTGTCTTTCTAAGTTGAAAAAACATCTTCCTCCCTGATTTGCAAGGATTCTGCCCCTAATCTTCAGGCATTTGGAATCAGCTCCAGCATTCCTGTTCATGTTTACGGCTCTGGCCCTTGGAAATTCTACTTTTGCTCTAATCCCTTCCTTTCTGCTTGGCTTGTCTCAAGTGAGTAGTTAGGGCTGGGTTTACCTTTGGGTGTGATATAGTACAATTTCTTCATTTTACACTAAGTCAATATCTGAGCTTCTCTCATGTAGCTTAGGTGGCCACAGTCCCCTAGAGCTTTGTCTTCCTCAAATGATGAGAAGCAGATATCTTCTCTATTTCTGTTTGAAAATATACACATCACTCATGGACCTCACCACTTTGTGGGAGCACACACACACACACACACACACACACACACACACACACACAGTCCTGATCACCAGTGAGGAAAGAGGAGTTTTCCCACCTCCAAGATTTTTTTCTGCAAAGGTTTAAAATCCCTGAACAAACAGTTTGGGAGCCCTGGCTATAGTTTTTACACCAAACAACTGAGCTTCTAGAGGCTTACATGGGGGTCAAGCACATAGGCTCTGGAAGCAGGCCATTGGATTTGAATATTAGCTTTGTTACTTACTAGCTAGTTAACTATTGGCAAATTACTTATCCACTTTGTGCCTTAGTTTTCCATCTGGAATATGGAAAGAAACAATAGCAACTACTACTATGGTTATTGCGACCATTACTTAATACCTGTAAAGCATATAGAGCAGGGCCTGGTACATCGTAAGTACTTGGTAAATGTTAACCCCCATTATTACCACTGTACAGGTCTCTTGAATAGATAAAATTTTTTTAAAGTAATGGTTGGTATAGTGGTTTTAGCAGTAGGACTGTAACCAAAATTTAGAGATTAGTTAAGGGTAACTCCAATGAACGAAAATGGACTGTGAGAGAGGATCCTTACTTGAAATGTTGAATAACTGTGTTTCAGTTGTAGGTACAGGAACCACCCAACATTTCTGCCACATTTTGTATTTGTGCTAGTATTCTCCTGTCCAGGAAAGTACCCACCAAAGTTATTTCTGTTTATGACTGGTTCTGCAGTTCAACTAGCTCACTACAAACTCAGATTCCATCTAACATGGGGCTGGCCTAGTCCCATGCTTAGTGTCAACAGGCATGCATATCCAAGGGATTCCAAGAAAACCTGTTACAAAAGATCTAACAATCCTTCTTATGGGATAGATCAAGTGGTCTTACCCTCTTCCAAAACAAATCCAAATACATCTTTCATCAAAGCCAAAACTCAGATGAGAAGGTTCACTTCCTTAGTATGAATAGATTCTAATGTAATAGCATCAATAACAGGGCTGAGCATGTTCCAATACAAATATACCAACCAAAATGTGAAAAACAGACACTTATCAGCACAGGATCGGTATAATTTCTCATTATAACAGCGACTGGCGACTTCCCTGGTGGCGCAGTGATTAAGAATCCACCTGCCAATGCAGGGGACACGGGTTCGAGCCCTGGTCTGGGAAGATCCCACATGCCGCATAGCACGCACACCACAACTACCGAATCTGAACTCTAGAGCCCACCTGCCACAACTACTGAGGCCTACATGCCTAGAGCCCGTGCTCCGCAACAAGAGAAGCCACCTCAATGAGGAGCCTGCGTGCCGCAATGAAAAGTAGCCCCTCTCCCTGCAACTAGAGAAAGTCCATGTGCAGCAACGAAGACCCAATGTAACCAAAAATAAATATATGTATATATAAAAATATATAAAACAAAAAAACAGCGACTGTACATATGCAACCAAATATGGAGTCGCGCTTCCACATGGGAAAGAATGAATATGCATATGAGAATTTCTTTGAATCATTCACCCATCACTTCCTTCCTCACTTTTCCCCTTCAGATCTATGATGCTCTTTCCCAGAGCATCAGCACAGAACTTTTGGTTACAAAGATTATAGATTTTTTTCCCTCCCAAACCCCCTTATCCACCACTATTTCAAGGAAGGTCATTAGATTAGTCTAAAAGGACTTCTTTTTTTACCTTTCTGTTTTTCTTTTTTCCTTCCTTTTAATAAACCTATGGATTTTAGGTGAAAACATTCAGACCTTCACCATTAAGTATCATGTTAGCCATAGGTATTTTATAAATGTTGTTCATCAAATTAAGGAAGTTCCCTTTTACTCATAGTTTGTTGGCATTTCTATCATGAAAGGGTGTTGGATTTTGTCAATTTCTTTTTCAGTGTCTAGTGAAATGATTACATAGATTTTGTCCTTTATTCTACTAATATAATGTATTTCATTAATTGACTTTTGAATGTTAAAGCAATTTTACTTGCTTGAGGTAAACTCTACTTGGTTGTGATGCATAATCTTTTCTATACTTTGCTGAGTTCTGTTTACTAATATTCTATTAAGAATTTTTATGTCTATGTTCATGAGAGATATTAGTCTGTAGTTTTCTTTTCTTGTGATGTATCTTTAGTATCAGGAAAATGCTGCTTCATAATACGGTTTGGGGAAATGTTCCCTCTTCCTCTACTTTATGAGAGAGTTCCTATAAGACTGATATTATTTCTACTGTAATGTTTGATAGAATCCAACAGGGAAGCCTTCTGGGTCTGTGATATTCTTTGTGGAAAGGTTCTTAATTAAAATTCCATTTATTTACATGATATAGATCTTCAAATTTTCTATTTCTTCTTGAGACAGTTCAGCTGGCATGAAGTAGTTTGTAGTATTCCTTTTAATTTCTGTTGGGTCTTTCTCATTTTTGATTTAGGTAATTTGTGTCTTCTCTTTTTTTACTTTGTCAATCTAACTGAAAGTTTATCAATTTCGTTGATTGTGTTAAAAAGTCTACTTTTGGTTTTACTGATTATTTTTCTATTGTATCCTTATTTTCTATTTCATTTCTTCCTTTTTTTTTTTTTTTTTACTGTGTTGGGTCTTCGTTACTGCATGCAGGCTTTCTCTAGTTGTGGTGAGTGGGGCATACTCTTCAGTGCGGTGTGCGGGATTCTCACCACGGTGGCTTCTCTTGTTATGGAGTGTGGGCTCTAGGTGCGCAGGCTTCTGTAGTTGTGGCGTGTGGGCTCAGTAGTTGTGGCTTGCAGGCTCTAGAGCACAGGCTCAGTAGTTGTAGTGCATGGGCTTAGTTGCTCCGTGGCATGTGGGATCTTCCCGGACCAGGGATAGAACCTGTGTCCCCTGCACTGGCAGGCGGATTCTTAGCCACTGAGCCACCAGGGAAGTCCCTATTTCATTTATTTCTTCTCTGACTCTTTATTTTTTTAATTCCATCTATTTACTATAGATTTGATTTGCTCTTTTTCCAGCTTCTTAAAGTGAAAACTTACATTATACATTTTAGATCTTTCTTCCTTTCTAATAGCAGCATATAAAGCTACAAATTTCCCTCTAAGTATTGCCTTAGTTGTACTCCATAAATTTTGACATGTTGTGTTTTCATGTTTATTCAGTTCGATATGTTTTCTAATTTCCTTTGTGATTTCTTCTTTGACTCATGATTACTTAAAAGTGTGTTGCTTAATTTCCAAATATTGGAGAGTCTCCAAATTTCTTTCTGTTGTTGATTTATAATTTGATTCCATTGAGGTCAGAGAACATAGTTTGTATGATTTCAATAATTTTTAATCTATTGAAATTTGTCTTATATCCTAGCATATGATCTCTACTAGAGAATGTTCCATGTCTTTGAAAAAAACATGTATTCTGCTGTTTGAGTAGAGAGTCTTCTATATATCAGTAAGACCAAGTTGGTTGGTGGTTCTGTTCATATCTTCTATATCTTTACTAATTTCTGTCTATTTGCTCTATCAATTACTTTGAGAGGAATATTGAAATCTCAAACTACAATTGTTGAATTGTCTATTTCTCATTTCCATTCTGTCAGTTTTTGCTTTATGTATTTTGTGGCTGTTTGTAGGTGTTATCTATTTACAATTGTTAACTACTCCTGGTGTATTGAAACTTTACCATTATGAAATGTCCCTCTTGGTCTCGAGAAATACTTTTCTAAAGTATATTTTGACTGACATATCCAGTCCAGCTACCATATAGTTTCTGTTTGCATTATCACCCTTTTCCATACTTTACATTTTATTTTACCATTGAGTCTTTGAATCTAAAGTGTGTCACACCTAGACAAAGAAAGAGAAAATCTTATCCATTTTTTCTCTTTGTTCGGATATAGATATCTTTGTGTTTATCTTACTTAGGATTATTTGTGTTTCTTGGATCTATAAATATTCGTTTTTCATCAAATTAGAGTTTTTGGTCATTATTTTTTCAAATATGTTTTTCTGTACCATTTGATCGTTCTTTTTTGGGGGGGATTCCTATTATATGTTTGATGTTATCCCACAAGTCTTTGAGACTGTGTTCATTCTTCCCATCTTTTTTTTTTTTTACTCTGTTGTTTAGATTGAACAATTTCTTTTTTTAAAATTAATTAATTAATTTTTGGCTGCATTGGGTCTTCATTGCTGTGTGTGTAGGCTTTCTCTTGTTGCAGCGAGCAAGGACTACTCTTCATTGTGGTGCGCGGGCTTCTCATTACAGTGGCTTCTCTTGTTGTGGAGCATGGGCTCTAGGAACATAGGCTTCAGTAGTTGTGGCTTGAGGGCCCCAGAGCGCAGGCTCAGTAGTTGTGACACACGGGCTTAGTTGCTCTGCAGTATGTGGGGTCTTCCTGGACCAGGGCTTGAACCTGTGTCCCCTGCATTGGCAGGCAGATTCTTAACCACTGTGCCACCAGGGAAGTCCCCAGACTGAACAATTTCTATTGCTCTATTTTGAGTTCACTGATGCCTCCTTCTGACATCTCAGATCTGCTGTTGAGCCAATTTAGCAATTAAAAAAATTTTAGTGTGGCATTTTTCAACTCTAGAATCTCATTTTTAAAAATAGTCTATATTTCTCCATTGGTATCCTCAATTTGTTGAGGATATATATTTTATATATATACATATAATATTGTCACAATATTTTAAAAAATTATTTGAACTTATTTATAATAATATCTTTGAAGTCTTTTTATGATAAATCCAACATCTGAGCTCACTAAAAGTCAGTTTCTGCTGATTACTGGGGGTTTTTTTTGTTTTTTTTTTCGGTACGTGGGCCTCTCACTGTTGTGGCCTCTCCTGTTGCGGAGCACAGGCTCTGGATGCGCAGGCTCAGCGGCCATGGCTCACAGGCCTAGCCGCTCCGTGGCATGTGGGATCTTCCCAGACCGGGTCACGAACCCGTGTCCCCTGCATCAGCAGGCGGACTCTCAACCACTGCACCACCAGGGAAGCCCTGCTCATTACTTTTTTACTTTCCTGCTTCTTTGCATATCTCATTTCCCTTTTTTTTTTTTTTTGTAAAACTAGACATTTTAGTTAATATGTTGTAGCAACTATGGATTTTGAGATTTGTCGGGGGGTGGGTATCTCTCCTGGACTTGAACTGCAGATTTCTTCTTCCCCGCAGTATGCAGCTGTTGATATGTCTGCTGAAATTTTCATTGCAATTTTTATTTCTTTCAGCCTAACCTCCTAAGGTTTACTTTTGTATTTTCATGACTTAGTAGTCAGCCAGTGATTTGGACAAAGTTGTTTCCAGATACCCCAAGCCTATAAGGCTTCCACACTCTGCTGATCCATTTCTGTGGTGATTGGGTAGGGCATTCAAAGCTTAGCCAATTGTCAAGTGTCCCTTGGCTTTTGCTTTCTACTGAGCTCTCTTGTGTCTCCTTTGTGTGTATGTAGAGTTTCACAGTCATCCAGAGATGTGTGAAGAATTTATTTAGCAGATATGAGATGAGTAATTCTTCAGTGGTGTCACATGCAGATGCAGAAAGAAGTAAAAATCATAAAGGCATAAGGCATTGATGGACTCATAAAGAAGCATGCTTGGGAGAGTAAAAGATGAAAACATTGCTAGTTAATATAACTGAAAAGGGACCACCATGAAGTCACTTAATCAACTGGTAAGGAGATGGTTTGTGTGTATCTCTTAAAGTGTTAGGCTTAGCTTAGCATATTATGACCTAGTGGGTCCTATACATAGAGTTTAATTTTTTATGTGGTATAAAATGTCCTTCAAGATCTGGCCCAATGTCTTCTTATCAGCCTCATTTTTCATGTCCCATCATTTTCACTTCTGCATGCAGTCCCACACATCATTTCATATGCCTCAATTACTTCATATGTCTCTGTTTGTCTCATCATTTAAGACCCAGAGAAAATATTATAAATTTTTGATACCATTTCTGATTTCTGAAAGCCAAGTATACTCTTCCCTGTGTGTTACAAACAAGAGGGAAGGAAAGAATGTTCAATAAATGATGGGGTTTTGGCTTGCTCTGGTACAGAGTAAGATTCAACTTATATCCTCATCTCCTTTCATACACCAAAATAAATATCTGATAGACATTTTTTAAGTGAAATATAAAAAAAAATAAGGGGGATTTTGGTTAAATATGATAGACTGAACAAAAGAAAGGACTTCTGACTTTTCTCTTCAAAACTCACTAAAATCACCTAAGTTCCTACTTAGGTAAGAAGGTAAGTGAAATAGTCTCAGCCTTTGAGCCTTTGAGTTCCAGAAAGATTCAAGCATCTAGTCTTCAGCAACCTTTGAAGACAGGGTACAGGGTTGGCCTGAAAACAGAAGGATTGGTTGAAAGGAGCAGTTAGTACACCCAGTTCTCCTCCTCTATTCTATGACCCCTCCCTCGCTTGTGCAGAAAACTGGAGCAAAATTCATTCTCTGGAGAAACTGAACCAGAGAGGCTTTGAACTCTGGAAAATGAGGTATAGATGAAAGTGGGGGTGAGCCACCAACATATTGAAAAGGGCAGGTTTTGGAGGTGTCAAATTGAAGTCTTAATAATAATTAGTCCTCTGTCTATAGACCAGCTATTCACCTATCTATTCTGGAAATGGTGAACCACCTCTGCAGACGAGCTCTGGTCCAGACCCTCTGGCAAGCTTACACACCATGGACAGGCTGTGTCTTTCTGTGGTAGCCATGCTCTCTTTGAAGAGGTCTCATGTCTCTGCTCAATCTCTTGTTTCTACATTGTTCACTCTTTCTTAGACTACAGCTTCTTTTTTGTACTTGCTACTTATGGATATTTGAGTCATCTTTACCCTTTTTAATAGTTAACTACCTTTTATTAGTTAACAATTCTTTATTTTAAGTTTCCCTTGCTCTAATTACTGGCATGGTTTCTGTCTCCTAACTGAACTCTGACTGCTATAGAATTCATATCTGGGGTGGTCCCAGGAGACAGACCCGAAAAGATGAATTTGGGGATTGGGTAATGTGTTGGGCTTCTTGCCAATGGGAAACAAGATGCTAGTAACCCATGGAATGCAGCAACATTACAATTAACTTATCACCTATGGTTAATTAAGTGCCAGTGAAATAAGTGTCGTGGGAGTCCACGCAGCTGTATTTGACTATTATAGACTCTTCTGAGTGCATTGTAGTGCTTACAGAATGAAAATGAAAATCTCAGGTTCTGTAACACTTAGTTAAAATCATGATCTTAGAACAACAGAACTATGACATCTTTAAAAGAAGCTCAGTTCTTGTCGCTACAGAGCTGATGTTGAAAATCAAACATAAAACTTAATAATGTGGGTTGCAGAATTATAACATTGGTTAAATTTACAGCCTCACTAAGTAACTCATGTGAAAATTAGGGCATTGATTGGGACATTATGGCACCCTGAAACTTGATATGAGAACATCTAGTTAAACTCATATGAAACTGAGAATCTAAGCCTCCCTTAACCCCAGTCATAGCTTTCTATCTTATGTCTGAGATTACTAGTCTTCCTGTGATAGTCTTACTTCAGACATATGCTTTACAAGGGGATATTCTTTCTTCTCAATACCCACCACAATCACTTTCTGTTTTCATTATACCTGTAACTATGGTCAAATTTCATCATATTTCGAAGGGCCAAAACATTTATGGGAGATAACAGATTGCACACCAAACCAATTGCAAGATTTTATGAATATATTTCAGCAGAAACTGGGGAATGTGTGTGGAAATGGATTCTAAAGGTGTTAGACTAAAGAGGGAAGATATAAAAATAGGCTAATTAAATTAATGTGGATGCACTTACTGGAGATTTCAGATTTAATATGTTAATTCATGCAGCTGTAGTTGCCTCTAGTAACTTACCTGATGGATTTACTGAAACCTGGACTGATTGGTGACAATGAGATTGAGATGCCAGAGCTTCCCTGCATGATGTGCAGAAGGGAACCCAAAGGTTTAAGGAGATAGGAAGGTTGGAGTGGATTTATTATGTGTGACCAGCACACCTACCATTAAACTACAGTCCCTTCTAAGTCTTGGCACACTTCCAGTGGTACCTGTCCCCCAGTTTGAAGTCCCTGATGTAGAGATTATTTCAAGACACTGGCTCTAAAGCGAAAAACTAAAATAGTAACTCTAGAGGGATGCAAAGTCAAGAGAGTTCATTTTATTTGTTTGTTTTTTTAACCAACATTCTTAAATACATTAAAGAGGCAGGCAGAGGAGACAACAGGGAGAGAAAATGAAAATCCAGGCAAGAGGTTATATAAATACATCATAGCACATGTCAAAAAAATATAGTCCTGAGGATCATATTTGAACATGGCAAGATTATAACTCCAGGGATTAATCTGTTGCTTTCTGGTTTTCCTCCCTTCCTTTCCATACTCTCATTGGTATTGGAGGACACTTTATTTTTCTTCCCCAGAGCACTATGATAGCTATGAGTTACCCACTTAGTGAGGCGAAACAAAAGGTCAAAGAAGGAAGCTGTGGAAGCTTTATTTTCTAGGGCTTACATGAGACTCTGGTTGGGGAAGGCAGGGGAAAGAGTGTAGAAACTAGGTTTGGAAAGATGAGGAAAGGACACTTTCAGCCTGTGAAAACAGACTGGATACAGAGAAGCTTGCCACCAACAACCTGCCCGTGGCCCCGCCAGCCAGTGCTGCAACCTCCCACCCAGTCCTCCTTGCCTGTGTTCAGCCTACCCTGTAGCGTTCTTATACACTAGTGAGCCTCCTCCTCTGGACACCTTGTGATAGTGGTAGAGGTGGTGTACCTCCTTCCCAAGGTAGGATGGAAAGAACCAATTGGAAATTTCCTTATGCACTGGGCTAGAGTGGATATTGGGTCCTGTTATTTGTGTAGGTCATAACTGTGTTTTGGACAGTGTTATGGTGCTGCTAATCTTTTACACAGAAACAAGTTAATTGTTTCTTGAGCTCCTATCTGTAGGTTTTCAGTTGTTTTTATTTGTTATGGACTGAATGTTTGTGTCTCCCTGCCCCCAAATTCATATGTTGAAACCCTACCCCCTGATGTGATGGTCCTTTGGGAGGTAATTAGAATTAGATGAGGTCAAGACTGTGCAGCCCTCATGAATGGGATTGGTGTCCTTATAAGAGTCACAAGAGAGCTTGCTTTCTCTCTTGACTCTCCCATGTGAGGGCACAGTGAGAAGGCAGCCACCTACAACCCAGAAGAGGGCTCTCTCCAAAACCATGCTGGTACCTTGATCTCAGTCTTCTAAGTCTCCAGAACCGTGAGAAATAAATGTTTGTTGTTTATAAGCCACACAGTCTATGGTGTACTGTTATACCAACCTGAACTAACTAAGACATTTTTAGAAGTAGTGATTATATAAGCCTGGTGACTGGGCTCAGGAGTTAAAACTTGGAACACCTACCTTATGAGAATTATGACTTTGGTCTCATTGACACATAATCCTATAATAGACATAAACAAACAAACAAAAATTTACTTAAATCTTGGAGGCTTATAGAGCTATAAATTAAGGACACAGATATTTAAAAATATATAAATACTTTTTTTGATATGTATTACCTTTGAAGTATGACTGATGACCTATGTGGAGACATACAAAAGCAACTAAAAAACAAACAAATAAATACAAGCAAAGATGTGTGAATTATATATTTGCAAACACTGTACCATTTCGAACAAGATCTGTGAAGACCTATTCACTTTCTATCTCAAATATATTCCAAAAAAACGAATCTGTCATCTGCCTGAGAATTGAGGAACACATACATTGATTACGATATACCTTTGGGACTCTGTTGGAAGCATGGTTGCATTCTCCTCATATTGTACTTTTTAGTGTCAGTTCAAAAAATGAGTGCCATAAATTTGGAAATAATGTTGGAATATATAAGTTGTTAAGTGTCTAATAGTAGATCTTAGGCTTTCAGGACTCTTAAAATGCTTCTGCTCTGTTTGACTGAAGTTTAGTTTAATACATAGGCCATTTTTACAAAATTTGGTACCAACACGTAAATAAGCTTCAAATGAAGAGCTAAACAATAAAGTCAAAATACATGTTTTGAATCATTTTTATATTCATTAGTAGTACTAATGATGTTATATAGGCCAAAGAGGAAGGAACACTCCCAAACTCATTCTATGAGGCCAACATCACCCTGCAACAAAAACCAGACAAGGATTCACACACACACACACACACACACACACACACACACAAATAAATTATAGGCCAATATCACTGATAAACATAGATGCAAAAATTCTCAATAAAATATTAGCAAACTGAGTTCAATAATACATTAAAAGGATCATACACCATAATCAAGTGGGATTTATGCAGGGATGCAAGGATGGCTCCATATCCACAAGTCAATCAGTGTGATACACTACATCAACAAATTGAAGAATAAAAGATCCATTTCAATAGATGCAGAAAAACGTTTTGGCAAAATTCAACATCCACTATGATAAAAACTCTTCACTAAGTGGATATAGAGGAACATATCTCAAAATAAAAGAGGCTGTATATGACAAGCCCACAGCTAACATCATACTCAATGGTGAAAACCTGAAAGCATTTCCTCTAAGATGAGGAACAAGATCAGGATGCCTACTCTTGTCACTTTTCTTCAACATAGTGTTGGAAGTTCTAGCCACAGCAGACAAGAAAATGAAATAAAAGGAATCCAAACTGGAAAAAAAGAAGTAAACCTGTCACTGTTTGCAGATGACATGATACTATACATAAAAAATCCTAGACACCATCAAAAGCTACTAAAACTCATCAATGAATTTGGTAAGGTTGCAGGATACAAAATTGATATGCAAGATACAAAACTGATATACAGAAATCTATTGCATTTCCATACATTAACAACAAACTATCAGAAAGAGAAATTAAGAAAACAATGCCATTCACAATCTCATCAAAAAGAATAAAATACCTAGAAATAAATCTAACTAAGGAGGTAAAAGACCTGTACTAAGAAAACTATAAGACACTGATGAAAGAAATTGAAAATGGCACAAAGGGAAAGATATACTGTGCTCATGGATTGGAAAAAATTAATATTGTTAAAATGACCATAATAACCTAAGCAATCTGTGTATTAAAATACCAATGGCATTAAATTAAAATATCAATGGCATTTCCCACAGGACTATAACAAGTAATTGTAACAAATAATTCTGTATGGAAACACAAAAGACCCCAATTAGACAAAACAATCTTAAGAAGAACAAAACAGGAGATATCATGCCCCCTGATTTCAAACTATACTACAAAGCTAAAGTAATTAAAACAGTATGTTACTGGCACAAAAACAGACACATAGATAGAACCTAATAGAGAGCCTAGAAATGAACCCACACTTACATGGACAATTAATTTATGACAAAGGAGGCAAGAATATACAATGGGGAAAAGACAGCCTCTTGAATAAGTGGTGTTGGGAAAACTGGACAGCTATATGTGAAACAATCTACCTGGACTATTCTCTCATGCTATATACAAATAAGCTCAAAATGAATTAAAGACTTAATTTGAAGACCTGAAACCATAATACTTCTAGGAGAAAATATAGGCAGTACACTTTTTGACATCAATCTTAGCAATATATTTTTGATATATCTCCTCAGGCAAGGGAAATAAAAGCAAAAATAAGTAAATAGGGCTACATCAAACTAAGAAGGTTTTGCACATCCCTTCCCCATTCATAGTTATATTGCACAAAAATATAAGAGCCTGTAAGTAAACAGGAGGCCTGGTCCTTAATCTACATAGTTGCTGGAGGCTACACTTGATCTTTCAGTACCACATGATGCTATTTTCAATTGCTCCTCAGTATTGCTTCACTGGGAAAGTAAAGAGATACACTTTACAATGATCTTCTCTACTGACCACAGACTCAGCTACAGAGGATCTTACCTCTGCTCTCAGAACTGTAGTAGTTGGTGACACGGGTAACACCCACCTGAGGTCCTACCCTTCTAAGGCACTGGGTAGTAGCCATTCAAGGACATTTGTAGAATCTGTTTCCCATCCTTCCCAGTCTTGCAACGCTCTCTCTTCCCCCAGACTAGATCCCCCTCTTCTCTTAAATAAGTCAATTCTGTCCTCCAATTAGCCCACATTAAAAAATAAAAACATCTTCCATGAGCTCTTCCATGGTGACCAAAAAGCCCTATTCTCAATTTACAAAGGCCTGGGTTCTTTCTTTAGAGGGGACTATGGTGTGGTGGTGAGGAAGTTTCTGTGTATCACTTAAACTTGCATTCACCCACAAATAACAGGAAAACCACCTACAGTTGCTTAAAAGATAGAGATTCATTTTTCTCACTTATCAAGAAGTTAAATGCTGGTCTTGGTTCTCTAAGTCAGTGATGTCACAGTGGACACACCTATGATTTTCCTGACTTTTTCTTTCAAGTTTACAAGATGGCACTGCAGATCCAGCCATCAATTCTGCATGAGAAAGTGGAAGAATAGGGTAAAGGGAAAGAGGCAACAACACTGGTCTCATCAGTTTTCTTTTTGCAGGAAAGTAGAATCTTTCTCAGAATCCCCTCTCCCTTGACCAGTAGGCTCCAGGGGCATCCCATGGACCAGCACTGGGTCCTAGGGCCATGTCTAAATGCAAAGAAAGATGGAAAAGAATGTATCTTGCTTTTCAGGCTGTATAGTAGGAGGCATAAATGGATGGGTGAGAGGTTTGGGAATGGCTTGGTAGGAGCCATTTAACATTATCTTCCACAACCCCTCATTCTTTCCTGCTGAGTAGGAAACAAGGCAGTCAATTTCTCAAATACAATATGCTAGCACTTGTACCATAGCAGTTTATTACATAAATGTGATGCCCAGACACTGCAGATAAGAGCCACTGTACTCCAGTAGGTCACAGAAAAGGAGGAGCAGAGCATATTGTGCATCAGAAATGAGGGAAAAGTGGCCAGAGGACAGCCAAGTGTTGGAAGAGTTAAGAGTGAAATGGGAAAGAAGCACAGAGACGTTGATATAGAGAAGCACACAGAAAATGACAGCCTGAGGCCCAGCACCCACAAGGCCCAGGTCACGAGCAGAAAGGGAAGAAATGTAGATGCTGCAGACCAGGCATCACACTTGAGTGCACACTGAAGAGCATGTACCTTTTTGGAAGGGATTAAGGGATTCTGAGGGCCAAGTCAAGTTGATACTGTTTGTTACTCTTGTTTTGATCTTACCATATACCTGGATTGGAGTGAGGAAACGTATTACACAATTAAATTTGATATATCAATAAAGTTGTACTTGACAAATATAGTTCTTTTGAAAAGAAGATACTTTGTCATAAATAAGAACTATCTGGTGGTTGAGAGGTCAATGAGACTATAAACACAGAAGTCAGAGAAATGAAGATAAATTCTCCATTCAATTCCATATTCCAATTCCATAAATTACAATTCTTTTTATGCTATTAATTAAATTCCTTTTCTTCACATAGGCTCAAACCATTAGGAATCGTACCTGTGTGCATGCACATGTGAATTCACATGTATTCACTTACAACAAAATCTTCTTTCTTGTTCCCTTTTCTCTTACCAGCTAATTTATCAATTCAACAGTTATTTTTAGAACACCCACTCTTTCCTTCTACACCTTTTCTACTTCTTGCACTGCAAACCTAAAGGGAGTCATAATGGGAATTACAGGTGGTGGTTTGGGTTGAGAAGATATAACAGAAAACATATCCACTCTGGATTGATATGTAGAAATTTCACTCCCCCTCTCCCCCACCTCCTCCACACCCTGCATCTCAGGTCCTAGAAGCAGAGATCAATAATAAGCTAGAGGGATTCATTACATGTCTAGCTCTACCGCTATCATGCTGGGTATGTCACAAGACTTCTCTCTGTTTCATTGCCTTTTTATTAAGACAAAACTGGTATTATTCCTTTCTTTCCCCTTTTCCTTTCATCTCTCTTGTCTGACTATGTAACAGATCTGTTACACAGATAAATGAGATATTGCTGGTCACATTTCTCTGGGAAAAAGCAAAAGCAAACTATACATGAAAAACATTTTTCTTCAATAGAGCTTTTATGCCTACCACTAATGGGTCAGCTCAGAAGGAGGGATGTGCAACTGTCTTGAGAGTATTAGAGAACTCTGTTATGCACATTTGTGAGCTGCCTTTTCTATTTATAGATGTTAACCAGAACGCATGATTGCTTCATTTACTGGCTTCCCTGATACCTCACTCTAAGTTGCATAACTATGTATGATATCTTGACATCCCCTGTAATTTTCCTTTTTACTATCATCACATTCACTTATTTAACCTACATTTGTAGAGTACTTAGAATGTGTCAGACACTCATTGTTCTAGGCATTGGAATACAAGAGTGAATGAGGCAAAGTTTACTGTGCTCTTGAATCTTGAATCTCTTAGAGAGACACAAAATACACACACACACACACACACACACACACACACACAATGTCAGGGAGTGATAAGAACTAGAAAGAAAATAAAGCAGGTCAAGAGGATCAAGAGAAGGAGATGGAGAGGTTGTGCTGTTTTAGTAGTTTAGTTTAGTAGTAAGGGAAGTCCTCTCTGAAAAGTTAACATTTGAATAGAGACACATATGAACTGAAGAAGAGAGCCTTGTAATATCTAGGTGAACGATATTCTAGGCAGAGGGGCACAAATGCCAAGGCCTCAAAGTGGGAAGGTAAAGAGCAAACTCCAGGAATAGCAAGAAGAGTAGGAAGGAAGGTGAGCGAAGAGGCAGGAAAAGACCAGATCGTAGAGTCCTGTATGTCATGGTAAGGATTTTACTCTAAGTGTCATGGGGAGCCATGGAAAGGATATAAACAAGGAAATGACATGATGAAACTTTCAAAAGTCTCACTCTCACTGCTGTGTTGAGAATAGAACAAAAGAGTGGAATCAAAAAGATGAGTAGGGAATCTACTGGAGTAATCCAGATGATCGAAAATGTTGTCTTGAACTAAGATAATACTGATGAAGGTGGTTGGAGACAGTAATATTGTGATATAAATTGAAAATAAATCCAATAGTGTTTTCTGGTCAGTTAAATAAGGAGTATGAAAGAAAGAAAAATTATGGCCAGTTCCAAGATCTTTAACCTGATGAACTGAATGAATACAGTTTCCATTTAATAAAATAGTGAACAGGAGGGGAGAAATAGATTTTTGTGGAGTGGAGAAGGGAACAAAGTTTCCTCTAAGAGTTCCGTTCAGGACGGATTTAATTTAAGATGCTATTAGATCTCTGAGAGGGGGCATTGAGTAGGCAAATAGACATATAAAAGTGTCAAATTTAGAAAATATGAATGTAGCAGTCATACCAAGAAATTGGGGACTTCCTTGGCTGTGCAGTGGTTAAGACTTTGCCTTCCAATGCAGGAGGTGTGGGTTCGATTCCTGGTCGGGGAGCTAAGATGCCTCCTGGCCAAAAAACCAAAACATAAAACAGAAGCAATATTGTAACAAATTCAACAAAAACTTTAAAAATGGCCCATCAAAAAAATCAAAAAAATCTTCAGGTCTTCCCTGGCTGTCCAGTGATTAAGACTTTGCCTTCCAATGCAGGGAGCCCTGTTTTGATCCCTGGTCAGTGAACAAGAGCTTGCATGCCGCAACTAAAAGATCCCGCATGTTGCAACTAAAGATCCCGCATGCCACAACGAAGATCCCACATGTGGCAATGAAGATCCCGTGTGACCAGCACAGCCAAATAAATAAATATTTTAAGAAAAAAAAGAAATTGGACATCCATTAAAGAAATGTTTAGAAAGGAGGGTGTGATCAACTGCATCAAATGTTTTGAGAAGCTGAGTAAGTTTGACTGAGAATGGACAATTGGATTTAGATCACCATATGAAGATCAGTGGCGATCTTGACCAGATGAATTCAATATATTATTGGGATCAAAATTCTCAGAGTTCTGATTAGACATGAAGACTTGTTATAGCAATCTCCCCGGCTAGTTTGTAAATTTCATGAAAGTACGGATGATGTCTCTTTTAGTCACTGTTTTGTCTCCATTGTTTGGCCCAGTGCCTGGAGCATAGTAAACACTCCACAGATATTTGTGGAATATTCCAGTCTGTTCAGATTATTTCAAAGGAATTTATTGTCAGGCATTCCCTTGAGGATGTAGACTATTTGGGGACTTAGTGGTGATTATAATGGAGTGGAAAGGGTAATTTATAAAGTCATTAAAGGACCACTTTTTAATTTTCTTAAATATTCACTTTCTAAGTTTAAAACGGTGAATGTAACCAAGAAATTCCTGATATTTGGTAACCTGAGATTTAAAAATACATGCATGTTTTTACCATTATTTGGTGCATAAAGTAAAAAATTAACTTTGAGAGAAGTCATGAGGGAGAAACAGAATTTCTCCTATAGTTATTTTCCTGAGAAAGGAACGTAAGCATTTCAGTGTTCAGAGAGCTGGGCCTGTATCTTTGAGCACATTTCCTATACATGCTCACTCAATTAGGCAACAGTATTGATTTTAGGACAGGTAACACCTAAGATTACCCATTTGTTCATATTAGCTCAGATTCTCCTTTTCCCTAAATTCCTGGAAGCAAATTAAATACCATGAAAAACTCAGCAATTTTTTTCTCAGATCACCAGGGAACATTTGGCAAATTACTGCTTTAGTGCATAAAATAGCTTCTACTGTCCCCAAAGCTTAAATGTGTCTTCCCAATGGTAGCTAATTTGCTCTGAGTTTGTGGATTTAAAAATCTGGCTCAATGAGTAACTACATAGAACAGAAAGCTGGATGTGAGTAGCCGCATGACCAGTGGAATCATAATTAAAATTAGGTCAACCAGAAACAAAAATGATTGAAATATTCTCAGGAGGAAATAGAGACCATTTGGAGAGGTTACAAGACTCCTGTCATGTAAAATATACTTCTGAAAATGATGGTTGGTAAAAATGAAAAACAGTGTTTTTGAGAAAAAAGGAAGGAAATGGAAATTTCCCAGAATTTCACTTGCTATTAATATACAGTGTGTTTACCAAGAAAGTTATCAGACCTAGGGAAATCCTAGGGAAAGGAAGAAGAACTGGTCAGTGAGTGATTGAAGTTTGTAACAAAAATGCAAACTGTGAAATACAGCAATAGTACTGAACTCCTCCTAGCCTTAACTATCACTGAAACTGAAAATGCACTACAGACTATGTCCTGTGCTTGTACAACTTCCTCTTGCCCTTTGAACAGAAAAGGGAGAGGAGAGTCACAAGGTCAGGTCCAAAGGTAGAAAAAGGCTCATTGGTTATTACTAGGATCTTTTTGGACACACAGGCCTGGTAGCTTTCCCCCTTAAGTGTTGAACCTGAAAAACAGCTGTATTTTACATGTTCTAGAGGACAGAATTAATTCTGGCTCTTTCCAAGTGCTTGTGGGTATAAGCTTTAGTTATTTAGGGCAGAGTAAATCTAGAGGAATATTTGTTCCCTTGAAAGTCTATGTACAACCAGAGATTATCACAGTAAGTGAAGTAAGTCAGAAAGAGAAAGATAAATACTATATGATATAACTTATATGTGGAATCTAAAATATGGCACAAATGAACCTATCTACAAAACAGAAACAGACTCATAGACATAAAGAACAGATTTGTAGTTGCCAAGGGGGAGCCGGGGAGGGAGAGGAATGGACTGGGAGTTTGGGGTTGGTAGATGCAAACTATTACATTTAGAATGGATAAACAACAAGGTCCTACTGTATAGAAAACTATATACAGGAAACTATACTCAATATCCTGTGATAAACCATAATGGAAAAGAATATAAAAAAGAATGTCTATACGTGTATAACTGAGTCACTTTGCTGTACAGTAGAGATTGCCACAACATTGTAAATTAACTATACTTCATTAAAAAAAAAAAAGTCAATGGCTGAGAGTCTATTCATTCTCAATCTGCCTCTAACACTGGCGATTCAATAGTTTAGTCCACAGGCATTACTGAGCACCTACTCTGTGCTATTCTCAGTGCCAAGCCTTGGAGTTAAAAAAAAAATTTAATAGCTCTTTATTGGAGTATAATTGCTTCAAAATACTGTGTTAGTCTCTGTTGTACAACAAAGTGAATCAGTCATATTCATACATATATCCCCATATCTCCTCCCTCTTGTGTCTTCCTCCCACCCTCCCTATCCCACCCCTCTAGGTGGTCATAAAGCACCAAGCTGATCTCCCTGTGCTATGCGGCTGCTCCCCTCTAGCTAACTATTTTACATTAGGTAGTGTATATATGTCGATGCTACTCTCACTTTGCCCCAGCTTCCCCCTCCCACCCCGTGTCCTCAAGTCCATTCTCTATGTCTACATTTTTATTCCTGTTCTGCTACTAGGTTCATCAGTACCATTATTTTTGTTTTTAATTTTTATTTTTTTTAGATTCTATATATAAGTGTTAGCATACGGTGTTTGTTTTTCTCTTTCTGACTTACTTCACTCTGTATGACAGACTCTAGGTCCATCCACCTCACTACAAATAACTCAATTTCGTTTCTTCTTATGGCTAATATTCCATTGTATATATGTGCCACATCTTCTTTATCCATTCATCCGTCGATGGACATTTAGGTTGCTACCATGTCCTGGCTATTGTAAACAGTGCTGCAATGAATATTGTGGTACATGTCTCTCTTTGAATTATGGTTTTCTCAGGGTATATGCCCAGTAGCGGGATTGCTGAGTCATATGGTAGTTCTATTTTTAGTTTTTTAAGGAACCTCCATACTGCTCTCCATATTGGCCGTATCAATTTACATTCCCACCAACAGTGCAGGAGGGTTCCCTTTTCTTTCCTTTTTTTTTTTTTATACATTTATTTATTTATTTATTTTTGGCTTCATTGGGTCTTTGTTACTGTGTGTGGGCTTTCTCTAGTTGAGACAAGTGGGGGGCTACTCTTCATTGTGGTGCACAGGCTTCTCACTGTGGTGGCTTCTCTTGTTGCAGAGCATGGGCTCTAGGCACATGGGCTTCAGTAGTTGTGGCACGTGGGCTCAGTAGTTGTGGCTCGTGGGCTCTAGAGCACAGGCTCAGTAGTTGTGGCACACAGGCTTAGTTGCTCCGCGGCATGTGGGATCTTCCCAGACCAGGGCTCAAACCCGTGTCCCCTGCATTGACAGGTGAATTCTTTTTTTTTTTTTTTTTTTTTTTGCGGTACGCGGGCCTTTCACTGTTGTGACCTCTCCCATTGCGGAGCACAGGCTCCGGATGCACAGGCTCAGCGGCCATGGCTCACGGGCCCAGCCACTCTGCGGCACATGGGATCTTCCTGGACCGGGGCACGAACCCGTGTCCCCTGCATCGGCAGGTAGACTCTCAACCACTGTGCCACCAGGGAAGCCCCAGGAGGGTTCTCTTTTCACCACACCCTTTCCAGCATTTATCGTTTCTAGATTTTTTAATAATGGCCATTCTGACCTGTATGAGGTGATATCTTATTGTAGTTTTGATTTGCATTTCTCTAATAATTAGTGATGTTGAGCATCTTTTCATGTGCCTCTTGACCATCTGTATGTCTTCTTTGGTGAAATGTCTATTTAGGTCTTCCACCCATTTTTTAATTGAATTGATTGTTTTTTGATATTGAGCTCCATGAACTGTTTGTATATTTTGGAGATTAATCCTTTGTCCATTGCTTCATTTGCAGATATTTTCTCCCATTCTGAGGGCTGTCTTTTCATCTTGTTTATGGTTTCCTTTGCTGTACAAAAGCTTTTAATTGTTGTTAGGCCCCATTTCTTTATTTTTGTTTTTATTTCCATTACTGTAGGAGATGGGTCAAAAAAGATCTTGCTGTGGTTTATGTCAAAGAGTGTTTTTCCTATGTTTTCCTCTAAGAGTTTTAGTGTCTGATCTTACATTTAGGTCTTTAATCCATTTAGAGTTTATTTTTGTGTAGGGTGTTACATAGTGTTCTAATTTCATTCTTTTACCTGTAGCTGTCCAGTTTTCCCAGCACCACTTATTGAAGAGGCTGTCTTTTCTCCACTTTATGTTCTTGCCTCCTTTGTTGTAGATTAGGTAACCATATGTGCGTGGATTTATCTCTGGGCTGTCTATCCTGTATCATTGATCTATATTTCTGTTTTTGTGCCAGTACCATACTGTCTTGATTACTGTAGCTTTGTAGTACAGTTTGAAGTTGGGGAGCCTGATTCCTCCAGCTCTGCTTTTCTTTCTCAAGATTGCTTTGGCTATTCGGGGTCTTTTGTGTTTTCATACGAATTGTAAAATTTTTTGTTCTAATTCTGTGAAGAATGCCATTGGTAGTTTTATAGGGATTGCATTGCATATGTAGATTGCTTTGGGTAGTATAGTAATTTTCACAGTATTGATTCTTCCAATCCAAGAACATGGTACATTTCTCCATCTGTTTATGTCATGTTTGATTTCTTTCATCAGTGTTTTATAGTTTTCTGAGTACAAGTCTTTCGCCTCCTTAGGTAGGTTTATTCCTAGGTATTTTATTCTTTTTGTTGTGATGGTAAATAGGATTGTTTCCTTAATTTCTCTTTCTGAGTTTTCATTGTGTATAGGAATGCCAGAGATTTCTGTGCATTAATTTTGTATATTGCAACCTTACCTAATTCACTGATTACTTCTAGAAGTTTTCTGGTGGCATCTTTAGGATTTTCTATGTATAGTATCATGTCATCTGCAAACAGTGACAGTTTTACTTCTTCTTTTCCAATTTGTATTCCTTTTATTTCTTTTTCTTCTCTGATTGCCTTGGCTAGGACCTCCAAAACTATGTTGAATAAGAGTGAAAGCCCTGGAGTTTTAGAGGTGAATTTGGTAAGCAGAGACAAACATGTAAACCTATAATGACAATAAAGTATTAAAGTACTCCTACATAAATAAGGAGCAAATGATCAGTCTTTTCGGGCATATACTTGTGAGGCTTCAGAGAGGGCTGTTAGGTGGAATCTCAGATGGTAGTAGGTGAGCAGCACGGAAGGAGGGGGAGGTAGGGGACAGGGTGCAAGTGGATGGAGGTGGGATATAGCCTGACAGATTGAGGGATTGAATAGTGAAATATCACAAAGCAGAAAGAGAGAGGTGGAAAGAGTTCCAAGGGCCAGGAGGTAGGGGATGGAGAGAGAAGAGAGAGCAAGATGATAAATAACAGATGGTATAAACTTTCTCTGCAGAACTATTTGTAAGCAAGAAGATGCATCTTCCTCTCTGAACCTTGAACAGACTTTGTGCTTTTTTTTTTTTAATTTTTATTGGAATATAGTTGATTTACAATGTTGTGGTAGTTTCATGTGTACAGCAAAGTGAATCAGTTATAGATATACATATATCCTCTCTTTTTTTGATTCTTTTCCCATATAGGCCATTACAGAGTATTGAGTAGAGTTCCCTGTGCTATACAGTAAGTTCTTTTTTGCGGGGGGGGGGGGTTATTTATCTATTCATTTATTTTAATTAATTTATTTATTTATTTATTTTTGGCTGCGTTGGGTTTTCACTGCTGCATGCAGGCTTTTTCTAGTTGTGGAGAGTGGGGGCTACTGTTTGTTGTGATGCGTGGGTTTCTCATTACTGTGACTTCTGTTTGTTGCAGAGCATGGGCTCTAGGCACATGGGTTTCAGTAGTTGTGGCACATGGGCTCAGTAGTTGTGGCTCGCAGGCTGTAGAGTGCAGGCTCAATAATTGTGGTGCACGGGCTTAGCTACTCTGTGGCATGTGGGATCTTTCTGGACGAGGGCTCGAACCTGTGTCCCCTGCATTGTCAGGCGGGTTCTTAACCACTGCACCACCAGGGAAGTCCATACAGTAGGTTCTTATTAGTTATCTATTTTACATATATGTATGTATGTGTATATGTCAATCCCAATCTCCCAATTTATCCCTCCCCCTCCCCTTACCCCCAGTAACTGTAAGATTGTTTTCTACAACAGTAACTCTATTTCTGTTTTGTAGATAAGTTCATTTGTACACTTTTTTTTAGATTCCACATATAAGCAATACCATATGATATTTGTCTTTCTCTGTCTGAGTTACTTCACTCAGTATGATAATCTTTAGGTCCATCCATGTTGCTGCAGATGGCATTATTTCATTTTATGGCTGAGTAATATTCCATTTTATACATGTACCACATCTTCTTTATCCATTCCTCTGTTGATAGACATTTAGGTTGCTACCATGTCCTGGCTATTGTAAATAGTGCTGCAATGAACATTGGAGTGCATGTATCTTTTCAAATTATGGTTTTTTCTGCCCAGGAGTCCTGTATCATATGGTAGCTCTATTTTTGTTTTTTTAAGGAACATCTATACTGTTCTCCATAGTGGCTGTACCAGTTTACATTCCCACCAACAGTGTAGGAGGGTTCCCTTTTCCCCACACAGACTTGGTGCTTAAAATGGGGCTATACTGACATTAAAGTTAATCAGTTCTGAGATTCATAACCCAAAATACATTTATACAATCTTGAAAATACAAAACTGATTCTTTGCCCTCCACTTGTTCTTTAGCTGGTTAAGGTTCTTTACTAGTGGAGGTGACTCAAATTTTCATTTCAAAGGGATCTAAGCACATAGTGGCCTTGCTTGTGTAGTGTTACTAGTGTGCTCCCTACTGACTTTTAACACTGACTATAGAGTATGTGGTGGTGTATCTGGGGATCACCTCTCTGCCCCTGTTATGCTATAACTCACTTTCCCTTTATAGACAGAGTTAATTGCCCAGTCTACACTTGAACTTTCTTTTCTGTCTATATGCCAAGATATGAAAAAGGAAGAGTTTCATTTTCCAGTTCAGTGGAATCTTTAATATTTCCCTTGACTGAACCTTTTTTTCCTTGGATTCTAAACCCAAAGGCCATTGCTCCTTCCAGGAAGCTGGGCAATGAAATGTACTAGTGTAGTGTGCTAGTGTCTTACATCAGAGAAGAGCCATCTGAAAACCAGTCTGGAACAGCTTTTTTAGTCAGCAACTCACAGGGAGTCCCCACAAGGCCACGTGTGAGAGCTGGAGGAGGGTCCTTTTCAGCTCATAAAGTCCAGGCAGTATACTCTGTCATACCAAGACTACTCAAAGTGGGGAATCCCACCCTGGGTGGGCAGGGCAGGGATCTGATGCTGGGACAGCCAAGTGTCAGGTTTTCAAACCCTCTTTCACTTAAACATTATAAAAGTATTTATCTAAAACTTTTTAGTACTCTAAATATTTATTATATCTGAAAGTTCAAGGTAGGGACCCAACTTTATTTTTTCTCCAAATGATTAAACTGGTTGTCCAAATAAAACATTTTTTTTCATCATTTTATTATATAATCAAATCATATTCATATCTAATTCTGTATTCAAATATTTTGTTTCAGTCTTCCTCTGTCTATTCCTGCAGAAGGATACCGATAAGCAGTAAATACTGCAGTTTAAATAACTGGTAAAATCCTCCCTAATATTCTTCTGTATTAACTTCTGTATTAGCTATTCTTGTGCATTTTTATACTTCCAAATTTTAAAATTGTTTTCCCAGGTGCCAAAAGAATTCCATTATAATTTTATTGAGTTGTAATAAATTTATAGGTTGGTTTTAGGAAAAACTAACATCTTTACAATGTGTGTCTTTCAAGCCAAGAATATGACATGCCTCTTTATTTATGTAAGTCTTCTTTTTCACTGGACACTGATTCTTAGTGATATGAACTAGTTTCTTTTCAAGAGACTAAACTTTTTTGTTACTAATCTTGCTGTGAGAAGCAGGTTCAACAAAATGAAATCATTTCATGTTGGATCACCAAGTACTCTTAACAGTTAGCATAAACACATGGGTGTATTGTTGAAAACTGTGTTGTGATGATTAACTATCTGAGATTCCAGGTTGGGATTTTTTTCAGTTGAATATAGAGGGATGACCAATTGAAAAAACTGCTTGGAAAATTCAAGACATCCAGAAGCCACCAATGTATATTTTTATTATTTGCTTATGAAGTTTTCTTTTTTTGAAAGACTGTCATCATTCCAGAGCAAGGATGGAGGCTATAATGTTATCTTGGCCACATATTTGTGGCACATCTGAGAATTGTTTGCATAAATGCACTGGCTGGAAGCCACATCTACGATCCAAAACCTACTCTAATATTGACAAGACAATAAAGAAGAGTGGTGCATGCCAAGTTATTTAACAAAGCTTGCCAAAGAAGTCACCATGCCTACTTCCTTTTTCCTTTGTGTATTCAATGCCTAACACAATGCCTGATGTATAGTTAGTGACTAACTATTTATTGAAGGAATAAATGGAGTGTTCAGCAAGGATTTATCTGTATGCTTTTTAAGGTGAAAATTTGAAGAGTGTAATTTGCTGCCAGCTTGGCTAACTACCATCCCCTCTGCCTCCATGGCAGGACCAATAGCTTCTGGATTGGTAGCTGAGACTGTTGAGACCTCCTGCCTTTGCTTCCCTAATAACTGTTTCCAGGGCCTGTTTTTGGAGCCTGGTCAGCTGCTCCCAGTCCACCTTCCATTCCAGTGGTGGGTGTTCCCCAAAAGCTGGCTTCTGTTTTCCTTCCCACCAGGCTTCCGTTGCCAAAGATCATTTGTGACCCATACCCACCCAGCCAAGTCCCCAAATCTTGAACAACCACACTGACATTTTGCTCTTGGCACTGGAATCAGAGAGTACCATGTTACAATTTGAGTGCTGGAATGACAGTTTAATGACAGACTTTGCCTGATCTCCTTTTTGTAATGAGTAGGCCAGTGGGCTAGCATGAGTCAGAATGAGGCCATGAAAATACTTTTTACCCAGGGTTGCAGATACGAGTTTGTGAATAAAAATGATGTTGAGTCAAAGAGAACACACAGTGCAAGAGAAGCATGGCCACCCAGGTAATCAAAGCTGGGGGAGTCTGTGACTGGTATTAGGAGCTGGAATCATGGGCCAAGGGATTAGAAACCAGAGAATATTGAAGGATATATCAAAGATATCCGTGGCCAAAAGCTGAGCTTTTGTGTACTCTCAGAGATACATGACATGGGCAGTCTGAATTTATTTAAATATCCTAGAGTGAAGCAGATATAATGGAAAATGATTGTTAAAAAGGCTATTGCATCTAAGTGAGAATTATTAAAAGACTAGGAGAGTCACAGTGGGAACAGAGAGGCCAGGAACAGATTCTAAAGTCATTTCAGAGACAGAATTAGTGGGAACAGATGGCTGTATGGCCAAAAGTTATGAATTCTAGAGGTATTAGTTGAGGGAGGGAGAAAGTGCAACTAGAAAAAACTCAAATGATAGAATATGGTCCATAAAGATCAATAGGCATTGTAAAATTCAGAAAGCGCAGTGAGCACTACTATGGGTCCTTTTAAAATTGACTGTTTAAAATACATTATCATTTTTGTCTGTGACAATTCTGTAAGAGTGACATCCTTTAAAATTACTTCTATTTTAACAGTTCTGAGAGTGTAACTTACCCAGGTTTATACAGTTTGGAGGCATATCTCTTAAGAAGAACATAGGGCTTTTAATCTCCGTGTCCTGCTATTGGACTTTACTCATATTTGCCATTCAACCTTCATGGTCCCAGTCTAACTCAGAATTTTACACACACACACACACAGAGTCTCCTAGATTTTAAACTTGATTTCTGAGACTAAAATTAAAGTGATTTCTCTATTATCAGTACTTCCAGAGATAGATAGATGATAGATAGAGAGATAAATATATAAATATTGTTAAATGTTTTTGGAACAAGGGAGATGACTTCAATGTTATGCCTTTTTTAGCAACTCTAGAGTGACAAGACCCCTGGTACCTACCTCCCTCTCCCTCTTCCTCCCTCCCTTCACCTCTTTCTTCCTTTCTTCTTCCTTCCAATTTTTTTCCAGCAAACATTTATGAAGTGTTAATGAATGTCAGCTCATGCTGGGCTCTGAGAGTTACAAAAATAAAAAGACTGGGTCCCCTAACCTCTAGAACAGGGGGAGTCAAATTTGCACGAGCCCTCTCAGAGAAAAATCAAGGGTGCTTGAGGGGGATTTCAGTGCTGAAGAGCCTGCACTCAGTCACTGGGAGAAAAAAGGATAAAGGTTTTTCCCAATTCTGGCAGGAGCAGCCTGAGATGGGGGAGGGGAGTGAAGGACATGTGTCTCCTCTTGGGATGCAGAGTCAAGGTCCTAAGAGTACAAGAGAGGGTTGTGTGACACAGGCAGGCAGCAACCCCCGCCCCCCCTCAACAGCACACGGGGGCTTGTGAACTTGAAAGAGTCAAGTGATTTCTTTGGCAGGTCAGCAGAGGTGCAACCGTTTAGAGGTCTTATCATCTGAAATTGGCTGACAGAGCTGTCCTACTTAGGAGGAAAATCTTTCTTTTGGTTGTGGAAAGAGCTGGAACTTTTAGCAAAGCTAAATAGATTTCAATTTTGTCTCTACCACTTACTAGCTGGGCAGTCTTGAGTAAATAATTGCTGTGAGCTCTGGTTTCTCCATCTGTGAAACTCCTAAGTGATAACAATGAGTGATGCTGTTTATTGAATTATGTGAATTGTATTTTAATCCTTACAAGAACCCTATGAAATAATTATTATTTTGATTCCCATAATACAGATGGGAAATTGAGGCTTAGGGAGATAGAGTACATTTTCAAAATTTACGTATCTAGTAAATGGCAGAGCTGGAATTTGAACTTATGGTTTGACTTAAAGCCCTATGTTCCTAACCATTTATACGCTTCTGTCTCTCTCCCAAGGATTTGTATGAGGAACTAAGTGAGATCAAGTGTCACTGAAATGTTGGTAATTAATTTGACTATTAAATGCCTGACTGTTCTGATACTTACAATCTTAGTTTTATCTAGAGAATAATTTGGGTCTATGTATTTATATTATTTTTTTCAAGCATAAGTACTTTTTTTAATTAAACTGTTTTCCCTTAATTTTTATATTTTTGTTGTTTAGTTTATTTTGTCATATAGGTGCTTTTTGAAGAAAGAAAAATCTTTTGAACATAGGAAAAATGGTTAGAAATAATTAGCATACTCTTGTCAGGTTAATTATACCTTGTCAGGTTAATGTATACCTTTATTAACTGTGATTATCCATAAATAGTCATTCTTTGCTTGATTCAGCTGTGACCTGGGAAAAGATCATGTGACTGCGAGTCTGGGAACCCGGGTTCTAATCCAAGGTCTGAGCTCATCGTCCTGTGTTTGTCTTAGGCCAGCCACCCTCTTTGGGCTGCTATTGCTTCATGTTAAAACAAGAGGATTAGGTGAGATGGCTGGCAAAGTCCCTTGCAGCATTAACAGGCTACGATTCTTTGTAATTTTAGAAGAGGACATAGTTCAGAAGAATATAGTTTTAAATCAATTTCTGTTGTAAGACTCTTGGTAATAATATATGAAGGGACTCTAAGCAAGTCATAGATGAGAAAAAGAGACCGAATTAAAGAAATTTGACTAGATAATTTCTAAGTTCTTTCCAACTTTGAAATTCTATCATCCAAATAATACTATATTGTAACCTCAGAGCACTTTGTAATATTCCAAAGGACTTTCAATTGATTTATCCTTTCTGATCCTCATAGGGACAGTATGAAGTAGTGAGGAGGGAGATTATATCCACACTCTACAAATGAAGGAACTAAAGATTAAGTGGTGGCCTCAGGTCACTAGGCTAGTTGGGGACAGAGCTGGGACAGAAAGGTTTTCTGACCTGAGCTCTGTCCACTTCACCACAGCATCCCTGACTCAATAAATATTAAGCATTAAAGAAGCTTGCTTAATACAAAATGCATTTTATTCTAGTTTGACAGATGAGTAATCCTCAGTGATGAATTCATTTTTTGAAAGTGCAAAGTTTTTAGTTCATCAGTTTTTGAGTCATTTGTAGGGTCAAAAAGTTTAGGACACACAATATTTGCAACTTTCCCCAATTTGAAATCAGAAAACCTGGATAGTGGGTTTTACTTTTTCTTTTCAACTTAAAAAAGTCAAGTAAGTAATATGCTAAACTCTCTTTCACCTAAGAACTTTTCCTAAAAACTGTGAATCTTTGAGGATATTTAGCAACTATGACTAAGCAACATATATCTGTATTAAATATTATTGCTGTGTTTGTGGAAAAGATTAATTTAATATGTTTTCACTCTTTAAAAATATTAATGTATTTAATACTGTTGAAACAGTTTATTATTATTCTATGGCAGTTTTATACACACATAATAAGAAAAAAATTTATCAGTACAGAAGAGTATAAAATGGATATGTAGATGACTAATAAGGTCCTACTCTATACAGGGAACTCTACCCAGTACTCTGTAATGACCTATATGGGAAAATAATCTAAAAAAGAGTGGATATATGTATATGTATAACTGATTCACTTTGCTGTATAGCGGGAACTAACATAACATTATAAATCAACTATACTCCAATAAAAATTTTTAAAAACTAAAATAAGATGGATATGATATCCATACCATTGCAGCCTAGGCCCATTCTTTAGAAACAAGCACTGTTAACAGTTACTGTTGCTGGATCATGCCACAGTTACCATTATAATTTAAAATAATATGCTTACAGCTTCATTTCTCGATTTGCCAAATTTAGAAAGTATGTACTGACTCCCATCTAGGAAAGATAAGTAATTTCTTATGTTCATACTTCCTCCCAACTTCTCTGTATCCCTCCATCACCTAATTTGTGTTAGTTATATTATTTATAATATAATTATATTTCTAATGTTTCAAAAAATTATATTTAAATTATTCTTTATAACTTTAAATAATGTGCCTATACTTCTACTTCTGGTTTTATTTATTAAGAGAGACTTTTTTGATTCCCAGTTATGTAAGAGAGTCCATCTCTCAACACACCTGTAATGTGCAGATACATGTATATGTATCTACGTGGTCATATTTTAATATATTTATATTCTGCTCTGTAATTACAATTAAGTCTTCTGAAGAGTAAAAATGTTAATCCATATAAAGCACTCAGCACAGTGCCAGGCGCATAGGTCCTCTATAACTGCCAGCTATTACTATCAACTGAGTTGTGTGGATGAACCCTCATTGAGAAGGAAATATAATCTTATTTAATTGAAAATTTGCAGCTTAAATGAGATTCTTCTAAGCTTGAAGAACTTAGAGATCCTTCCTACCTTCTTTCCTTTACTCTTTTTCTTGCTTTCTGTACTTCCTCTGGCTCATATTCAGATAGCATCACTTCTTGTTTTCTTTCTTGGACTATGATTTGTTGGATTACTTCTTTAAGTTCTTGTTTTGTGTTGTGTAAGAAATAAGTTCTCTGAATTCTTAAATGTCTAAAAATGGTCTTTTTTGTTTAGGCAATTTGCTACCTGGCTATAACAAGCCTCCTCAGAAGGGCCAGGTCCAGACTGGTTCCAACTAAACTCAAGGAATGAGATTTATTTTCCAAGATTTATTAAAGTTTGGGTGTTCACTCTTCCTCTTACTTCTAATTGGGTCTGTTGCACCAAAACAGTGGACCAAGGGTCAAAGATCTTAATCATGCAAGACTCAGATCCAGGACATGGAACTCAGGAATATTTCCAACTCTGTGTCCATTCCCCAAACAGAGACAAAACTGTGCCCTGTTTCAGAAGGAAGTAGCCAGAGCAATAGTCACCCGCTCTCTCAAAGGTTTGAGGAATGTTAAAACAGGAGTGGAGATTGAAACCGAGTTTACCTGCCAAGTTTATGATTAATCTCTCTATTCAAAACTTTATTCCCTTTTTGTCCAATCCTGTTCCCCTCAGGACTGAAGAGTATCCAAAAAAGTGGGGGTGGAGAATTGGAGCCAACCAGGACCCTGAGGGACCCCCCTGGGTACAAAGCCACTCCATGTCTCTTGTTTTTAGGGCTTTAGTCTCTTAGGCCTTCCTTGAGTTCCAAAGAGCAGAGTGAAGAAGTTACTGATTAGAGAAGAGAGGGAATGCAGAAAGAAAGGAAAAGCAGTCAAGCAAGAAAAGTAGTGATAGCTTAATAAATAGTTCAGTGATACAACAGAGTCACAAGATTCCTAGTTCCTCCTCAAGGGATACACATAACAACCTGACACATATCTTTGAGTTGTTCTGCAGGAACTAAGACGCCCTCCACTTGGTGGAGGATGGTGACTACAAGCTGATCACAAACATTTAGACCCCAGACTGGTTGGAACAAGAAGGTTGATGATTAAGATTCCTGAAATATCACTCTGTTACCTCACCACCAACCAATCAGAAAAATGTCCACAAGCTGATCACATACTGGGTGACCCTTATGCCAAATTTTGCCTTTAAAAATCCTTGCCTGAGAGCTATTGTGGAGTTCTGGTCTTTTGAGTATGTGTTGCCTGTTCTCCTTGATTGGCACCCTACAATAAGTGCTGTACTTTCCTTCACCACAGTACATAGCTAGCTAGCTAGCTAGATAGATAAATGTCTTTTTTAGCCCTCACATTTGATTGATAGTTTGGCCAGATTTAGAATACTAAGGTTCATTTTTTCCCCTCAGGATTTTGGACATTTTGCCAATAGAATATAAGATCCACCAGGGCAGGATTTTGGTCTGTTTGATTCATTGATTTATCTGAAGGATCTAAAATAGTGTCTAACACACAGTATATACTCAATATATATTTGTTTTATTAATTAGTTGTCTTCTGGTACTAGTATTGCTGAAAAGAAATTGGATGACAGTCTGATTATTGTTCTTTTTTATATTTCCCGTCTTTGGAAGCTTTTAGGATTTCTTCCTCTTCTTAGAATTCTAAAATTTCACCATAGTGTCTAGATGTGCTTTTGTTTGTTTTTCCTGCTCTGTAATTGGTGGGCTTTGTCAATCTAAAAACTCTTTAGTGTAAAGAAATTTATTTTATTATCTTCTTGACTATTTCTTTTTCTCCATAGTCCCTATACCTTCTAGAATCACTTTTAGATAAATATTAGATTTCCTATTACTAACTTCCACGTGTGTTCATTTTTTCTCATATTCTCTGTCTTTTTATTTCCTTTACTTTATCTTCCAGGTAACCAACTTGATCTTCTATTGTGTCTATATTATTTAGCAATTCCACTGAAATTTTAATTTTTAGTTTCTAAGAACTCTTTCAAGTTCTCTGATTGTTACTTTTTATCACAGACTATAATTGTCTTAAAAATGCAGTAGGTTATAAATTCCGCTGATGATACAATTAACATTTTTATTGCTCTTATTGGAAATGTTTTAAATATTAATTTTCTTAATTGACTAATATAGGTATTAGGAATGTGATTGATTTGTGTGTGTTAATTGTGTGTGTTTTTTTTTTAAAGAAGATATTGGGGGTAGGAGTTTATTAATTTATTTTATTTATTTTTGCTGTGTTGGGTCTTCGTTTCTGTGCGAGGGCTTTCTCTAGTTGTGGCAAGCGGGGGTCACTCTTCATCCCGGTGCACAGGCCTCTCACTATCGCGGCCTCTCTTGTTGTGGAGCACGGGCTCCAGATGTGCAGGCTCAGTAGTTGTGGCTCATGGGCCTAGTTGCTCCACGGCATGTGGGATCCTCTCAGACCAGGGCTCGAACCCGTGTCCCCTGCATTAGCAGGCAGATTCTCAACCACTGCGCCACCAGGGAAGCCCCATGTTTTTAAAAAAATTCTCTTTAACCACTTGGATTATCTTTTTCCTTCAGCCTCAGTTATTTAATTTATTTTTCTAAGTCTTTCACTTTTGCATTGTTTTTTCTCACAAGTTTGATGTTCCCTGCTGTCCATTTATACGAATGAATTAAGAACTAAACAAACACCTTAATTTAGTAGAGGTAGCTTGTGTGGGTTTCCTCTTCAACTGTTTAGATTTGTTTCCCCAAGAAGCTCTTGAATAGAATGACTGACAGCTTTTGTATAAGTAGGTGGGGTTTGCGGACAGGAAAGCTTCTCTGTAGGGCCCCCTGTGGGCAAAAAGCAAGCAAGCAGGCTGGGGGAACCAGAAGTTTCCAGGTTGAGTGCGTGGAGGTGCATTTTGAGTCTGATATAAGTACAATGAACTCTGAGTTTATTGCAGAGATTCAGAATTTCTTCATTATCATTATCCTTTACACCTTAGGCCACAAAATCCTCACCAAGAACCCTCTCTGAGGTGCTGGCTTGCTTCCTAGAGGGCAATGGGCTGGCTTTTAGCCCAAGGGCAAAAGTCTCAGCTGCCAAGCTCTGTTTGCACAGGTCAAAGGAAAGTGGCTCAGCTGGCCCTAGGCACTGAATCTAGTTCTTTAATGAGGCCACTTACATAGCCCCACAGCCCATCAGCATATTGTTGACTGAGTGTGAGCTCCCATCTGGGGCCCCCTTAGGAAAACACATGCTTGTTTCTTGTGCCCTGGCCTGAAGTTTTCCATACACTTTCTCTCAGTCCATCCATCTGCTTTCTGTCTTTCAGAAATTTCTCAAAACTTCTTATCTGCTGATGACACTATTTCTTGTTTCCTATTCCTGTTATTATCTCATTCTCTTTAAAGACTTTTTCTGTCACTTTCATGGGAATATGGGAGGTAGTAGAGGTAAACGCATGTGCGTAATCCACCGTTTTGTGTGTGTGTGTGTGTGTGTATTAAAACGTGTTTGAAAAGCAAATGCAGTAGCACATCCAGTTAATCCTTTGGGGGAAGATAGAGTCCCATAAATTAACAGACGAATTAAACTCTGAATTCCTTAGTTTATTCAAATGTTTTGCCCAGTTTATGCTTATTGAAAAACATAATGCTGAACAATGTGCCAGAAATTACAGTTATAAAGTCTGAAAGTTAAAAAAAAAATAAAGTGATATTTTAGAATTATTTTACAAAATTAGTTTTACCCCAAAAAGAATATTTGGTCATTGTTGCTTTTCCAGTCCCCTTACTTTTGGACTTAGACTTGAGTACCCCAACTCCATAGTAAATTTGCGGGGCTACTTGCCAAGGTATTGTTTTAGGCACAATTTGGTAAGGATTGCTGTTCAACTCATATCCTCTGGCCTATCATTTGGATTCTCCTGATTCAGATTTATTTCCTTAGAAATTTCTTAAGTGCTTAAGGACAAAGTGTTAAGACTAAGAAAATCAAAAAACTTTTTATTATAAAAAGCAGAATCCAAACTCTGAAAAGAGCAATATGCTTAACAGTAATAAATCTGTCAAATCTGGGCTCTACCAGGTACGAACCCTGCACCCTGGGAAAATGATTTAAAGTTTCTAAGCCTCACTTTTCTGAACTTGAAAATGACCATAATAAAAAGTATTTACCTCACAGGATACCTCATATGTTTTGAGAATTAAGATAATGTACATAAATCCCTTAAACAGTTCCTGACTCATTAGATGTTAGCAAACATTATTAACATTCACAAATAATTCAAGTCTATATTACAGAACAGTTCTGGAATAAACATCCAACTTCTTCTTGTTAAGATATTGGTAAAATATAGGAAAATATTTCTTACTTCCTCATTCCATATATAGGCATTTTTTTGGCAATAAAATATATATAACATTTACCATTTCAACCATTTTTAAGTGTACAGTTCAGTGGCTTTAAGTATATTCACATTATTGTGTAACCATCAACACCATCCACCTCCAGAACTCTTTTCGTCCGGAAAAATTGAAACTCTGTACCCATTAAACAGTAATTCCCCATTTCTCCCTCCACCCCAGTCCCTAGCAAACATCATTCTACATTCTGTCCCTATGAATTTGACTACTCTAGATGCCTTGGATAAGTGGAATCATACAATATCTGTCCTTCTGTGACTGGCTTATTTCACTTAGTATAATGTCCTCAAGTTTCAATGTAGCATGTGTTAGAACTTCATTCCTTTTAAAGACTGAATAATATTCCACTGTATGTATATACATTTTGTTTATCTGTTCATCTGTTGTTGGACACAGGTTGCTTTCACTTTTTGGCTATTGTGAGTAATGCTGCTATGAACATGGGTGTACAAATATCTGTTCAAATCCCTGCTGTCATTCCTGATGGTTATATACCCAGAAATGGAAGTGCTGGGTCATATGGCACCTGACCTTTTTATTCTCACTCTTCTCCTTTGGTGTCCCATGCCAATTTGCATTCCTGTATTTGAGGGATTTATAAATCACACACCAGATTTGTTTTCTGTCTCACAGATAAACATGCTGATGCATCTTTTCAAAGAGCAGAGATGGGGTCCCTTTCCTGAGCCAGCACAGAGTCCACCTGCACTGTCCCACTGCAATGACTCACCTGGCAGATCTACTCACCATCCCACAGGCTCCTCTGGGGACCAGGAGTCACGCTGTGGCCCTGTTTACTTGAGATGGGAGAACCCTTTCAGCTAGCCATCAGAAATAGCTCTGCAAGGACTACCCCTCACTACTCCAGGAATAAGAAATTGGTTAGGAAGCTTTTTACCTTTCCCTGAAAACTCACTGCAATTTAACAGTGCTACAAATGGTCTTTGAATACCTGAAATGTGCCAGATGTGTGCTAGGCAACAGGGGTGCAAATGTTTGTGAGGCTTGGCCTTCCAGTTTAGTGGGGAGCTTATAGTTATCCTTGCCACATCCCCTCAGAATTGATTATAACTAGAATGTCTCACTCACAGTTAAGAAATTAAAGAGCTCAGTGATATTGGAAATGTTTGGATGCGAGATGACACAAGCCCATCAGACTTGGAGGATAAACAAGGTTTTTAAAAATACCATGTTCATTGTAGAAAATTTGGAAAGGCTCAAAGAGAAAAACAAATTCACCTGTTAATTGTTCTACTACCCAGAGATAATCACTGTCAGCATTTTGAGGAATATCTTCCCAGTCTGTTTTACATTTCCACAAATTTGTAACATGCTTTTAAACTTATTATTATTATTTTGCATAACAATACTTGGGCGCATTTCCAGACCATGCATTTCATCAATATATATTTAAACATTTTAAGAAATTTTTCTTATGAAAAGGGAAAATAAGAAATCCAAACATTACTGTTGAACTGATCCTCAAGGCTAGACAGATAGACAGTATAAAAAAAATGCAGTTGCTGCCACCTAAAGGAAAAAAGCTAAAAATACAGAAATGACATTTTAAGATGATGTTTGATGTATTAAGCTGCGATACTAAGGAGGGCTAATTATGTTGTTCCTGTTTTTTTTCTTCCTTTTGCCAGTTTGGTTTTTCCCTCCCTTTAAAAAATTATTCATTTGAATAGGTAACACATTTACTAGCATAAATGTTTAAATAACAAAATGGTGTATAGTGAAAAGCAGGTCCTATCCCTGCTTGTCTGATCAAAGTTCCCCTCCACAGAAGCAGTCACTATTAGCAGTTCTTTGTGTATCTTTCCAGAAATTGTAGATACACAAGATTTAGTGTTTGTGCATGTGAATATATTGATACATATATTTATTTTCCCCCCAAAGTGGTAGTGTTTTGGACTCACCTCTCCCCACTGGTTCTGTTTTGTTTTCACTGTCTGGTTGTTCATGTCATCGTTTATTGTCTGGCTTTTTTTAAAGCTTGCATTGTACTCCATTTAACCATGATCTGTTTAACCAGCCTCCAACTGACAGATACTTAGGTTGTCTCTGTTTTGCTATTTCTTGTTCAGTGATGTGGTGAACTTCTTTATACATAAATCTTTGTACATGTGTCAAAAATATGTACAGATTAGAATCCTAGAAAGGAAATCATTGAGGCTTTTGACTTCTTACCCAGCTCCAACTCTCCCTGCTTTCCTCCCTCCTCTTTTCCCAAAATAATTATATTGAAATGTCTAGTTAGGTCAAAAGTCAGTGTTTATATAATTATGACTATCAAATATTATTCACCACTGAACCAGATAGTATATCATAATCATATCTTCTTCTTGTATAACCTTGTTTTTCCTGCCATTCATAATTTCTAACCCCCTTACTCCTGGCTAAATTGCTTAGTTTTCTACATATCATCACTTTTTTCCCCCAGATGATCTAACAGACTTGGCAAACTCTTAGTAATGATTTTTCCCCCAAATGCTCAAACGCATTAAATAATCTATCAGTTCCATATTTTCCTTAAATGACTCCCCTTCACACTTGCACAGGCCTCTGTTCTAGGGATGGTTGCTTGCCAGGCGTGATAAACATCCATCATCCTAGGACTTCCCCTTTGCCACTCTCCTGGGCGCATCCTCTGTTTTTTTTGTTTTGTTTTTTTCTGGAGTCCGTGTCTTCCAGGGTCTTGTTCACTCCACATTGTGTTGAATTATGCTTTTTGGTAACTTCCTCCTAAATGATGCGTTGTGGGCAAATTATTCAAAACTTGCATGTCTGAAAATGTCTTTATTTTCCCCTTACATTTGGCGGGAGTTTGGCTGGATAGAAACTTTTCAGTTATAGGCTGTTTTATCTCAGAATTTTGAGGGTGTTGCCTTATTGTCTTCTAGTATCTTGTATTGCTGTTTTAAAGTCTTATGCCAGTCAGATTGCTGATCTTTTGTACATGAAGTGACGAGGTTTTATTCATTCGGGAAGCTTTCAGAATCTTCTCTTTATTCCCAGTGTTCTGAAATTTTAGGATAATGTGGCAGACGTTGCTATTGGGCCATCAAAAAGCATGCCTTCCTTCTCGGCAGAGAGGGGTGGTGGGAAGCCCAGGCGGCCCTGCGTGGCATCTCCCAGCCCCCCTGCTTCTAGGAAGAACATTGAGACCAGTTCTCTCCAACAGAAGGAATGTCAGTGGTACTGACATGGTGGTGAGATTAGGGGAATGCACTGAGGTTGGGGAGGCCAGAAAGAGGGATGCACCTCACTCTTGGCTGACCAGTATCAAGCAGGGGATGGGGCAAGCGACCCAAAGTCGCATTCTTACTGCCAGTCTCCTCCGGTTTCAGCCGCACTCCCTGCTTCCGCCACTGTGGGGTGCTTGGTGACCCTGAGCTGACAGCTCTGGGAGAAATGACTCCCGGCTTGTTCACAGCCCTTTCTCCTGGCTCTTAGGGTTGCAGTTTTCTCTACTCTGATGAGTAAGTTGCCTCTCATTCATTTTTCCATCTTCCAAAAATTTATGGAAATTCTTTTCTGCTGCTCTCTTTATCTTTATGAGTTGTATCATTTCCCCTCCCTTAACTGTTATTTTGGTGGAGTTTGGGTGGATCCAGAAGTGTATTCGTTTTCTAGGGATGCTACACAAATTACCAATAAACTGGTGATTTAAACAACAGAAATTTATTCTCTCACATTTCTGGAGGCCAGAAATTTGAAATCAGTTTCACCGGACTGAAATCAAGGTGTTGGCAGGGCCACATTCTTCCTGGAGGCTCCAGGGGAAAATCTGTTCCTAGCCCTTCCAGCTTTTGGTGGCTGCCAGCATTCCTTGGCTTGTTGGCTGCATCACCTCAATCTCTGCCACTGGGATCACATTGCCTTCTCTAATGTGTGTGTGTCACACCTGTCTCTTCTCTCTCCTATAAAGATGCTTGTTGTTGCATTTAGGGCCCACTCAGATAATCCAGGATAATCTCCCTATTTCAAGGGCTTTAGCTTAATCATATCGTAACGTCTTTGTCATTTAAAGTAACATTCATAGGTTCTGGGGATTAGGACATGGACATATCTTTGGGAGTCGTTATTTATCCTACTACAGGGAGAAAAGATAAAAGCATATGGTCAGTCCACTGTATGTAATGCGGATTCTTTCTATGCTTTCTTTCAGTACCTTTAGATTTTCTTTTGTACATTTACATCTTTGATCCAGTTGGAATTTGTTTCAGAATGGAGCTTCCCTGTTATCCCAAACACTAGTTATTAAATATTTTTTCTTTCCCCCTTAGAGAGGAAACAGAGGTGAGTAGCTCTTAAGAGAAAAAAAAAATAAAACACTCACATTTACTTTTCTGTATTAAAAACAAAAGTATTTTTTAAAAAGTAAAAAAAAAAAAAAAAGATACAGTTTTGGAGAAATTACCTTTCTCCTTTGGATTGTGGAGACTGTGAGTGACATGCCCATCTGTGCATGGAGAACAGAAAGCCCCATCTCCTGTATCACTCATCTGATGGGAACACCCCAGCCTCAGGCAGCAGGATACAGTATTATAGGCATTAGCATTACTACTATAGACAAACAACAGTGGGAGAATGGTGTGGGGTAGGAAATGATACCCTTAGCTTCCTTCTGGCTTCCTAGCTTCACAAGGAACAATAACAATACCCTTTGAGGCCTGCAAGCCTGTCCCTGCAAAACATGTAGTGGGTGGTAAGAAGACAAAGGAAACCAGGTCCCTAGTCTGACTTCCCAGGAACCACAGGCTGGGCTGCTCCCCAACCTGAACCTGAACAAGTGCAAAATGTTCACATTTTCATCCCATTTCTGACACATCCTGGGGCAAATAGCCAATTGCCTCCATAGGGGTTTTTGTGTAGGCTATGAATAAGGATTTTTGTAACTCTGTCTTCTTTTAACTTATTTAAGGAAAGTTTAGAGTATGCCAGGAATAATTGTTTTCTTTTAAAGCCCTGTAATTTAGTTCCTTTCTGGACTTTGTATGTATGAGTCTCATTTTGCAGCAGTGCCAGGAGATGCAAATAGAATATTATTTCTGAAAACTTGAGATTTTAAGCTGGGTCTTTTATTTCTATTTGTTAGTTTTAGTCTTAATTGTGACATTCATATTATTAAAAGAATAACAGATTCATATCACATTTTTGTTCCAAGTACTAATGCAACAAGTTGCTTCTCAATTTCACACTATTTCTTTTATATATGGGTTATATAAAAGAAATAAGGAGGTTGCCCTCCCCATCAGGGCAAGGTTCCTCTCTCTCACTCACACATACACACATATTTCTGGGATCCCAGATCTTTCTCTATAGGTGATACAGATTTTGGGGCATTCTAATTTTTTTATTTGTTTTTTTACTTTTCATACCTTCTCAGTACCCCTCTTTGTCTAAGTTTGACTGTTTTTTACGTGTCCTACACCCAATCTTCCTTCTTGTAATAGTACAGCAACTCAGTCTAATTCTGTATCTCTGTTTAGAGTGTGCCCAGAGAGTGAAGAAGGGATGTGGTGAGTTGAAAGGAAGCATGAGCTACAGACAAAGAAAGAAGAAGAGGGAGGTATGGTGAGAAGGGATAGTGGCCCTTAAAGAAGATCTTGGATCTTCTCCTTTGAAATTTGAACCCAATATCAGAAAGCACATTTGATTTTGAAATGTATGGAATGTATGGGGTGCCTAGCACATGAGCAAATGTCAGAGCAGTAATAAAAGTGAGGGCCACAGCCACTTTTCTTGCATCTCCTATTTTTTTCCTTGGCTTTTTGTGAAAACCTTGGCATAATGCACTATTGCTTAGTTTACAAACTATTTATTTATTTATGAAAGCTGCTAAGGTGAGAGCAGAGGTTTTAGAATCAGAAAGACTTAGTTATAATTCTTAGCTTTGCTATGTGCCCTTGGTCAAATTATGAACCTATTAAAGCTTTAGCTTTTTCATAGTGAATGTTTATCTCATGAGAGATAAAGGAGAAAATGTAAGTAAAAGCCTTAGTATAGTGCTTGGCACTTGAACCAGTCCAGAATATCAGTTAATTCATTCAACAAATATTTATAGAAGGTTTCCTGTGTGCTGGACTGTCTGCTGGGTGCTAAGGATGCTGTGGGAAATGGAACAGATGAGGTCCCTGGCCTCATGGAGCTTATATTCTAACAGAAGAGGCAGATAGTAAACATGCAAACAAATAAATGAAATAATTACTGGTGTGTGACTGGGAACAGCAGAGAGGACCTGTGTTAGCTAAGGAAGTCACAGAAGGCTTCACCATAGCCTGAGGGGTGAGAATGAACCAGTGGACCCAAGAGTTGTTTAAGGCAGGGAAACTGAATCACTGGTTAGAGATTGGGTTCTACTCGCTGTCAGAGGCCATCAGGGCAAGGTTCCTCCTTGCTTTCTTATGGCATTTGTCCTTCTATAACCCTGGACACTGAGAATAGGCTCAGACTGTGCCTGTGACTTTCCTTTCTCATTTATCTTCTTATCCAACTGAAATTCAGTAGCCAATCATTATAATCACCTCCTTGAATATACCCTAACCTCCCTTTTCCATCTCATGGTACTTTATTCCCTTGGCCCACCCCAACCTTGTTAAATCCAGGTATCAACCCTATGCCCTTGTCTGCCCCCATTGAGTGTAGCAGAAGAACAGCATGCAACCTCATTGACTGGTCTCACTTTACATTCCTGGAGGCCCTTATGCAGCCCAGGAATCTTATGAAATTTCCCTGGTTCTTCTCTCCCCTACTCTCCTCACAGGTTGATGAAGAGATAGGATGGAGCATTATGATCCCTGCCCTCCCCCACCAGCTGGATAAGAGAGGGACAGGCCTATGATTCCAAGCTCTTTTAGCCCCAGCTCCCCTTCCTGCCACTCTTTCTTCACCAACACCATGTCATCTCACTCCCCAAAGCACAGCTCCCCTCTCTTCAGAAATGTATTCGTATTCAGTCACACCCACAAAATCTGTTCAAAGAGTCAAGGGGGAAGGTGACTCTTGGTGGTTGACAGGAGCTTACAGCAAAGGAGTGCAGGTACATAAGACAGGGTCATTTTTTACTAATTGCGTTGTTAATCTTGAACTAATTATCAATTTCTGCCTCTGAGGTTTGCTGTCAGGAAGATCTATGGGAGACCATCTTAAAAGTGGTAGAGTACTAAGTGCATCCACAAACTATAATCCAATATTTGTAATTCAATAGATTTTATTAGCATCACAATGTTCACATTTTGAATAAACTTTATGTATCTGGTTATTAATCAGTCAGTAATGGGAATCACAAGACTTCTTTTACACTTTTTTTCTTTCTTTCCTTCTAGTACACATGTGTTTACCATAAAACCACATCCCTATGGCTTTAATTTTAATACAAGGACTAGCCCTATAATTTTAATATAAGTACTAATTTTTTATTTCTAATCCAAAGAGTGTCACAAATCCACCTCCATCCCATCTCGGTTCCTAAAGTTCAAAGTTTTGCACACTTGCAAAAACAAACCCTTGGTGTTCAAATTAAAATCAGATTTGTTTTCTTTCCATTGCACATTGCTTTTCCCTGCTATATACTCTATGAGTTCATTGAGTTCATTTCAGGCTCCTTCCCCTCCCCCCACACCAACCGACTGGAGAGAGCCCTGGCTGGATGCCTAATGGGCTCTTAGGGGGTGGAATCCACAGTAGATTCCCCATTCTAATCTCTCTGTGAGATTACAAAATCTGCCAAAAATTGTGTCTTTTCTACTCTGGCTCCATCTATTGGACGAAAATGACCAATGCTGCCTAAATTTCCCCATTATGGCTTTGTCTGCAGTCTTCAAATTAAGCAGAACTCTACTACATCTTCCCTTAACATTATACTTAAATGTGACTCTGTGAAGCTCTATTCCTGGACAGAAGGAGTTTAAATAGTTTTTGATCGTACCTCCTGGACACATTTTCTTCTTTGGAGGAAAGTTCCAGCGTTCCTTAAGAGTAAATACTTACTTTGGTTAGTGGGAGCTTATGGAAGCTGGAAACTTCCATTCATTTTCAGCAATCCTTGGTTACTATTTTCAATATGCAAAGGTTCCCTTTCTGGAAGATCTTCTGCTGATAATTGCTACCTCTATTAGAATCACAGGAACTGACCTGGGTCTTGAGTTCTAAGTGAACACATTGCTTATATAGCTTTCTAGTCCCTTTGCCTTCCTTATCTCAGGGAAATCTGGTCCACCATGTTATCTACATATTTCTAACCTTGGAATTGCATTTCTGGCGGTTTCACTTTACTTCTACTCTCAAGTCCAAGGATAAATATCTTTAGTTCATTAATTCTTTCAGCTAATATTTACTGACTGCCTACTATGAAAAAACATTGATTTATTTAAATAAGAGTATTAATATACTCATTGGGAGTATATTAAAATTGCTACCCTCTTGGTGGGGAGCAAAAGGAACACTTCTACACTATTAGTGGGAATGTAAATTGGTACACCCACCAACTATGGAGAACAGTATGGAGGTTCCTTTAAAAACTAAAAATAGAGCTACCATATGATCCTGCAATCCCACTCCTGGGCATATATCCAGAGAAAACCATAATTCAAAAAGATACATGTACCTCAATGTTCATAGCACTATTTACAATAGCCAGGACATGGAAGCAAACTAAATGTCCATCAGCAGATGAATGGATAAAGAAGATGTGGTATATATATGAATATTACTCAGCCATGAAATAGAATGAAATAATGCCATTTGCAGCAACATGGATGGACCTAGAGATGATCACACTAAGTGAAGTAAGCCAGACAAAGACAAATATCATATGATACCACTTATATGTGGAATCTAAAAAGTGATACAAAATGAACTTATTTCCAAAACAGAAAGAGACTCACAGACATAGAAAACAAATTTATGGTTACCAAAGGGGAAAGAGGGGTGGGGGGAGGGATAAATTAGGAGGTTGGGATTAACATATACACATACCACATATATAATAGATAACCAAAACGGACCTGCTGTATAGCACAAGGAACTATTCTCAATATTTCATAATAACCTATAAGAGAAATGAATCTGAAAAGGAATATATATATATATATATATATCACTGTGCAGTACACCTGAAACTAACATGATATTGTAAATTAACTATACTTCAATTTAAAAATTAAATTAAATTTAAAAAATTAAGTTGCTACCCTCCTGAAGAGTATATTCTACGAGATGGGGAAGGGTGGATATGGAGACCGACAGTAAATAAGCAAGTAAACATAAAGAATGTGAGATAGCAAATAAGTGCTGTAGAAAACAGTAAAGCAAGGGAGAGGAGATAAGGAGTACGGGGTGGTGGGCAGTTGCTATTCTGTAATTTTCAAGGACCTCACTAAAAATGTAATATTTGAAAAGGTACCTAAAGAAAGTGAGTGAGTGAGGCAGGTAGTTATCTGCAGGAAAACATTTTGGGCAGAAGGAACAGCAAGTGAAAGGCCCTGAGGTAGAAGACCTGAGTGGCTGGAACAGAACAGGTGAGGGGTAGGAAATAAGATCAGGAGGGAGCAGACCAGGTGGGGTCTTATAAGCCACTGTAAGGCTCTTACTCCTGCACTGAATGAAATGGGAATCCATTTGAGTATTTTGAGCAGAGGAATGACATGATCCGACTTAAATTTTTAATAAAACTGTGTTGAGAAGAAACTACAGGGATAGCAAATGTATAAGGAGAGATACAATAGGGGGATATTACAATAATCCAGGCAAGAAAGGATGGTGGCTTGCTACCAGGGTGGTAGCAGCTGAAGCATAAGAAGTGGGCTAATTTTAAAACATCCTAAGGATAGAGCTGACAGGATTTGCTGGTGGATTGACTGGATGAGGAGTAAGGCCTCAAGGATGGCTACAAGGTTTTTAGCCTGAGAAAAGCAGAGGACAGAGTTTCCATTAGTTGAGACAGAGAAGACTAGGAAGAGGAAATTTTTCTCATGGAGATGATTCAGAAGTCAGTAATGTGATTTAGCATATGTTAATTTGAGAGGCCTTTTAGACATTCAAGTAGAGATGTCAAGTAAGTAGTTAGAAAATCAGGTTTGGAATCCTGACTAGAGGCCTCAGCTGGAGGTATACATTTATGCTTGTGTGTGTGTGTGTGTGTGTGTGTGTGTGTGTGTGTGTGTGTGTGTATTTATTTATTTATTTAGCTCACGCAGCTTGCAGTATCTTAGTTCCCTGACCAGGGGTTGAACTGGGTCCCTGGCAGTGAGAGCACCAAGTCCTAACCACTGGACCACCAGGGAATTCCTTATAGATACACTTTTAATGTCAGGAGCCTGCATGAGATCACCCAGCAGAAAGAGGACAAATAGAAGGTTTGAGGACTGATCTCAGGGGCACTCCAACATTTAGTGTTGGGGACATGAGGACAAACCAACAAGGGAGACTGAGAGGGAGCAGAACCAAGAAATATGTCCTTAACATCCACATGTAAATCAATGAAGTTAGAACACTCCCTTACACCTTCCACAAAAATAAACTCAAAATGGTTTAAAGACCTAAATATAAGACATGACTCCATAAAACTCCTAGAAAAGAACATAGGTAAAACATTCTCCATAAATTGTAGCATGGTTTCTTAGGTCAGTCTCCCAAGGTAAGAGAAATAAAAGCAAAAATAAACAAATGGGACTTAAAAGCTTTTGCTCAGCAAAGGAAATTATCAACAAAATGAAAAGACAGCCTCTGGAATGGGACAAAATATTTGTAAACAATGTGACTGACAAGGGCTTAATTTCCAAAATATACAAATAGCTCATACAGCTCAATATCAAAAAAGCAAACAACCCAACAAAAAAATGGGCAGAAGACCTAAATAGACATTTCTCCAAAGGAGAAATACAGATGGCCAATAGGTACATGAAAAGTTGCTCAACATCACTAATTATCAGAGAAATGCAAATCAAAGCTTCAATGAGGCAGCACCTCACACTGGTCAGAATGGCCATCATCAAAAAGTCTACAAATAGGGCTTCCCTGGTGGTGCAGTGGTTGAGAGTCCGCCTGCCAATGCAGGGAACACGGGTTCGTGCCCCGGTCCGGGAAGATCCCACATGCCGTGGAGCGGCTGGACCCGTGAGCCATGGTCACTGAGCCTACGCGTCCGGAGCCTGTGCTCCGCAACGGGAGAGGCCACAACAGTGAGAGGCCCGCATACCGCAAAAAAAAAAAAAAAAAGTCTACAAATAATAAATGCTGGAGAGGGTGTGGAGAAAAAGGAATCCTCCTACACTGTTGGTGGGAATGTAAATTGGTGCAGCCACTATGGAGAACAATATGGAGGTTCCTTAAAAAGCTAAAAATAGAGTTGCCATATGATCCAGCAATCCCACTCCTGGTCATGCATCTGGAGAAAACTTTAATTCGAAACACACCCCACTGTGCATAGCAGCACTAGTTACAACAGCCAAGACGTGGAAGCAATGTAAGTGTCCATCAACATAAGAATGGATAAAGAAGATGTGATATATATATATATACAATGGAATACTACTCACTTATATATATAATGGAATACTAGTCAGCCATAAAAAGAATGAAATAATGCATTTGCATTATTTCCACATGAATGGACCTAGAGATTATCATACTAAGTGAAGTAAGCCAAATATATGATATCACATGTGGAATCTAAAACATAAATGATACAAATGAACTTATTTACAAAACAGAAACAGACTCACAGACATAGAAAACAAATGTATGGTTACCAAAGGGGTAAGGGGGTGGGGGGAGGAACAAAATAGGAGTTTGGGATAACAGATACACACTACTATATATAAATTAAATAACAACAAGGTCCTACTGTATAGCACAGGGAACTATATTCAATACCTTGTAGTAACCTATAATGGCAAAGAATCTGAAAAAGAATATAAACATATATATATAACTGAATCACTTTGCTGTACACCAGAAACTAACACAACATTGTAAATCAACTACTATACTTCAGTTTAAAACAATGTGTCCTTGGGACTTCCCTGGTGGTCCAGTGGTTAAGACCCCATGCTTCCACTGCAGGGGGTGCAGGTTCAATCCCTGGTCAGGGAACTAAGATCTTGTATGCTCCCGTGTGGCGCGGCAAAAAAAAAAAAAAAAAAATTAAAAATTTAAAAATGAGTCCTTAAAGACGAGGGGAGGAAGCATTTGTAGAGGGGAAAAGTAATTAACATGACAAATGCTGCTGGTCAATCAGAGAGGGCTGAAAATTGACCATGATATTTACCACGAGGAAGTCATTGATTACCTTGATTCAGGCAATCTCAGTGAAGTGATGAAGTGGAAGTCTGACTTTAATGGTTTGAATAGAGAACGGGAGAAGAGAAAAGGAACACAGAATACACATAACTCTTTTAAGGAATTTTTCTGTAAAAGGGAAGAGAGAAATAGAACAGTAGATGGAGGGAGATGTGTTTTTAAACCAACTCCATGGAGGTATATTTTATATACAATATAATATAAAATAAAATGCTTACATTTTAAGTATACTCTTCTATGAGTTTTGATAAATATACACAAACTAGTTATCTCCACTACAATGAACATATCGGATATTTGCGTCACCTCAGAAAGTTCCTTCACACTTCCTGCTGTCAGCACTTCCTCATCCTCAAACCCAGGCAACCACTGATCAGATTTTTATCACCACTGATTTTGCGTCCATTCTAGACTTAATATCCTGGAATCATACAATATGCAATCTTTTGTGTTTGGCTTCTTACTCTTCTTTCTCCCTGTTGTGTTTATCAGCAAATCATTCCTTTTTTTATTGCTGACTTGTATTCTATTGATGGACATAACATGATTCGGTTATCTATTTACTTGCTGATGGGATATTGGAGTTGTTTATAAATTATATAAAAATATATACTTATAATGTATATATGAGTATAGTATATACAGAAGCAAAAAAAATTGTAACTATGTGGTGGTGGATGTTAACTAGACTTATTGTGGTGATCATTTTGCAATACATACAAATATAGAATCATTGTTATACACTTGGATGTTAATTTCTTCACATTTTTATAATACAAAGACATTTTATTGAATTCTGCACATGTGCAGAAATTGTAAACATGTAAACATTTATATATAATATGTATACTTTTATAAAAATAATATATATCATTTATGTGTATATAATTCATTGTATCATTTATACATAAATAATTTTTACATACTTGTATTTATATATATTATACATTTAATCTTGTCTGGATTAAATCAGCTTCTTTATGTGAGAAAAACCTTTTCTAACCACCAATTGGATGTCAATGAATATAATGTTAGCATACACAAAATAATTAATATTTATTTATAATCTGTTAGATCCTATGATGACAACAAAATAAAATCTGATTGCATACAAGAGATTTTTTCCTTTGCTCCCATCCAAATACATCAAGTTATCTTTTCTTTTTTCTACAAAGGCTCATATTGACTGAGCAAGCCAAAGTAGAAAAACTGCTGTAATGAGAGGAAAACGAAGTGCATTGAATCTAAGGATTATATAGGGATGGAAAGAGTATGAGAATTTTAAGTGAGAAAAGCTAGATTGAGTTCTTGACCCACCACTTCTTAACTATGCGTCCTTGGGCAAGATACTCAACCATTCTCCCAAATCCCAGTTTCTCATCTGTAAAATAAAAGCAGTAACAGAAATAACATTCAGGGAGCACATGTTAGGTGCCAAGCTAGCGCTTCATGTGCATTACTCCATTTACTCTTCACATCAACCCTTTCAGGTGGGTACTGTTATAGTCTCAATCTGCAAATGAGGAAGCTGAGGCTTGAGAAGTTAAATAATTTGTCCAAGATCTCACAGCGAGTAAGCGATGAGGCAGAGATTCAAAGTTTGATTCCAGAGCCCACAATCTTAACTATTACACTATACTACCTTACCATAATAATATAATGTGATAATCAAACTAGTTAATGTATGTTAAAACGCTTAAGTTACTTGGCACGTGTTATTTTCACCTCATTAGAGGGGGTATCATTAATCAATAGAGAGCATCAAGATATAAAGAAATGAGCACTGAGATTGTTAATCAGGGGCCCTGGGATTGTCCGTAAATCAGAGCAGTGGTTGTGGCAACACCGCTTAACACTTCCAGCCTCAGTTTGATTAATCTGTAAAAATGATTAGGTAACATTTAGCTCTTTCTAGCTAGAAAATTATGTCGCTTTGTCATTTTATGACTTTCTGGACCTAGCTTTCTCTCATCTGATGGTTCTAAGTTTTCTTCTCGGAGACTTTGTTGCGTTTTCCTCCCTTGTTCACACCTCCTGAATGCCTTGAGTTCATATACAAGATTTTCAAAACGTATAACATGCTTAGAAATATTTGTGAACAATGGAATGACAAATCTTTTTTTCCTTTGGAAAGTTTTGCTTATTTTGTTTTGTTTTGCGAAGGTAATGCATTTTCACTGTCCAAAAGTCAAAACCCTATCACAAGTCATACACTGAGGAGTTTTGCTCTCCACCCTGACCCTGTCTACCGTTTTTCCCCTGCCTCCATTTCTTACTTTCTGATTCATCCTTCCAGTGATTATCTATCTATGCAAGTTCAAGCAATATGAGTATAAATATTCCTATTTTCTCCCCCTTTTACACAAAAAATGATACATTATATTGAGTGTTCCACACTTTGCCTTTTTCTCTTAACAATGTACCTTGGAAGTTACCTTACATCAATACACACAAAGAGCTTCCTTTACTTTATTAATTTTTTTACTTGTGTATTATTCAATTGTGGGACAATACCATCATTTATTTAGCTAATCTCCTAATGAAGGACACTTGAAGGGCATTTCTAATATTTTGCTATTACAGACTATGCTGCAAATGAATAAAACTGTACACATATCATTTCATATTATACACAGCTGTATCTGTAGGACAAATTCCCAGAAGTGGAATTCCTGGGTATTAGAGTAAATGAGTTTGTAACTTTTATAAATATTATCATATTGCCCTGCATAGAAGTCAGACCACTTTACACACCAGCTAGGAATATATCAGAGTGTCTACTTCCCCACAGATTTGCCAACATCGTGCTGTCAAACATTGGATTTTTAAGAAATCTGACAGGGAAAATGGTATGCAGAGTGAGTTTAATTTGCATGAAGATGTAGCTTTTAAAAAAGAGTTGGAACCGTGGTGGGGTGGGGATGGTGGTGTGATTGGGCAATTGGGATTGACGTGTATACGCTGATATGTATAAAATTGATGACTAATAAGAACCTGCAGTATAAAAAAACAAACAAACAAACAACTAATACTAAACTTCCTTTGGGTTATTTGTATGGAAATATGTTAATATAAATGTTTCAGACATTACATGAAATTTCTAAAAATCTTATATGTTCTGGTATAATGTTATGTCATAATTCTAGTTATTACTTTAAAATGTATACCTCAGAAATAACTAAATTTCCTTGTCAATTGCTATGAACTTTCATAAAATCTTTAACCGTGGTCATTTTTAAGTCTTTTGTCATTTACAGACAGTTCTGGGTGTACTCTGATGCTTTTGCAAATATGTTCCTATAAAAGGGTTTCATCCTCAAGGAATTCATGGAAAAGACTTTGACAAGTACAGGTTTCTGGTAACTGACTATACTGCTGAACTGAATGGATAAGCATTTTCAGAACTCTAATGGAAAACTGATGAACTCATAAAAGTGCTAACAAAAGATCAAATTGAAAAAAAATTACATGGGACTGAGTGAACTGATGAGGATGATTATAATTTTTGTGACTTTCTGTTTGAATAAAAAAAAGATAAGTACTAGAGATGTAATGTACAACATGATAAATATAATTAACAGTGCTGTATGTTATATATGAAAGTTAAGAGAGTAAACCCTAAGAGTTCTTATCACACACACACAAAAAAAAGAGTTGGGAAGTTGAAATGCTGGTCAAAATTCAAGGTAAATTTTGGTAGAAAGGGATTCTTCAAAGCAGACCCTAAGTCTAAAGCTTTGCAGCAGACTAATACGTAAAACTGACTTTGGAACAAAACAAAAATATTTTTCAGTAACTCAAAGATTCATGTCAAGGAAGTTCACGGAAATTTGGCAACTGCTCTGTAGTTACTCAATCTTAATCCAGAAAGATCAAATGCTGCATTCCTGCAGACTGGCCTTGAGCTCTCCCGCAGCCCTGTTAACTGAATTTTATTTATTGTTGGGTTCTAGTATGGCCTGCATATTAGTAACTCCAAATTAATAACTGCTTATTAATAATCTCCAAAGGCAAAATAATACACATATAATGTCTTGAACAGATATCATAGAGCAAAAATGGCACAAATGATGAAAAATAGAACTGAAGGAAATCCCTTTTGTTAGTGAGTCAATCTCTCCCTCTCCTTCCCCCTTCCTCTCTCTTTCTCTCTCTCTCTCTCTCTCTCTCTCTCTCTCTCTCACACACACACACACACACACACACACACACACACACACAATCCCAGCAGAAGCATTTCTTTCAGAATCAAAGAAACAGAAATGTGTAAATTCTGTTCTACTTTTCCCCTTGACTCCAAAGGAGGAAAGGAATAAATCCATTTTGGGGGGTAGAATGTAATGTAAAATATGTAGTGTTTCTGCTATGTTTGTATGTTATAGAAACTACTGTACTGAAGGTCATCTAGTATCATTTCTTTTGGTAACACTTCACACCTCATTTAATTTAACTACAAATTATGCCTCATCTTATTCATCAAAATAAAATGGTAATAATGCTGATAGCCACCTCATAGGGTTTTTGGTGAAGATATAAAAAGTCTAACATGTAAAGTGAGTGCTTGGCACAGAGTTAAGCATTCAGTAAATATTAGCTGTTATCATATTTACTTTTTGTTAGTAAGAAATTTCATGTGACCGTAGAATCTTTGGACATGGTATCCATGGAAGGCATAATATGCATTGCTTTTATATATTTAGGAAAGTCTTGAAAACTTAATGCACAGTGGTCAAAATCGACACAGAAAGTGAGAGTGATGATGGAAAGCATCCTGCAATGGTTAGTGTTAATGCTAAACTTGTTTGATTTTTAAACTCAAGTGTGAGAGGCAAAATAATGGCCCACATAGATGTTCATGCCCTAATACTTGGAACCCATGAAAATGTTCACTTATATGTCAAAAGAGTTTTTGCAGATGTTATTTTGGATAGGACCCTTGAAAATGATTATCCTGTATCATCCAGATGGGCCCAAACTAATCATGAGTCCTTAAAAGAGAGAACCTGCTGTGGTCAGAGGGAGAGATACGATGATAGAAAAAGGGTCAGAGAGAAGTGATGTGAGATCTCACCCAGCAGACCAGCTGTTGTTGGCTCTAAAAAATAGAAGTGAGCTAATGGAACACAGGAGGCCCCTAAAACTGGGAAAGGCAAGGAAGCAGACTCTCTCCTTGAGCATCCAGAAAGGAACAAGGCCCTGCCCACACCTTGATTTTAGCCCAGTGAGTCCCAGTTTGGATCCATCCTATAGAACTGTGAGATAGTCAATTTGTTAGAGCAGCAAACGAGAACTAATAAACTGTCTACTGAAAAAACTGCACAACATGAGAGCTGTGAGTTTCAGTTTTATTTGGGGACTTACTGAGGACTATAGCCCAGGAGATGCCTCTCAAATAGCTCTGAGGAGCTGCTCCAGAGAGGCTGGGGGTGGGGAGGTCAGTAGATCTGTGATTTTGGAGAAGAGGTATGTGCAATCAAGCACACATCTTGGTAGAAGGTTACTGTTAGTATGAGGAACAGGTCTCTCAGTTAATGATTTTAGTGCTTTTCTAAGTATGGGAAGATGCAAGAATCTGGGTTCATGAGATTTTCTCCTAAAAGTATCTAACTATCTGAGGGCCTGTTCTGCCAGTTTTCCCAGAGCACAGAGGGCCTCATCGCTGGTCTTCACCCTGAGTTCTTTCCAGGGCGTGCGGCAAGTCGGTGAGTGCAGTGGCGAATGACTCAATTCTTGTAGAAATGGGTGGCGAGTGACATTCCTTAGTTGGCAACACCAAGGTAGCAATCTTTTGCAAGGACATAGAACTTAGGTACATTTATTACATGTTTTGTACTAAAAAAAAGTTTAAATGAAACATGCCATGAATAAGTAAACAGCACCAAAACTATACATTCCGCTGGCTTGAACTCTAGATGAATTAGGTACACAATATGCCAGTTTGCTGTTCTACATTTGAGATGGCTTAGCCCAGGCCTGAGGCTGAAGACTTTTGAGGTGTTGGCAATAAAGTCGAATCACTGGTATTTCAGGGCGATGTTGAATCCATCTCTGTTGGGACATTCAGACATACATTTATAAACGCACTGGGTGGTTTTATCATACTTGGTGAAATTACATCTTTTGGAAACTCTTTTGGCAAGAAATAGTTTGGCCCACATTTCAGAAATTTAAAATATAGCATACCCTACATTTCTAAAATTGTAGAATTGAAGGACTTTCAGATCATTTTGTGTGACAAAACTTAATGAAAATAAATTAACATTGTGCAGTTCACCTTTTACAATAGCAATAGTGTGAATGAAGACTACTGATGTTTGTTACTGACTCGCAGTGCAATATGGTCTTGAAAAAAAATATGCCAACATTGAAATATCAGAATTTTATAAATATCTCCGGGGTAACTTACATATAAATCCATTTGGAAAGTTTCTGTCTATCTTCTGATGTACTTACACTGTAGAACAAAAATATGTAAAAGACACATTCTAACATTTCAACTATATTGTGTTCTCTATATCATTTTTTTGAAACTTACTGACACTTTATTACCTAGTACATTGCCAAGTTTATAAGTGCTCTCTCTGAACTTATCAGAAAATTGGATTACTTAAGTACAGGTTACTACATGTCTGAAATTTATTATATTCTTTTTTTTTTTTTTTTTGTGGTACGCGGACCTCTCACTGTTGGGGCCTCCCCCGTTGCGGAGAACAGGCTCTGGACGCGCAGGCCCACCGGCCATGGCTCACGGGCACAGCCGCTCTGCGGCATGTGGGATCTTCCCGGACCAGGGCACGAACCCGTGTCCCCTGCATTGGCAGGTGGACTCTCAACCACTGTGCCACCAGGGAAGCCCCTGAAATTTATTATATTCTTATTGATAGTTTGATCTATTACTGAAAGAGGTATGTTAAAAGAGTCTCCAATATGATTGCATATTTTTCCATTTCCATGAAATTCTGTTTTATAAATAATACGTATATATACATATATATATCACATATACATAGGCTATGTTACGTTTGGACTCACAAGATATTTCAGGTTAATTTAAATGTTTAGCATTAGATAGTGGTCCCATTTATATTTTATAATGCAATTTTCCCCTGAAAGTCCATTTAATCAAACAGCAATACAGCAAATTAACTTTCTTTGAATTATTTTTACCTAGTATTTGTTTTTCTATTCTTTTGTCTTCAACCTTTTTGTTTTCATGATTTTGATGAGTCTCTTCTAAATGTGGTAGAGTCAGAATTTTTGCTTCCTAAATGAAAGTCTGCCTTTTATATTGGTGTATTTAATCCTTTTGATATATTGGAATTTATTTTCAAGATTTCATTTTACTCTTTTAAAACACGTGCCTTTTAAATGCTTTCCCCCTCCTTTTATTCATTCTTTTGGAGCTTAAATGATGTACTTGTCAGGATAGAGGCCAAACTGCAAGAATAACAAAAAGACTTTAAAATAAGTACCTTAAAGAGCGTAAATGTTGACTTCTCTCTCATGGAACATTTCAGAAGTGGGCCAGGATGGGGGTAGGGGTGGGGGAGGCGCTGCCACATCAACATAGGTAGGCAACTCTACTACCTGAGGTCCTTCAGGTACTCAGGCTGGTAGATTGGTTCTGTCATTCTGCTATCTTTAATGCTTAATTTCCATTTTTTTTGCATCTCATGTGATCACTCTGGTTGTTGCCATTTTCTAGCCTGTGGAAAAGGAAAATAGAGAAGGCTTCCTTATAAAAAGTTTATCTGTTTTCACACATCATTTCCACTTGCAAACAACTAGCAAAAACTGTAATAGGGACACAACTAGCTGAAAATGAAGCTGAGAAATGTGGCCTCTGGCTGGTAACTCATGTGCTCAGCTAAGATTCAGGGTACTCTGTTCCTAAAAGGAACAAAGAGAAAAAGGATTCTGCCAATAACACTTTGGCTCATTACTCCTTTCCTGCTTTATATGATATATTCATCCAGTAATAGAAATAGTTCTATCTTGCTTTTATTTTTATCCTTTGATGAGATTATAGTTACTGTTACAATCAAGTGTTATTTAGATTTACCCATACGGTTGCTAATTTTTTTGCTTATCATTTCTCCTTGCCCCTTAGTCCTTCCTTTTGGGTTCAATTTTACTGTTCTTGAAGAACATTGTGTTGTCTATTGCTGCATAACAAATTGCTCTAATATGTAATGGATTGAAACACCTATTATCTCACAGTTTCTGGATGTCAGAATCTGGTGCGGCTTTGCCGTGACCTCTGCTTCAGGGTCTCTCCCAGGCTGCAATCAACGTGTCAATGGGGGATGTGGTCATCTGAAGGCTCAACTGAGGAGGTATCTGTTTCCACCTCACTCAATTGTTTGTTGACAGGATTCAGTTCTTCGAGGATGGGCAATTGGACTAAGGTCTTGGTTCCTTGCTGGCTGTTTGCCAGAGGCCACCCTCTGTTCTTTGCCCTGTGAGCCTCTCCAATGTGGCAGCTTCTTCATCATGTCATGTAAGCATAAGGGCAATAGAGGAAGAAAGCCAGCAAGACAGAAGTCACAGTCTTTTATAACCTAATACCGGAAGTGACATCCCATCACTTTTGCTGTATTTATTTGTTAGAAGCAAATCACTCAGTCCAGCCCACCCTCAAGAGGAGTGGATTATACCTAGGCATGAATCCCAACAGGTGGGGATCAGTGGGAGCCAGGTCAGAAGTTGCCTGCTACAAACATCCTCTTTATGAGTTCTTTTAGTAAGAGTCTTAGGGCAATAGCTCTATCAATTGTTGTTGACTTAACAATGTCTTTATTTCAGCCTCATCTATTTCTTCTGGGACTTCAAATAGAAGTATGTCAGACCCCTTGATATTGTAACACAGGCCAATGCTGCCATGTTCTTTTTTTTCTCCCCCAGTCTTTTTTATCTTTGGATGTCATTTTGGGAGTTTATATTGCTGTGTTTTCAGGCTCACTGATCTTTGCTTGTGCAATGTTATTGATTTCTAACCTTTGTACATTTAGACATTTCAAAACACGCTTCCAGATGGCTCACCATCAAAGAATAAACAGAGTAGAAATTTGAAAATATTTAAACTAAACAATAAAGAAAGTATTTTGTTTCAAACTCTGTATGCAGCCAAACATAGAACTTAGGAAATTTTAAATAGAGGACTTTAAATACTTCTTTAAAAAACAAAATTGAAAATTAGTGAGGTTGTATCTAGATCAGGAAGTTAGGAAAAGAACAAACAAGTAAATCTAAGGAACTTAGAATGAAGGAAATTATAAATATAAATGAATAAATAAAATTAGAAAACAAAGATACAGGTGAGATCAATGCCAAAGTTGTTATTTGAAAAGCCTAATAAAATCAACTTTTGGCAGAATTATTCAAAGAATATAGGGAGATGACCCAGAAAATAATACGTGAAATATAAAAAACAGTATACCTATAGATATATCAGAGGTTTTTTTAAAGATAAGTAAATAATAGGAAAATTTTATGCTAATAAGTATTGCAAATTAGGTAAAATACACCATTTGCTAGAGATTTATAACTTTCTAAACCAGCTTTTGAATAAATAGAAAACACGAATAAACCTGTAAGTATGACAGATAAATAAAGGGAGGCAATCAAGCATTTATTCCGCTTTTCCTATACAGGCTCTGTTTCAGGATATCTGAATAGAAGATGAGGGCAAGTCTGTCTTTGCAGAAGTGGCCTAGGTAATCAATGAAGAAGGATTGGTAGAATTAGAACACCAGCATTTTGCATGCGCAAGTGAACTGTTCATCAGGAGTGGCTAAGATCACAAAAAGAGACAACCAACTCTTAACATTTGAGGGGCATGTTTAAAAGTTTAGAAGTACCTAAAAAGTAAATTTAACAAAGAAATGGGACCTAAAACTGAGCAACCACTTGGTTCAAGTTCTTATTTGCATATAATGATTTAATTGTAACCAATCACAGAGGTATTTAATGATTTAATTATAAGCAATGACAGAGGGATTTATAGTGTTGTGAGGTTCACAAAAGTTGTGTTATGTCAGAGAATGGTTCTTGCAAGGGCTGAACTGAGTCCTGGAGGCTGCCTACACTTTAGCCAGGTACAGGCAGAGGAGTACATAACATAATGCAGGGGAGAAAGGCATGAGGCAGGATGAATGGGTGGTGGAAAGAGCTTGAGGGACATTGTGGGTCCAGCTGAGCAGTTTGTTTTATTTTACTAATAAATGGTCATTTCAATGGCGATGGAATATCACATAATGATGATAGAATGTCATTCAAGGATTTCATCCAGAAAGTGAAAATAAAGGAAACCTTATTTGAGATGGAGTTGGGAAGCCCTGAAGGGGGAGCTCTCACACACCACCATTCATTGCCCTTTGCAGACTCCATCAGGAAGGAGCATACCTTTCACTCTCTAACAGGAAGTAGCTTACTTTACACACCTCAGCAGGAGAAAAGATGATTTTTCTCCTTGCCCAGCCAATGGGAAACCACTACACTTCAGCCAATGAAAAGCTGCCACCACCCTGAATTCTCATTGGCCTCCAATGAACTTTTGTTCAAAACAGCCCCTCCCAACTTCCTCCTCTCCTCTATAAAAGCAAGCCCCTTTTCTCTATTCTCTGACCTTGCCTGTAGTATGCCATAGCTTGCACGTCCTGAGTTGCAATTCCTCTTCTATTCCTGAATAAACTCATTTTGCTAGTTGAATAACTGGCTATTTTATTTTAAGGCTGACAAAAGTAACTTGATCACATCAATATTTTAATAGGATTGGCCTACTGGCAATATGAAGCATGCTTTAGAGCAAGATAAGATTGCAGGAAGGAAGGTCAATTAAAACAAAGATAGCAATTTATTTAAATATCAGTGATTTAATTTAAGTTAGAAAACCCACCAATATCATCAGCCATATTAATAAATCACCTGGGAGTGGAATGAGTAATTTCTTAGAGTGAATATATGTATATATATATATATATATAATTAAATATAATAAAAATAATAAAATGGTCATTTCTTGTGCTTATGTTCTGGACTTGGGACCAGGAAGACCTAGACTTAAATTTTGGATTCACAATTTAATAGCAGTATAATTCTAAGAAAGTCACAACCACTGTGCACCTCAGTAGGTTCATCTTTAAAATAAGATGGCAGGGATTGTTTTGTTCACTGCTGTGTCTCCAGCACTAGCATAGTGATTTAAACACTGCTAATGTCAATAAATATTTACTGATTAAAGTCATGTCTACTCTACAGAGTTGCTGTGCTAATGAAATGAGATAAAAATTGTGAAAGTTTCTAGAACAAATAACTCTAAAATTTATATGGAATCACAAAAGTCCCAGAATTGTCAAAGCAATCCTGAGGAAAAAAGAACAAAACTGGAGGCATAACCCTTCCAGACCTCACACTATACTACAAAGCTACAGTAATCAAAACATCATGGTATTGGCTCAAAACAGACATATAGATCAATGGAAGAGAATAGACACCTGGAAATAAACCCACACACCTTTGGTCAATTAATCTATGACAAAGGAAGCAAGAATATACAATGGAGAAAAGACAATCTTTTCAATAAGTGTTGGGAAAGCGGGACAGCTACATGTAAATCAATGAAATTAGAACACTTTGTCACACCATACACAAAAATAAACTCAAAATGGATTAAAGACCTAAATGTAAGGCCAGACACTATCAAACTCTTAGAGGAAAACATAGGCAGAACACTCTATGACATAAATCACAGCAAGATCCTTTTTGACCCACCTCCTAGAGAAATGGAAATAAAAACAAAAATAAACAAATGGGATCTAATGAAACTCAAAAGCTTTTGCACAACAAAGGAAACCATAAACAAGACCAAAAGACAACCCTAAGAATGGGAGAAAATATTTGCAAATGAAGTAACTGACAAAGGATTAATCTCCAAAATTTACAAGCAGCTCATGCAGCTCAATATCAAGAAAACAAACAACCCAATCCAAAAATGGGCAGAAGACCTAAATAGACATTTCTCCAAAGAAGATATACAGATTGCCAACAAACACATGAAAGAATACTCAACATCATTAATCATAAGAGAAATGCAAATCAAAACTACAATGAGATATCATCTCCCACCGGTCAGAATGGCCATCATCAAAAAATCTACAAACAATAAATGCTGGAGAGGGTGTGGAGAAAAGGGAACCCTTCTACACTGTTGGTGGGAATGTAAATTGGTGCAGCCAGTTTGGAAAACAGTATGGAGGTTCCTTAAAAAACTAAAAATAGAGCTACCATATGACCCAGCGATCCGCTCCTGAGTATATATCTGGAAAAGATGAAAACTCGAATTCAAAAATATACATGTACCCCAATGTTCACAGCAGCACTATTTACAACAGCCAAGACACGGTAACAACCAAAGTGCCCATCAGACAACTGGTTTAAGAAGATGTGGTTATCATATATACAATAGAATATTACTCAGCCATAAAAAAGAATGAAATATTGCCATCTGTGGCAACATGGATGGACCTAGAGATTATTATACTCAGTGAAGTAAGTCAGACAGAGAAAGACAAGTATTATATGATATCACTTATATGTGGAATTTAAAAAGTAATACCAATGAATCTATATACAAAACAGAAACAGACTCACAGACATAGAAAAAAAACTTATGGTTACCAAAGGGGAAAGGGAGGGTGGGAGGGATAAATTAGGAGTATGGGATTAACAGATACAAACTACTATACATAAAATCGATAAGCAAAAAGGATTTACTGTGTAGCAAAAGGAACTATATTCAATATCTTGTAATAACATATAATGGAAAATAATCTGAAAAACTATATATAACTGAATCACTTTGCTGTATACCTGAAACAATCACAATTTTGTAAATCAAATATACTTTAATTTTAAAAAATTGTGAAAGTTCTTAACACAGTTCTTAACAAAGATACTATTAAATGGCTGCTTTGTGTCAGGAACTATGCCAGCTGCTGGGGATATGAAGATGAATAAGACAGCCTTCCTACTCTTGGGAGTTTCAGTCTAAAGGAGCTACACAAAGTATTTGTGATGGAGCACAAGGTACTGTGAAGCTCAGAGTAGGTGCTCTATAAACATTGAACCTAAATTTTATAACACTTTACAGTTTACAAAGCACTTTCATGAACATTATCCTATTTGAAACAATGGGTACCATAAATTTTACAAGAATAAACAAAGGTCTTAGGCATTCAGCAGAGGGAGGGATGATCTTTTGTGATGAGTAAGCATGACTTCATGGGAAAGATGGAATTTTAGTTGAGTTTCAGAATACAGATGGATTTTGACAGGAGTGAAAGATGGAAGGGTGGGAGTTTCATAAGACAGAGAAATACGCAAGCAAAAACTTGTCCTCCGTAATTCTGTATCCCTTTTTTATCTGTGTTCGCAAACCATATGTTTATAAATTCCCCCTGGAATACTGCCGAATCTTGATATCTGGAATTTTTGGAATCTACCCTTACTGGCCTTTGAAAATCTGGAAAACCTTTTTTTATTCATCTTTAATTTTCATGCACGTGATTCATGAATTCTGATGATTACTAATGGAAATTACATGACAGTATTCATTTATTCACAAATACTTATTGAAACCTTGATAAGCTCAAGGCCTTGTCCCTGGCAGTGCGGGGCCTACTAAGATGAACTATGTATACAAGCAACTACCCCACAAAGCACAGAGCTGTAAGTGCCCTAACGGAGCTGAAGCTGGATTTACACTAGGAGGGCTGAGAGGAGAGGGATCATCTGCAGTGGGTTTTTTTGGTTTGTTTTTTTTATCCAGTTCTCCTCCTACAAGTCATTCATCTGACTTTGGAGATTTGACCTTATAAAAAAAGGATTAAATGTTCTTTTACAACCACCTCTTCCGGATTACTTGCAGGGTTTGTTGCGACGGGTTCAACTCGAACGTCTTTCTCTTTACCAGAAGACTGAGGCAATTTAGGAGCCGAATGACTGCCGACTCTGCCCTCAGGTTCAGAACTCACCATACATTGTCTCGAGGGACTTTACTCAGGCCTGTACTTTCTTGTTCTGAATATTCTTTAAAGTATCTTTTATTGTGTTTAGCATATTTGCAATATCCAGCTGACTTTAGCCTTTGAAGAGTAGCCTTAGGCAGGAAGGCCCAGGAAAAGTTATGGCTCTTTGTGACGCACTATCCCATCCTGCCTGTCAGTTTTTCTAACCCTCAGGATGGCCCTGAAGGATGGAACATCTTATCCATGTAAAACTGTTATGGAGATTCTGACCCTCTAAAAGAAAAATTTATCCAAGGTCTCAGAGCTCAGAAGTGGTGGACCTTGGATTTGAACATCGCTATTTCTGACCTTAAAGCCCATGCTTTTCCCACCACAACCTATTAACCGTGATAAAGTGTATTTTAAAATTAATCTTCCTGGTTTTTTAAAATTCTTTAAAAAATCTCAGTTCCTGTTCAGGCTCATGGATTTCAGGTGCTCAAGAGCATCTATTTGCCATTCAAAGCCTAGGATCATTATCTGCCTTCTTCGGTATCCTTGTTTATTCATTACCGTGATCATTTATAACTTTATAGTCATAGTTATTCTCCTGGGTGTCTGCTTATTGGCTTTCTGAAATTTCCCACTGTCCTTGTTGACAATGGCTAGAATTCCCTTTTATCATAGTTTTTGAATTCCAAGATGACAATCTCCCATTTTTTTTTTCTTAATGGGCAGGAGGAGGAGGGAAGCGCAGGACAAAGGAAAGTGGTTTAGTTAACTGGGGATTGTTTTACTGTATCTTTCCGTCAGACGTTCAGCTATCTTGTAAAATTTATTGTTCCTGCTTGGCAACTCCAGAAGGTAACAAAGCATCAAGGTCATCAATACAAAACCTGGTCAGTAGGTAGAACAACAAGGCGCGTAGCCCCGCCTCTATAACCACGCCCTGGAGGCGGGGCCGCACTCGCGGCCCGCAAGACTTATAGGTCAGCCGGAAGGCGCGCGAGGCCTTGGCGGTGCACTGAGCAGGCCCTCGCCGGGACCCCGGGCGTCAGGCAGGCGCAGCGTCAGCCCGCCCCCAGTCTTGGAGCCTCCCTCTCGTGGCGGCTGCAGTGCGGCCTGCGTTGCCTCCCGTAGTTATCCGACCGGCTATGGCCGCTCGTCTCCTGCGTGTCGCCTCCGCCGCCCTCGGCGACACAGCCGGCCGGTGGCTGCTCCTCGCCGGACCCCGCGCCGGAGCCGGCGGTCTCCGGGGGAGCCGGGGGCAGGGCGGGAGCGCCAGGCCGGGCCTGGGCGGCGGCGCAGCTGCGGCGACGCGGACGCTGAGCGTGTCGGCGCGCGCGCGGAGAAGGTGAGGCGCAGGGGGAGCGTGGGCGTTGGGTCCCTGGCAGAACGGCCGCGCTCCTTCCGCCCGCTTTCCGGTTCCGTCTGCTTCTCCCGGCGACGGCGTGCGGGTCACACGCCCGGCCCCACCCGCCTCTTGCTCCACCTTCTCCGTGTCCCCGGCAGGTCGCTCGGTATGGTCACGGCCTCCTTTCCTTACGCTGCCAAGTTGCCTTTCAGATCCACTGACGCCTGGCGGGGAATGGAGGCCCGGGACCCCCGATCTCCTTGTCCCAGTGCCTCCTGTGCCCTCAGGAAAACCGGGCACTTTGCTGCCGCTGGTTCTCCGTGCGGTTTGGCGAGGATCTAACCTTTGCTATGCTAGAAACCGCGGTGACCTTCGTAAGATGCGCCCCGTTCGTGTCCTGGCCTGCAGTTTCTTATCGTGCCTTCCTCCTGCTAGGTCAGGACGTTCTGTCTCCAAGTTCGTGTCCATTTAGGATACACCTGCTCTGTCCCCGAGCTTCCCTGTTTGCTCTCTTCTGGTTGCTGTCGGGGTAAAAGCCCCAGCGTTGGACTGGCAAGGCCGGGGTTTAAACTGGGCTTTGACACTTACTGTCCAGTTTGTCTAACGTCAGTGGAGGATAATAATCGTGTCGGCCTCACAGGATTATTTGAAGAACAAATGAGAGCATACAGGTAATGCAGGGAGTCTTGTGTCTGGCCAGTATCGAGGACTCAGTAGATCCCACCTGTTAGCATCAGCTGCCTCCTAGGCTCACAGCGTTGTGTTTTGTATTAAGTGTCGAAAGAGGTGAGAGAAAATTTGCCCAAAATATGTTGCAGTCTTATATTCTTGGGCAGATTCGTTTCTCAAAGACAGAATCCCCTTAGATATAATAGAAAATTTCCTCATAATTTCAGAGTATAGCACTGTGTTGGCGCCTTATATAATGCAGGCCTCGGAACAGCTCTTTGACTCCCTTGCTGTTGTGTAGCAGCAAGAAGGAGCTGCAGGGAGAAAGGGCTGGATTTGTATTCCTCTCTAGTTTCTTCTTCATGAGGTTCCTGAGAATAGGGTGGAGGAGTTACTCATATTTCCTCCTGTAATCCCATAATATAGTGGGTGCTCAATACATTTTTGTTGCATGAACTGTGAGGGAGATAATGGGGAAGGCAAGCAGGGGTTATTTGTCCGTTTCCGTTACACTTTCCTATCTTTGACCTTCCTCTGCCTGAATGCCTTGTTTTCTGCATTGTATGCTTTCTTGAAAATTTGTGTATAAATTGGGACATATGTTGAACATATTTGTGTAACTAGTATTTAAAGGAACATGATTGCTTTTGTAAATGGGAATTATATCCCCCAAACTTACTGTTTGAATTGGTACATCAAGTTGTCTTAAAGGGAAGCACATCTGTCTGCTCCCTTATAAACCTGCTTTCCCCCTCATTGGCACGGTTTCCATTGGTGCCCTGTGCTTCCTATCACAGACTTTGGAGCTACAACTAGGTTTTCTGACTCTTATTATCTAAGACTTATGCTATCCAATATGGTCACTACTAACCACATGTAGTCATTTAAGTTTAAGATAATTAAAGTTAAATAAAATTAAAGAATCATTTTCCCAGTTCCACTGGCCACATTTCAAGTACTGGATAAACACACATGGCTAGAAGCTACTGTCTGGGACATCACAGCTATAGAATATCTCTGTTATTGCACAAAGTTTGGACAGAACAGTCTAGAAGCTGTAGTTCTGACTTTGAAGTTTAACATTTAGATAAGCTTTCAGTAATTGAGAGTCGAAAAACTCCTTTTACTCCAAAATACCCTGATATAGTACTTTATATTTTGTAGTGATTTAGGTTGTAAAGGGCTTTCACATGTATTATTTCCCTTGACTCTTAAGAAAATCCTGAGATAGGTGAGGTAGATAAACGAGAATAAAAATTTATATTAAGTAGCATGCAAAACTAGGACTAGAACTCACATAGTTTTTGTTTGTTTTTTGAGCACCATTAGAGTTGATAATTCTTTAGCCCATAGGGTCATTTGGAAGAGTTAAGGTGGCTATGGAAGTGGGGAGCCCTAGACGGGGCCCTTTTCTTGGACCAACTACCCCAGGCTACCCCACATAGTGAAAGGGTGGGCATCAGCAGCCATAACTCCTCTCCCTATTAGAAGTCTGTTAAGAGCTTTACCGCAGCAGCCCCTGGAGAGCTTTGTCAAAATATCTGCTGTGGTTGAGCAGAATAAATGGCGGTGCATAAAGGGTAAACAAGTGAAGAAAATAGTTGTTTGTGGTGCTGGCTAACTCATTGATGATAGAGGATTTAGAAGGATCCTAATTATTTCCCAGTGCATGAAATCTTATCCTTTTTGGAAACAGCTAGAAGCTTTTAGCTAGTTCTTAGAATTGGGGAAGAAAACTATAGAAAACCCACAAATACCACTTGTTAATAGTGAATGGATAAAGTTACCTGGATAAAGTGCATGTGTATAATGCTTTAAGGAACAAAATATTTCCACAAACTTTCTCTCCTTTAATTCTCTCAGCAGCTGGGTGAAGTCACTGTTATTGCCATTTTACCCATGGTCACCTAATGAGTATACATATGTCAGAACCAGGGCTAGAATCTACCTTTTCTGACTCTTACATCTTATATTCCATACTTTCTCAGCTGCAAAATTACTTTTTCTCTCTCATTTCTGCTGCTTCTCCTGTTCTTTGATAAACCTGTTATTACTCTTACTCTGCAGTTTTTTTCTGGGGCTGTACACCTTTTTTAATATGTAGCAGCAGTTCAGGCTCCTTAACAACAAAAGGACTTTTAAATAAAAGTTATCAATCAGTGTTTGTTGAGCTCTACAGTATGTTAGGAATTTTGCATATGTTGTCCAAACTATGAGATAAATGTTACCCTGATTTTACAGAAGAGGAGTCTGATGTCAGAGTTGCAATTTCTTGGCTGTAGCTCATCTCTAGAGTGCTGCAGAAGAGCAGCAGTGCCCAAACCTCCGGCCTTCAGTAGTGTGTATAAATGATGGAATTCTTTCTGCTGCACTTCTTGTACCTTAGGCTACCAGGCATTTTTTGATGTCAAATCTCTAGGCTTCTGCAGGGCTCAGACCCATATTTCCATCAGGCTTCTGGACATTTGCATCTGTTTATTATTAAATCAAACAGGTTTAAAGTTGAACTCATTTCCAATCTTTCCCAAAGCTCCTTCTCCTCCTAAGTTAAACTTAAGTTAAACTGTACTCCCTCATTGTCCGAGCTAGAAATTTCAACATTATTTCTTCCCTCTCCAAAAGTTTTTAATTCTGCCTCCTGAATATCTCTCAGTATCTCTCAAATCAGTGTCTCCTACGTCCCTACTTTGTTTATGACCTCCAGCGTGGTCTCCCTGCCTCCAGAGTGTCTTCATTCCTAGTCATTTTTCTTCGAAAAAATAGCAGTTGCCTAGTTGAAAATCACGAATGTTTGGGAATACTTGCTTTAAAGCATTTGTTGCTACGAAAAGAAGTCAGAGAGCACATGCCCATTTAAGGGACATTCTCTCTCTCTTTCTCTCTCTCTCTCACACACACACATACACACACACACACACACACACACACACACACACACACAGTTCTGATCAAAATTTTTAATTACTAGGATCCTCATTTTTCAGCATTGAGTTATCAAGGACGACATTATCTGATAAGGCCTCAGCTGCCTTGTTTGGGAAATGAGATGATGGACTTGGTAATTTGCAAGATATTTATAGCTCTGAAATTATGTAATTCTAGGTTTTACTTAAACTAAGCAACATTTTCTTTGATGGACTATTACCATCTATTGGCAGTAGTGAAAATTACAACTAATTCGTTTAAGCTGAAGTACATCTTTTCAATTGTGAGGTAAAAATTTAAATAACCAGTAGTGGAGGATAAGTATCTAGTTGATAATATGATTTCTTTTTTTTTTTTTTTGGCGGTACACGGGCCTCTCACTGTTGTGGCCTCTCCCGTTGCGGAGCACAGGCTCCAGACTCGCAGGCTCAGCGGCCACGGCTCAAGGGCCCAGCCACGCCGTGGCACGTGGGATCTTCCCAGACCCGGGCACGAACCCGTGTCCCCTGCATCGGCAGGCGGACTCTCAACCACTGCGCCACCCGGGAAGCCCAATAGTAATATGATTTCTTTTCCCAAAGTTTGGACTGATGTTTGTGAGAAGGGTAAGAAATTTAAGTTAGTTAGCTAACTGATAACTAGCTGATAGATATCCTATAGTAATGAAACATGTAAGGAGATATTATATTTATTTTCTGACATATTCAAGCAAAGAAAACCCTTTTTCTAGTCCCTTTGTTTTTTGAGTACACTATATGGACCAAAATGAGATGTTCAAATACTCAGAAAACTATCAAACTGCTGGCTCTCAGTGACCGTACTTATCGGACACTTGCATAACAATTGCCTTATCAATAGCAGAATGATTTGTTTTTAAAGCTCTCCACAACCGTCACCTAGTCTTTTAGGGACACGTTCATAGAGACATTGTTTTTCAGAGAGCTATGTGAGAGCAAAGCAAACTTCACGAGTGACAATGATTGCTAAGCATTTCATGTAACTGTGACCTGAGAGTGAGCACTGGGGAGACACATACTACAGGTGGACTTGATAGTGATGTACTTGCTATTTCCTTTAAGGTGGCAGAGCTTCCCTCCTGGTAGGTGGGTAGATAGATATGCCTGTGATTTGTGGTGTCTCCTTCCCAAATAAACTTGGGAAAGAAAATACCGTAAAGGAGGATATTTGCATGCACACAGGCACACACACAACCTATTTTTTGACGTTACAGGTTCTTAGAACAATTATTTTAAAGTATCTTTTGAAATTATTAAAAATAATAAAGGACTGCTTCCTTTTCCAGCTCAGAAGATAAAATAACAGTCCACTTTATAAACCGTGATGGTGAAACATTAACAAGCAAAGGAAAAGTTGGTGACACTCTACTAGATATTGTGGTTGAAAATAATCTTGATATTGATGGTTTTGGTGAGTATGGAACATACTTTAAAATTTATAAGTGAAACTATTGAATAGGTTTCAGCTTTGTTTTTTCGAAGAATTTTAACTAGAGTATGCTAAGTGAAATATTAAAATTCAGGATGTGTTAGTGTTATATTCTCACCTATAAAGAATAAGTGACACTGTGTTTCTCTTCTTTGAACATTAATTAGCTATATGCCCCAAAGTCTGTTGCTTCATTACCTTATTGATTATGTGTGCAATGCAAAGCTGGGAGTAGGAAGTGGAATTGAAAGATACCAGGTTGAGATAATAAATGTCATATCAGTGGGTAGTTAAATCATTTTAACTTAGTCTTTTTTTAAACTTTTTAGTTTGAAATAATCTTTGACTTATAGAAAAGTTGCAAAAATAGTACAGAGAGTTTCTGTATAATCTTCGCTCAGCTTCCCCTACTGTTAACAATTTATATAACCATAATACAATAATCAAAACACAGAAATTAACATTGGTTCAATAACTAAAAAACTACAGATTTATAGAATTTTGCTAGCTTTTCCACTAATATCTCTGTTTTGGGATTCAATCCAGGATCCCACATTGCATTTAGTTATCATATCTCCTTAGTCTCCTTCAGTCTGACATTTCCTCAGTCTTGTTTTTCATGACCTTGATACTTTTGAAAAGTGCTGGTATTTTGTAAAATGTTCCTCAATTTGGGTTTGACTGGTGCTTTCTTTTTCTTTTTAATTTAATTTTTTAAAAATTATTTTATTTATTTATTTATGTATGTCTGCACCATGTGGCTTATGGCATCTTAGTTCCCAACCGGAGATTGAACCTGGGCCCTTGACAGTGAAAGCATCGAGTCCTAACCACTGGACTGCCAGGGAATTCCCAGACTGGTGTTTTCTTAATTACATTGAGCTTATGCATTCTTTTTATTTTAAGTGAGTTTTATTTTACTTACTACTTTCTTATTTTATTTTATTTTTATTGAGATATAATTGATATGTTAGTTCCAGGTATACAACATAATGGTTTGATATTTGTATACACTGTGAAGTGATCACCTGAATAGTAAGTCTAGTTAGCATTCATCACCATACGTAGTCTTGAATGTCATCTCACCTTCCTAGAAAGGGTACTTAATCTACCTCTTACTAGAGAAGGAAGTGTTTTGTTTAGAAAGTTTTCATTTCTAGGCTTTTGACCATATTCCTTAACCACTCACACAAAGCCCATGTCCTGGAAGCTGACATCTTAGAGCTCAGGGATACCCTGTATATCACTTGTCAGTTTTGCTCGAGCATTCTCTCTATCTAGAATGGTGGTTCTTTAAGAGGGTTCCATCAGTGTCACTTGGGAAATGCACATTCTCAGGCCCCACTCCAGATCTACTGATTCAGGAAGTCTGGGATGTGGCCCAGAAATGTGTGTTTTAACAAGCCCTCCATGTGATTTGGTTGCATGTTTAAGTTTGAGAACCATTGGTCTGCAATCAGGTCCAGGGAGCATATCTGACTATTCTTCTTTCAAGGCACTGTTCACATTGCATTTTTTTTTTTTTTTTTTGCGGTACGCGGGCCTCTCACTGCTGTGGCCTCTCCCGTTGCAGAGCACAGGCTCCGGATGCGCAGGCTCAGCGGCCATGGCTCATGGGCCCAGCCGCTCTGCGGCATGTGGGATCTTCCCGGACCGGGGCACGAACCCACGTCCCCTGCATCGGCAGGCGGACTCTCAACCACTGTGCCACCAGGGAAGCCCCACATTGCACTTTTAAGAACATTTTTCAGATCAGAATTATTTCTCCTCCTCCATTTTCCCATGATATATTAAATATACTTCTCTATGTTAATATTCATCTCAGTTTTTCTTTTTAGAGGGAATATCTCTTTCCTTTATTAGAGTTTGTACTTTTGGAAGACTGTTATCACTCAGGTAACCAGAGTTGGCAGTCAGTAATATTTGCTGAATTTCTCAATCTAATGTCAGTTTCAGGGATAACTGTAACAACTACCATTTGAGTGCATACTACATCCCAGCATATGTTATCTATTATTGTAATAACTCTAAGAGGTAGATTTTTTTTTTAACTTCCACTTTATAGATGAAGAAACTAAAGTTCAGAGAAATTAATGTTCCCTGGGTCATACAGGTAGCAAGTGAGAAGGCTAAGATTCAAACCTAAGTCTCTCTAACTCCTAAACCTCTGCTTTTTCCTTTATGCCTTTTTCTCTAAGAAGCATCTTTCCTTTGTGAACACTTGTTACAGAAATTAGGTGATGAAATAGTTGATATAGTTCTAGTTTTAAGGAATTTTTTACTCTAATGCAGTGGTTCTTGGCTAGGACTGAGTTTCAGAATTCTGCAGAACTTTAAAAAGTGTTACGTCCTTGATGGTAAGGGAGAAAAGGAAGTTGTGCAGGTATCCTTTTAAAAAGCTCCACGTGGTTCAGATCCATACCATGGTTAAGAACAGCTAATGTATGGAAAAGAACCTATTGATAATTTATATATATATTCTATAAAATTTATATATAATTGATCTCCCTCATGAGTTCATATTCAGCAACACTTTCGACTAAGCTGTGTTTCTCTGAATTATTCTCTCACAAATGAAAAGTAGTACATTGCACAGTAATTGAGAATAGACTCTGGAATTAGACAAATTGTGGTTCATAAACCAGCATTGTCACTTACTAGCCATGAGACCTGGAGCAAGCTACTTTACGTCTGTATGCCTCAGTTTCCTCTTCTGTAAAATAGGATTGTAATAGTTCTAACCTCATAGGGTTGTTAAAGATTAAATAGGGTATTGGAAGTGAAGTGCTTAGCATAGTGGCTACGTTGGTAAGAACAGTAGGATTTGTGGCATTTTAACTTGCCCTATTCGCCTTCTCCTCTCCCCAGTTCAACAGTAGCCTTAAAAACCAGCAACCTTGTGGCCACTGGAGGGGCAAACTGGTTTGAGTTCCTCAGAAGGTCCCATCTCCAGAACGTTGTCACTTGTCTTGCAGCTTCTCAGAAAAGCTCCGTTCCAGGGAGTTCTTATTTGACCTGCCTCAGAGATTGCTCTGTGGGGAGTCTCTGTCCCTAGGACTTCCATCTAAAATAATTACCTGCAGTCGTTGAACACTGTGCTGCCTGAGGCTGTGATGCCACTTGGAGCAAACAAGAGCTTGGCCAAAAATCTAAAAGGAAGATCTGGGGAACGAGATGTCTGTAGTGGGCTTTGAAATGCTTCAGGGATCTAGAAGGCCACACACAAATGCAGGACTGTGTTTGTGCCCAGGAAAGACCCGACAGGGCCCCAGTCTCTCATCTCTGGCTGACTTTGAGGTCCCATGCAGGTGAAGGCCAAGACAGACATGTAGACTGCTTGAACGCTGAAGGTGCGCATAATCACGCACTGAGCTCCTCAGCAAAGGGTAGAAGCCATATTGGTTCAGAGCACTGAAGGAAACCTCCATCCAGTCATCTAGCTGACCACTAAGCTCACTGAGTGGAGACATTGGTGGTCACGTGCTACAGGGAATACAGACCTCAGAGTTAGTCTGGGAAAGTCACTGGAGAAACAAATAGCAGCAACAACAAACCCAGGGGAGACAGTGGTGATCTGAATTCCAGAGTTACCATATTATATTACTTAGAATGTCCACTTGGCAATAAAAAAATTCAAGACACCCAAAGAAACAGGAAAGTATGGTCCATACTCAGAAAAAAAAAAAAAAAAAGCAGTCAATAGAGACTGTCCCCAAGGAGGCCCAGGTATTAGACTTACTAGACAAAGATGTTAAATCAGCTGTTATAAAAGTTCAGAGAGCTTAAGGAAAGTATGTGGAGATATTCTTGGGCCTTTGCACATCTGTGTATGTGGACCCTGTTACCACTGTATAAGGGTATGTAAAAGAAATAGTGAACTTTGTTCCTGCCCTTGAGAAAGCTGATCTCTTCTGCTCTGGGAAGGCTAATGTGGAGGCTGTGAACCGGTAAATCTCTTTCTGTAAATTTCTCCACAGATTCCATCTCAGCTTTAGGAAAGGACATGTATACTAGGCTGTTTACTGCAAAGATGTTTGTAACAGCGAAAGATTTGAAAGAAGCAAATGCCCATCAATAGAGGACTGATCTATGTAGTCCTACTAGGGGATACTATATGGCTGTGTTTAAAAAAGAAAAAAAATCTCTGAAAGGAGTCTTAAAAACAAATATCAGTGATTACCTGTTGATAGGAGGGAGGCAGAGGGGAGACTTTAAGTGCCATGGTGTATTTAATCCATCTCTTTCTTTGGACATTTAGGTGGCTTCCAGTTTTCAACTATTGTAAATAACCTTAAGGTGAACATCCCCAGAAATACCTTTCTGTGTTTATGTTCTGTAATTTTCTTGCATTAAATTCCTGGAGATGGAATTACTTAGTAAAGCTTGTTTTATAAATTGTTTGCTCAAACTGTTTGCCTGTTTTTCAGATGAGGTATTATTTTCAGCCGTTAGGAAAGGCTCTTTAAATGTGCAAAAAAAAAAAAAAGAAAATTAATTTTAAACATTTATTTGAAAGGCTTTTAACTTCTTTTTTACATGAAGCTACATTCAGTAGCTACATAAAGTATTTTACATTACTTTATTTATAGTAGATAATTTTCATAAGTTGCTTTCCATTACTTTGAAATAAAAGTATAAGTATTTTGACCTTAATACTTGAAAGTATCTTTAAAATTTTTAAAAAGTATTTTTCTTTAATTTTTAAAAGGTATATATTGTAGTACACTGTTTTTCAAACTGCAGGTTGTAACCATTTGTGGGTCATATAATCAACTTAATAGCTTTCAACTAGAATTTAAAGTAATTAAAAAGAACATGTAAAAACACACCATCTTTTGTATTATTCCATGAAATGATTGTTTAGCTATTTTACAAAGTATATGTTTACTAGGTTGTGATGTAAAATAGAACTCAAAATTAAAACATTCTTTTTGGAAGCCATTGGTTAGAATGATTAAGAATGGAGTCTTCCTGCCTTGATTTGTTCCCCAGCTCTGTCACTTTGCCAGCTTTGTGACCTTGGGTTAGGTCTCTAACCCCTTCATAACCTCGTCTCCTTTAGGGTAAAATGGGAATAATGTTAGTATCTACCTCGTAAGGTTCCTGTAAAGATCCAGTGAGTTTATCTAAGCAAGGCTAAATAGATGTTAGCTATTTTTGTTAACATAGTTATTACTACAGGCTCATTGTTCATTATAACAAATTTAAGAAGTACATTAAAAAAAATCAGAACTTCCTATAGTTTTTACTTTTCTTTTGGCGGGGAGATTTTTTTTCTTGAATTTTAGAATTTTATTTTATTTATCTTTTTATACAGCAGATTCTTATTAGTTATCCATTTTATACATAATAGTATATATATGTCAATCCCAGTCTCCCAATTCATCACACCACCACACCCATCCCCTACCGCTTTCCCCCTTTGGTGTCCATACGTTTGTTCTCTACATCTGTGTCTCAATTTCTGCCCTGCAAACCGGTTCATCTGTACCATTTTTCTAGGTTACAAATATAGGCATTAATATACAATATTTTTCTCTTTCTGACTTCACTCTGTATGACAGTGTCTAGATTCATCCACATCTCTACAAATGACCCAATTTCCTTCCTTTTTATGGCTGAGTAATATTCCATTGTATATATGTAACACATCTTCTTTATCCATTCATCTCTTGATGGGCATTTAGGTTGTTTCCATGACCTGGCTATTGTAAATAGTGCTGCAGTGAACACTGGGGTGCATGTGTCTTTTTGAATTATGGTTTTCTCTGTATATAGACCCAGTAGTGGGATTGCTGGGTCATATGGTAATTCTATTTTTAGTTTTTTAAGGAACCTCCATACTGTTCTCCATAGTGGCTGTATCAATTTACATTCCCACCAACAGTGCAAGACGGTTCCCTTTTCTCCACACCCTCTCCAGCATTTGTTGTTTGTAGATTTTCTGATGATGCCCATTCTAACTGGTGTGAGGTGATACCTCATTGTAGTTTTGATTTGCTTTTCTCTAATAATTTGTGATGTTGAGCAGCTATTCATGTGCTTCTTGGCGATCTGTATGTCTTCTTTGGAGAAATGTCTGTCTAGGTCTTCTGCCCATTTTTTGATTGGGTTGTTTGTTTTTTTAATATTGAGCTGCATGAGCTGTTTATATATTTTGGAGATGAATCCTTTGTCCGTTGAAACATTTGCAAATATTTTCGCTCATTCTGAGGTTGTATTTTCCTCTTGTTTGTAGTTTCCTTTGCTTTGCAAAACTTTTAAGTTTCATTAGGTCCATTTTTGTTTATTTTTATTTTTATTTCCATTACTCTAGGAGGTGAATCAAAAAAGATCTTGCTGTGATTTATGTCAAAGAGTGTTCTTCCTATGTTTTCCTCTAAGAGTTTGATAGTTTCTGGGCTTACATTTAGGTCTTTAATCCATTTTGAGCTTATTTTTGTGTATGGTATTAGGGAGTGATCTAATCTCATACTTTTACATGTACCTGTCCAGTTTTCCCAGCACCACTTATTGAAGAGGTTGTCCTTTCTCCACTGTACATTCCTGCCTCCTTTATTAAAGATAAGGTGACCATATGTGCGTGGGTTTATCTCTGGGCTTTCCATCCTGTTCCATTGATCTGTATTTCTATTTTCCTACCAGTACCATATTGTCTTGATTACTGTAGCTTTGTAGTATAGTCTGAAGTCAGGGAGTCTGATTCCTCCAGCTCCGATTTTTTCCCCTCAAGACTGCTTTGGCTACTCGGGTCTTTTGTGCCTCCATACAGATTTTAAGGTTTTTTTTTCTAGTTCTGTAAAAGATACCATTGGTAATTTGATAGGGATTGCATTGAATCTGTAGATTGCTTTGGGTAGTGTAGTCATTTTCACAGTACTGATTCTTCCAATCCAAGAATATGGTATATCTCTCCATCTGTTTGTATCATCTTTAATTTCTTTCATCAGTGTCTTATAGTTTTCTGTATACAGGTCTCTTGTCTCCCTAGGTAGGTTTATTCCTAGGTATTTTATTCTTTTTGTTACAGTGGTAAATGGGAGTGTCTCCTTAATTTGTCTTTCAGATTTTTCATCATTAGTGTATAGAAATGCAAGAGATTTCTGTGCATTAATTTTGTATCCTGCAACTTTACCAAATTCATTGATTAGCTCTAGTAGTTTTCTGGTGGCATCTTTAAGATTCTCTATGTATAGTATCATGTCATCTGCAAACAGTGACAGTTTTACTTCTTCTTTTCCAATTTGTATTCCTTTTATTTCTTTTTCTTCTCTGATTGCCATGACTAGGACTTCCAAAATTAAGTTGAATAATAGTGGTGAGAGTGGATATCCTTGTCTTGTTCTTGATCTTAGAGGAAATGCTTTCAGTTTTTCACCAGTGAGAATGACGTTTGCTGTGAGTTTGTCATATATGGCCTTTATTATTTTGAGGTAGGTTCCCTCTATGCCCACTTTCTGGAGAGTTTTTATCATAATGGGTGTTGAATTTTGTCAAAAGCTTTTTCTGTATCTATTGAGATGATCATATGGTTTTTCTTCTTCAATTTGTTAATATGGTGTATCACATTGATTGATTTGCATATATTAAAGAATCCTTGCATCCCTGGGATAAATCCCTCTTGATCATGGTGTATGATCCTTTTAATGTGTTGTTGGAATCGGTTTGCTACTATTTTGAGGATTTTTGCATCTATATTCATCAGTGATATTGGTCTGTAATTTTCTTTTTTTGTAGTATCTTTGTCTGGTTTTGGGATCAGGGGGATTGTGGCCTCATAGAATGAGTTTGGGAGTGTTCCTTCCTCTGCAATTTTTTGGAAGAGTTTGAGAAGGATGGGTGTTAGCTCTTCTCTAAATGTTTGATAGAAATCACCTGTGAAGCCATCTGGCCCTGGGCTTTTGTTTCTTGGAAGATTTTTAATCACAGTTTCAATTTCATTCCTTGTGATTGGTCTGTTCATATTTTCTATTTCTTCCTGGTTCAGTCATGGAAGTATATACCCTTCTAAGAATTTGTCCATTTCTTCCAGGTTGTCCGTTTTATTGGCATAGAGTTGCTTGTAGTAGTCTCTTAGGATGCTTTGTATTTCTGCGGTGTCTGTTGTAACTTCTCCTTTTTCATTTCTAATTTTATTGATTTGAGTCCTCTCCCTGTTTTTCTTGATGAGTCTGGCTAATGGTTTATCAGATTTTGTTTATCTTCTCAAAGAATCAGCTTTTAGCTTTATTGATCTTTGCTATTGTTTTCTTTGTTTCTATTTCATTTATTTCTGCTTTGATCTTTATGATTTCTTTCCTTCTGCTAACTTTGGGTTTTGTTTGTTCTTCTTTCTCTAGTTCCTTTAGGTGTAAGGGTAGATTGTTTATTTGAGATTTTTCTTTTTTCTTGAGGTAGGCTTGTATTGCTATAAACTTCCCTCTTAGAATTGCTTTTGCTGCATCCCATAGGTTTTGAATAGTCATGTTTTCATTGTCATTTTTCTCTAGGTATTTTTTGATTTTTCTTTGATTTCTTCAGTGATCTCTTGGTTATTTAGTAACGTATTTTTTAGCCTCCATGTGTTTGTGTTTTTTACATTTTTTCCCTTTAATTCATTTCTAATCTTATAGAGTTGTGGTCAGAAAAGATGCTTGATATGATTTCAGTTTCCTTAAATTTACTGAGGCTAGATTTGTGACGCACGATGTGATCTATCCTGGAGAATGTTTCGTGTGCACTTGAGAAGAAAGTGTAATCTGCTGTTTTTGGATGGAACATGCTATAAATATCAATTAGATCTATCTGGTCTATTGTATCATTTAAAGTTTCTGTTTCCTTATTAATTTTCTGTTTGGATGATCTTTCCATTGATATAAGTGAGGTGTTAAAGTCCCCCACTATTACTGTGTTACTGTCGATTTCCTTTTTTATAGCTGTTAGCAGTTGCCTTATGTATTGAGGTGCTCCTATGTTGGGTGCATATATATTTATAATTGTTATATCTTCTTCTTGGATTGATCCCTTGATCATTATGTAGTGTCCTTACTTGTCTCTTGTAGCATTCTTTATTTTAAAGTCTATTTTATCTGATATGAGTATTGCTGCTCCAGCTTTCTTTTGATTTCCATTTGCATGGAATATATTTTCCATCCCCTCACTTTCAGTCTGTATGTGTCCCTAGGTCTGAAGTGGGTCTCTTGTAGACAGCATATATATGGGTCTTGTTTTTGTATCCATTCAACAAGCCTGTGTCTTTTGGTTGGAGCATTTAATCAATGCACGTTTAAGGCAGTTATTGATAAGTGTGTTCCTATTACCATTTTCGTAATTGTTTTGGGTTTGTTTTTGTAGGTCCTTCTCTTGTGTTTCCCACTTAGAGAAGTTCCTTTAGCATATGTTGTAGAGCTGGTTTGGTGGTGCTGAATTCTCTTAGCTTTTGCTAAGAGAAAGCTTTTGATTTCTGTAAAGCTTTTGATTTCTCCATCAAATCTGAATGAGATCCTTGACAGGTAGTAGGTTCTTCCCTTTCATCAGTTTAAGTATATCATGCCACTCCCTTCTGGCTTGTAGAGTTTCTGCTGAGACATCAGCTGTTAACCTCATGGGAGTTCCCTTGTATGTTATTTGTCATTTTTCCCTTGCTGCTTTCAATAATTTTTCTTTGTCTTTAATTTTTGCCAATTGGATTATTGTGTGTCTTGGCATGTTTCTCCTTGCATTTATCCTGTATGGGACTCTCTGCCTTTCCTGGAGTTGGGTGGCTGTTTCCTTTCCCATGTTAGGGAAGTTTTCAATTATAATCTCTTCAAATATATTCTCATGTCCTTTCTTTCTTTCTTCTCCTTCTGGGACCCCTATAATGCGAACATTGTTGCATTTCATGTTGTCCCAGAGGTCTCTTAGGCTGTCTTCATTTCTTTTCATTCTTTTTTCTTTATTCTGTTCCGCAGCAGTGAATTCCACCGTTCTGTCTTCCAGGTCACTTATCTGTTCTTCTGCCTCAGTTATTCTGCTATTGATTCCTTCTAGTGTAGTTTTCATTTCATTTATTGTATTGTTCATCTCTGTTTGTTTGTTCTTTAATTCTTCTAGGTCTTTGTTTAACACTTCTTGCATCTTCTTGATCTTTGCCTCCATTCTTTTTCCGAGTTCCTGGATCATCTTCACTCTCATTATTCTGAATTCTTTTTCTGGAAGGTTGCCTATCCACTTCAGTTAGTTGTTTTTCTGGGGTTTTATCTTCTTCCTTCATCTGGTACATAGCTGTCTGCCTTTTCATGTTGTCTATCTTTCTGTGAATGTGGTTTTTGTTCCATAGGCTGCAGGATTGTAGTTCTTCTTGCTTGTCCCTATAGTCTTATCACACAGAGATAACCACTAACAGAATCTTTTTCCCCTGATGCCCCAGAAATACAGAAAATTTAATGCCAATACAGTCTTCAGTAGTTTGATAAGATTTCTGCATTCGTTTATACAGACTTAGAAGAGAAACTTTAAAGATCAAGGATCCTAATGTGTCCAGAAATTTTGGCATGTAAATACACATTTGAGATAAGCTAAAATAGGTTCGCAAAAGATAGAGTTAAAATACTCAGCCACTTTCTAGAAAAAAGATGACAGAAATGCAGTCAAGAAGTCTGAAATATTATGTTTATGAAGAAGAGGTTGTGATAACAACATTATAGGGGCAACTATTTAATTCATTTCTAAAGTTGAATACAGGACACCCTTTACATATTGCCTTTGTTATAGTCATGCTCATAGGTGAACACCATATGCAGACGAGGGTGGCCAAGTACAGAGTGTCTGTACAGTTTCTCCCTGGATGATCTTATCCCTTCTGTGACCTTAAATCCCATCCAGATGCTCATAGACTCTTTTTTTTTGTATAAAATTTACTTTATTTAACATCTGTTTTGGCATATAATTGCCTTACAATGGTGTGTTAGTTTCTGCTTTATAACAAAGTGAATCAGTTATACATATACATATGTCCCCATATCTCTTCCCTCTTGCATCTCCTTCCCTCCCACCCTCCCTATCCCACCCCTCTAGGTGGTCACAAAGCACCGAGCTGATCTCCCTGTGCTATGCAGCTGCTTCCCACTAGCTAGCTGTTTTACGTTTAGTAGTGTACATATGTCCATGCCACTCTCTCACTTTGTCCCAGCTTACCCTTCCCCCTGCCCGTATCCTCAAGTCCATTCTGTAGTAGGTCTGCAACTTTATTCCCATCTTGCCCCTAGGTTCTTCATGACAATTTTTTTTTTTTAGATTCCATATATATGTTAGCATACGGTATTTGTTTTTCTCTTTCTGACTTACTTCACTCTGTACAACAGTCTCTAGGTCCATCCACCTCACTACGAATACTTCAGTTTCGTTTCTTTTTATGGCTGAGTAATATTCCATTCTATATATGTGCCACATCTTTATTCATTCATCTGTTGATGGACACTTAGGTAGCTTCCATATCCTGGCTATTGTAAATAGAGCTGCAATGAACATTTTGGTACATGACTCTTTTTGAATTATGGTTTTCTCAGGGTATATGCCCAGTAGTGGGATTGCTTGGTCGTATGGTAGTTCTCTTTTTAGTTTTTTAAGGAACGTCCATACTGTTCTCTGTAGTGGCTTTATCAATTTACATTCCCACCAACAGTGCAAGAGGGTTCCCTTTTCTCCACACCCTCTTCAGCATTTATTGTTTGTAGTATTTTTGATGATGGCCATTCTGACTGGTGTGCAGATGCTCATAGACTCTTAAGTTTACATTGTTAGCTCAACCATTCCTCTGAGCCCTGGACTTATAGATTCAACTTCCTACTTTATGTCTTTTCTTGGAAATTGCACAGGCATTTAAACAAGTCAACATATTTAAACAGATTTTGATTCTTTCCCCCCCACTGAAACTTATCTTTCTGAGAATCTTTTCTGCCAGTAGCGAGCATCACTCAGGTGCTCCAGCCTGAAACTGGAGAGCGTCTTTTATTCTTTCTTCTTCCCTATCCTCTACCTTCAGTCCACCAGCAGCTCCTGTCAGATGTGCTCCATGTATGTCTCCAATGTGTCCTGTGTTCACCATCCCTGCAGTCACTACTTGGGGCTGGCTAGTTACTATGTTCCAGGAACTGCACTACTCTGCTTCTGCTCTTGAGCCCAGCAGCTAGGGTGATTCATCATAATGCACATCAGACAGGTTCCTTGATTTAAAGCCATGAATAACTTTTCATTTAGGTTAAAATCCACATTCCTTACCCTAGCCTAAAAGGTTTTGCATTAATGGCCCCATCTGCCTTTCTTCCTCTTCCCCATTTCTCATTGTTCTTTCTCTCAGTTTGGCCACACTGGCCTTTTATCAAGAGCTGAACTCACCCAGAATTTCTAGCTTGGACACTTTGTTCATGCTTTGCATTTTCTTCTGCCTGGGACACTTCCCTCTCACTCCACCCTGAATATCCTGTATGTGTTTGCTGGTCTCAGTTTATCTTATATTGTAATACTTCCTTAGTGGGTCTTTGCCCAACCACCCAGTCCAAAATGTTCTTTCATTACCCTGAACCTGTTATTCTCCATCGCAGCATCCTGTTCATTTTTTTCATGGCATTTATCACAACCTGTTAATTGTATATTTGTTTACTTGTACATTTTTCTCCTAAGAGACTGTGATGAAGTATAAAATCATCCTTGTTTTATTTATATATGAAGTGAAGTAGTGAATGGACAAGTGAGTAAAAAGGGACAATTGTAAATTTTGGAAGCAATAAATTTATGAACATTCCTTTCCAACTTTTAAGTTAATGTAGATTTTTTAGATGATCTTTAAGTTTTCAGAGTATATTATAGTATTCTGTCACTAGGGGGCAGTTACACCTCTCTGATCAAATTTACCTAGTTTATTATCTCAGACTTTGTTTTTTTCTTAAATATTATGTATTTCCTTCATGGGTCTGTTTGGAGGGAAATTATTCAAATTGGGTGACCCTGATAATGATCATATAAATCTCTATTTGTATTATGTTTATTGACTCCTTATTAACATACTGTATTTCCAGCTCTGGTGGATCAAGGTTTACTCTAGAAAATTAGGTTTTATATTTTTATATAGTTTCATATTTTTAATATATAATATTTCCACATAGCTATCCCTTGGAGTTTTGTTTGGGAAAGGGGTTAGGCAGTCTGTCTTGTCAGCATCATTACAGATCTCCAAATTATCTTAGTATGGTTACACACACAAACGAAACAATCTTTTCCTGGTGGAAAACTCTCAAATTACATGAAAGGAGCAATAGTCTGCAGATAGCTAATTTTCTTTGGGAATAGTTTTATGGCAGGAATTTCTAAGCTTTTGTGCAAAACCTTAGTATCGGTCTTTTTTAAAAAAAAAAACACCTCAGTTCAGAGTTTTATTCATCATCAACCTTGAAATTAGCCAGTAACCATGTCTTACTTATTCTTTTTTTTTTTTTTTTTTGCGGTACATGGGCCTCTCACTGTGGAGCACAGGCTCCGGATGCACAGGCTCAGCAGTCATGGCTCATGGGCCTAGCCGCTCCGCGGCATGTGGGATCTTCCTGGACATCGGCAGGCGGACTCTCAACCACTACGCCACCAGGGAAGCCCCATGCCTTACTTATTCTTAATGTAATTTTTAAATTATGCAAATTTGAAATTGTACAGTTTAACAATATTAAGGTTCTTACTCTAGTAAAATCAGAAATACTGTGAAAACCAAACCTTTTGTCAAGAATCCCATAATTTCAAGCTGGCAGGCTGTGCGAATTATAAATTTTATATTTGCTTCCATGCCTTTTACAATTGTAAACAAATACCTGTCAGCCTTTGTCAGTATCATGTGAACTGTGCTGTTTCCAGACATCTGATGTCTGTGTGATTTCTGTTGACTGTAGTGCCGATATTTTAAACTGTGGTTATAATTTAATATCATTTTAAAGCCTATGACAGTTTCAGCCAAGCATTCATTACGTGTTAATGCCGAAAAATGCATCCGAAAGCGAGTTATTTTGGGACAGAAGTTAAATATGACAGAATGCAATGAAGAAAGCCAAAAACCTATCATGATTTGTATTACTGTTAATTTAGGAGACAGAACTGAATCATTAGCCAGAATGCCAGCAATATTAAAGCAGCACTAAACTGTACATACCTTTAAGTTCATGACAGTTGTTGTGTAACTAAGCAAGGATGATGGATAAAATGCTGGCATCAGGGGCTAATACGGCTGTAATGTGTCCCTAAGTCAGTTCAGATTATCGTCTGTTGTAAGCCATGGAGTATCTTTGATTATTTGAAATGTGGACATAGTAATGGAAAAAGTTTCACTTCAAATGTTTGTTCTAAGTATATTTTGCAACAAAAATATGATATGAGGATTATAGATTTACGAACTATAAGAACCCACTCCTTACTTTACATTTTGTTTCATTGAGAATATAATTCGAATTATGAGACTTCAACAATTTCAAAATCTTTGAGAATGTATTCCTCATAAAATGTGATCACTTTATGTTTAATATATGTGTATGTATCTCTATTTACATATGTATATACACACATATGTACACATTTCCCCTATTAATTTACTCTTATGTAACCAACCACTTATAAAGACACTAAAAGCTGACAGCTGTCAGTGCTGCTTTGGGGCTGTATATAAGCATAAGTCACATAACTTTTGCACTTTCAATCCCCAACTCTCCACATGTATTATATCGGTGTACCTATATTTTGATCAGCTATCAGTTTTAGATTGAAGGTTCTATAGTTGTTGCTTTTGTATCCTTTTTCCTTTGGTAGGTTGCCTCCCACTGTGTGTTTTGTATAGTTGTTCCCTGTGTATGTGATAAGCATAAAAAACAACAAACACTTCCCATTTTAGGGATAGGTTTTGTTTACCAAATCCATTTTCAGGTCAACTAGTTGGCATTTGGAATTTGTTTTCCGATGGAAATACTGTTATACATGGTGGCTAAATTTTTCGGGCCAACCCACAGAACCTGTTTCTTCACAACTAACTTAATCACCATTTATAGCCTGGCTTCTATGAGAAAATGCATTGCAACTTCTAACTTTTAATACCAGATCAAGAACTCCTTAACTCCTTGGGCCCACCTACTGCACACACACAATGCACACACCCCACATACACTATGGGGACTCCACTTTGCAGTCTGGCATTGGGAATATATATACTGCTGATTTTCAATGCAGATAATTTCATGTTAGATAGGAGCCTGGGAATTCTGTGATGCTGAAAAGGAGTTAGAAGATGAGGCCCAACAGGAATCTCATCCACTTTGTTCTTGCCTATAGCCTTTGGGTTGTGGCTCTAGTGGAGTTGGGAGCAGCAGGGACGTTCAATAACGATGTGAACTCTGTTCAAATGGGATATAGAATTGGTGGCAGCTCCCGTGTTTTAACTGAAACCAAGTGGGCAGCTGTGGTGCAAAATCAGATGCTGATAAAGGATATCTATGAAAAGCCTACAGCTAACGTCATGCTTAATGCTGAAGAATGAAACGTCTTTCTCTTAAGATTAGGAACAAGGCAAGGATGTCTGTTCTCACCACCCTACTAACATCATGCTGGAAGTCTTTGTGTAATGAAGCAAAAAAAGAAAAAAGAGGACTTCCCTGGTGGCACAGTGGTTAAGTATCCACCTGCCAATGCAGGGGACACAGGTTCGATCCCTGGTCCAGGAAGATCCCACATGCTGTGAAGCAGCTAAGCCCGTGTGCCACAACTACTGAGCCTGCACTCTAGAGCCTGCGAGCCACAACTAGTGAGCCCGTGCGCCACAACTGCTGAAGCCCGCGTGCCCTAGAGCCTGCGTGCCACAACCACTGAGCCCACCGCAACTGCTGAAGCCCGTGCGCTCTAGGGCCTGTGTGCCACAGCTGCTGAGCCCGTGTGCTACAACTTCTGAAGCCCGCACACCTAGAGCCCGTGCTCCACAACAAGAGAAGCCACCACAATGAGAAGCCTGCGTACCGCAGTGAAGAGTAGCCCCTGCTCACTGCAACTAGAGAAAGCCCGCGCGCAGCAATGAAAACCCAATGCAGCCAAAAATAAATAAAATTTTTAAAAATAAGTAAAATAAAATAAAAATAAAATAATGAAAAAATAAAAAAATTAAAAGGCATACAGGTTGAAAAGAAAACTGTCTTGTTTTTAGATGATTATTTACATAGAAAATCACAAGGAATCTATTAAAAAAATCTTAGAACTAAGTGAGTTTAGCAAGGTCCTAGGATACAAGGTCAACACACAAAAATCAATTGTATTTCTGTGTACCAGCGATGAACAGTTGGAAACCAAAAAAATTTTTAAAAGAACATTTACAAAAAAAAGAACATTTACAATAGCTCCTCAAAATGAAATTTTTAGGTTTAAATCTAATAAAATATGTATAGCATCAATATCCTGAAAGTTATATAACTCTGATGAAAGAGAGCAAAGACCTAAGTGGTAGAGAGACATACTGTATTCATGGATTGGAAGACAACATAGTAAAGATGTTGATTTTAGATTTATAGATGATGTATAGATTTAATACATTTCCTATTAAAATCTCAGCAGGATTTTTTCTAGATACAGACAAGCTGATTCTAAACTTTTTACAGAAAAACAAATGAACTAGAATAGCCAAACAATTTTAGAAGAGAAAGATAAAGCTGGAAGACATATGTATAGTACAGATCTTAAAACTTGATGCTACAGTAATCAAGACAGTGTAATATTAGCAAAAACATAGACATGTAGATGAGTGAAATAGAATTAAGAGTTAAGTGGTAGACCCATTAAAAATATATCTAGTTGAGTTCTTTTTTTTGGAAGAGCTTTACTGAGATATAATTTACATACCATACAGTTAACTCATTGAAAGTATACGTTGTTTTTTAGTATATTCAGAGAGTTGTGCAGCCATCACCACGGTTTTGTTTTATTTATTTTATAGCTTTATTGAGATATAATTGACAACTAACGTTGTATAAGTTTAAGGTGTACAACGTGATGGTTTGATACACATCTCAGTTGCAAAATGATTACAATAGGGTTAACCTCACATCATTCCTTTTTTGTGTGTGTCTGGTTAAAACATTTAATATTACTCTCAGCAAATTTCAAGTGTATAATACAGTATTATATCTGTAGTCACCATGTTTTACAGTAGATCCTCAGACCCTATTCATCTTATAGCTGAAAGTTTACACCCTTTGACCATCCTCCCCATCTCCTTTAGCCCCCACCACTACTCTCTGTTTCTATGAGTTTGACTTTTTTAGATTCCACATATAAGTGATGTCATACACTGTTTTGTCTGTCTTATTTATTTCACTTAGCATAATCCCCTCAAGGTCTATTTATGTTTCACAAATGGCAGGATTTTCTTCTATTTTATTGCTGAATAGCATTCCATTGTGTGTGTATCTGTACACACACACACACACACACACACACACCACATCTTATTCATTCATCCATGGACATACACTTGGGTTGTCTCCATATCTTGGCTATTGTGAATAATGCTGCAGTGAACATGGGAGTGCAGATATTTCTTTGACGTAGTTATTTCATTTCCTTTAAATGTATGCCTAGAAATTGGATTGCTAGGTCATATGGTAGTTCTATTTTTAATTTTTTGAGAAACCTCCATACTGTATTACATTGTGGCTATACTCTTCAGATCTTCTGCCCATTTTTAAATTGGGATGTTTGGTTTTTTTGATGTTGATTTGTATAAGCTGCTTATATATTTTGGAGATTAATCCCTTATTGGTCGTATCATTTGCAGATATTTTCTCCCATTCAGTAGATTGTCTTTTCAATTTGTCAGTGGTTTTCTTTGCTATATGCAAAAGCTTTTAAGTTTAATTAGGTTCCATTTGTTTATTTTTGCTTTTATTTCCTTTGCTTTATGAGACAGATTTAAAAAGTATTGCTGTGGTGTCAAAGAGTGTTCTGTTTTCTTCTGGGAGTTTTATGGTTTCAGGTCTTACAGTTAGGTCTTTAATCCATTTTGAGTTTATTTTTGTATATGGTGTTAGAGAATGTTCTAATTTCATTCTTTTACATGTAGTATCCAGTTTTCCCAGCACCATTTACTGAAGAAACTGTCTTTTCTCCGTTGTATAGTCTTCTTTGTCATAGATTAATTGACCATAGGTGTGTGGGTTTGTTTCTGGGCTCTCTATTCTGTTCCATTAATCTATGTGTCTGTGTTTATGCCAGTACTATACTGTTTTGGTTACTATAGCTTTGTAGTATAGTCTGAGTCAGGGAGATTGATATGTCCAGTTCTGTTCTTCTTTCTCAAGTTATTTTGGCTCTTTGGGATCTCTTGTGTTTCCATACAAATTAAAAAAAAATTTGTTCTAGTTTTGTGAAAAATACCACTGGTAATTTGACAGGGATTGCATTGAATCTGTAGATTGCCTTGGGTAGTATGGTCATTTTAACAATATTAATTCTTCGAACCCATGAACACAGTGTATGTTTCCATCTGTTCGTGTTGTCTTTACTTTCTTTGATCAGTGTCTTACAGTTTTCTGAGTACAGATCTTTTACCTCCTTAGGTACATTTACCCCTAGGTATTTTATTCTTTTTGATGCGATTGTAAATGGAATTGTTTTTCTTAATTTGTCTTTGTGGTTCGTTGTTACTGTATAGAAATGCAGGCTGTGACTCCAAAGGCACAGCAACACAGGGGAGTTTCTTTTGGATGACGAACCTATTTTGTATCCTGGTTATGGTAGTGGGTACACAAACTTATACATGTGTTAAGATTCATAGACCTGTATGCCAAAAAGGCAAAAGTCAGATGCTTATTAATTGGGGAGCGCCCTCTAATTACCAGACCAGGAAACAAATAAATTGGCAGAAATACCCATCATGAAATCATGAGATGAAAAAAAAACAAAAACGGAGTAACTTTTTCTTAAAGTTTTCTTCTCACAGTTTTAGGCTCACTTTTAAAATCTTTTTTCCTCCTAATACCTTTTCAGAGACATGTCTTCACTGTTCTCTAATTTTTTCTTCTTTTTTATAGAACATATAGTTTAAATCTAAGGGAAAAAAACCCTCCAAAAAACTGCTCAGATTGTCTTATTATTTTGGAGTTTTGCAGGATTGACTATTTCTTCTTATAAGTACTATCCACAGGGTTTGTAAATCTTTGCTCCACATTTTTTTCTGTAGTGATACTTGTACCACTATATGACCATATGTGTCTCTGGTTCAGTGGTAGCCATCTTATGCATGCTGAGTTGATTCATTCTGAGTTTTAAAGTTTCTATTATATTTGAGTTTCTTCCTAGTACAAAGAATAAGAAAAGCATACCTGTTGACAACTTGTGATAGAAAAAGTTTGAAAGGAACTGTAAAATAAGGAATCCTGAGCATGGTGCGTTTATCTAAAGAATAACTATGGGACTAGAATGTATAATAGAAACTTGAGTGTAGGAACCAAAAGTTAATCTTCTGTATATATTCAACATTTGTCAAATTCTTACTAGAATACTCTCTTCAGCTCTGAACTTGGCAACTTAAGCAAGATGTGGAAATAATTGGCAAGGTTCCTGAGAGGAGCAATGAAAACTATTAGAGAATGAAAATAAAGCCTTTAAGAGAAGGTTAAAAGAATTGAGGTTTCCTAGGGAAGAAAGTGAAGAGCTGGAACACAGATGGTAACTCTTCATTTTGACTGACCAGGTGGCAAAAAAAAGGAATGTCCTAAATTTTCTAGAGGGATTTATTAGCATGTGAACTTTACTCTGCATTCCGAGATGATTGAGACCATATTGTATGCACTCGCTTCTTCCCTGGGCTTTTCTCATGTCACACTTTCTGGTTCTCTCTCTAGCATTTGACACATTTGTATTTTGACTCCTTTTCTTGGAGGGGGCGGGTCTCTCCTTGACTCAGTTTCTTATCTTTCTTTTCCTCTTTTTCCCCCTCCTCCTTGGTGAAATCTCATGACTTTTGCTTCTGTCTTGTTCATGTCAAATCCATCCTTTACACACAGGCACCAGCAAGAGCTATCCAAAATAAACATACCATGTCACTTTCCTACTCAGAATCCTTTAGAATCTTCCCGTAACTTCAATAGCAACCACTGTCCTTCAGGGTATGGATCCAGGAGAGGGGCAGTGAAGTGACAGGTGCTCATAACCCCTGGCCAGAAACATCTCTGTCAACCCACCCACTACGAGCATGCTAGTTTACCCACCGTGTCAGGAAACAGGGAGTGCGCTTATAGGACAGCTCAAGCTCCTTAGGAGAGCATGAGAGACCTCCATGCTTGGTCCCCTGTCTGCCTCTATAGCCCCTAGCACCGCATCCCACCCTGGACTGTGAGTTTTGTTTTTCTTGCATATTCTGTTACACATGGCTTGCAGTTCTCAGGATTTGTCTTTTTTTAATAATAAAAATATGAAGGGAGTTATAAGCTTTTTAAATTAGAAGCGTTGCTTGGTATATTTTATAAGGAGGTTTTACATACTTTTTAAGACAAAAGATGCTGGATTTCCTGAATTTTGTCCCATAGTATCTTCAGAGCGATTTGCCATTTTAGTTTTGAGTTTGTCTGGATTGGGTATGGATGAGATAAAAACAGAAAACAAAGTTAGTATATATTTATTGAATACTAGGGAACAAATCCATTAAGAACTGTAATTCTTCTTTGTGGAGTCATAAAATGTTAGCGGGAACAGGCCCTTAGATATCATCTGCTTCAGTCTCTCATGGTACAGATGAGAAGAAAACTGAGGCCCTTGAGAGGCTTGCCCAGGACATAGCAGACAGTATGGCAGATTCATCTAGAGCCCAGATGGCCTCAGGGTTGTACTACACCAGTTCTCCTTTTACTGCAGGGGTTTCCTCCCTCCCTCTCCCTCCCTTCCTTCCTCTCTCTCCCTCCCTCCCTCCTTCCCTCTCTTTCTTTCTTCCTACCTACCTACCTATCTGTATTTTTTTAAGCAGAGGAAGCTTACTTCTTTTTAAGTAAAATATATCCATTTACCTTTTTCTGTGAAATGCCTCATATTTATACAAAAGTAGAAAAGGAAAGTGCTTGTTCAAATAACCAATTGGTGTGGGTATATATTTGTGTATTACATAAATGTACTGAATATATGTATATATATGTTTATATATTTAATATTCACATAAGGTGAATTAGATTATTGAATGGCAGGAATTCATAGTTGATTCATTTAACTTCTTGGGTTTAATTCTTACTCTTACGTTTAACAAAGTTAAATGACTCTTAAGTTTTCTTATAACTTCCAAATCATAATAATTACCAACACTTGAATAGTTCTTATTCTCTACCAGTCAGTTGTGGTTGCAAGTACATATGTTAAGTACACACTTATATGTAATTCTTGCAACTATTATGTGAGGTTGGTACAGTTACTATTGAGGAAATTAAGGCAGGAGGGTGTAGTGGCCCAAGGTGATGCCATTAGTAAAATGTGGAGCTGGGATTGAAGCCAGGGAATCTGGCTCTACAGTCCATGCTTATGGCTCCTGTACATCACTATATGGTGTCTCTGTGCTTTATCTTGTTACTGCTTTGAATGAGATTTAATAAAAATGAATGTTTAAGGAAGCCTGTCTCTTCTTTCTTGATGTTTTAAAAAATAAAATATGAGTAACAAATGTTTAACTTATAAAAGAACAACTCTTTTTAAAATGATAAATTCATTCTGAGGAAAATTAAGAAGTTCACTAATTATTGATAGCAGTTTTATTAATATTTTATATAGTGTTTATTGACCAAAAGAATCTAAATCAAACTGAAGTTACTCCTAGGACTCTATAATCTTTACACTTGTATAGTGGCTTTAAAAATATTATTCAGAAACAAACCAGAATAACTTTTTTAGGTAGAATTTAATGAGAACATGATTTTGGATGATTCTGTTTTGTCAGGTCCTCTTCTGGATGCTGTATTTTAAGAAAAGCCCAACCAGACTGAGGGAAGGGATTGAGAACTATGTCATTACGTAAGAAAAATTTGGAGGGCCTGGTTACGCTCAGCCTGGAGAAGAAAGAACATTCTCAAATATATGTACAGCTCTTGTTTAGAAGGATTCACTAACTAAACTCATAGAAACAGAGAATAGAAAAGTGATTTCCAGAGGCTTGGGGGAGGTTGGGAAATAAGGAGGTGAATAGGTAAAAGGGTACAAAATTCCAGCTCTGAGATGATTAAGGACTGAGGATCTAATGTAAATCATGGTGACTGCAGTGATAACACTGTATTGCTGAGAGAGTAGAACTTACATGTTCTCACTAAAAATAAATAAGTAAATATATGAGGTTACAGATGTGTTAACTAAATGAGAGGAGTCCTTTCACAGTGTCTACGTATATCAAATCATCACGATGTATGCTTTAAATATCTTATAATTTTATTTGTCAGTTACACCTCGGTAGAGCCAGAGAGAAAAAACAGATTTGACTTCATGGGATAGAATTGGAGCAGTAGGTGGAAAGTTACAGAGTGACAGACTTTTAGCTCAGTAGAAGCTGAGTGTGAAATTGGCTGGCTTAAGCAGTGAGGATTTCTTTGTCAGGAAGTTTTCAAGCAAAAGCTGGGTAACCCCTGGGAAAAGAATTTTGCAGAGCAGATTCATAGTTTAGTTGGACTAGATGACTTTTCAGTTCCCTTTTCACAGTCCTTGGCATATTAATATGCACTCAATAAATAACTGTTAAATTAGTGACTTTTAAAAACATGGAACGGGAGAAATATTCTCTATTTTAAACCAGTGTGACTCTCTTTTTTTAATGTACAAAGAACTCTTTTAAAATTAATTGATTTTTGGCTGTGTTGGGTCTTAGTTGCTGCACGTGGGCTCTAGTTGCATCGAGCAATCTTCATTGCGGTGTGCGGGCTTCTCATTGCGGTGGCTTCTCTTGTTGCAGAGCACTGGCTCTAGGTGTGCGGGCTTCAGTAGTTGTGGCACATGGGCTCAGTAGTTGTGGCTCGCGGGCTCTAGAACTCAGGCTTAGTAGTTGTGGCACACAGACTTAGTTGCTCCACAGCATGTGGGATCTTCCCGGACCAGGGGTCAAACCCGTGTCCCCTGCATTGGCAGGTGGATTCCTTACCACTGTGCCACCAGGGAAGTCCCAAACCAATGTGACTCTTAAAGTGACTTATTTGATTCTGTCCTGATTATAAGGAGAGATTGAGAGGGAAAAATATTTAACTTTAGATGTCAGTTTGGTTACTTTCTGGTTCCTCTTATATACTGTGAGGCATTATAAATTGTGTTGCACTCTCCAGGAAACGGTAAGTAACTTGCATAGCTGTTATATAAATCATTACTATATAAGTTTAAAATGCATACATTTTTGTATGTATGCATATCTGAGTTTATTAACTTGTAAGCTCTTTGGTATTAGGATTTGTATTTTTATGTTTCCCCTCACAGCATCTAGTTCATACTTTTTAAAAATAATATTTGAAAGTGATTTCAAACTCTGTGTGTGTGTGTGTGTGTGTGTGTGTGTGTGTGTGTGTGTGTGTGTGTGTGTGTTGGGTATGGGGGGGTTGTCCCTAATTCTTATTCAGAAATAAAGTCCTATCATTGATGTATGCTAATGCTGATTTTTAAATTTAGAAATTATTTAATTAATTCAAGTCAATTTTGAATTGTGTTGAATGTAGAGGGGAGCATATTCAATGTTTGTTGCTTTTGTAGGTGCATGTGAGGGAACCTTGGCTTGCTCCACCTGTCACCTCATCTTTGAACAGCACATATTTGAGAAATTAGAAGCAATCAGTGATGAGGAGAATGACATGCTTGATCTGGCATATGGACTAACAGATAGGTAAGATTTTTGGACCACTTCTGTTGTAATAATAATATAGGAGGATAAAAGTTTTATTAGTTCATGTCTGTCTCTGACCAGAGACATGTAATACGCATGCATGTAATAGGGTCTCCCAGTGTAGATAGATAACAGTCACAGACTTTGAATATCAAATATGTGACATTTCTCTTATGTATTCTACAGTTTAACCCTTATGAAACTTTTAACAAAAGTAAAAAAAAAATAATTGGAAGTATTAGAAGCATAAGTTCTAGATCCTAATAAATCTTCTTTCATCTATTTTTATTCCAGGAATTAATATTTATCACAATTTAATGAGTTGGGATTAAATTTAATGCTTTTTATGGTATTCTTGAAGGACAGATTTGATAATTGAAAGAAATTATAATGGAAAATTTTACCTACTTGAGAGAATACAATTTTTAAAAGAACTTAATATATAATAGTAATTATGTTAAAATGAATACTTCTGTTTCTAACTGTACATTAAAGTAAATTAATCAGAGCTTATTCTTGTTATTAATAAGTAGAATTACTCTTAAAAGTGGTAAGATTTATAGTAGCAAGAGATATCAAGTGATACCTTATTTTTTTTTTAATTATCTAGTCTTTTGGTTTGAGTTAGGGAAGATAGGTAGTTAATTTACTGTTTCAAGGGACAAGATAACAAGAGTTTATTTAATTAAGGTTGGCTTTGGTGTTTAACTGTAATTTGGTGGCCCTAATGAAAAATAGTTAAAAAAAATAAGAAATAATAGTAATAATAATAGCTTTATTTCATGTGTATCATGTAACCACAATTTTATTAGATCCTTAAGCTAAACCCTCTTATCTAATAATCCTCAAAAAGTTTTTAGGTCATTGGTATTTATTGTGACTGCCATCTGCCTGTCTCCCCTCACATCTTCAGGTGCCACATTCTCTATCAACACCTCCTTTTTTTTCCCTAAAGGATAACACACAGAATACACTCAATGTTGTGTTAATTTGGTTCTGAAAATTGTTTCTTTCAATGTGAGGGGTAAATCATAGCTAACTGCTAGCCCTTTTATTCAGGTGAAATTTGTAGGCGCATGTAACAGATAATATTCTGAATGAAAAGAAAAAAAAATGAGAGGAAATGGAGAGCTACATTTAGGAGAGATCCATGAGTGTGAGAAGATACAAGAGACCTATTGTAAATGTAAACTAGCCAAGAACTTTGATAATAAAATTCAGAAGTTTTAGAACAAGATAATGGAAAGCAGGAAATAGCTTTTATGGCATTTTATAGCTGATATTCTTAAGTACACAGAATTTTAGTAGAAATGCTTTGTGGGGAAAGAGTATAATGCTTTTCACAGGTAGGATTTAGAAAACACTGACATATTTGGAATGAAAATAATTTTGTTCAAAGATAGTAACTGCGTGTAAACTTCTATTTCTAGGGTTCCATATACTTCCAAACAAAGAAACAAGGAAACTCAGTCTTTAGTTCTTAGGTTTATTTTATTTATTTACTTACTTACTTACTTATTTGGCTGCACCAGGTCTTAGTTGAGGCATGTGGGATCTTCATTGCCACATACGGGATCTTCATTGCAGCATGTGGGATCTTTAGTTGCAGCATGTGGGATCTTTAGTTGTGGCTCGCAAATTCTTAGTTGTGGCATCCATGTGGGATCTAGTTCCCTGACCAGGGATCAAACCCAGGCCCTCTGCATTGGGAGCGTGGAGTCTTAACCACTTGACCACCAGGGCAGTCCCATAGGTTTATTTTTAAAATTAAGTGCTGTGTAAATGTCTATAATTTTTAAGATAAAACAGCATCATTTTAATGTTTACTTTAGGGTGTACTTAACCTTGATTAATGATGGCTTGTTGATACACGGGTGCATATGGCACTTATTTTACTGGTTACATGTCTCCTTTTCCCCATTAGAGCAGGGGCCGTGTCTTATTTCATCATTGTGTCTCCAGTGCCTGATTCACAAAAGGTGTCACCAACTGTTTTTGGAATTAGTGGTTGGTAGAGAGATTCAGGAATTATCTGTGAATCTATTTTTGATGGTTGTCATTGCTCCCTGCTATCAGTTTCCATGGATAATCTACACAGAGGCCTCAGTTTCCATATTTGTAAAATGAGGATAATAATAGTACCTACCTCATAGGGTTGTTGTGTCGTGTCAACTAATAAATGTACGTGAAGCTCCTTGAACAGTGTCTGGTGAAGAAAGCATTCATTAAATGGTTGTTGTTGGCATTCTGACTATAATAATATTAATTCAAATGCCGGAAACTTACTATAATGCCTAAAAACTTAACAAAGATTATTTCTAACCTTCAGAGTTAGGCAGTATTATCACCAGTTTATAGAACAAAGCTTAGTTCTTGTGGATTTGCTCAAGGCCACACAGCTAGAGAATGACAGAGCCCTGGTTTGAATCAGTTATGTTAGACCCCAAAACCCTTGGTTTTTTACTATTTGAAGCTTCTTCTCTGCATTGAAAACCAAACTTTAGAATTAAAGTTAATGTAACACCTAGTATATTTCCACTGTCAGGTGTATATGGAGAAAATGTCTTCAAGGTTTGCACAAGTGTGAGATTTTGTAGGATTAATAGTGAAATCAAGGAAGACTTGCTGTCCGTCTCCTGTAGAAGTGTAAGACACTTTCTACACTGGTAGACCCTAGAGCTAGAGACCTTCCAGGAGGAAGTAGGGGAGTGAGAACAGCCACAGTGCCACTGCCTTATCTTCTAGGGTTATAGAACCAGCAAGGGCTTTCGGTGCCACCCCTCCCTGTGTTCCCCCACACAGTTCTTGTTCTTCTGTTACTACACTTACTTTATTCTGCCCTGTATCACTGGTAGCTCTTTCTGTCCTGTTCCCCTTACTAAAAGTTCCTTGAAGGCTAGCATTACCCTACTCATCTTTGTATGGACACCAAGAGTAACCAATAGTCTCTCTAGGGCTCACCGCAGTCCTAATGAATTTGTCTAAATTGGCTTGCCTTATTTTTTCTCTTGCAGACAGAGCTTAATGCATAATTGAATATTGTCAGGGCTGTTTCTATTCAACAAATAGGAATTATTGGTAAAAGGGGATTTTTTTCTATCAGCAATCAATATTTCCCATGGCAGTAGTACTTACTCCTTACTCAGAAACCTCCCAGTGGTCCCTCATTGCTCACCAGTAAAAACCTGAACCCCTTCACTGGTGTTCAGAGCTGTCCATGGCTTGGCCACCTTTCTAGCCCATCACTCCCCTGTCCTCGTCTGGCCTGCACAGCAGCCAGGCCAAAAACCCATATTGCCTCAAACATGCCTTGAATCCCTATTAGCTTTGCCTCAAATGCCTTTCTCCTCTTAAGTTCTAGCCAGCCTTCAAAGCCCATTAGAAACACCATCTCCCCCATCAGAAGTCAGTGCTTTCTCCTCAGCCCTTTCAGCTTTCTCTCTCTGTGGCATTTGTCAGAGTCTCTCATGTTAATTATCTGCAAATGTGTCCCAGCTCTTCTATTTGATTGAAAGTTCATGCCTTAATACTGATATTAGCAACTAATCCTTATGGCAGTCCTGTGAGGAGCCCACTTATTATCCATGTTTAGGATGAGGTTGGGAAACTAATATTTGGCATGGTTAAGAAAGTTGCTTGTGAACACGTCATGTTCAGTGCTGGATTCTGTACCACTGGTCTGTTTGGCTCTAACCCCTGCATCCCTGGCACCCAGCATGTAAGAGGTGTTCAGTAAGGATCGAAGTGAGTTGCTGTTCTTTTGCAAACCCACTGACATTTAGTTCTGTGCCTTTTGATGCTCAGCAGGTGCTTGCTGAATATGTTGACAAAACCAAGACCTACATACCACATTCCATCAAATTGAAGGCAGTTTGATTATAAGACTAATATAGTATTTATTTTTATGTGCCATTAAGAAGGAAAAAGCTCTGCTGATTAAAATATGGTGTAAAATGATCTTATCACTTAACGTTTTATGCATATTGAAAGAGCTATTTATACTTAGATTTAGAACTATTTAGACAGATTTGTACATCACTGTTTTAAAAGGAAAATATAAATAAAATTGGTCACAATACTGAAAAAAATAAAAGAAAATGGAATTACAGTTATTCTTCCAATGACAAATATTTACTTTCCTAATATCAATTTATGCTGGGTCTCTGTATTGTTAATTTTTGTTTTGTAATCTTTTTGTACTTATTTTGAATGGTAATGAAATTCAACACATAATATTAACATACTTCCCATAACTCAATTGAAGAGACACCTCTGATGTGACTGCTACCTCACAGTGTAGCTGTGATTGTAAGATGGCATTGATTTTAAGATGCATTTGGTTTCAGAGATGTTAAAATTGTGGGAAAAATATGCATCTGATAATTGATGACTTACATCTATGTGTTTATTCCAAATTTCTTGTTTTAAAGGCTTTAAAAAGTGTAGCTTTCTTTCATAGACTGTATGGTTTTAATTATCTGGGAATTGATTAGTCATTCTCTTGGCATTGCTAAAACCTCAGTTCTCTCCTCCACTGTTGTGCCTTCTCATCATTTCATTGCTTGTCAGTCCTGTCACCAAAAAAGCAGTAGTTCCAGTGAAACAATTAGTAGAAAGATTAAAATGAAGCTTTGGCGTATCACACTTTTTGTTTTTCATATTTACATTCTGTTATCCTCTAGTTGAAAGGGTTGGATGTATCTTTTTCTACTTAACGGAAATTTAAAAGGTAAATAAATCCCTATGCTTTGGGTAAGAAAAGGTCCTGGTAACTGCATTGCTTTGTGAATAATATATACTTAATACTAAATCATACTCCCCCCCTTTTTATACAGATCGCGGTTGGGCTGCCAAATCTGTTTGACAAAGGCTATGGACAATATGACTGTTCGAGTACCTGATGCTGTGTCTGATGCCAGAGAGTCCATTGATATGGGCATGAACTCCTCTAAGCGAGAATAAATAGGAATATTTTCACAACATTTTACCTATTTTTATAATTATTATTTCTTAATGTAATTAAATGAGAACATGGATGAATGCATTTATTATTATGACTAGATTTATTACTTTAATTCACCTTGTGTAACTGCTGAATTTTGTAGTTCTGAAAGAATGTCATCTTTATTTTGATTAAATTATAAAAACAAATCAAATATTAGAAAGTAGTTAATATGATAAAACCTTATATATTTTACCTGTGTTTGATTAGCAACATTAGCAAAATGTTTTCACATAAATCTTATGCCTACTTACCTACAAAATAGGTTAAAAAAAGGTATCATTATCTCTGTTAGACGTGGTGGAGGCAGAGATGTAAAATGGCTTGTCTAGGGCCATACAACAAATTAGAAGGTCAGTATTAGAACTGTATCTTGTTATTACAAGTTATGTGTTGAGATCGAAAGTGGAGAAATTAGGAATATCATAGCTGTAGTTAAATGTGAATGTGTATGGATGTGTATTTAATTGCTCAGTAAGCTGATTAATTTCAAAGATAGGTATGACCTTATAAATCATTATTCCAAAATTTTGATTCAGTGAAAGCACAGGTAATGTGCTGAGCAACGACTGAGCACAGGTAATGGAGTGCTGTCAAAGATGTTTGGTGTCAGTTCTGACTGAACTGGAGAAATAAACTAAAAATTACATGTCTTTATTTTTTTATCCTAATCAGAATGGCCTGTCTTTGTAATCTTTTAAAAATAATGCCTGTGACAGAATGGACATCTTATGGATTAGGTTTTCTCTGTCCTGAGCTGCAGAAGGAAGCGAGTGGGCTGCCATCCTCTCGGTGAGGACAGAGCCTCACAGAGTGCACTGAGCACGATGGGCACGGTCCTGGAAGGGGGTGGGCTCGAACACCTCAGATCACTGTCTGTGCATGGCAGACCTTTGTACTTTATCTTTACTGTGAATACACTGGTAAATGATAATAAAGGGGTACAGAGTATGCTCTTGGAAGTATAATAAAACATTAGTTTGGACTAATGGTGGGAAAGGGCAGAAAAAACTAGTTAAAAGTGAATTATAAAGTTGAGTTAGCTTCAGGTACATCTGTGCACTTTGAGCATTTGCACAAATATTTGTCAAGTATGGTGTTGGACCTACAACGTTGTGTTATGTCCATTGGGGTACAGAGATGAACACGATCAGGAATGCCCTCAGGGAGCTCACCTTTTTTTTTTTTTTTTTTTTTTTGCGGTACACGGGCCTCTCACTGTTGTGGCCTCTCCCTTTGCGGACCACAGGCTCCGGACGTGCAGGCCCAGCGACCATGGCTCAACGGGCCTAGACGCTTCGCGGCATGTGGGATCTTCCCGGACCTGGGCACGATCCCGTGTCCCCTGCATCGGCAGGCGGACTCTCAACCACCGCGCCACCAGGGAAGCCCCGGGAGCTCACCTTTTATTAGGAAAAGATAAAATATATGTATGCACAAATCATTTGCTTCAACTAAACTGACCAATTTGCCAAATAGAATACTTTTAAACTAACTAACATGTATAAAGTGATTAAGGAAGAACTCAGGGCTTCTAATGTTCATTTGACACTTGATAACCATCGAGTGCCTTCTTTGTGGAGAGTGTTCCACTGTTAGAGTACTTCAAAACAATCTGACCTCTTAGTTAGCTTCCATATTCTCCTCGTATTCTTGCATGGATTCCCTAAATTCTCCTTTCCAGAGCACTTTAATGATGGCATCCAGCTTAAGACTCTAAACTTTAGTCTAATTGTCTCAGATTTCAAATTAAGAGAGCTTCTTATTAATGAAGTTTAATTGTATTACTTAAATAAAACCTACTAAACTTACTAAGTGGAGCATATGTCCTATAATTGTTTTGTATAAAAGTTATTTTTTCAGTTTCAAAAAAAAATCCATGTTTGATGTGTGTGCGTTCTAGGTAATGTTATTCAGTTATCTATTGCTGCAATTTTATTGTCTCTGTTTCTATGGGTCAGGAATTCAGAGAGTGCAGAGCAGGGGTGGCTCATCTCTGCTTCACGATGTCTGTGGCCTAAGCTAGAGGACTTCAGGGCCAGGTGCTGGAATCATCTGAAGGCTTATGATTTCCTCATGTGACTAGCAAGTTGATGCTGGTATCAGCTGGGGGTCTAGCAGGGGCTGTTGACTGAAACACCCGTGTATGGCCCCTGCACGTGGCCTGGGCTTCCTCACAACATGGTGGCTGGCTTCTGAGTGCCAGTGCCCTAAGAGAGCGTATAAGCATTGCTAGGCAGAAGCTGACCGTCACACAGTATCACTTCTGCCCGTTTTTTTCATTAGAAGTGAGGCATCAAGTCTGACCCATCATTTGAATTGAGGGGTGTCAAAGAATTTGCAGACATGTTTTAAAGCCATCACAGCAACCATTATTTTCAGATTAATTTACTGGCACATCATTGCCTGTGAAAACGGGCCTTTTACTAACAGTGTTCTAAACTTTTGAAGAGGGGTAGGATTTTATTCTTGTATTGTGTTTCAGAAGATTCTTGTGTCTTCTTTGTTATGACGGTTCATTTGTTTTATTCTCTGACTCCTTGCAGTTTTCTTGACAGTTGATTTAAATCAGAGGGAAGAGTGGTGGGTTTCCTTTCAATGCTGTATAATTTTGGTTTACACCTCTCTGTCATTTTTGTCATCAAGAAAGGCATCTTCCTTTGGTATAGTACTCCATATAATTGTTGGTTACATGCTGATACTTAATGTTGTATTTGGTTTTCACAGATAAAACCAGCCTGTAATTATATAAGTAATTCAGAATTGCTGAATTTGTTTTTCTAAGTGAACCATTCTAAAAATTTCCAAAACCTTTTGCTTAACTTTCAGTGTGAAAATACTGTCTAATTTTTGTCTTAAAGGACTGCTTTCCTGTTTTTAAATTTAAGTATCATATGGTGATCCATGTGATTTTTTATAATGGTCATTCAGCAATAGAATAATTACGTTTCACTTGGAAAAATGTTTTCTAAGGGAAATTTAGATACAGTATATGTTTTCCCATCTTTTCTTTTTCTTCCTTTTTACAACTCTTTTAATTGCTTTCCTTTTTTTAAACTACTTGAAATTTTGTGGTAAACCACATTTTGGGATCAGAATTTCTTAAATGGCTTTCTTATTTATAGGATAATATCACTCTAAATGAAAAGACAAATAATTGTATTACATTTCTAAAAATAGCCTGTGAAACTTTATTCTAAGTGTAAACCATTCAGAGATGTTCAAACATTACACATAAACTTTGTTTCCTATTGGAGAAACATTTAAGAATAGAAGTATGATCTTGGTTAAGCAACAACAGGATTCCTTTAATATGTCAACACATCACATATCAAGTTATTTTTATCAGATTTTCTTCTGTTTAAAAGTTTCTAGAAGCTGAAAAATTAGAAAGCCAGCTGGCGGGAGGAAGGCATGATCACTTGCAGACAGAAATAAATGTGGCTATAACAACAGAAATAGGAAGTTAAAAGATAATTTAAGTCTACCAGAAGCAACTTAAGAGAGAAGTTGGTAGGAAAGATCTTTACAGTGAGAGGCATTACCTCTCCAAAAACTGTTAGTAATAACCTAATCAGTGTCTTATTCCTCTTTCCTTTTGACTCCCATTTGCTTATCTTATTATCTGGATGTATTATTTGTCATTTAATTTTTAGACTTGGTTTGGTAATAATTTATAAAATTAAGCAGAGCCATTGTGCCTTTCTGGCTTCCTTTGTCTGCTAATCATTTCTGAAGCCATTAACACTCAGTTTGATTTACCCCAGTGAGTTTCACTGCTCCCTCATCTTTCCCAGTCCTCTGTCTCAGACTGTCCTTTTTAGTATTTGTTACATGTGGCACTTCCTACATTTTTCTCCTGATAGGTTAAGCTTTTTAAGAGTAAAGATTAGGTTTTGTTCAACTTTGTAACTGCAGTTTCTTTTGTGGTATTTAGCCCACAGTAGGTATATAATACATAGTTGAATTAATCAAAACCTGGTCTTATGCTTCTAGCATTTTGCTGTTTGGCAGTCACCTGCTATTGATGAGATTACATTCAGCCTGTGCCTGAACCTTAACTCTTAACAGGAGTCCGGATACATACGAGTGTTTTCTTGAGAGGTCAGGTAGTCTGCACTATATATGTGTGTGTATATATATATATATATTTTTTTTTTTTTTGCGGTACGCGGACCTCTCACTGTTGTGGCCTCTCCTGTTGCGGAGCACAGGCTCCGGACATGCAGGCTCAGCGGCCATGGCTCACGGGCCCAGATGCTCCACGGCATGTGGGATCTTCCCAGACCAGGGCATGAACCCGTGTCCCCTGCATCGGCAGGCGGACTCTCAACCACTGCGCCACCAGGGAAGCCCTGTCTCCACTGTATTTAAAAGGACAGTGTTCAACATGCCATCTTTTAAATTTTTTTTTTTTACTGAAGTATAGTTCATGTGCAATATAATGTAAGTTACAGGTGTACAATGTAGTGATTCACAATTTTAAAGCTTATAGTCCATTTATAGTTATAATAAAATACTGGCTATATTCCCTGTGTTGTATAATATATCCTTGTAGCTTATACATAATAGTTTGTACCACTTAATCCACTACCCTTATCTTACCTCTCCCCACTTCCCTCTCTCCACTGGTAACCACTAGTTTGTTCTCTGTATCTGTGAGTTTGTTTCTTTTTTTGTTATATTCACTAGTTTGTTGTATTTTTTGGATTTCACATGTAAGTGATACCGTACAGTATTTGTCTGTCTGACTTACTTCACTTAGCATGGGATCCTCCAAGTCCGTCCATGTTGTTGTTGTAAATGGCAAAATTTGACTTAAATCATTGCAGAACTTTTTGGATCCATCTCCTAAAGCAAAAGAAATAAAAGGAAAAATAAACAAATGGGGGCTTCCCTGGTGGCGCAGTGGTTGAGAGTCCGCCTGCCGATGCAGGGGACGCGGGTTCGTGCCCTGGGCCGGGAAGATGCCACATGCCGCGGAGCGGCTGGGCCCGTGAGCCATGGCCTCTGAGCCTGCGCATCCGGAGCCTGTGCTCCACAACGGGAGAGGCCACAACAGTGAGAGCCCCGCGTACTGCAAAAACAAAAAGAAAAGCAAATGGAACCTAATTAAACTTAAAAGCTTTTGCACAGCAAAGGAAACCATCGACAAAATGAAAGGACACCCTACTGAATGGGAGAAAATATTTGCAAATGATATGACTGCTAAGGGGTTAATATCCAAAACATATGAACACTCTACACATCAACATCAAAAAAACAATTCAATTAAAAAATGGGCAGAAGACATGAATAGCCATTTTTCCAAAGAGGACTTGCACATGGCCAACAGGCACACGAAAAGATGCTCAACATTGCTAATCAGGGAAATTCAAATCAAAACCACAATGAGATATCACCTCACACCTGTCAGAATGGCTATCAGCAAAAAGAACACAACAAATGTCAGCAAGGATGTGGAGAAAAGGGAACCCTTATACAGTGTTGGTGGTGCAGCCACTGTGGAAAACAGTGTGGAGGTTTCTCAAAAAAGTAAAAATAGAACTACCATATGATCCAGCAATCCCACTCCTGGGCATATAACCAGAAAAGATGAAAACTCTTAATTCAAAAAGAGACGTGTACCCGTGTTCATAGCAGCATTCTTTATAATAGCCAAGGTATGGAAGCAACCAAAATGCCCATCAATAGATGAATGGATAAGGAAGATGTAGTGTACATATACAATGGAATGCTACTCAGCCATAGAAAGAATGAAATTTTGTCTTTTTCTTTTAACATCTTGGCTGAAACAGTTTTTGAATGAGCTGAATGCAGGTCCATCTGCTGGGTCTTACATCTTGTAGATCACTAGTTCCTGAAGTCTGAGTGCTGAGGTCCTACAGGTGGTACATGGACTCCATCCCTTTGAATCATGTGACACTGTTACGACCACGCCTGCAAATCAGTGCTTCTTCATCTTGGAAGTGTCTGGCATCCTGTATTTCTGATAGCGCTCAGCAAGTTCTCATTGGCATTATGTTTCCTGTTGGTCCTGATGGGCATTCTTCAGGGCTGGGGCAAAGGGGTAGGGAGTCACAGAATCTTACCAAACCAAGCAAGTTGAAGACATGTTGAAAAACACTCAGTAATTTTGTTTTAATGTTCTTTAATAGAGGCTTACTTTGTTTTGTAACAGAAGTCCGAAGTCTGAATGAGCCTTAGAGGGCAAAGTAAGCTCTCTTATGTAGTGCGGGAAAAGCACTACAAAAGTTATCATTTGAAAACCTGGGTACGTTTTTAAAAAATTATCTAAAACTTGGAAATAAAGCAAAAAAAATACTGCAGTTCTCTTCAAAGTTGTACTTAGAGGATTGCCTAACTGAGCCACCTAAGGATCATCTGATGTTCTGGGGCAGGGGAGTTGACAAACTATCCTGTGGGTCAAATCAAGCCCATCACCTGTTTTATGTAGATGATGGCTTATGGCAACATAGCCATTCTCATGCATTATTTATTGCCTATTGCTGCTTTGATGCTACAACAACAGAGTTGAGTAGTTGCGACAGGGACTAAATGGCCTATAACGCCTTAAGTATTTGTTCTCTGGCCATATACAGTAAAAGTTTGCTGACTTCTGCTCCAGAGGAGGTAACTTTAACTTGGTACTTACTATTGACTAAGACCCGGTCCCTCTGAAGTTAGATGTTAAGTAACTTAGAGAAGCTTGATAAGTTGCAAAGGATTTGTTTGCTAAAAACGGTAACTCCAAGAGTTATGGTTTTCTTGCCTTGTAAGGCATTATCCAGTTTTGTATTTATCTCTGCAGTCTTACTACAGCATTCTTTTTCTCCTCTGTGCATGCGTGTGTGTGTGTGTGTGTGTGTATCAGTTTCTTATGTCTTTGAACCAGCCTTGTCATTCTGCTGATTCCCTTGCTAATGAGTTAAATCTTTGACATGTGATCACTATATATTTGTATGAGAGTTCTTTATAATTTATAGAAAATTGTACAGTGACCGCTTGAGGCCTGGCTATGCCTCCTCATGAATGTTCCATCTTGAGATAGTCACTTAACCCTACTGAGTCTCTGGTTACATATCTGTTAAGTAGAGATGATGATACCCATACTTCAGCCAAACTACTCTCTCATCCGGATAGTAATATCCACTGGACAAAGTTTAGTAATTATTTAAATTCAAAAATGATGCGTGTAAACACCTTTGTCAACTGGAAAGCACTGTGTGGTTTTTGGTTGTTGCTTCTTGACAAAATTTAACCCTTAGGTATTATAACATAGAATTCCTATTATGTATGAATTGCAAACTAAGACTTGATTATTTGACTTTTATATTCAGAATAGTTGTTTTTAAAAAGCAGATGTATAAAGGGATTAATTTTAAACTTAACTACCCATCTGATAAATGCACTAAATATGGAAGTGCTTTATTATATTTTATGTTAGAGACATATTCCATTGATAACCACATATATTAAATTCTCAAGAAGTAGTTATGAGTTGAAAATTTCTAGGCTGTAATAACTACAAAAGGAAGCAAATAAGAATACAGCTGTGTATGTGATCTGGAAATAACTCTGCCTTTTTCTTGATAGAAAAAGCAAGGAGCAACTTCCAATAAAAGTGAAAGAAGGGAAGGACGTGTTGTTGAAAGTAGAAGTATAAATTGTTTGGTTTTTTAAATCGTTCTGAAGAACCTAGGGGCAGGACAAGAATAAAGATGCAGCTGTAGAGAATGGACTTGGCACGGGGAGGGGGAAGGGTAAGCTGGGACCAAGTGAGAGAGTGGCATTGACATATATACACTACCAAATGTAAAATAGATAGCTAGTGGGAAGCAGCCGCATAGCACAGGGAGATCAGCTCGGTGCTCTGTGACCACCTAGAGGGGTGGGATAGGGAGGGTGGGAGAGAGACGCAAGAGGGAGGGGATGTGGGGATATATGTATATGTATAGCTGATTCACTTTGTTATACAGCAGCAACTAACACAACATTGTAAAGCAATTATACTCCAATAAAGTTGTTAAAAAATTTGTTTGGTTTTTAGAGCAACATCAATTCTTTCAAACCACATAGTTCCTCATAATACTGAAATACAAATTGCTGTATGGAAACTTGTTTTAAAAGGGGTAACAGCACTACCGTGTTCAGCTTACTCCCCACCCACTAATTTGGGATATACGTAAGAGTTTTAATATAGTTTTTAAATCAAGCTCAAAAAAATTTTTTTACATATTTCTTGACAGCCCAATCTAATTTTTAAAAGTATGATCATTGGATAGATCTTGCATGATAGGTAAACCATTCTTCAAACAAAAGCTAAAACACTTTGGGGAAATTTTTGTAATTCTGTTTGTTATAGGGAGTACCATGCTCTGGCTGCTCAGTTTTGAGCTGGGTCCTGGCAACCAAGTGAACTTGCCAGTCAGATTCTCATGTATACAATAATTTCAGGTGATGAGATCTACTTAAGATCAGATTTCAAGACCATGGCTCCATAGCTCCTGTGGTGTTTTTTTTTAAAAAAAAATTCAGGCTCTTTTATTCATTGTTACATTCCAAATGGCTTGAGGGGAGTATCTGATGCATAACAGGTGGTCAATCAATATTGGTTGAATTTATTGAATGAAGCTCCTCTGAAAGGACCTACTTCCTTTGCCCACCCCTGTGCCCTGAAAGGTTTCTGGGGTAAAAATAGGAGGGGCTTGAGAGGAGAAAATCTCGGGTTAGAGTTTTGGACTAAATAAATGCGATTATGTTAAATGAGTTCACTAAACCAAACAGAAAAGCAAAAAGGTTATATACCATCAACAGCTTTTGAGGTTAAAGTCTTGGGTTATAGCTCTTATCAGGATGATGAGGAGACAAACTCTCAAGTGTTTTTTTTTAGTCTTTGTTACTTTTGCCAAATAGTTGAACTCTTCAGGAGGACAAAATGATTATTTGTTTTCAGGATGCTGCCAGAATTAAAAAACTGAAAATAAAGTGTTCATATACCCAGCAGGGGAGTGGACATACTTTGACCTGGCAACCAGCTCTACTAGCTTCTACTGTGTGTCCTGGGGTGCCCTGCCTGACGATCACACCTTTAGGGTATGGAGGCTTCTTTTACAGTAGAGGACGAAGAGAGGGCGGTAGGAAGCTGACTTCCCTGGCTTTTCCTTTCGCCACCAGGGACTAAAACGTTTGTCTAACAATTACAGCAGCTCTCAGCCAGCCGGCTGGTTACCTTTGTGTAGTCATCATGCGCAGTCTTGGAGCTCTTCCATAGCCCCAGTGAAACCCCATCCCCTGCAGGTGAGAGCCTCATCTTGATGTGGTTAATGTGCACACCTCAAAACATCCATCCTCAAGCTCAGAATTCATGCCAAGCAGCAGGATAACAGAATTTATCACAACGCATTAGATTGTGAAACCACCTGTTGGCACTCATGTGTCTCCATTATTACACAACATTTTTTTTTTTTTTGGCTGCACCTTGCGGCACGTGGGATCTTAGTTCCCCAACTAGGGATTGAACCTGTGCCCCATGCTTTGGGAGAACAGAGTCTTAATCACTGGACCGCTTGGGAAGTGCCACACAGGTTTTATATATATATATATATATATATATATATATATATATATATATATTTAATTTTTGGCTGCCTTGGGTCTTCGTTTCTGCACGTGGACTTTCTCTAGTTGCGGCGAGAAGGGGCTACTCTTCTTTGCGGTGCGCGGGCTTCTCATTGGGGTGGCTTCTCTTGTTGTGGAGCACGGGCTCTAAGCACGTGGGCTTCCGTAGTTGTGGGGTGCGGGCTCAGTAGTTGTGGCGCACGGGCTTAGTTGCTCTGCAGCATGTGGGATCTTCCAGGACCAGGGCTCGAACCTGTGTCCCCTGCATTGGCAGGCGGATTCTTAACCACTGCGCCACCAGGGAAGTCCCCACACAAGTTTTTATGCCACAAGTCCAATTTTGTGGACTGACTACAGCCTTCCAAACTAAAAGTTGTTTGGGGAGAGAGCAAAGGAAAAACTGAACAGGAAATAAGAAAGTCAGCAGTCATCAACTAATGCAACTGCACAGAAAAGTTGAAAAATATTTTACGTGTTTTCAAGATGTTTGTAGATATTAAAGAGCCAAACCATCTGGGTGAAACATTCCATTGCTCTCATTTTTTGTAGGGGCATTAATTTTGAACTGGAAAAATCTCACCCCTGCCCAAGTTAACATACTTTGTACTTATCACCTCATCCCAAACTCCCAAGCATGTTAAATTCTAATTCATAATAAAACTTAAAAGTACATGGCTATTAATGCTTTTCTTTTAAACATTTGACCATGAGGTTTGAGAAGGAGGGGAATCCCTCCCCGTCCTACTCCCACCTCCTGCCAAGATATTAATTCCACACTAACTCCTTCTCTCCAGCCCGTCCTGCCCCTCCCCACTTCATGTCTTTTTTTTTTTTTTTTTAAATCAGCTCCTTAAAGCCCTCTGATCTGATTCTTTGGGGTGCTCTGCCTACCCCGACTCCTACCTCACCCTACCTTGTCTCTTTCCTCCTCTTTGTTAGTGCCCATTATGTTCTCCTTTACTAAGGTAACTTCCATGTCTAACCCAATATTAGCACCGAGTACTTGGCTGGAGAGAGCTTATTGGTAGGACTCATTAGTCTTGAAAGAATTTTTCAATTTGGTCACCTGATAAACCCAGACTGCAGATGAGGGGCTATGATTTTGACTAAGGTGGAGACATTTAAGAATGTTTAGGGTCAGTTTCTGAAGTCTCAGAAGTTACCTGTAGGCTCCCCTACACATGAGGGCACATGAGGTCATGGCCTGTCTAGGGAGGATGAGGACAGGAGGGTGGCGGTAGCTGCTATTTCACTCCAGCCAGTTGTTGCCCCATCGGAAGGCAGGCCAGTATTTTCAGATTTCTTTTCTCCAAGAGAAGCTGGGACCCATATTTTCACGTGAATTCTCCTGACTGTGACATGTTTGCAAGGATTTTAAGTTGTTTTAGCCTTTGTTTTTAATATTATATGGGATAAATAAAACAGCAATGAGCAGATAAAGTGGGCTGCCACCTTGCAACCTCTGGTCTAAGAATCCCTGGGAAGTGAGTCAGTTGGGTCCTAACTATTAGTACTTACATTATACTCAAAAAGGTCTGAAATGTCAACGTGGGCCTCTTTCAGTGAATCTGATTTTCGAGGAGCCTCAAAGTTGATTCGCTTGCTAAGGGATCTCCAGTGTTAGGAGACTTGCCAGACCTGGGGTGAGCCTGCAGACTGACCATGGGCTGGAGTGGATCACCCAGCCTCTCTAGGTATTCTGCCTGATTCTAAGAAGGCCTCCAGGCTACGGGGGCTTCTGAAGGGTCTGTATCCTCTCCTGTCATCATATGGAAAGGGCTAGATGTGTCATCCAAGATCTCACCAAGTCTTGCTTTCATAGACCTAAGAAACCTTCCACAAGCCTGGATTAAAACTATCCTCCATTAGGATGATCAGTCTGCAAGCAAATCGGATCGTTTCATGTTCCACAGGTGAAGTCCATGCCCCTGCATATAGCATGTAAGAGACTCTGAGCCTCATAGCTTATGCTCTAGTAGCACAAACTCCCTGGTAGTTCCCTGAATACATCATGCAGTTTCATAACTGCATTTAGACTGATCCCTGGAGCACCCTCCTGCCCCTTCCTGTCCTGGCTAACTCTTGATCCTCTTGTAGATGTCTCTGGGAAGTCTTCTCTGGATTCCCAGCTGGGGTTAAATTCCCCCTTTCTGGGCCCCCCCCAGGGTATTTGCCATATTAGAATGTGCTGAGGCAGGCTGTTGGTGTTTGTTTGCCACTAAGCCCCATCCTGTGTATCATAGTGCCCAGAACATGGTGCCTGACTCACACTCATCCGTCAATAGATGCTTTTTCTGAAGTGTTGGACGGCAGGGAGTGGGTGCCTTCATGCTAGGGGGATAAGCCATGTGAACACTAAAGACAAAACCAAAAAGCCATAAAGTCCTAAACATCCCAAACTCAGCAAGGAGTTCTAGTATGAATAAAGAAGCCCTGGTAACATGGCTTGTTCCTGGTTTGGACATGTTCTTTGTCTTGGAGCCCTTTAAACGTGTTTCATAGTTACTTATGGTTAAGTTTTGTTCTTGTCTTTTTCATGTTTTGGAAGGGCAGAGACTTTTGATCTAACAAGGTGTGTGACCTTGAAAGAGAAAGGAAGGGAAGGAGAAAGGAAGATAATATCCATTTATTCATTTAGCAAATATTTATTGAGCATCTACTAGGTGCTGGGGATTCAGCAAGGACAAAAACCAAGCAAACGAAAAAAAACCAAATTCCTGTCCTCACAGCTTACTTTCCAGGGCAGGGGTAGGATAGAAAATAAGTGAAAATATAGGATATTTTAGATGGCAGTAAGTGCTTTGGGGAACAGCAAAGCAGAGGAGAGATAAAGGCATTGAGGTAGGGAGAGTGAAGAGCTGAATTTTAAGTGAGGTGGTCCCTGAGGTGGAGAGCATGCCAGCGAGGTGGACGGGCCCGAGAGCGGCAGGGGCCGGGGAGGACCAGGACGGGTTAAAAGGTCAGTGAGTGAAGGTGCCTTTCCAGAGGGAGCAGGCCCTGGAGGCTGGCATGGACTCGGCTTTATTGCTGTGGGATGGAAGCCGCAGGAGGGTTTTGAGAAAAGAAGTGTGATGTTCTGACTCATCATGTGCCCAGCTTTCTGTGCTAGGTGTTCACATAAACGACCCCATTTAATCTTGTAAAGCACCCTGCAAGGTACGTGGTAGTGTCATTATTTTGTAGGCGAGAGCTTGTAGGACCTTTTTCAAAGTCAAACATTCAGTAAGTGGGCGAGTCAGGGAGACCTGACCTCTGTGTAAGCCCTGGATTCATCCTCTACAAATTAGGAATGATTTCTGTAAACCCTATGCAGTTATTGTGAAAATCAAATGCTAATGTATATAAAGGGCCTAGCAAAGTTCTTGAGGAACACAATGAATGCTAATTTCCTTCTTTGTCCCAAGGTCGCACTCAAAAATTAAGGACAAAGTCATGCTAGATAAAAGGCCTCCACATTCAGAGAGCCTGAAGCGGGCACATGCATGCACTTCATAGATCTTAGTTTCCTTCTCTCTCCTTTTCCCCTCCTGTCTATGGGTTCAGTTTCCATATCTATCTATGACGCCTGTTGGACTGCTATCTAAGGCATTTCCAGTTAGAAAGTTCTTTATTGGTTCTACATTGTCTGAGAGGATTATTACACCCCCTCAGCAACCAGTGGAGGCGTGTGCACACTGTGGGAGCTCCATCCGTCTCCATGGGTGATTGGAGATGGGCGATGATGGGATGGGCAGGCTAAATGCCAATGTTGCCCTCAAGTTTGATTGGGTCAGTGGTCTTCCCAGCGGGGCATGTCTGAGTGCCCCCAAGGAAGATCTTAGAGTTTATGAAAATGAATGCAAAATACAAAATGTCACTGCTTCCCAAACGATGCTGGGGTGATTCTGCCTCTCGTATGTCATCCTTATTACTTTATAATTACCTTCTGCCCTTTACTGACTCTGACAGTTGTGAGTCTTTAAAAAAGATTCCAGAATATTACCGTTATGCAGTTGCTTAGAAACAGGGCCTAAAATACATCTGGCTTTAATAGAAGAGCTAAAATGAGTTTTCATTTTTTGGCATTGTCTCTCTTTTCTCTGTTCTCTCCTCCCCCCACCCTTATTTGGTATCAACCATGAATTGCAGTAGAATTTCTCACTAATCCTTTCTGAACTGTCTGAAGCCAAGATATTTAACATCGAGAGCATTTTTCCATCATGGGAAGCTTTAGCAACACAAACTTGGTATTAGGAAACCTAATCCCGAACCCACTTACGCACAGCATGTATAAAATCTGTATTGTCAAATCTCTCACCACTCTCTCTCTGAGGAAGCTTTTGCCAGCACTCCTTGAGAATGCTAGAAGGAGGAGGTATTTGTCTCTTCATCAAGGCTTGTTCTATTATAGTTTGCCAGATGGCTACAAACATAGTTTTCTGACCCATAGAAATTTCTATTCACCGTTCCAACCCCTCTTCCAGGATTCATCCTCTCTCCCTTCTACTCCTTTTATGATTGCAATATTCAGTCAGGCTATAGCTAGTGCACATTGCAAACACAAACCCTAATAAAAAGAAAAGAAAAAAACAACAGTGAAAACAAGGAACAATATATTCTATTGCTTCTATATCTGCTGTTTGATTTCTGCCTGTGGGAATATACTGCTCTGCAGTGATGCTGCTGGTGGCAAAGGTCACACACAGCCTCATCAGGTCATGAGGTCTAGAAGTCTGCAGACAGGGTCAGTGTACCAACCCCTGCTTGCCCTGCAGACACTTAGGAAGATTCAAGGGTGTGCACTTCTGCAAGGGGGAGGGGCGGAGGTAGGGAGATGAGGATTCATTTCGTTAAGAACTGGTCTAGAATTAGCTCTCATTGACCAATATCACCTCCAGGCTGTTTCCAAATTTGTTTGGTCATAAGAACCACCTGAGGGCTTGTTAGAAGGCCTCAGTCAGAGCCTCTCCTCTAAGACTCTGATGCAGCAGACCTGTTGTAGAACTTGAAAGGCAGCTTTTAACAAGCACCTGGGTGATTCTTATCGGCACATTTAGGAAACACAGGGGCCAACAAGGTAGAGTCCAGGCACCCTTGACCTGTAGACAAGGCTTTCTGTGGCCTGGCTGCAGATTCCACCGTTTCTCGCACACCCTTTTAACTCCAGCCATACCACCCACGTGTGCCACCCTGTGGCACGACTCCACACCTTTTCTTGTGGCTCTGAATGCTGCCCTGGGGACCGCACACATTCTTCACCAAGCCTCCCGGCATTAGGACTCCTTGCAGGTATCACTTCCTTGTGTTTCTGGAGCATCCAGCTCTCGCTTCTAACACAGGAACAGCACCTACCAACGTTTATTACAGTTGGTGGTTTTCCTGCCACTACCCCATGTCCTGCTTGCTTTAGTTCACCTCTACCTCAGGCTCCTCATTTTGAACACAAGGGACTCAGCATGTTTTATGTTCCTGTGTGCTCCATCCCACACGTCTGCAAGAGGGCCTGGCACATGGTAGACCCTCGATAACTCTGTCCATTAACTTCCGTCTGCAGCTCTAGACTGTGAGCTCCCTGAGAGCTGGGCCTTTATCTCTGTTACACCAGCACCTCGTGTAGTGCCAGTCGCTCAAATGTGAGTTGAATGAATCATTGAGAAATTTGACTTTACAACCAGGCTTTGTCCAGTCAGGACTCTGAGCGGAGGGGGGTTTAAGCAACTGTAACTTTGAAAGGGAAGAAAGGAGCCAAACGATGGGAAACCACAGAAACCTGGAGAAGGGTAGAGGAAAGAGACACAGAGGAGAGCGCCTAAGAGCCCAGGATTTCGGATGCAACAGGTGTGGTTTAGAGACCTCGCTCCACTGTCTCCCAGATTTGTGACCTCAGGCAAATTACTTAATTTCTCTGAGCCTCACATCTTCATGTATAAAGTGGGGATAATAGTTACTATTTATTGAGCGTTTACTATATGCTGAGCACTTTGCATCCATTAACTTGTATGAGCCAAACAACCATACTATAAGAATACTACCCCCATATACCCATCACCCAGTTTCAACAAGTATCAGCTCTCAGTGATGACTGTTCCATCTATAACCTCACCCCCTCAAACCCCCACCCTCCACGCCCCTGTCAACTGAAATAAAAATGCATAATGTGAGAGCCGTGAGTTTCAGTTTCATTTGGGGACTTACTGAGGACTATAGCCCAGGAGACGCCTCTCAGATAGCTCTGAGGAACTGCTCCAGAGAGGCTGGGGGTGGGGAGGTCAGTAGATAGATACAGGGTTTTGGAGAAGGGGTATGTGCAAGCAAGCACACATCTTGGTAGAAGGTTACTGTTAGTCATGAGGAACGGGTCTCTCAGTTAATGATTTTAGTGTTTTTCTAAGTATGGGAAGATGCAAGAATCTGGGTTCCTGGAATTTTCTCCTGAAAATATCTATCTGAGGGCCTGTTCTGCCAGTTTTCCCAGAGCACAGAGGGCCTCATCGCTGATCTTCACCCTGAATTCTTTCCAGGGTGTGTTGTAGGTCAGTGGGTGCAGTGGCTAATGACTTGATTCTTGTAGAACTGGGTGGTGAGTGACATTCCTTAATTGACACCCCTACCCCCAGTCCCACCCCCTAGTTAGTTTCAAGCAGACCCCAGATATAGAATATTGATATGTTTTATAATGTTTTGATAGCTTCACCACATCTGAAGTTATTCTAATCTAAGTAAGTAAACTGGGTTCTGGATAAGAAACACATGTCGAACACCTTTCCTTGTTGTTGTTGCCATTCTTGTCTTTCAACTTCTGAACCATCCTTCTCAGCCCGCTGATGAGCTGATACCAGTCAGGCTGCAGGTGGCCCGGGAGTTAGAGAAAGAATGAGGCTTAGCACTGCTGCTCACCAAGTGAGAAGGCCGGCTGATGGAGAGCATAATGGAAAACCATCTCTTTTGCCTTGGCCTTGTGCAGATTAGTTGGATAGGATGGCTGGGATGACTGGTCCAGGCCACAGCTAAGCCAGACTCTCCCTCTATAAACCTGCCTCCAGACCTAAAACTCTGTCCACATGGCACACTGCCATGATTGTCTTGAAGAAACCAGGGTGCTCGCCTGGGGATGGTTCAGAGGCCACTGAGACCTCATGAGAACTGGTCTCCTTTAGGTAGCAGCAATGAGCTGTAGCAGCTCTATAGGCAGACAGCAAAAAGAAAATCTCATTTTGACTAAATTGTCACTTGGTCCTCTCACATCAGCCTATCATTTTGGCTAATTTTTCAAAGCTCTTCATCCCCAAATCTGAAAGAATTCTAAAGTACCTGAGCTCTATGGTGAGCAGAAAACTGTCTTGAGTATTTTTTCTTCTTTTAGACGTGGATGTCTTTGCCATTTTGAGACTAATGTGCTGTTTAAAAGTTCCCTTTCTTCTTTTCTCCCAGAGCTCACTTTGCTACTTAAGCAATTAGCTCTAAATAGACTGGTTCACCAGCACTACAAAAAAAAAAAAGCAATCGTTATATAAAGGACACTACGATCAAGCTGCCACTTCCTAATTCTCTCTGTAGATTAATACCAGTTCCCCTTGAATGAGACTCTAACCCCGATGGAATCTCCTAATGTATTCTTTGTGATCACTGTAAGGCAAATCTAAGGTAAGCTTGGAGCCAGAGAGAGAACTTTATTTACTTATTTTTGGTAGTGCTGCCAATATTCCTATTACAATTTAATTTCTGAGGGAGACAGCATTACGTAACCACTGCATCAGATAAAAACCACCCCCAGTCCTTCCAGTGAGGGAGGACTTCTCTTTCCTCTTAATAATGAGCTGGAGATTGTCAGTGGTGAGGAGGCAAGTACCACACTACTTTCCTTTTTTTTTTTTTTAACATCTTTATTGGAGTATAACTGCTTTACAATGGTGTGTTAGTTTCTGCTTTATAACAAAGTGAATCAGTTATACATATACATATATCGCCATATCTCTTCCCTCTTGTGTCTCCCTCCCTCCCACCCTCCCTATCCCACCCCTCTAGGTGGTCACAAACCACCGAGCTGAGCTCCCTGTGCTACGCAGCTGCTTCCCACTAGCTATCTATGTTACATTTGGTAGTGTATATATGTCCATGCCTCTCTCTCACTTTGTCCCATCTTACCCTTCCCCCTCCCCATATCCTCAAGTCCATTCTCTAGTAGGTCTGTGTCTTTATTTCCATCTTACCCCTAGGTTCTTCATGACCTTTTTTTTTTTTCTTAGATTCCATATATATGTGTTAGCATACGGTATTTGTTTTTCTCTTTCTGACTTACTTCACTCTGCATGACAGACTCTAGGTCCATCCACCTCACTACAAATAACTCAATTTCTTTTCTTTTTGTTGCAAGAAAGTTTTGATGTCAGCCCTTGGCATGAATGAGAAACCAGAGGGTCTCTGGAAGGAAGGCCTGCTTATGTGGGTTCTGCCTAAGGGCTAGCAGAGGTTTCTGCACCTCCATGCCTGCAATTCAAAGCACAGTAAACAGTAGGTGATGAAGTTCTCATCTAGGGGTTACTGAAATTCCTGTTTCAAGACATCATTAAATATATCCACCAAAAGGCTGCTTCCACCACCTTTGGTCATAGTTCTCTGAACTATGTGTCTCTGAGTTAACTTACCCTGCTAGTTCAGAAACCTCTAAGGCAAAAAGGAGGCTCTAGTGACTCCCTCCATTTTAGCTAATAACACCTGATACCTGAAAGCTCTACTCATCCTGATTCAGAATTAGGCCAAGAGACTGTTTCTCAACCGCATTAATAAGTTTGGCTATATTCACTGACATAATAACAGTAGCTGCCCTAACAGACAAAACGGCAAACCTCAGTGACTTATACAGAAAGGTTTATTTCTTATTTACATGAGGTCCAATGTGGGTCTGGCTGCCTCCCTCTATCTTGAGGCAGGGCCATCTGGAGCACAGGTACCCCAGGGTCTCTGCTGCAGGGGAAGGAAAAGATGGAGGAGGTGCCTGACTCATAGCCCATTGGCCAGAATTAGTCACATGACCCCATCCTACCTTCAAGGGAGGCTGGGAAACATGAAATATCTGGTGAGCACTGATTTTCTGTGTTACGTTCACTATCATAATTCCATAATTTTCTGTGTTTTCCAGCAAGTCACTGAAAAAAATGTGAAATAAATTAAAGTCAGGACAAGAGCCCTGAACGCACCATGAAGTGCTCTCCCTCATGTGTTTTGGTTCAGAGAGAGCCACTCTTTGCACTCCAAATATCCAGCTCCATTGTGGGGTTCAGGATAGGTTCTGGGTCCTGGCAGGAGGACTTTCAGGGAACACCAGGGCCCTAGTCCTGAAGGAATGTTATTCTGCACAAGGCTCAAGGCAAGAAGAATACTGTTCTTTTGTAAGAAACAAAAATCATTCCTAGAAGGAAGGAACTATGAAAATAACACAGTTCTCTGTTTGGTGGCTGAAGTTTACATTCTCATTTAGCTCCTCTGTTGAGGTAGGATTCCAACTCATGCCAGCAGGGGGATGCATTTTATCATCCTGTTGCTCAGTTCCTAATGAGCACAAAGAAGGTAGTAGCTTCAGAAAGTGTTTCAGGTAGCAAAGACGCTACTGAAAAATAAAATAGAATCCTTGTCCTATCAGCAATTCCAAACTGTACCCTGGCAGATCCAGAGACTGTGAGAGTGACACTGGCCACATAAAAAAGTACAGACAGGGAAAAATTTAGCACCGGTTAGAAGTCAAAAGTCTTCTACAGCTGGGGAAGCAAGTAGAGATAGGTGAACTTTCCACCTGGTGCATCAACTTCTTGTGAATGATAAATGAGAAGTTAAGTGAGAGAGATGTACCCTCCAAGGGCATATTAGAATCTTGGAGGGAGAATGGTTAGGGACATGTAAGACTTTTTATTTATTAATTTATCAAAAGAGAACTTAAATTTAAGAAGAAGGAAAGAAAAATGAAGGGAGAAAGAAAGGAAAGAAGGAAGAGAGAGAAAGAAAGAGAGACTTCTTTAACTTCTAGTTAGCAACTTTCCAAACCTGAGTAGGATTATAAGGTGGTTGAGTGCACATATATAATTACAATGCTATAGAGCCTCATGTCATATGGAGTAGAGGTGAATAGATTTTCTGAAGTGCTATGGTTGGACTTTTTCTTTTGTCACCCTGGAAAGAGGGGTTGGATCTGAGGTGGCATGGTGAGGGGCGTTTCTTTCTCTTGCAAGCGGTTTTCAGTCTATGACCCAGATGTCACCAGAAGCACTCTGGCTCCTAAGATCTAGGTAATATCTTTCCATAACATGTTAACACAATATAATCACATCAGTTTTACTGCCTGTGGAGGTCCACTGCCAAATTTCTATCAATTCTTAGGGACTCACCCTCCTATAGTGCTATGCTCTTGGCTCCACACATGCTGTTTGGCCCCTACTGTGTTAACAAAACATGAAACTTAGCTCTTTCAACAGTTTTCAAACACACACACGTGCACCCCACAAAATATTTATGAGCATATATTTATAACTTTATGACTTTACTGAAGTCAACAGATAACATTTAAAAAATACATTTTATGGAGAGATATTCCACTTTTGTGAATTGGAAGACTCAATACTATTAAAATGCCAATTCTCCCTAAGTTGATCTATAGATTCAACACACTCCCAGTCAAAATTCCAAGAGGCTTTTATATAGAAATTGACAAGCTGATTCTAACATGCATATGGAAATACAGAGGACCTAGAATAGCCAAAATAATTTGAAGAAGAATAAAGTTTGAGGACTTACATTACCTTAGTTTAAGATGTATTATAAACCTACAGTAATTAAGATAATGTGATATTAGTGTAAAGATAGATATATATGGATCAATGGAACAGAATAGAGAGTTCAGAGATAGGTTCACACATAAATGGTCAATTGAGTTTGACAAAGGTGCAAAGGCAATTCAGTGGAAGAAGTATAGTTCTTCAATAAATGGTGCTGGAATAATTAATGTCCATATGCAAAATATGATCTGTGATCCATAATTGCTCCATGTCAAAAAGTGAACTCAAAATGGATCATGGATCTAAATGTAAAACCTAGAAGTATAAAACTTGTAGAAGAAAAAATAAGAGAATATCTTTGTGACCTTGAGTTAGGCAAAGATTTTTTTAGCTATCACACCAAAAACATGATCCAGGAAAGAAAAAAAATGAATTAATTGGACTTCATTAAAATTGGGAACTTCTGCTTCAAAAGACACTGTTAATAGAATGAAAAGTCAAGACACAGACTGGAAAAAAAAATTTGCAAACTACCTATCTGATAAAGAACTTGTATCCAAAAATATAAATAACTCTCAAAACTCAATAAAACAGGGCTTCCCTGGTGGCGCAGTGGTTGAGAGTCCGCCTGTCAATGCAGGGGACACGGGTTCGTGCCCTGGTCTGGGAAGATCCCACATGCCGCGGAGCGGCTGGGCCCGTGAGCCATGGCTGCTGAGCCTGCGCGTCCGGAGCCTGTGCTCTGCAACGGGAGAAGCCACAACGGTGAAGTCCTGCTTACCGCAAAAATAAATAAATAAAACTCAATAAAACAACTCAATAAGAAAAATGGGGAAATATTTTCATGGACATTTAATAAAGGAAGATACATGGATGGTAAGTAAACACATGAAATGATGCTCAACATCATTTGTCATTAGAGAAATGCAAATTAAAATCACAATGAGATCCTACTAGATGAGATACACATCTTTAGAATGTTTAAAATTAAAAAGACTAGTGATACCAAGTTTCCTCAAGAATGTGGAGGAATTGGAATTCTCATACACTGCTGGTATAACTACTTTGGAAAACGATTTCTTAAAAAATTAAACATAAACCTAAAATATGACCCAGGTATTTCACTCCTAGTAGGATGAAAGCATGTCCATTAAAAACAAATAAACTATTGATACACATTAAAACAACAATGAATCTCAAAATAATTACACTGAGTGAAAGACAGCAGACAGAAAAAGAGTACATACTGTATGATTTCATTTATATAAAATTCTACAAAATGCAAACTAATCTATAATGACTGAGAGAAGATAATTGGTTACCTGGGAGGGCAGGGGGTTGGGGATTACAAGGGGATATGAGGGAACTTTGGGGGTGATGGATGTGTTCACTATCTAGATTGCGGTGATGGTTTCAAGTTATCAAATAGTATACTTTAAATATGTACAGGGTATGTCAATTATACCTCAATAAAGCTGTTGTTAAAAAAAATTGTAAACACTCCTGTTCTCCAAAGACCTGTTTTAGACTTCCCCACCATGAGGAGCTCGGCCCTTTCCCACATCACCCTTTGGCTCTTCTCTCCTCACCTCCATTCTTTCTCCCCGCCACCTTCTCTTGCTTCAACAACAAATGTCATGCTGAGCAGTTATGCCCTTGTCCTTTAACTCTGAACTTCTGACTCCAGTTCAAACCTGGACCTTTACCATCCATCTCATGGTGGTTCAGTCCCCAAGTTCCAGAGCCAAAGTGTGTGGGTTTGGAATCTCTGCTCTTCACTTTCTAGCTGGGAGCTTCAGCAAGTTACTCACCATCTCTCTGCTCAAGTTTGCTTATCTACCAAATGGCAGTGAAATCAATAGTATTCTTACATGATTTGCTGTGAGGGTCAAATGAGTTAATGAATGTACAATACTGGGCATGTCACTATTCAATACATGTTAGCTGTTACTATTTCTTCTAGGACTTAAAAGCATTTTTGTAAGATCAGACAGTTCTTCCTTAAGGAATTCAATTAAAAAACAGGGAGAGGGCTTCCCTGGTGGTGCAGTGGTTGAGAGTCCGCCTGCCGATGCAGGGGGCATGGCTTCGTGCCCCGGTCCGGGAAGATCCCACATGCTGCGGAGCGGCTGGTCCCGTGAGCCATGGCCGCTGAGCCTGCGCGTCCGGAACCTGTGCTCTGCAACGCGAGAGGCCACAGCAGTGAGAGGCCCGTGTACCGCAAAAAAAAAAAAAAATGAGGAGAGGATATGAATAGATATTCTTCCAAAGCAGCCATACAGATGGCCAATAGGTAGCTGAAAAGATGCTCAATATCATTGATCAAATCAGGAAATGCACAATGAGCTTTCAACTCACACCTCTTAGAGTGGCTATTATCAAAAAGACAAGAAATAACAAGTGTTGGCAAGGATGTGGAGAAGAGAGATGCCTCATACCCTGTTGGTGGGAATGTAAATTGGAGCATCTATTCCGGAAAGTAGTAGATTTATTTTAATTCAAAAAATTAAAAATAAAACTACCAGATGATCCAGCAATTCCACTTTTGGGTATTTATCTGAGGAAAATGAAAATAGTAACTCAAAAAGATATATACGCCCACCCCAAACCTAAATGTCCATTGATGGGTGAATGGTTAGAGATTGTGGTATATATACACAATGGAATACTATTCAGCCATAAAAAAGAAGAAATCTTGCTGTTTGTAACAACATGGATGGACCTGCTAGGTGAAACAATTCAGACAGAGAAAGACAAATAACATATGATCTCACTTACATATGGAATATAACAATAAACAAAGAAACCAAGCTTATAGATAGAGGACAGATTGGTAGTTGCTAGAGGCAGTGAGTGGGGAGTGGGGGAAGTGTGTAAAGGGGGTCAAAGGTACAAACTTCTAGTTATAAAATAAATAATTCATGGGAATGTAATGTACAGCATGTTTACTATAGTTAATATACTATAATGAATACTTGAAATTTGCTAAAAGAGTGAAACAAACTTTCTCTTAAAATTGTTTTTGATAACTATGTACAGTGATGGATATTAAATAGACTTATTGTGGTAATCATTCCACAATATATACAAATATCAAAAAATTATGTTGAACACCTGAAACTAATAGGTTATATGTCAATTTACCTCAATAATTTTTTTAATGTAAAAAAAGGAATTATGACAATAGAAAAGGAATTAAGTGATTTCTGGCCTATCCACTCAGTGGAATATTTATAAGCACCTGAAAAAAATGATTCTTCCTATGAGTCTATAATAAATGGGGGGAAAATGCTTGTTAAATGAAAATAAAGTAGGCTTCATAATCATCTCAGCTGCACTCAAAAGTCCAAATGAAAATTATGCACAGGGTAAAGAAGGAAGGGAATTATAACAAAATGTTGAGTGTTATCTTTCATAATGGAAAAAAAAGTTTTTTTTTCCACAAAGAATCGTCTAATTACTGGTGAATCTCTGTAGGAGCTCTGTGGCCACTATACACTCTTACTAGTTAACCTCTTATCTAGACAAGCCCTTAGCAGGAAACAGCACGGTGCAACCCAAGGTGGTGGAATATGTTAGAACGGGAGGGGGGAGGATAAAAGAAGAGATGTGTGAAAGAGGAAGAGGATACTGTGAGGAAGGTGGGAAATGCTTTCCTGTTGAACCTGGAGCCAGAAGCATTCACTCTCTTGCCTACCCTCACGCGGTCATGTCCAGCCAGCCTATTCCTGAAAATCACTCTGGTGCCATTTTATGCCGAAACCCGTAAGGTAGAGTTAGGGGTGCCAACTTTAAAAAAATGAGCAATGTGAGAGTTGTGAGTTGTGTTTTATTTGGGGCAAAATGAGGACTGTAGCCCAGGAGATAGCATTTCAGATAGCTCTGAGAAACTGCTCCAAAGTGGCAGGGGGGAAGGTCAGGATGTATGTGATTTTGGTGAAAGGGGAGTACATGCAATCAAGCACATATTCTTTTGCTGAAGGTTTTTTCTAGTCTCATGAGGGTTACTGCTAGTCACAAGGAGCAGACGTCACCATGAAGGATTTTAGTGCTTTTCTAGGTATGAGGCGATATAAGAATTGGGCTCACAAAATTGGCTCCTGAAAATATCTAACTATCAATATCTGAAGACCTGTTCTGCCAGTTTTTTTTCCAGAGCACAGAGTGCCTCATTTCTGCTCTCCACCCTGAACTCCTTTCAGGGGGTGTTGAAAGTCGGCTGCTGCAGCAGCACCTGATTTAATCTTTGTAGAGGTAGATGGCAAGTGCCCATGGAAAATGCCAATTTGTAGTTGACATGGGTTATGCCGTGGTGTCCATTCACACATTTCTTTTTGTCTTGAGGCCTTGCCTGTGGGAAAGGGCATTGCTCATTCATGATGATAATTGCAGAGACCATGATTAAATTATTAATATGACACACAAATCATTTCCTGACTTTCCATCCCCAGCAGAAATTCAGTTTTGGTCACACTGACAGAATGTTGATCCTAGTTTATGCTTTAGTTATATGTATTCAGCTGCAGAGAGAAGGAAACCTTCCTCTTTTCTCCTTTCCTGCTCTTCTCTTACCTTGTGATTTCTGCAGTGAGTAATTTGTTTTCCTGGTCACATGAGCTCATGAGGTGAAGCAATGCAAGGCATTTTCTCAGTTCTTGGGTTCTGGGTTTCTGGTCAGCCAACTCTTTGTTGCCTGCAGGAGTTGGTAATTTCAGCTAGACATAAGCCATAAGCACATGAGTTCTGCCCGGGACTCTGGGTATGGAACTTTATCTGCTAACTGCACCTCCAGTGTTAGGAGACTGGAGTCAGCCCTAATGCCTATGGGCACCTTTGCACTTTTTCTCAAGAAATTAAGAAAATGGAACTACTACTATATCGCCTGCAGAGTCAGAAATGTGGCTTTACTCTTCAAGAAAGCCAGCTAATGAAAAAATATTTGGAGAATTTCCATGGGGCAGCTTGGCTGTAAACCATCCAAGGAACCTGGCAGCCAGCCTGGGATGTTCCTACCTGCCCATGCACAGCTCAAGCCCAGCTCAAAGGAGAAGGTCCAGGCTAGGGAGAAGGTGTTCTTGGTCACCACTCTGCCACTACACCAAAGAGAGTTCATCACAGAAGGCAATCTAAAGCTATTACTTTAATTTTGCTTAATTATTAAAACATGAAAGCTCATTGTTGAATTAGAAAATAAAGAAATCACGAATATTTGAATAATTCATGACTAATATTTCACTGTCCTTTTTTACATAGTTAAGCACATAAAATGTATATGAATTTTGTTTCCTGCTTTTATTACTTTATATGACATGACTATTTTCCTGTAGTGTAGAAGATACTTTGCATTCATCAGTTTTAATGGCTGCTTAATATTCTTTCCTACTGTAGTTTCTTTAACCATTCTTCAATGGGTGGACATTTAGGTTATTTCCTATTTCCTATTTTTTCAGTATTATAACTAGTACAGCAATAAACATCTTTGATGATAAAACTTTTTCACACATCAGGTTATTTCTTTTAGTATAGAGTACCAAAAGAGGAATCTATGAGTAAAGGTAATAAAAATGTCTACCATTTATTAAGTACTTACTATATGCTAGGCACTCTATATTCATTGCATAATTTAATTCTCATAATCCTGCAGGATTTGTATTATTATTTATATTTTACAGATAAAGGAAGGCTCAGAGAGTCACACAGCTACTAAGTGGCAAAACTGGGATTCAAATGCTGGTTGGTCTAATTCTAAAATACATCTGTGATGGCTAATTTAATGACTTAACTTGGCCGGGCCACAGTGCCCAGATATTTGGTCAAACATTATTCTGGATGTTTCTGTGAGGGTGTTTTTGCATGAGATTTACATTTAAATTGGTAGACTTTGAGTAAAGCAGATTGTCCTTCATAATGTGGGTAGGACTTATCTAATCAGTTGAAGGCCTGGGGGGTGGGGGGAAGACTCATCCTCCCCCAAGCAAGAGGTAATTTTGCAACAGATGTCTTCAGACTTGAACTGCAATCCCTGGCTTTTTCCTGAGTCTCCAGCTTAATGACCTTTGAACTTGAACTACAGCATTGGCTCTTTTCTGTGTCTCCAGCCTGCCAGCTCACCCTATAGATTTTGGACTTTTCAGCCTCCATAATTGCATGAGCCAAGTCCTTAAAATATATCTCTTTCTATATATAGATAGATTTGCACATTCTATCAATTGTGTTTCTCTGGAAAACCCTAACTCTCACTAGAATATTTTCAAAGTTTTTGATAGCTATTTTCAAATTGCTTCTCAGAAGACTTAACAATGAATATTCCTCCCAGTAATGTGTGAGAGGACACAAGCTGACATTCAGAAAAGAAGAGAAATACAGTGTGTGTCTGCCTCACCCACACCATTCAGCATTCATCTTTTAAAAATCCTATTTATATACTATATGGAAAAGGACATTTCAGTGTTGCTTGAATTTACATTTCTTTTACTAACTAAAGAAGTTGAGCATTTCTTTATAATTTTTCTAGCGGATAAATATGCACATATATTTTTTCTACTTTCCTTTTTTAAGGATTGAGTTTTTTACATTTAACTTTCTGGAATTAATTTTGCTGTGTTGTGCATGATGAGGATTTCATTTGATTTCTTCCAGAATGGCTCCTATACTGGCCTAATGCCTTTTATTGTCTAATCCACTGGGCCTGTGATTTTCTCATTTACAAAATGAGCGTGTTGGATTAGAAGTGGTTCTCAACCCTTACTGCACATTAGAATCACCTGGGGCACTTTTAAAAAACATAATTGTTTGGGCTTCATTCCAGAGTGTTTGTTTCAGTTGGTCTGGAGTGGGAACTGGGAATTTTTTCCCCTCTTTTCTGTTCTTTTACATTTTACTGTGCCACCAGGTTTGAGAACGACTGAGCTGTCTGACCTGAGGGCATTCTACCTCTAAGCTCCAGATCTGAAGAGAAACCACCTATGACGTCTGTGAGCCTGCGGCTCTCCAGGTTAAAACTCCCATCCAGGAATTCCCTGGGGGCGCAGTGGTTAAGAATCCACCTGCCAATGCAGGGGACACGGGTTTGAGCCCTGGTCCAGGAAGATCCCACATGCCGTGGAGCAACTAAGCCCGTGCGCCACAACTACTGAGCCCACGTGCTGCAACTACTGAAGTCCTCGTGCCTAGAGCCAATGCTCCGCAACAAGAGAAGCCACCGCAATGAGAAGCCTGCGGCCACAACAAAGAGTAGCACCCACTCGCCACAACTAGAAAAATCCTGCGTGCAGCGACAAAGACCCAACACAGCCAAAAAAACAAAACAAAACAAAACAAAAAAACCCATCCAGCTGGTGGAGTTTGAGGACTGTGGGGGAGGGATGGAGAGATTCCCTTTCCCTCTTCCCTGCTCCTATGGACACCTTCTGGAGCTTCCTGGCTCGCAGGAACACTGGTCCAGTTCTGCTCCCTGTGAGGACTTCAAGGTGTAGAAATCAATCATCCCTCATCAGACCTGGATCTCTACAAAAATGATGCTGAAAGTTCAGCTTCTCTGTACACTGGTGCTGAATCAAATCATGGAGACAGAGTTTTGGATGAGGTAGAAAAGAATATCTTTATTGCTTTTCCAGGCAAAGGGGGCCACAGTGGGCTAATGCACTCAAAACTGTGTGTCAACGGGCTCCTGCCTTGAAAAACTGTGTTCCCCCTTGGAGAGGGTAGTGAGAAGTTTTATAGTAATGTTTCAAAGAGGGCGTGATCAGCTCGTGGGAGATGGTGGTTGGATTCAAGTTTCATTTAGAGAGAGAAATATTCTTGGGAATGAAAATCCTAGTCAAGTTATTTTTTTTTTATTTTTTTTGGACGACCAAAGGAAAAGGAAAATGAAGTAGATGGTCCAGTCTTGATAAAGCATATTCAAGCGCCAGAACTATTTTAATGTAAGCTCAAGCAGGCAGCACCCTGGGGCGTGAACTTCATCATAGCTCCAGAGAAAATGGTGGGATGGACGTGGGAGACACTGGCTTAGTTCACACAGCAAGCAGGGAGCCAAGGGGCTTGGAATCTTCGAAGAGAATCCGGCTAGTATTGGCACTCAGGGAGGCACAGTGGATGGAGAGGCTGGAGGCGAGGCAGTGATACAGGCAGTGTTCAGGCACTTGAGGATCAGGTTACCACACCCACAAAGTCAGTCAGAGGAGTATTATGTGGTGGCGCCGTGTGCGGGAGGAGCGGGGTTGAGGAGAGGGGTGGGTGTAAGATCATTTATTCCTGGGGAACTTTTTCTTCTCCCGTCCCTCTTCTGGAATGCAAGCTCCATGAGAGCAGACACACATAATTTTGTCAACCGTTCTATCTCAGCACATAGCACAAAATCTGTTGCATAAAAATAGGTTCTCTGAGACTTCTCTGGTGGCGCAGTGGATAAGACTCCGCACTTTCAATGCAGGGCACCCGGGTTCGATCCCTGGTTAAGGAACTAGATCCCACATGCATACCAACAACTAAGAGTACACGTGCCCCAGCTAAGGAGCCGGTGAGCCGCAACTAAGACCCCATATAACCAAATAAATAAATATTTTTAAAAAAGTAGGTTCTGTGGTGCTGGTCTGTTTTAGCACATCCTAAGTCTACAAGCCATGAGGCTCCTGTCCCCTGTTGATGGTAAGGGCCATCTTATCTGCTTTGGGATACAGTGGGTAGGGCCAGGCTGACAGGTAGGGCCTGTTGATCCATATATACGTACATGGGAGGGAGTAGGGTCTGGAAGTGGGGGATGGCAGGACTATTTCAGCCAGGTTCCTGCTGCCTCTAATCCTTGGGGTGGCCAGACTGCTTCCTTCGCCTCTCACTCCCCTCAGCCCCCGAGTGTCTGTCCGTTAGGGAGGCCTCAGAATAGAGTTAAAAAAAAATCAGCAAATCTTCAAAGGGGCAGGTTTTTCCTTCAAACACACATTAAAAGCTTTCCCAGGGCCTTGGTAATAGCCTGCAGTTTAGCCAAACACTTCAAGGATTGCTTTCCAACTTGGAAGAAGATTTCCTCCACTTCGAGAAAAATGGAATGAGCCAAGGCAACCGATAGAACCCCTAATATTTGGCCTCACCCACATCTACTGTGCCCACATCCACTGGAGGGGTCGCAGGGAGCAGGGAATAAGCCCTTAAGTAGCTAATCTCTGCTTCCATCCAGCCACTTCCTTTGTGCTCTTCAGGTAAATGCAATGTATTCCATCTGACACCAGGCTCTGCAGCTGTGGTGCACACAGGCCATTTCTTCTTTCATCTCATGTTCTGCGACGGCTCTCTTATTAAATACACGTACTGATTCAGAGAAATGGAGTTTTAAAACAGGCTTTCAGGGAAGTTCAGAGAAATCAGTCTTTCCCATCAGCTCTTCCTGGACTAAGGCAGTAGCCTCTTAACCTGCTTCCATTTTTACTCTCCTACAAGCCAGGTTTTCACAGCTCAGCCAGACTGATCTTTTAGACAATAATCATGTCATGTCACTCCCCTGCTTAATTTCCATTAGTGGGTTTAAAAATCTTGATCAGAATAAAATCCAGGCTCCTTCTAAGGGAGGCCCAGGGCCCCTGTTGACATCAGGCCTTGCTGGCCCCCAGCCCCAGCTCGCAGCATCCCCTCACCAGCCCACCCCTGCGTTCTTCTCTGTTTCTTTGTGCTCTGGGTTTGACAATTTCACCCAGTCCTTCCCAGCTCCATCAGTCTGAGTTCTGGTGATGCTGCCACAAGCTCATACTTTTCTCTAAAGAGATAAATTCCTGAGCAAATTCTCAGTTACTTCATGAAAAAAACCCAACATTAATAGATATGCTTAAGTCTGTAAGATGAGTCTAAATTCTGTCCTTACTGTTAGATCATTGGGTTCTGGGAAAGGTGGGAAAAGAGAATGGGGAGAGAAAATGGGAGGCTTGGTGGAAAGAAAACTGCAGAAACTGGTTACACAAAAGATGAGAGGGGAGTTCCTGAAGCAGCAGTGCCGTAAGCTTCATTCATTATATGTGAAAAGGTATAATATTAATTATGTGATAAGAAGCCATAGAGCAACCACTTAAATATACATACACAACCAAGAAATATAGATAAAAAACCAACAGGGGAAATAAAATGGAATACTGAATATTACTAAATTACTATTTTAATTAAAAATAAAAAAGATAGGAAAGAAAGAAAAAGAAAGAAAAGATGGGAAATATAAAAACCAAAAAGAAGATAGTAGGTACAAACTCAACCATGTCAATAACTACCATAAATGTTGTATTAGTTTCCTAGGACTGCCGTTAACAAATTACCACAAATTAGGTGGTTTAAAACAACAGAAAGTTATTCTCTCACAGTTCAGGTGACCAGAAATACAAAATCAAAGTGCCATGCAGCACTGGTTTCTTCTAGAGGCCCTGAGGGAGAATCTGTTCCATACCTCTCTCCTAGCTTCTAGTGATTGCTAGCAATTCTTTCTTCCTTGGCTTGTAACTGCATCAGATTTAGGCTCTGTCCTAATTCAGAATAACCTCTGCAAATTACCGTCTGTAAAGACCCAATTTCCAGATAATGTCACATTCTGAGGTTTCAGGTGGACATGAATTTTGTGGGTATACTATCATATTAAAATATTAAATAATAAAATATTAATAGATGAAACTGATTAAAAGGCAGAGATTATCAGGATTTTTAAAAAATCAAGAATCTGTTATATGCTGTTTATGAGAGAGACACTTTTTGTCCCAGTTTTATTGAAATATAATTACACATAGCACTGTATGATTTTATGATGTACAGCATAATGACTTAATCTACATATATTGTGAAATGATTACAACAGTAAGTTTAGTTAACATTCATCATCTCATGATACAAAAAAACAAGAGAGAAAAGCTTTTTTTCCTTGTGATGAGAACTCTTAGGATTTTCTTAACTTTCAAATATACCATACAGCAGTGTTAACTGTAGTCATTATGTTGTACATTACATTCCCACTACTTACTTCTCTTATAACTGGAAGTTTGTGCCTTTTGAACACCTTCATCCAATTCCCCACCCTCACACCTCTGGTAACAACAAATCTGATCTCTTTTCTATGCATTTGGTTCCCTTCCTTCCTTCCTTCCTTCCTTCCTTCCTTCCTCCCTTCCTTCCTTCTTTCCCTCCTTCCTCCCTCTCTTTCTCTCTTTCTTTCTGATTCTACATACAAATGAAATCATACAATATTTGCCTTTCTCTTTCTGACTTATTCCACTTAGCATAAGTCCCTCAAGGGCCTGCCATAAGGCCCTCAAGGTCCTGCCAACCATGTTGTCACAAATGGCAGGATTTTCTTCTTTTTTATGGCTGAATAATATTCCATTGTATATAAAACCACAACTTCTTTATCCATTCACCCATTAATAGACACGTAGGATGCTTCCATGTCTTAGCTATTGTAGATAATCCTTCTACGAACATGTGGGTGCAGATCTCTTCAACATAGTGGGCATTGTTTTAGTGATTTTTTTAAAAAATTAAGGTATAGTTGATGTACAATATTATGTGTTTCAGGTGTATGACAATAGTGGTTCACAATTTTTAAAAGTTATATTCTAGGGTCTTCCCTGGTGGCACAGTGGATAAGACTCTGCATTCCCAATGCAGAGGGCCCGAGTTTGATCCCTGGTCAGGGAACTAGATCCCACACGCATACTGCAACTAAGAGTTCGCATGCCACAACTAAGGAGCCCTCAGACCACAACTAAGGCTCAGCGCAACCAAATAAATATTTTTTTAAAAAGTTATATTCTATTTATAGTTATTAAAAATTGGCTATATTCCCTGTTATACTACATATCCTTGTAGCTTATTTATTTTATACATAATAGTTTGTATCTCTTAATCCCTTACAACTATCTTGCCCCTCCCCCTTCCCTCTCTCCACTGGTAACCACTAGTTTGTTCCCTGTATCTGTGAATCTGTTTCTTTTTTGTTATATTCACTAGTTTGTTGTATTTTTTTAGATTCCACATATACATGATATCATACAGTGTTTAACTCCAAGTCCATCCATGTTGTTGCAAATGGCAAAATTGCATTCTTTTTTTAATGGCTGAGTAGTATCTTATTGTATATATATACACTGCATCTTCTTTATCCATTCATCTGTTGATGGGCACTTGGTTTGCTTTCATATCTTGGCAATTGTTAATAATGCTGCTAGGAACATTAAGGTACCTATATCTTTTCAAATTAGTGTTTTCAGACTTTTTGGGTAAATATGCAGGAGTGGAATTGCTGGGTTATATGGTAGTACTTTTTAATTTTTTTGAGGAACCTCTATACTGTTTTCCATAGTGGCTGCACCAATTTACATTCCTACCAACAGTGTACAAGGGTTCCCTTTTCTCTACAACCTCTCCAACATTTGTTATTTGTGATCTTTTTTGATAACCATTCTGACAGGTGTGAGATGATATCTCATTGTGGTTTTAATTTGCCTTTCTCTGATAATTAATGATATTGAGCATCTTTTCATGTGCCTGTTGGACATCTGTATGTCTTCTTTGGAAAAATGTCCATTCAGGTCTTCTGCCCATTTCTTGATTGGGTCGTTTGGTATTTTTTGATGTTGATCAACATAGTGTTTTGATTTCCTTCAGATATAGTCCCAAAAGTAGAATTGCTGGATCATATGTAGTTCTATTTTTAATTTTTTGAGAAACCTTTATACTGTTTTCCATAGTGGCTGCACCAATTTACAATCTCACCAACTGTGCACAAATGTTCCCTTTAGATATATACTTTTAACAAAAAGACACAGACAGATTGAAAGTGAAAGAGTGGAAAAAATGTCTACCATGAAATTGGTGTGACTATAAAAAAGTAGACTTCAAGATAAGGAATATAACTAGAGATAAAAAGGGAATTCCATAATGATAAAAGGGTCAATTCATCAAGAAGACATAAAAATACTAAATGTGTATGCATCTACCAAAATATGTAATATAAAAACATATGGAACTGGAGAAAACAAAAACATCCATAATTATAGTTGGAGACTTCTTAGTAAATAATAGAGGTAGATTTTAAAAATTAGTAATGAAATGGAAGATTTGGACAACAGTATCAATCAACTTGTCCCAACTGTTATTTACAGAACACTATTTCAACAGAAAAACACAAATTATTTTCAACTGCACATGAAACGTTTACCAAAATAGACCTGAGTCATAAAATGTCTCTGTTTTTAATATGAATTTTCTGATGACAAATACTACTGACTGTATTCTCTGGAAAATTGTATTTTTGTGTACTTTTCCAAGATTTTTCCTGGGTTCTAATTGCATCAGCCTTTTGACTTTGAACTCATCACTTTGTGATGAGTCTGAACCTCAATTTTATTTTTATAAAATTTATGATCATTCATTCATTCATTCATTCCTGCAACTGGCAAATATTCAATGAGTATCAGTATGTGTCAAGCACTGTCTAGATGCTGGAAATACAACAGTGAGCAAAATGTAAAATTCCTTTTCTCCTGGAGCTGACATTCTGATGGGAAGTATAACTACCTACCTCACAAGGTGATGTCATGTATTTGAAAGCACTTTTACACTGCAGAGCAAGAACATGAGTGGTTATAATTGTTATTATTTTACCTTTTCAACAATGGTGTGATTAGGAGAACACTAAAATATTCTCTCTGTCTCTAAATAGCAAACCCCATGTCCCTGCCTTGGACTTTATAATACTGATTGCTTTGGGCTAAATAATTTTTTCTAAGAAGAATGACAAGCAAAGTTTAGTAAAATTTTGAGTTTACCAATTGAGCCAGCCACCTAACAGGGAACTGAAGGTACTAGGTTCTTGTCATGTTTAATTTTTATGTCATGAGAAGGGACAAAAAAGACAAGAGCATGGGGAATTGCCATTAAGGACCAAGATGAGCATTGTGGCAACACCAAGCTCCTGTTCTGGGAACTGAATAGAGAAGAGAAGACAGCAGTCTTTATCCTCAAAACCCGAAAACCTCCATTGGGAGTCTCCAATTAGGCAGCAAGCTTGATGAAGGTGGGGAATGAGACATTATCAGGTATGTCACTATATTCCTAGCACCAGCCACACAGAGCAGTCACTCAATAAATATTTGAGGCATGACGTGAAATCCTCCATTTCAGATTTAGCAGAAATCCCCATGGGACGTTTATGAGGGTACATCAGATAGGATTTTTTTTTTTAATTAGGCTAAAGAAACTGCACATCTGAACCAGATAACATTCTTTCTGGAAAATTCAGAACCTACAAACTATCTTTAAAAGGTCATTCTTTTTTATGGTCAAGGCTTTGAAGAGGAAATAAATTCCCAGTCACATCAAAGATAGAATTAATTAGGTCCTCAAGACACAGGAATTAAGTTTAAGGGGGGGGATGTCAGAGGATTATAGTTTTGTTTTGTTTTTTGGTTCAATTTAGTTAGGTTCCTTCACCATTATAACACATGCATCAAGAATACTCAGGATTCTAATTTTAGAATACTTTTGATATCCCACAAAGAAACTCATGCCCGTTAGCAATCACTCCTCATTCTCCCTTGCCCGAGCACCAGGCGACCACTCATCTATTTTCTGTCTCTATAGATTTGCCTATTCTGAACATTTCATATAAAAGGAATCATACAAGTATGACCTTCTGTTTTACAGCTTTTTTCATTTAGTTTTGTTTCAAGTTTCATTCATGTGGTAGCATGAATCAGAACTTCATTTCTTTTTTTAAATAATAATAATTTCTTTAATTCATAGTTTTATCAACTAAGTATGATAGGGACTAAGTTTTCTCATTGATATTGTTTTACCTTGCCTATTTTTAAAAAACTGTGGTAAAATATACATAACATACAATTTACAATCTTAACCATTTTAAGTGTATAGTTCAGTGGCATTAGGTACGTTCACATTATTATGTAAACCATCACCACTATTCTTTTCCAGAACTTATTCATCATCCCATGCTGAAACTCTGTGCCCATTTAGTATATTTAACTATTCTAGGTACTTTGTATAATTGGAATCATACAATATTTGTCCTTTCATGTTTGGCTTATCTAATTTAGCATAGTGTCTTCAAGGTTCATCCATGTTGCAGCATATATCAGAACTTCCTTCCTTTTTAAAGCAGAATAATATTCCATTACATAAATATACCACATTTTGTTTATCCATTCACCTGTTGATGGGTATTTGGATTGCACCCACGTTTTGCCTATTGTGTATAATGTTTCTATGAATGTTGGTGTACTAGTATCTGTTTGAATACTTGCTTTCAATTCTTTGGGGTATATATCTATGAGTGGAATTGCTGGATAGTATGGCAATTTTATGCTTATTTTTTCGAGGAGCCATCATACTGTTTTCCACAACTGCTGTACCATTTTACATTTCCACCAGCAATGCACCAGTGTTCCAATTTCTCCACATCCTAACCAACACTTATTATTTTCTGATTTTTTGATATATAGCCATCCTAATGGGTATGAAGTGGTATCTCAAAATTACTCATGTAATTTTGATTTGTATTTTCCTAATGCTTATTGATGTTGAGAATATTTTCATGTGCTTATTGGCCATTTGCATATCTTCTTTGGAGAAATGTCTATTCAAGTCCTTAGCCTATTTTTGAATGAGTTGGTTTTTTTGTTGTTGAATTGTGGGAGTTCTTTATATATTCTGGATAGTAATCCCTTATCAGATATGTGATTTACAAATATTTTCTTACATTCTGTAGGTTACCTGTTTGCTCTGTTGATAGTGTCCTTTGATGCACAAAAGTTTTTAATTTTGTTGAAATCCAAATTGTCAATTTTTTCTTTTGTTATATAATGCCTTTGATGTCATATTCAAGAAACCTTTGCCAAATCCAGTGTCATGAAGATTTCCTCTATGTTTTCTTCTAGGAGTTTTATAATTTTAGCTCTTACTTTTAGTTCTTTGATCTGTTTTGAATTAATTTTTGTATATGGTACTAGGTAAGGGTCTGTTGGACAGGAAAATTTTTTCCTCTACCCTTCTTGGGTGCTTCAGCTGGTCTAATAATCAGATTGACATAAGAGATTAATAGGAGAAAATGACAAGCTTAATTAGACATGTATGGGGGTCACACAAGGACAGTGAGACCTAAGGACAAGTCGGGCAGTTGAGATTTACATGCTATTTTGAGTTAAGGAATGAGATAGGGGCCTAGGGCTTCAGTGGGAAGGAGGGTAATTCACAGGATGATAAGAAGAGCAGATGTTTAGTAGTCAGGTGTTCTGCCATACAGATAGGTCATTCAGATAAAAAGTTATCTCTCTTTCTGGACCAGACTCCCTATCTAAATTCTTTTAGGTAGTTAAGGGAGGAGTAAAAGTTTTTCTTGAGCTTCTGGGTCTTGACTGCCCTCAGCTCAAAATAATCTATATGCCAAGTGACACATTTTGGGGAGGCTTGTTCTGAACACCTTCAGGTCCATTTTTATTATTTTGAATGTGGATGTCCAGTTTTTCTATTACCATTTGTTGAAAAGACCGTCCTTTCTTCGTTTAATGATCTTGGTGCTCCTGTCAAAACTAATTTTACCATATATGTGAAGATTTATTTCTGTGCATTTAGTTCTATTCCATTGGTCTATATGTTTGCCCTGATCCGCACTGAGTCCAGTACCACACTGTTTTGATTACTGTACATTTGTAGTAAAATTTGAAAACAGGAAGTGTGAGTCCTTCAACTTTGTTCTTCTTTTTCAAGACTGTTTTGACTTTTTGAGGTCCCTCGAGATTCCATATAAGTTTTAGGATGGAGTTTTCTTTTCTATTTCTGCAAAAAAAATAAGAAAGAAAAAAAGAAAAAGAAGACCTAATTTTGGTAGGGATTGCACTGAATTGTAGGTCACTTTGGATTGTGTTGACTCAACAATATTAAGTCATGAACATGGATAGCTTTTCATTTATTTATGTCTTCTTTAATTTCTTTCAGCAGTATTTTGTAGTTTTCAGTGTTCAAGTTTTTCACCTCCTTGGTTATGTGAATTCCTACATATTGTCTTCTTTTTAATGTTACTATAAGTGGAATTAGTTTCATAATTTGTTTTCCAGATTGTTCATTATTAGTGTGTAGAAATGAAACCGCCCTTTGTGTGTTGAATTTTTTATCCTGCAACTTTGCTGAATTTGTTTATTAGTAATAATGTAACCAAAAGTGGGGGTCTGGCTGCTTGTGCTCAAAAGCCAATAAAGAGGCAAGGTTGGTAGAAAGGAAAGTTTGCTTTGTTTTGGATGCTGGCAATGGGGGTGGGGAGTGGGATATGGGCAGACTCTTGTCCAAAGGCCAACTCCCCACCACTGACAATCAGTGGGCAAGAGCTTTTATAGACGGTAGGAGGGGGTTATATGTAGAAACAGCACAATCAACTCTGATAGTCATCTTGAAACAGGCCACGCAGTGGTCTGACCAGCGTCATCTTGTTTGTTTTAAGTACAGTTAATCTTCAGTTCCAGGGTCAGCTTGTTCTCCTTTCCATGAGGCCAATTCTCAGAATTGTGGCAGCTTATGTCATGGCTACAGTCTGGTCATCATGTAGTTAACTTCTTCCACCTGGTGGGGGTTTCAGTATATACAAGACAGCTCACAGGATATGGCTCAGAATATTATCTATAGCCCTTGAGAAGGAACTAAAGGTCCTTGACTATGCTTAGTGACTAAAGTATTATTATTTAGTCTTTTTGGACTGTTTTCCTTTGTTTCTGCATTTTCTCACTTCTCTAATTAAACTTATTCTTTGGCTAAGGTTTTTTCACAGACAGAAGGCAGGCGGAGGACATGGGGAGGAAGGACAATAGGGTCCTGCTACATTTCAATAACAGGGCTTCTTTTTTTCTTTTTTTTTTGGTTAAATCTTTAGGGTTTTCTACATATAAGATCATATCATCTGTGAAAAGAGACAGTTTTATTTTTCCTTTTCATCATGGATATTTTTTATTTCTCTTTCTTGTGTAATTTCTCTATCTAGAACTTCCAATACTCTGTTAAATAGACCTGGTGAAAACAGCCATCCTTGTCCCATTCCTCATCTTAGAGTAAAACTTTCACTATTGAGTACTATGTTAGCTGTGGGTTATTCCCATATGACCTTTATTATATTGAAGGCATCTCCTTCTATTGTTGAGTATTTTTTTAATCATAAACGTGTTGAATTTTGTCAAATGCTTTTGCTGCACAATTGAGATGATCATGTGATTTTCCCCCTTAATACTGTTAATGTGGTGTATTATATCAATTAATTTTTGTATGTTGTAACTATATTTGCATCCCAGGAATAAATCCCATTTGGTCATGGTGTATAATCCTTTTAATATGCTGTTAAATCCAGTTTACTAGTATTTTTTGAGGATTTCTGTATCAATATTCATAGAGATATTGGCCCACAGTTTTCTTTTAATGTAATATCATGTCTGGCTTTGGTATCAGGCAATGCTGGGCCTCGCCTTGTAGAATGAGTTAGAAAGTATTCCCACCTCTTCAATTTTTTGTAAAAGTTTGAAAAGGATTGGTGTTAATTCTTCTTCAAATGTTTGGTAGAGTTTACTAGTGAAGCAATTTGGTCCAGGGCTTTTCTGTGTTGGGATATTTTTATATTAATTAAATCTCCTTACTGGTTACAGGTCTATTAGATTTTTCTATTTCTTCATGATTCATCACAGAGCACAACCAGGTATGTATGTGTTTAGTTATTTGTTGAAAGAGTGAATAAATAAATGAAGAAGTATGTTAGGGATGGAGGCAAGCTAAAGGGCCAGGCCTGGAGGTTGAGACACTGCTTACATAAGGAGAAACTACAGTAATGATAATGATGATGGTGACCGTTTATTGAGTCTTTACTATTTGTGATGTGTTATACACATCACATGCATTAATTCATTTAATCCTTGTGACAACCTGTAAGGTGGATGTTGTATCTCTCATTTCCCCACTGAGGAAGCTGAAACTCAGAAAGAGCACGTAATTGCCCATGATTACACAGCCAGTAAGACACAGAGTAAGGACTTTTAAGGCAGATTTTCCAACTTCATATTCCAGCTTCTTGTAGTAGGAAGATGCAACCAACAGATTTTTCCTTTTACCACAGCTGCTCAGGGTCAGTTTTACTGCCTTAGGCACTATGTGCTCAAGTTCAAAGCATAGAACCCTGACTGTCCTCCCAGTGTAGGAGATGCGAAGGATTTGGGGGCTGATCAAGAAAAAGATATGACCATGAGGTGGCAGTAGCACACACAGTCTTTATTTGGGTGATATTTTAACAGGTTTGCCTGTGGGGGAAATTTCTCACAATATGAGACCGTTCAGGGCTATAGTGTGGGGACCTCCACTCAGGCAGAGAAACCCCCAGGGGAGAGGGGGTCAGAGAAGAGGTTTACACATCGAGGTGATGTCACTCAGGGGTCTCGGTCAGAGAACTTGGAAGGACAGCAATACCTTGGGGGCTTTATAGCCACAGGATCTATCTTATCCATGGCTGGTTATCCATGGGCAAGTTTCACAGGCTATGCAAAGCAGACAGGTTCTAAATGGCTAAAAATCTGCTTATCTGAGCTATGTTTAAGACAATTGGAAGTGTACAAATTTGAGTTATGAGTTATTAAGATTTTGAGTTAATGGGTCCCAGCCTTCTTTACAAAAGTGAACAACCTAAAGGCCAATATACAGAGGTCATCTTTGGCTCATTTACATATCCTTCACAGAGCTTTTAAGCACTAAGAGAGAATCAAGCCAACATAATAGGCCCTTAGAAACCCACCCATAGCTGAATCAGCCCTGTTATCCAGGGATCCTCAGGAAAGAAAATGAATCTCTTAAGAAGACTACTAAAAATGTAGAATAAATAAATAAATGTAGAATAAACAATTCTAAACAAAAAGTCCAATAAATTTAAACAACAAATTTTAGTCAGAGCCCTCCCAGCAAAAAGTAAATAAATAAACAAATAATAATCTTACTTAGAAGACAATTTTTCTCTCTCCCAATGCATTTGCTTGATGAGACTGTACAAATTCCAGAAGTCTCTCTAGAGTTGACCAGCGCTGTGTGTGTGCAATGGTGGACCTGAGCCTTGGGCATGTAGGAGGGGGCTCACAATCATAGCAGCTAACACTTGCTCACCCTTACTCTGTGCCAGACTCTGCTTTTCAGAGTATGATCTGTGGATTAGTGTTCGTCCATGATCCTTTTGTTAATGGTTTACGACAATGAGTATAGAAATGGAAAATTAGCTTTTAAACATTTTTACAGCAATTGGACACTGCTGCAACTTCTAACCATGTGATCGTTGTTCTAGCATTTTATTGTCCTTGTATTTTACAAAAGCATCAGTCCAAGTTTGAAAAAAAACCCAGAAACAAAAAACTGGTCCTTTACTTCAGGTAGTTTGAGAGATGAATTACTTGCCCCAGGTTATACAATTAGCAAGTAGGTGCTGGGATTTGAATTCAGGTGACCTGACTTCAAGTCTAAGCTCTCAGGGACTGTGCTGTGAGCCCTAAGATGCTGCACCTCACCCCATCGACAATCATTTGGACTCTGGTTGTGGCTGCAGCAACTTTGGGCAGAGTCCTTCCATTTAATGACTACAAAGCCCATTGTAGAACTTGAGCTGAATTGTTACTGGGCAGAAGGTGGGCAGGGGGCTGCTGGTGGGGCTTGGCCACTAAGGTTTGGAAGTCTGGGGCAGAGAGAGGTATTTGTGGTATTAATCACTTGTGGCCAGGAAGCCAGGGGTTCCAGCCTCAGAAACGAGGGTTTCAGCACTTCACACTAATTAGCATGGTTTCACAGCTGTGATCAATTCATGTTTTCTCACTTTGTGCTCAAGCCTGGTCTATAGGGACTGATGTGAAGAGGTGTAAAAATAAGTTCTGTTTCCAGCCAGATTAATTACGGGATCTGCCGAGGCCCCCGTGAGACAGCCTGGACTGCAAGATTGATTGGCTCAGGCCGCAGGTCCAGCTGCAGGAAGGCCACACTGACCAGCACAGGGCTGCCCGAGGGGGCCCAACTGAAGCTGAGAGGCGGCCGGCCCCGCCTAGTGCCCCGTCTCGGCTCTATCTGCAACCCTCACTTGAAGGCCCTTCCTCCCTTCTTTCTCAGTGATGTGCCGGAAAAATGAGAATGAGACAATGTCTGTAAAATGCCCAGGACAGGAAGCAGGATGTCGGGGATGCCCAACAAAGGTAGTTGTTGTTATCATTAGTGTTATTTATTTTTATTATTAATTTTTGTAAACATCTCTCTCCTCCTACTAAACTCTGAGGTCCTTGGAGGTGGGGACTGTTTCCTATTTTCTTTTGTCCCTGGGACCTAGTGTGGTCCAGGGCACACCGTGGATGCTCTGTAAATGTTTGTTGAGCCAACAAATCAGATGATTCAATTGACTCCAATTCCCATTATTTCGTCCTTATAACTCATTCATTTCACTTCACTGGCTTCCTTCCCCATAATATCCATCGCCTGTCAATAACTAATTAATTCCTAGGTGGGCTTGCCTCACTATTCCAGAGAAACTGGCCTCAAAGTCCTTTTGTTAAACAAGACAGCTTTCAGTTGAGTGATGCCCCCTGACCCTTTGTATTCATTCACACACACTAATTCAATCCATCATTATTGAGAGCCTATTTGGATCAGGCACTGAGTTAACAGCTGGAGGAACAGCTAAGAAGGACACAGTCCCTGAGCAGAGGATGGCGTGGCTGAGTGCTGCTGGGTGCACTGGAGGAGGGGAGAGAGGGTCTGGGGAGGTGAGCAGGACCAGATAGCAAAGCCGTTTGTAAGGCCTGACGGGGAAGCTGAACTTCATTCTGGGACAATGTGGAAGCTGGGGTGTGTGTGGGGGAAGGGTGGGGCGGGGGTAACATATATGGGAAAGAGTTGGGAGGTTGACACTACTGGATTTGCAGTGTAGACAGTTGACTTTTACTGCAAAATGGGGGAATGGACCGGAAGAGAGAAAGTCTGGAGGACAGAGACAAGTTTTGTGGGTCAGATTTTGGTAGACCGGGTTTGCTTATATGGAGAGCCTGAAAATCCAGCTCCTTCTTTGCTGCCGTGGCAGAATCCTAACAGGCTTTTTAAAATTTTAACTGAACAAACAGCTGCACAAATCTGATCTAATCCACAAACTGCTTAAATAAATTATGTATGTCAATACTCCAAAGGCAAGCAATCTGGCACTGCATATTTCACTGGGAGGTGAGTGAGGGGGACCGTGGGTGTCACACATTGTGTATATGTATGTGCGTGTGTGTCGGGGCAGAGCACAAGTCAATCTGTACTCCTCAGATGAATGATTTTCAAGCTGCTGAGTTATGAAGTTAAGAAACAACACCTCTGAGGAACAGCTAAGAAGATTTGTTCACTCTGACTAGGATCAGCAGAAGCCACAGGTGGTGGGGCAGAGGTGAGGTTGGGGGACACTTGCAATCTCATGTGTGAGAAGAGACAGATTGTGGGTGACAGATGTAAATCATGTTTTTTATTCCAGCTGACAACAGGGGATCAATACACTTATAATTCAGTTATTGCGGTGAAATGTTTTTGCAGACAGAAAGTTTTCCTAGGAATTTGTGAGGTGTCCTTTGGGGTGTCCTGAGGGAAAGGACAGGGGTGGTGAGAGTGGCTTCCTGAGAACAGGAGTCCCTGCCCCTGCTGGGAAGGCACCTGGTGGTATGGTGGCCACAGGTCCTGAGAGTAGTCAGAATGATCCAGGTCACCTGGCAACAACCCCGCCCTTTCAGAGCCTGCAGGGAAACAGCCATCCTGGCCGGACAAAGGGGGTGGCACCTTGGAACAAAGGTTTGGGTCATCCACGAATGACAGCTATGATGGCTGAGGCGTATTGAGTACCAATTACATGCTAGGCACTGGCCAAATCATCTGTCCTCCCTGATTTTACTGATTCCTCAGAACTACCTCTTGTGGTAAAACTACTGGCATTCCCAGTTTACACACGAGCAAACTGAGGCTGAGATAAGGTAAGTAGCTATTCTATGTCACCAAAGTAAGTACGTTCTGGGATTTTGGAGCCCGAAGCCCCAGTCTCCTCTTCCTCACAGTGTCGCGAGAAACACACCGATGGGGGATGGGGGGACTGGATCCTCTCCAGCAGCAGCTCTGGGACAAGAGGGCATAGATGTCAGGGGCCATCCTGGCTCCTGTCCTGGTTCTCTAGCCACTATCCAACACCCATCTAATTCATTTCCTTTGGGCTAAAGTTAACAATTCTGTCATTTGTAGCTGTTGAGTGCTGGCCGATAACCACAGATTGGTCAGCAGAAGCACTGGGAATTTGGATCCAGGTGGCCTGGCTCCAGAGCTTGCCCTCTCAATGGCTCCAGACTGTGCCCAGGGACAGCACAGCACAGAGCTGCCTCTGTGCAAGCCTCACATGGAAAGGAGGGACTGTGCAAAAGCCAAGGAGGCCCACAGAGAGTTGACCAAGAGCCACTGCTGCTCTGCCCATCAGTGTGCATTGAGAGCTAAGATTCCAGGTTTCCAAGTTTTGTGCTCACCATCCCGTTTACATCTTCTGAGTGAAGCACAGAGGTGGTGATCTTGGTCCCATCTCCTGATAACTGTGGCCCTGCTCAGGCCAGGAGTTAGGCCCTTAGGTTGGCCCCCAGAAGCCACAGCCACAGTCCACCTTCTCCCCAACTCTCGACTCTGACTTGCCTTCCCTACAGCTTCTTTGCTCCCTCCCTCCAGCTCCTAAGGTGTGCTGTGGTGGTGCCCTCTGTGGTCAGCAATTTCCTCTCTGCACTTTGCCCTGGACAGAAGGCTTAGTTCCCAGGTAAAGGAATGTGAAGTTTCAGGAAGCAGGTGAGAGACCCGCATGGTTGGTGCTGCACTTACACTTGTCCGTGAGAGGCTGGTCATGGTCCTCCCAGGATGGCAGCTGCCACGCAGTTGTTCTCCACTTGTGTTGGCTTCTCTGATTCTCCTAAATATTGTTCTGCCCAACTGGCTGGAACTGCTCACAGGCAAGCCTTCTCGGTCAGGAAAATGCCAGCCTGATCGTTTTCCAGTCTGGTGTGTTTTCTTGCCCAACCTGAGTTTCTCCCATCTAACTCTGGATTTTGTCCTATTTTTCCTGGCTTGTTACATGGTTCTCTGGCCCATCCCTTGGGTATTAGGCTTCCTGGAGTCCTGCATGCAGTGTCCTGGGAAGCCAGCAAAGAGGCCCAGTATAGAAAATGGGACTTTTAAAAAACCCTACTTACTTCAAGAGAAAAAAAGGCATAGGATTTGTGATTCAGCGAACTCATGCAGCAATGTGGAAGAGATTAGTTCTCAATTACTTTAAACTTGAAAAGGAAAATAAATACTAATAGGCTGAAGCAATCAATTCATTAATCTCATGATGCCATTTCTTTTCACTTGATACACTGTATAATTGATTATATTCATTTATTTTTATTTACTTTTTGAATATCCACGTGGTTTACAAACATATAAGTATAAAAACTTATGCAGAGATGTTTCCCTCCCAAACTTGTTCCTCATCTGCCCTGCCCCATAAATAACGAATTTTAATGTTTTTAAATGACTAAAATCTGTCTTTCAAACCAATATTTTTTCTCCCTTAGGCTTAGTTTTAACTTAATTTTATCTGACAGATTAAAAAAAGAAACTGTTTTCTCACATTATCGTCTAAGATGATCATTGCTTTAAAAATAATAAAATGTGCGTGTTACATAACCGAGACTTGTGTTGCCATCTTTGAAATTCTTGTCTCTGGTGTTTTTACAAGTGAGAGTCTCCACTGACTTCAGATGACCTGATAGGAAGTTTTGTGTCTCAAAATCTCAGAAAGATTTGTTGAGTGTTGAATCTTAAAAACATGTAGTCAATGACCAATACCATGGAAAATTTATCCACAGCGGCACTCAAATGTTAAAAGCCCTAAGAAGAATCTCTGGCCAGTCATGCCCTTTGTCCACTCAGGGTCTCAAAGTGTGTGACCAGAGAGATGTCAGGGGCAATGGGCTCCTTGGGAAATGCCTTCAGTTGAGATCAATAAAAGTGGTCCGAGCACCACCACGTAGCAGGTGCTGTCTGGGTTCTGTGAAGGGGATAACAGTGGTTTCAAGGTAGTTCTAAAGTTGGATGTTTTGGCTGGAAGTGGGTGTGTTGTGAGAGTGAGGTGTGGAGATAGAGAGAGTGAGGGAGACAGAGAAAGTAAAAGACAGGAAAAGAAAGAGAGAAAGAGCAATAGGAAGGACAGTCTTCAACTCTGGCCACACACTAGGATCAGCCAGGGGAGCTTTGAAAAACTATCAGTCCCCAAGCATCACATCCTAGAATTCTGACTTAGTTGATTTGGAGTGGAGCCCAGGTATGACTGTGTTTTTAAAGCTTCATTCTCACAGTGATTCTACTGTGTAGGCAGGTGTCAAAGCACTATGCTGGGGCCATTAGAGACCAAAATATTTACCTTGAATCACACTGAGATACAAGTGTGTGATTACAACTTGTGTAGCGTAGGTCTCACATTATAGAGATTGATTTACTTTGCTATCAGAGAGTAAAGTGAAAAACAAAAATGTTTTTTCCCCTCATGTATCTCAATAAAGCCATCTACTATCTATTTGAATTTAACTACGTACCCTAGAGCCAAGGTCAAAACTAAAACACACAGTGAGAATCCACCCCCTAGCAGTTTGGCATAATGTGGATTGTCCCAACTTTCAAGACTTGGTGTCTTGCCATTCTCCTCTGGATTTCCCTCCCCGCCCTGCTCTGTAAAATGATCATTACCTTCTTCTCTTTCCACCTGAAAATAAATCTTCTGTTAAGAGCTCCCAGCTGCACAGGGGGGACATTACCTCCCAAACTGGTCTCAAGGTCCTATTACTCTACTCTTGGAGAATCACAGTTTATGGCTCTGAGGAGATAAATATAGCGTGTAACTTTATTAAATCTAGTGGTTCCCAAGCTTATTTGACCACAGAACACTGTTCTGTGTTCATGGGAGAGAAGTGAGGTGTTCCACAGACCCGAGCTTGCATCTTGAATGAAGCGCTTACTAGTATGTTACCCAGTCTCTAAGATGGCCCACAATGATTCTCACCCTTGGTGTTTATGCCCTTGTGTAGTCCCCTCCCAGTCCCAGGGCTGACCTGTGTGACCAGTGTAACACTGTATGAGCGATAGTGTGTGACTTCTGCCTTATCTTCTTGGGTAGCTCACTCTGGATGAAGCCAGCCACTATGATGTGAGGATACTCAAGCAGCTCTGTGAATAAGTCTACACTGGAGGGAACTGAGGCCTCCCATCAACAGCAGCACCAACTTGTGGGTGAGCCACTTTGGAAGTGGATCTTCCAGTCCCAGCCAAGCCTCCAGCACACTGTAGCCCTGACTGACATCTTAACTGCAACCTCATGAGACACTCTGAGCCAGAAGTGCCAGCTAAGCTGACTCACAAAAACTGTGAGAGATAGTAAATGTTTATTGTTGTTCTAATCCATGATGTTTTGAAATAGTCGGTTATTCTGCAATACATATATATCCAGTGTACTGGGAGGTTTTACCTTTGGGTCTCAGTTTCCTCACCTGCAAACTGGGCACTACAGTATCTTTTTCATAAGGTTATTGTGCCAATTTTTAAAGGAGAAAATGATTGGCCTATAGCGTATTATCAATAATTGGGAGCTGTTTTTATCAACTCTTTTCCATTCTGAACGTTCTTTTTAGTTTCCATCCCCTTAAAACTTCTTTTTTTTTTTTTTTTTTTTTATAAATTTATTTATTTATTTTTGGCTGCGTTGGGTCTTCGTTGCTGTGCGTGGGCTTTCTCTAGTTGCGGCGAGCGGGGGCCACTCTTCGTTGCGGTGCGCAGGCCTCCCATTGCAGTGGCTTCCCTTGTTGCGGAGCACGGGCTCCAGGCGTGAGGGCTTCAGTACTTGTGGCTCACAGGCTTAGTTGCTCCGTGGCATGTGGGATCCTCCCGGACCAGGGCTCGAACCCGTGTTCCCTGCATTGGCAGGCGGATTCTCAACCACTGCGCCACCAGGGAAGTCCCCCTTAAAACTTCTTGTATCATTTTCATTATTTATGATTATATTTGTTGTTCCAAGTAGATGGAAATCTCCTTGTGCTTCATTTCTTCTGTTTCATCTGACAACACCTAGAGAACAATCTTCTAGATTCATAGTATAGAGGATAATAGGTGGGTTCTCTAAAGACTTGTTTTGTTGTGTCCTGGAAGAGTCTCCTTTGGGGAGCTTGATGATAGCCACTGCCCCGCTACATTCATCCTACAGCCACGTGTGGGCACTGGTCACCTTACATGGCCGTGCTTCAGAGTCACAGATGCCATCTTGTCAGGTAAGAGTAGGTGGAGATCGCAGGTGACAGTGACGACCTAGAGCTTTAGGGGGCTTAATACTCAATTACTATAGCTCCCACTTCCTGAAAAACTCTCAAATCTCTCCACTGTGTCTGTGTCCTCACAGCTCCCACCACAGACAGGGCCATCATCATCTCTCAACTGAACTATCGCAATGCCTTCTTCCTCTCTTCCAGGATTGCTCCCATCTCCCTGCAAACATGCCTTACTATTGCAGTTAGAACAATCTTTTTAAAGTTTAAATTTGATTATGTCACCTCCCTCCCTGCTCTTTAACATGATTTGTAAGACCCTGAAAGATCTGGTTCCTACCCATCCTTCTGGTCTCACCTCCCCACATGTATCTATTTGTAGCTCTGAATATAATTTTTTTCCAGTTTCCTGAGCTTTGCATACAATTTTCTCTCTGCTTTAGATTGTGTAACATACAAAATTCCAAAATGTCCTCCCAAAACACCACCACCATCAAAACCCCACAGCTCTCTCATCCCAGATTTGCTGTGGCTGCATAAAATCCTACCATTCACTGGAGGAGACTCTCCAAAGTTTAATAGGAATTTCCTTCAGTTAGATGACAAATAACTGATGTGGGGTGAGTGGGTGGGGATTGGAGAGTTACACAACAGTTTGGTTTCTAGGCATTAAAGACCATATTGTCCCCATGGGTCCCAAAACCAATCCAACTGACTGAGAACTATGGCACATTGGAGTTGTTGGGTGAGAGAAGTTAGACGTGAACACAAAGAAGACCAGGGTAGAATTCTAGGACCAAGGGGCCCACACACAGACCACCACGTGGCCTACACCCTTCTTCTGAACTCCAGGCTGGAAAGGCAACTGCCAATTGGGCATTTCCACTTGCCTGTCCTCTAGGCACCTTAAACTCCACACGTCCATACCCGAATTCATCATGGGCTCTTCCAAACCTTCTCCTCCTCTAGCATTTCCTATCTCAGTGAATTAATGGGGTCATTAACCACCCAGTCCCTGAGCCAGAAACTTGGGTGTTACCCTGTAGCCAACCTCTAAACTTCAGTCATTTAAAACAGCCTGTACATTCTATACATTAAATATCTCTTCTAGGTTGGTCTTCCCATTTCTACCCACACTCCTCCTGCCTTGGTTCTGAGTTTCTCTCCATATGTTCCCCATAAAAATCTTTGGAAAATGAAAATCTCTCCTGACTAAAATTCCTCAATGACTCCTTTAGTCTATAAGATTGAGCCCCAGATCCTTGCCATTGCACACAGGGAACTTGATGAGGGGCCCCAGCATTCCTCCGTAGCCTCATCTTTGACCTGCACCCAACTCACATCCTACAATTTGACCATGATGAACACCACACTATTCTACTGTTTCTGGATCAGGTTGTGAGATTTCATCCCCACCCAGGGCTTTTCGCCCACCATCGTCTCTGACTAGAAAGTTCTTCCTTAATGTTCCACCCACCACACAAACGCTCCCTCAAAAGCACCTTAAAGTCTTAAAAGAAAGTTTTGGAAGATCTTTTAAGATGCAATGCAGGCACCAGAGGCTTTCTGAAGCTTTCCCCGACCACCACCCTGCCCTCTCCCTGTTGGATGAGTGTTTACATGGTGGGTGTTCCCCATTTCAGCAGCAACTGGCTGACTGGGGGAGGGTACATGGGGGATGGAGTTTGAGTCTGTTAGGCAATGGTATGAAAAATTTGCTCAGTGGAAACCATCAGTGGGAGGGAGGGTGACCCAGGATTAACTCTTCCGGATTTGGCACTAGCACTTTGGCCCTCGGCCAACATGAAACTGGAGTGTGCTTGGAGGGGATGAGGCTGCTGGCTGGAAGAACTCAGTCTGTGGGACAGCAAAGGCTGGCAGACACCCTCTTTGGCCCCTGAGAACTTCCATGCTTCTGGCTTTGGAGTTCGTGGAAATCTCAATGAGAATGTGTGTGCCTGTGGGAGAAGCAGGGGGCAGCCAACAGAAAAGGAGGAAGGAGACAGATTCTTGAGCAAATGCAACCAGAGGCTGGAGCAGGCAGTCCTCAGGGGGTAGCGTAGGACCAGGTCTCTGGGTGGGAAAGGGGAGGGAAAGGGTCGCCCCATTTAAAAACTCTTTACCAGGCTACTCGACATTAAGATCTGCCCTCCTTGCACCACCAGTCCAGAAATCTACTCCAGTTTCCTCAGAAAACCAAAGATGTTCGTGTGTGTGTGTGTGTGTGTGTGTGTGTGTGTGTGTGTGTGTGTGTGTGTGTATGTTGGGGGTGGGGGTGGCACACCCACCCTCTTTCCTCCAGCCACGTGCGCAAGACACCGACCACAGAGACCTATTTCTCTGCAGCAGACACACCTATCTTGCTAACGGGAGAAAACTGGGCATAAAAATAGAAACCTACAGCATGCACTCTGCTGCTGGCTTGGGGGAAATCCAGTGCAGGCCACTGGCCCAGCCTCCCTTGCTCCCCTGTGCTGGGACCCGCTCGTGCAGCGACCGAGGTGCTTCCCAAACACCGCAGTTTTATTTAACTAATTCAAGAAGTGAACTTCTCCCAGAGAGTTTCACATAATTGGAAACATGCATTCTGGCAAGGAGGGATGGAGAAATTCTTGGTACAACTCCAGCGAGAAGGCCAATCTATCAACCGCTGGGCCTGACAGAGGCTGGCCCACTGAAACCTGGTGAGCTTGGAGGGAGATGAAGAACGGGCCTGGGGCCTGGGGCTGGGGCCTGGCCCGCCCCCTCCCCCTCCCCCCTCCCCAGGCAGCCAAGGGGGTGGAACCGCAGAGCCGCGCAGAAAAGGCAGCAGGGAGAGCTTTATAAAGAAAGAGGGGGAGGGTGGAATCGGTTTCCCTACAACGATAATAAACTCTTTTCCTATGAGATGTGGAACTCAGATTGGTGACATGTCAACAACTAACAGAGCCCTTAATGTTATGTTCAGGCCCGAAGATGAGAAGTATTTTGTCCATATCGTGTGGTGTAGGGGAAAGCAGGCTGGTTCTCTGCTACTTACTAACAAGTGTCTCAGCTCTCCAAGCCTGTTTCCTCAGATACCATTGGGGCACTTATGGCCACCAAGATAGCTGCCACTGGGTTAAAAGAATTACTTATAAAATATCCTAGTACAGTTCCTGGCATTCCATATTAATGATAATCTTGCAAGTTGATGACTTGACTTCCTGCTAGTTATAAGATCTCATCATCCAGCTAATTGGGGAGAGGACACACAGCACCAGACCAAGCCCTGAAGGCCCCTGGGCCACTTTGGTGCCTTGTGGCTCTCGGCTGCTCACATGCTCTCCAGGCATCTGGGCTTCCTCCTGTGAGGCCCCTGAGATGCTCAGCTCTGTGCTGCTCCTGCCCTGTCTCAGAGCTCTGGCTCAGCCTCGCCCAGATTCTGATGGCCGCACCTCTGCCGTCTGTGCTTCTCACCCGACCCTCACCAGGCTGCTCCCACCTCCCAAAGACGTGGGTGTCTCCACTTACCTCTTCTCTGACTGCTTCCTTCTCACATTTTGTAAGCTTCTAGGAATGGTTACAATGACCAAATTCCTATCGAAATAGAAAACTCTCCTGTGGCAGCCTGCCATTTTCAAAGAGACCTTATTCCTGAATTTGAGTTTCTCGGTGGTGAAGAGCCAGTCTTGGGGACACCCAGGCCTGGATTGCAATTCTGCTCACTTACTGACCAGCTGTGTGACTTTGGGCAGGTCATGTCTCTGGACTTTGGTGCCTTCAATTGTAAAATAGGAATAATAACAACAAACTCTTGGTGCTATTGTGATGATTTAACTGGGATGGAGCAATTGAGAAATGTTCAGTCAATGGCAGTGGGTTCTCTGGGCGCCCCGTGAGGCCTAGGTGTGTAGCAGGCAGGGAGCGGGGGTGCTGGGGCTGTGCACCATCCAGAAAGAGCTGTGGGAGAGGGTGGGGAGGGCCCCGTGCTCTGAGCTTAACTCCCCTCTGGCTTCTTCTCCAGGCCCTGCTTTGACCATGGCACCACGTGGACGTTGGGAGAGGGGCCTCTGTGGCTGCCACAGCCTTCTCCTCTCTGAGCCCGAGGCTTCTGCCGAGCCCGAGGCTTCTTCCAAACCCAGGCTTCTTGTTTCCTCAGAGCCCCTGAGTTCCTGGTCATGTGGCAGCAACTTCCCTGGTAACAGCAGATCCTCTGAGGGCCTGGCGCCCACTGTGTGCTGGGAAGGAGCTTTTACCACTTGGATCGGGCCCTGGGGCCTGTGGTAACCCTGGTGTCTAAGTTAGATATTGGGACCCTAGTTCTGACACATGGACAGAATGCTTGGAAATCCAGGCCCTGGGAAATCAGCAGTAAGATAAAGTTGAGATGCAGGGAGTGGATCCAGAAGAACATGGACTACGAGAGACGGAAAGGGCTCCTGTATATGAAATTGTATACAAATCCCAGTATCCCTGTCCTTTGAAGTAAAGGCTTTTGCTTTAGTCTCCCAGGCCTCCCCTGCGTCTCAAAAGGCTGGCTCAAGAGTTAATGATTAGGAAATTGAAGACACAGAAACAAAGATTAGCTGTTGGGCTGGGAAACTGGTAACAATTTATAAATCCTCCACACAGCAGAACCACTGAACTCCTAGTTCCCTGAAAGATATAGATAAAGGCCTGACACACGTTCCTAAGCTGTTTGTACAGGAAGCTGACCCCACCAGATGAAGACTGCTGACTGCAAGCATGTAGACCCTAGACTGGTTGAAACCAGAAGATTGATGATGCTTGAAACTTCACCTGGATCCAACCAATCCGGTAATTGTGCATGAGCTGATCATGCACCCTACAGCCCCCTCCCTCACACTGCCTTTAAAACCCCTTTGCTGAAAGCCATTGGGAAGTTCGAGACTTTTGAGCATGAGCTGTATGTTCTCCTTGCTTGGTGCCTTGCAATAAACACTGTACTTTCCTTCACTACAACCCAGTGTCAGTAGATTGTCTTTATTGCACTCAGGTGAGTGGACCCAAGTTATGTTTGGTAACATATATAAGGCCTCCCATGTGCCTGGCATTGCTTTAGCATTTTACATGTATTTGCACCTCATTTATAACCCTATGAAGTAAGCGCTATTACTAGCCCATTTTAGAGATGAATTTAAGGCTGAGAGCTTGTGTGACTTGCCCAAGGTCCTCCAACCCAGAAGTCCTAGTGTCAGGATTTGAATCTAGGTCTTTCTAATTTCACAGCTTAAGCACAAAACCACTAAGCCATAAGAGTCGTCAGTTCTCTCAATAGCCTTGTGAGGTGTAGGCATCATCATCCAATTTTTACTCCTGTGAGACTAAGACCCAGACTTTCCCAACGATTTCCAGCAGGAATCTGAGCCCAGGTCTCTCATGTCAGAGCCTGTGTGAAAGCAGTACCCTGCTCCTTCTCTGCAACAGACAAGGAGAGGACGGTCTTAGGTTCTCTCAGGACAGGCATGCACAAGTGGAATTTTATGGTCCCTGATTACTGAAGACTTTTAATCATTTTTAATAACACTGACAACTTCTGTCCATTTAGTAAAATAAATTTAAATCAAGCAGAAGCATAAAAATTATGAGGGATTTGTTTGATCTGGTACTGTATTACAAGAGCAATTTCAGCTCACTGAAGCTATGTAAAGCATTTTGCATTTAAGAAAATAAAAGTCTTATGAGTCTACTGATAATTATGCAACCCCAAATTTATGGTTCCTAAGTCTCATTGGATGAAATGTGAAGTAAACAACAAACTTGTAAGATCATGACACATTAAAAGAGGAATGTAAAATATTTATTAGAGCAACAAGCACTGATGAAATAGCTTGGGGCCTAATACTTGAGGATGAGAATGAAGATTTTGAGCAAACACGAGCATTACTTTTTGCATTTTTATTTTGCAATATTCTTTAACATCTGTCACAAAAGGTCAAGGGACGCAGAAAATTTGCATAAAAATATAATTAACGACCAGGAGGAGGTGAGCTGGGGAACCAGGCCCAGAAGAAGTGTGAAATACCTTCAGAATGTCGAGAAGTCTTCCTTTTCATATGTGTAGGCCAGGAGCTTGGAGTCAGTCTGGGCTATTTCTCAGGTAAATTTTACAATATGCCTCTAGAAAGCCCTGAAAAGAAGGGTTTTCACCTATGCTCCCTTTTGATGGTGGTGGTGAATGAAATCATTTACAACCTTGTATGGTTGCCACCATTGTATCCCCTTCCCATTTAAGACACACAATTTTGGATCTTTTCTTAAATGAATATGATCTTTCAATAGGTACATTTAAAATAAACTGGGACTCATCTAGACTAATCCTAGGAATGCAGATGATAGGATTACTTTGAGCAGCACCCCTCAGCTCTTCAAGTCACTCCAGCTGTTTGAGTTTTCCCTGTTGAGGTCTCAGACATCAGGGTTCAGAGCCCAGCCCCCACCCCCCACCCCCTGTCTTGAGCCCGTGCCCTGTGCAAATTCCTGACTTGCATGATAATGACCAGTGGTGGTGTTTTATGCCACTAAGTTGGGTGGCTTGTTATGGAGCAATAGATAACCAGAACCTGGTAGAGTCTCCTAAATTTTAAATGTCACAGCTAACTAAAAACTTAAAAACAACAACAGCAATGCAACTCTGCTGGCCAGTACCATGCAGGCCAAATGCAATCACTCATTCTGTCTCATAGGACACTAGTGTGAGACTGCAATGTAGAGGAATTATAAGTGGTAGGCAGTCGATGACAAATGAGACTGAAAGAGAACCAGCAGGGAATGCAGAGATGTCTTGCAGAGAGGTGGCAGGCACAGTGCTTAGTGGGGTACCCAGAATTACTGCAGGTTTTTAAAAAGTGAATGCTAAATAAATGAGGACTCTTATTGAGAGGCCAGAGAACCCTGACCAATCTGGAATACGTTGGCTTCTTGTGCACAACATACTTAGGCTGTTTGGAATCCACTCTAGCAAACCACTAATAGCTATTTTTAATTCACAAATACCAAGTAGTTGCTCCCTGCAGGAAACTTGTCTGGAGGGTCTAATTTGTGTCTCCTTTGCCTGGGAGCAGCCAACTGCTGAGTTTTCCCAGGTTTAGTTGTGCAAAAACAATAAGTTGAACAAGATAGAGGCCAAAGTCCTAAAGATACTGAGCCATCACAATAGAATCCACGTAAATAAGGCTGAGTGGACTCAGGGTGATATATAACAAACTCCTGCCTGGGCAGGCCCAGTTCATCCTATGAATGGCTTGTTTCCAGTCATTCTTAGGACGGTGAAATCTGTTTATATGAAATTGCCCAACAGTTATAGATAATAAAGAGTGAGGGCCATTCATAAACACACTGTGAGGGTCATTCATAAACACACTAGGTCTTGGAACAAGGAGAGAGCTTATCATTCAGCCTCTTTGTTTTATAGCTTGGGAAGTCAAGGTCCACCGAGGGAGAAGGACCTGCCCAAGGTCACATTGCCAGTCAGCGAACAATTGAGACTGGAGCTCAGCTTGCCTGACTACTATTGTGCAACCAATTCATTCTTCTATGCTTTTATCAGCTTCCTGTTTGACTTCTCATAAAGGTCTTCAGAGTATAGTTTATATCCTTCTTCAAGATTTCAATAGTATGTAAAGATAGCATAGTTTTCTAAGAGTCCTGAATTTTTCTAAACCACAACTTTCTGCTCATTTTCTTATTATATTATCTGTGTAGGACTGTCATGGAAATATTTTACGTTGCCTTCCCAGCTCTGATGGCCACTGCTGAAGGGTATGGGCCTATGTGCCACATTTGGTCCTGTTTCCTACTCCCCTCCGATTCATAATGTATTTGACCCAGGAGAGCTAGTCCATCAACTGAACAGAAACCAATGATTCTCTCCCTAAAAACATGTTACCCCCACTCAGAAACCATGGAGAGATGACAATGAGCACTTGAATGAAAAGGTTATATGGAGTAATATACACTTTTTTTTTTTTTTTTTTGCCAACTGACAGCAGCAGGATAAGCAGTAAGAGCTACAGAAGTCTTCATTGAAAAGTAGAGTTGGGAGGGGTGATGAACCAAGATGGCAGAGTAGAAGGACGTGCTCTCACCCACCCTTGCAAGAACACCAGAATCACAACTAGCTGCTAGACAATCATTGACAGGAAGACACTAGAACTCACCAAAAAAGATACCCCACATCCAAAGACAAAGGAGAAGCCACAATGAGATGGTAGGAGGGGCACAATCACAGTAAAAACAAATCCCATAACTGCTGGATGGGTGACTCAGAGACTGGAGAACACTTATACCACAGAAGTCCACTCAATGGAGTGAAGGTTCTGAGCCCCACGTCAGGTTTCCCAACCTGGGGGTCCGGCAATGGGAGGAGGAATTCCTAGAGAATCAGACTTTGAAGGCTAGTAGGAATGGATTGCAGGACTTCGACAGGACTGGGGGAAACAGAGACTCCACTCTTGGAGGGCACACACAAAGTAATGTGCACATTGGAACCAGGGGAAGGAGCAGTGACCAAGGGGAGACTGAACCAGACCTACCTGCTAGTGTTGGAGGGTCTCCTGCAGAGACGGGGCGGGGGTGGCTATGGTTCACTGTGGGGACAAGGAAACTGGCACCAGAAGTTCTGGGAAGTACTCCTTGGCATGAGCCCTCCCAGAGTCTGTCATTAGCCCCACCAAAGAGCCCAGGTAGGTCCCAGTGTTGGGTTGCCTCAGGCCAAACAACCAACAGGGAGGGAACCCAGTCCCACCCATCAACAGTCAAGTGCATTAAAGTTTTACTGAGCTCTGCCCACCAGAGCAACAGTCAGCTTTACCCACCACCAGTCCCTCCAATCAGAAAACTTACAAAAGCCTCTTAGATAGCCTCATCCACCAGAGGGCAGACAGCAGAAGCAAGAAGAACTACAATCCTGCAGCCTGTGGAACAAAAACCACATTCACAGAAAGATAGACAAGATGAAAAGGCAGAGGGCTATGTACCAGATGAAGGAACAAGATAAAACCCCAGAAAAACAATTAAATGAAGTGGAGATAAGCAACCTTCCAGAAAAAGAATTCAGAATAATGATAGTGATGATGATCCAGGACCTCGGAAAAAGATTGGAGGCAAAGATCAAGAAGATGCAAGAAATGTTTAACAAGGACCTAGAAGAATTAAAGGACAAACAGAGATGACTAATACCTGAAAAGAAAACTACACTAGAAGGAATCAATAGCAGAATAACTGAGGCAGAAGAATGGATAAGTGACCTGGAAGACAGAATGGTGGAATTCACTGCTGTGGAACAGAATAAAGAAAAAAGAATGAAAAGAAATGAAGACAGATGAAAGGATAAAGAAGATGTGGCACATATATACAATGGAATATTACTCAGCCATAAAAAGAAACGAAATTGAGTTATTTGTAATGAGGTGGATAGACCTAGAGTCTGTCATACAGAGTGAAGTAAGTCAGAAAGAGAGAGACAAATACCGTATGCTAATACATATATATGGAATTTAAGAAAAAAAATGTCCTGAATAACCTAGGGGTAAAACAGGAATAAAGACACAGACCTACTAGAGAATGGACTTGAGGATATGAGGAGGGGGAAGGGTAAGCTGTGACAAAGTGAGAGAGAGGCATGGACATATATATATACACTACCAAACATAAGGTAGATAGCTAGTGGGAAGCAGTCGCATAGCACAGGGAGATCAGCTCGGTGCTTTGTGACCGCCTGGAGGGGTGGGATAGGGAGGGTGGGAGGGAGGGAGATGCAAGAGGGAAGAGATATGGGAACATATGTAAATGTATAACTGATTCATTTTGTTGTAAAGCAGAAACTAACACACCAATATAAAGCAGTTATACTCCAATAAAGATGTTAAAAAAAGGAAAAAAGAAAAAAAAAGAAATGAAGACGGCCTAAGAGACTTCTGGGACAACATTAAATGCAACAACATTCACATTATAGGCATCCCAGAAGGAGAAGAGAGAGAGAAAGGACCAGAGAAAATATTTGAAGAGATTATACTAAAAACTTCCCTAACATAGGAAAGGAAATAGCCACCCAAGTCCAGGAAGTACAGTGAGTCCAATACAGGATAAACCAAAGGAGAAACATGCCGAGACACATAGTAATCAAATAGGCAAAAATTAAAGACAAAGAAAAATTATTGAAAGCAGCAAGGGAAAAACGACAAATAACATACAAGGGAACTCCCATAAGGTTAACAGCTGATTTCTCAGCAGAAACTCCACAAGCCAGAAGGGAGTGGCATGATATACTTAAAGTGATGAAAGGGAAGAACCTACAACCAATATTATTCTACCCGGCAAGGATCTCATTCAGATTCAAAGGAGAAATCAATAGCTTTACAGACAAGCAAAAGCTAAGAGAATTTAGAACCACCAAACCAGCTCTACAACAAATGCTAAAGGAAATTCTCTAAGTGGGAAACACAAGAGAAGGACCTACAAAAAAAACCCCAAAACAATTAAGAAAATGGTCATAGGAACACACATATTGATAATTACCTTAAATGTGAATGGATTAAATGCTCCAACCAAAAGACACAGGCTTGCTGAATGGATACAGAAACAAGACCCATTTATATACTGTCTATAAGAGACCCACTTCAGACCTAGGGACACATACAGACAGAAAGTGAGGGGATGGAAAAAGATATTCCATGCAAATGGAAATCAAAAGAAAGCTGGAGTAGCTATACTCATATCAGATAAAATAGACTTTAAAATAAAGAATGTTACAAGAGACAAGGAAGGCCACTACAAAATGATTAAGGTATCAATCCAAGAAGAAGAGAAAACAATTATAAATATATATGCACCCAACATAGGAGCACCTCAATACATAGGGCAACTGCTAACAGCTATAAAATAGGAAATCGACAGTAACACAATAATAGTGGGGGACTTTAACACCTCACTTACACCAATGGGCAGATCATTCAAAATGAAAATAAATAAGGAAACAGAAACTTTAAATGATACAATAGACCAGATAGATTTAACTGATATTTACTGGACATTCCATCCAAAAACAGCAGATTAAACTTTCTTCTCAAGTGTGCACGGAACATTCTCCAGGATAGATCACATCTTGGGTTACAAATCAAGCCTCAGTAAATTTAAGAAAATTGAAATCCTATCAAGCATCTTTTCTGACCACAACGCTATGAGATTAGAAATGAATTACAGGGAAAAAAACGTAAAAAACACAAACACATGGAGGGTAAACAATATGTTACTAAATAACCAAGAGATCACTGAAGAAATCAAAGAGGAAATAAAAAAATACCTAGAAACAAATGACGATGAAAACATGATGATCCAAAACCTATGGGATACAGCAAAAGCTGTTCTAAGAGGGAAGTTTTTAGCTATACAAGCCTACCTCAAAAAACAAGAAAAATCTCAAATAAACAATCTAACCTTACACCTAAAGGAACTAGAGAAAGAAGAACAAGCAAAATCGAAAGTTAGTAGAAGGAAAGGAATCATAAATCTCAGAGCAGAAATAAAGGAGATAGAAACAAAACAATAGCAAAGATCAATAAAACTAAAAGCTGGTTCTTCGAGAAGATAAACAAAATTGATAAACCCTTAGCCAAATTCATCAAGAAAAAGAGGGAGAGGACTCAAATCAATAAAATTAGAAATGAAAAAGGAGAAGTTACAACAGACACCGCAGAAATACAAAACATCCTAAGAGACTACCACAAGCAACTCTATGTCAATAAAATGGACAAACTGGAAGAAATGGACAAATTCTTAGAAAGGTATAACCTTCCAAGACTGAACCAGGAAGAAATAGAAAATATGAACAGATGAATCACAAATAATGAAATTGAAACTGTGATTAAAAATCTTCCAAGAAACAAAAGTCCAGGACCAGATGGCTTCACAGGTGAATTCTATCAAACATTCAGAGATGAGCTAACACCCATCCTTCTCAAACTCTTCCAAAAAATTGCAGAGGAAGGAACACTCCCAAAGTTATTCTATGAGGCCACCATCACCCTGATCCCCAAACCAGAAAAAGATACTACAAAAAAAGAAAATTACAGACCAATATCACTGATGAATATAGATGCAAAAATCCTCGAAAAAATACTAGCAAACAGAATCGAACAGCACATTAAAAGGATTATACACCATGATCAAGAGGGATTTATCTCAGGGATGCAAGGATTCTTCAATATACGCAACTCAATTAATGTGATACACCATATTAACAAATTGAAGAAGACAAAACATATGATCATCTCAACAGATGCAGAAAAAGCTTTTGACAAAATTCAACACCAATTTATGATAAAAACTCTCCAGAAAGTGGGCATAGAGGGAAACTACCTCAACATAATAAAGGCTATATACGACAAACACACAGCAAACATCATTCTGAATGGTGAAAAACTGAAAGCATTTCCTCTAAGATCAGGAACAAGACAAGGATATCCACTCTCACCACTATTATTCAACATAGTTTTGGAAGTCCTAGATGCAGCAATCAGAGAAGAAAAAGAAATACAAATTGGAAAAGAAGAAGTAAAACTGTCACTGTTTGCAGATGACATGACACTGTACATAGAGAATCCTAAAAATGCCACCAGAAAACTACTAAAGCTAATCAATGAATCTGGTAAATTTGCAGGATACAAAATTAATGCACAGCAATCTCTTGCCTTCTTATACACTAATGATGAAAAATCTGAAAGAGAAATTAAGGAAACACTCTTATTTACCATTGCAACAAAAAAAATAAAATACCTAGGAATAAATCTACCAAGGGAGACAAAAGACCTGTATGCAGAAAACTATGACACTGATGAAAAAAATTAAAGATGATACCAACTGATGAAGAGAGTTACCATGATCTTGGATTCGTAAAATCAATATTGTGAAAATGACTATACTACCCAAAGCAATCTACAGATTCACTGCAATCCCTACCAACTTACCAATATCATTTTTTATGGAACTAGAATAAATCATTTTAAAGTTTGTATGGAGACACAAAAGACCCCGAATAGCCAAAGCAGTCTTGAGGGAAAGAAATGGAGCTGGAGGAATCAGAGTCCCTGACCTCAGACTATGCTACAAAGCTACAGTAATCAAGACAATATGGTACTGGCACAAAAACAGAAACATAGATCAATGGAACAAGATAGAAAGCCCAGAGATAAACCCATGCACCTATGGTCAACTAATCTATGACAAAGGAGGCAAGGATATACAATGGAGAAAAGACAGTCTCTTCAGTAAGTGGTGCTGGGAAAACTGGAAAGCTACATGTAAAAGAATGAAATTAGAACACTCCCTAACACCATACACAAAAATAAACTCCAAATGGATTCAAGATCTAAATGTAAGACTGGACACAATAAAACTCTTAGCGGAAAACATAGGAAGAACACTCTTTAACATAAATCACAGCAAGATCTTTTTTGATCCACCTCCTAGAGTGATGGAAATAAAAACAAAAATAAACAAATGGGACCTAATGAAACTTCAAAGCTTTTGCACAACAAAGGAAACCATAAAGAAGATGAAAAGACAACCCTCAGAATGGGAGAAAATATTTGCAAACCAATCAACAGACAAAGGATTAATCTCCAAAATATATAAACAGCTTATGCAGCTCAATATTAAAGAAGCAAACAACCCAATCCAAAAATGGACAGAAGACCTAAGTAGACATTTCTCCAAAGAAGACATACAGATGGCCAAGAAGCACATGAAAAGCTGCTCAACATCACTAATTATTAGAGAAATGCAAATCAAAACTACAATGAGGTATCACCTCACACCAGTTAGAACGGGCATCATCAGAAAATCTACAAACAATGGATGTTGGAGAGGGTGTGGAAAAAAGGGAACCCTCTTGCACTGTTGGTGGGAATGTAAATTGATGCAGCCACTGTGGAGAACAGTATGGAGGTTCCTTAAAAAACTAAAAATAGAATTACCATATGATCCAGCAATCCCACTACTGGGTATATACCCAGAGAAAACCATAATTCAAAAAGACACATGCACCCCAATGTTCATTGCAGCACTATTTACAATAGCCAGGTCATGGAAGCAACCTAAATGCCCATCGACAGAGAAATGGATAAAGAAGAAGTAGTACATATATACAGTGGAATATTACTCAGCCATAAAAAGGAACGAAATTGAGTCATTTGTTGAGAGACATGGATGGATCTAGAGACTGTCATATAGAGTGAAGTAAGTCAGAAAGAAAAATAAATATCGTATATTAACGTATATATGTGGAACCTAGAAAAATGGTACAGATGAACCGGTTTGCAGGGCAGAAGTTGAGACACAGATGTAGAGAACAAACATATGGACACCAAGGGAGGAAAACCACGGTGGGAGGGGATGGTGGTGTGCTGAATTGGGCGATTGGGATTGACATGTATACACTGATGTGTATAAAATTGATAACTAATAAGAACCTGCAGTGTAAACAAACAAACAAACAAAAAAACAACTAATACTAAACTTTCTTTGGGTTATTTGTATGGAAATATGTTGATATAGATGTGTCAGACATTACATGAAATTTCTAAAAATCTTATATGTCCTGGTATAATGTTATAAGTCATAATTCTAGTTATTACTTTAAAATGTATATCTCAGAAATAACTAAAAAATAAAAGAAGAGTTGGGAAAGCAGGAGGGCCAACCTGTAGAAGGAAGCAGCAACAGAGATCTTATGGCTCAGATTACGTGAAGGAGAGCACAGCTGTCTGGGGCCTGGATGATCCCTCTCTACTTGAACCAGCTGTTTCTCATAACCAACTGACCCATCTGGCATAGCGCCTTTCCTGAATAGGCTCATAACCTAACAGTGGAGATAAAATATGTAATTGAATACCTGTGGATTCTAATTTGGCAAGTCTGGAAAGGAACTGAATGGTGTGGTGGTTTTTTTTGGCCATGCCACGTGGCTTGTGGGATCTTAGTTCACCAACCAGGGATCGAACCCAGGTCCCGGCAATGAAAGCGCCGAGTCCTAACCACTGGACTGCCAGGGAATTTCCAGAATGGTGTATTTTAAAAGACTCCCCTTCACAATTCTGAAGACCAGCCAAGAAAATTGTCCCAAGTTATAAAGTCCCAGCACCTTGCAGGTCCATATCACCTTCATTATCCTTCTCTTTCCCCAAGTCCTGCCTCAGAATTCATGGTTTTGAAACCCAGATATTGTTGTCAAAACTTTACCCTTTTAGAGAGAGACTGTCTCTGAAATACAGGGGTAGCAGCATGGTGTCCCCCCAGGGGTGTCCTCAGGGGAGACTCTATCTCTTGTTGCCAGCTACACATGCCCCCTCCCCTCCTGATACCACCACTCAGCACAGTTTCTCTTCCAGGCCACAGTCCCTCCACTTCCCATTGACAACTTGTCCTTTCTCTGCCCCAAGACTAACTCTGTTAGAATCAATATATACAGGAGTTTTTCTTGAGGAGCTGAGACAAAACAGAAGGCATCCTAGCACAGAGGGGGAAGAAGTAATGGTCTGGTTTTTACAACTTGGACTTTCCTTGGGACTCAAAGGGACAACAGAAAGAATTCAGCCTTTCTCAGGAGCCATGTCATGTCCTCCCCTGCCCCTGTCCCTGTGTTTCCTTCCTCGAGCTGTTTCTGTGAGAAGCTCCACCCACCCCTAAAGTCCAGTTTTTCCAGTAGGGAGGACCTCACTCCCCTCCTCTCCACCTGTCTCTCCCACTCTGAGTCATTTAGACTAGAAGAGCATCCTGGGCCTCTGCTGAAGGATGGAGGACTCTGTTGACAGGAGTTCCAGGGAAACTGGGGTTCCTGGATGCATTCATTTTGTCCAATTTTCCTTGTAGCTGTAGGCTCACTTTTTTTTTTTTGAGCCCAATAACTAATGAAAACACCTATTTCAAGAATGGGCACTTTTCAGGGAAGCTGGCTGGTATCATCTCAAGCCTAAATGAGAAAGAAAAGATTCCTTAATTAGCAAGACACCTCCTATTTCCTCAGAGCCGTGAGCACAGAAACCACTCAGCCTGTGATTTCTGTCTTATTAACCCGTGGCTTCTGTAACAAGGAGGAAGCTACAGTATCCTTTTGAGTTGCTCTCTGTGACACACATTTCTGATTCTTGGATTATTCCACTTTTTCCACTCACTTCGTGCTGCTGCTTCCTTCTGTCTTGCCTCTAGTCTAGTTGTCCCTGCTACCTGGAACGCCCTTGTCCTTGAAACTTTTTACTTTGCTGATTCCTGTCTATTCTCCTGGACGTGACTAAATGCTTTATTTTCCATACAGAACTCTGCTAGTCACTTAGTAAAAGAAAATTCTAATGTCTGAGCTAGCACCTCCCCCTGGAAGCATTCCCTGCCATCCCCCTCCTCCACGTGCTTCCCCTCTGCTCTCATAGACTCCACAGCCACCCCCATGGTACACTGATCAGAAGCAAGTTCAAGGGCTTGATAATAGAGGAGTCATGCCTTAGCAGAAGCGTAGAGTGAAAAGTATCAGGGCCTAGGGTATGATGCTGGGGAGATTATCGCCTGATTCTAGATGGCCTAGAAGGAGCATGTGGGAAGGGGTGGAGTGATGGAGAAGCAGAGGAATGAATGGAGTGAGAGCAGAGGGAAAGGACCTATAGCCTGCAGGGGGCCAGCCTGGGAAGGAAAAGTACTCCCTCTAGAGATGGAGCTGTACCCTGACACAAAAGCACTGAACAGAAGGGAAGGTGCAAGACGGGTGCCAATGGATATCTTTGGTTCTATAGGATCATGAGTTGCATATGTTTTTGAACCATAACTCATAATAAGACAGACATTTTACTTTACAACCCAACAAACACACATCATGCCTCTCTGAAAACAAGTTTCACAAAATATGCATATGAAGCAATGATATTTTCTTTTGTAATCCAACCTACTCTTCTCCACTCCACTCCACTCCATTTTCATTCATTAAAAAGATGCTGACTGGGCTCTCTAAGTTGATCTTACCATTAATATGCCACCAGCCACAGTTTGTGTATATATGTTATTTTCCAACGTTTTTTGAAAAAGCTAAATCCACAGAAAAATAAAGGACTGTACTCTTCATCTAGATTCACTAGTTGTTAATATTTTACTGCATTAGTGCACACCCTCTGTGTGTGAATATAACACACGCATATATGTACACACACACATCATCCATTCCCATTAACCACAGTAGTTGTATGCTATAAAGTTGCAGCGAACACTGAATTAACAAGTGCTAAACCATTGTTTCTAGGGGAAATACAGGGTTAGGTTCCTGTGAGCTTTTGATCACATTTTCATTAACCTTGTTTTATGCATGTTTCTGTCTAAAGATACCATATTTACTATATGTTGTTGATTTATTAACATTGAACTCACAGCCAACAGCACTGTAACTTATGCCTGAACAAAGCTTATCCAACACATGTATTTTCTCTGTAAGGCACATCACAGCCTTCTTGCACTTAGGAGCAATAGATAGCACTGTGCTTGGGGCCATTTTAAAAAGCAAAATTTCCAAAAAAACTGAAAAAAGTAGCAGTAAATAGACCATGAAAGGGACACTTGTTTACAGTCTGAAATAATGAAATAAGAAGGCAGAGTGTCGCCTTGTTTGACCTCAGCTGGGGATGTGCATGCAGAGTGATTCAAATTTTTCACCACTTCACATACGTCTGTAAGTAGCCATGAAAGCACCAGAAGTGTTGACTCTGGAGTTACAAATACATTTTAGCAAGTAGGCAAATACAGAATCTGCGAATATTGAGGATTGACTGTATACATTTTTGAAAATTGCCGACACTGTTATCTCTTCACCTCTGAATGCATCTCCTTAGAGTAAGGACATTCTCCAACAGAACTACATTACCATTATGCCACCTAGGAAACTAACTTTCATCCAATAATATCATCTGATATTCAAACTTCACTAATTTTCCTTGAGAATTTTAAGGCAATTTTAGGGGACCAGAATCCAATCGAGGTTTGTCCACACATTGCATTTAGTTATGTCTCTCTCTTCAGTTTCCTTTAATCTAAAATAGTCTCCCACCTTTTTTGAAAAAAATGACATTGATACCTTTGTAGATGCCAAGCCAATTGTCTCCTAGAAAGTTCCACATTCTAGGTTTGTCTAATTGCTTCCTTGTGATTTGAGCTGGTGAAACCTTTTTGCAGGATTGCCCCACAGGGTGATTTGAGTACTTCTTTTGCTTACCAAGAGAAGGCTCATGTCAGCTTGTCCCTCTACTGGTGAGGCTGAATTGGATTTCTTGGTTACGATGATGACCCACCATCTGAAAAGCACAGCTCTAGTTGAAGTAGAAGGTAGTGCCATCAGCTGCCAGAGGGGGTAGACTGAGGGCCTCAGGAGAGGAGGCAGGGCCCGGAGTTACTATTGTGATGAATGGGACAGGGAGGTGTTGTGGGGCCGGCATGCGGGGGTCCTGAGTCCCAGCCCTGAAGATCCACCGTCTCCCTCGAGGGCAGAGGGCCTGCATTTGTCATGGAGGCGTCTGCTTCTCAAGATCATGAAGAAACACAGTGTCAGTGTCCGGGGGCTGAGTTTTAATTTCCAGTGAAACTGGGACAAAATTCCTTTAGGCTAGATATAATTTATTTTTAAGCCTTGGACTTGAAGTTGGAGCATTCTAAATGCTTAGGAAATTGTTATGGATAGTAACAAAAGACAGAATAGCTGACGCCTGACATAGTGCTTTTCTATGCCAGTGCCACTAGATGATTTAATATTTAATATGATTATGGTCAAACAAAGTCCAAACAGAGCAAACCTGAAGCACTTTTAGCACTGCAGCCAAATGGCCAGAAGCCCAAAGTGATATAACAGTGGTTTACTCACCAGCCTTGAGAGTAACCTCTGGGGATGGTTGAACTCTCAGACACCGCCTGCTATTTCCCAGCAATAATCTATAATGCATTTGAGAAGCCCGTTGGAATCATCCAATTAGATCATGTTTTCCAAGGGGCCTTGATTCAGAAATACTGCCAAGAGCTTTGGCAGAGCTGAGCAGAGCCCCCTTCCCCCTCTACAAGGCAGTGTCATTCATCAGATTCTCACAACAGCCCTGTGCAGTATCCCAGGTCAGTGTCACTATTCCCACTGACAGATGAGGAAACTGAAGCTCACAGAGGTTAAGTGATTTGGGCAAAGTAACGAAAAGCATTGAATGGCTGCCACAAACCCAGCCTTAACTTTTCAGTCAGGTGCCCTCCCTCCTTTGGTTCTGGGTGCTGAGCAGGAGTGACAGGTCATTAACTGGTTGGGAGATGCCCCCACGAGCCATTGTCAGCTTTTGTCTCTGTGCTGGACTCCAGCAGTGCTCGTCTGACCAGAGAAGAGGGCTGTGCGGTCAGGACTTGTCAGAAGGTGCCCACTAATACTCTCTAATGACTGCACAAAAGTCATGTGGGCTCACTCCACTGCTCCCACCTAAAGTGATTCCAGCAGGTTATTTAACGTTTCCTAGCATTAAGTCTTCTCATCTAGAAAATGTGGCTCTAAGCCCTATTACTGATGAAGACTGAATCATTCAGTGTAAAGTGCTTACATCAGTACTAAGCACTCTATAGTTATTAATTGCTATTATATCATGTGTTTAGTGAACACTCAGTAAAGAGCCATTGTGGGGATGCTGGGATATTTTCATAAACAGTGGGTGCTATCTGAGGGTGCTACTGAGCACTGCATGTACTTGTGACCATGCTTGAAGAGGCTAAAGAAGCTTCCCTAAGTATAGAAGCTGGTGATTTGTACTTACTTATGATGTGATCCATGAGATAATTTTCCATCTTGACACTGAAGTGCATTGAGGTAAGTGCTGGATGAACAGAGGTAAGAGACGTACTTCTTGCCTTCAGGGTACCTGCAATCTGGCTGGGGGTGGGCAGGTGGGGAAGAATGCAAAAATCTATGCATAAAAGTTAAAAACCAGATGAGATCATGTTGGCCACATGGGTCCCCTTGGTGTATGAAGAATGGGGGAGATAAAAACCAGGGCAGCAGAGCAAGGCCTGACAGAGGAGATGGATGGAACAGTGATCCTGGGTTTGTATTAAGCCATTCCTAACCCTCCTTACCGACCAGGTATAAGAGGGTCAACTCTTAGTGGCAGGTGCCAAATTGATATGACTCCAGAGGACCTCCCAGGCCTCTCTGCCCTCAGGGTGATGTTCCTTGTGGTCAGCTGTCATTCTCAGAGAGCCCAGGCAGCTGGTGTGGGTGTCAGTCAGAGTCAGTCTATACATGGGTCAGGGCAGTTCTATTTCCCTGTTTGTCCATCTGTCCATTTTATTTGTTTATCTGTCCACTCAATTATCCATCTGCGTGTTCATCTGTCCACATGTTTGTTATTTATCTGTCCATCTCTTCATCCATCTATCTGTGTACATCCATCCACCCATCTATCGGTGTACATCCATCCACCCATCTATCGGTCCAGCCATTTGTCTCCCATCTATCTGTGCGTCCACCTGAACTTCTTTCCATTTTTCTATTTCCCATCTCATTCTACAAAAGATTTGCAGAAAACACCCACCATAATAAAAACAAGCAAACACACACACAGGATTAGGAAAGTGTAGGAAGCCAAGAGGTTGAGAATGGGTGTAGGGAAATCAAACTCAGAATATGTTGGAAAAACATGGCTGGTTGCTGTTGCAGTGGAGCCATAAATTTGTCTTCCAATTATTTTTAGAGTTCTCTTCACTGAAGTACAGGCAATCTACCATGTATTCAGAGAATAAATTTTTCTTGTTCTCATTTCAAAAAAGACTTTATCTCATGAGGTTTCCTTCAGTTTCTGGGGAGAGGCAGCACTCTGGTGGTTCCAAATAGTGGCTTATAAATCAGACAGGCCTGAGCTCAAATCCTGTGTCTGTCACTCAACAACTGTGTGACCTTGGGCAAGTCACTGAGTATCTCTGAGCCTTACTTTCCTCATCTGCAAAATGGGATAAGCATGGTGCCCAGCCTCAAAAGGCTGCAGGCAGTATTAAATAAGACTGTGTGTATAGGTTAACAAGGGACAGGACACAATAGCAGCAATTGTCACTATTGAACAATCTGGAGAATGTGGTTGGGTGCTGGCATTCACTTAGCTTCTGCAGGTAGAAACCATGGGGAGCGTCAAGGCCAGAGTACCTGTGCCCGGGACAGGGCCTGCTGGCCCTGGACGGGCAGTCCCCACAGTCCCACCTGGCTGATGACAATCTGCTTTTTCCCTGTCCCCCAAGGTCCAGACCAGGGGGAGGTCTTGGTCAAACTGCTCTGATTGTGTGGCCCAGCTGGAGAGCAGAGATGAGCAAGCTGCAGAGTCTCACCTGATCCTCCCAGCGGCCATCCCTTTGCACTGACAGATGATTAACTGCATAGGAGAGCAAGTCTGCATCCCTCTCCTTGGCCAGGATTCCCTCTATCCCTTGAGCCCCTTATAGCTGACAGTAATTCATTCTTAAACTTGCAATCTGCTTGGGCCTGATTTGCATCACAAAATCTCTCTATCCCAAATATGAGTTGAAACATCTCTCCTTAGATATCAAGGGGTGGGAGGCAGGGGCAAACAGGAGGTGGTGGGCTTATTCTGTCTGAGAGCAAGAGCCCATGTCTTGGTTTGTGTGTGAGGGAGGGCAGGGGGAGAGTAGAACCATTTCATTTTATTTTTACTTTAAGTATCATACACACGGTCTCTGGAATCCTCCGGCAGCCGGTGGACTTTGATTCAGCAAGCAATGAATTATATCCTCCAGTTGAGAGTAAAATTACAAATATCTTCAAGATGTTCAGTGCTCTGGGAAAGGGCAGCCAATTCATGTTGGCTATGTGGGCTGCTTCCTGTCCAGAGCAGAATGCAGCACCTCTCTCTCCTAAGAGGGGAGATGGAAAGTGGGGAGCAGGCACCCACAACAGGGAGATGAGAGAAGCGTATGATTTAGGGACACAGTCTGGGCTAAATCTGGGGTAGGCAGGAAGGGGAAGGCAGAGTGAAGCACCATCTGCCCCTTTCAGGCTCTGCAGGTGAAATCCACAAAATTAGAGTCTGGGGAACAGCTGTGTGGTCACCAGCACTCGGTAGAATGGATGCTACTTGACAAAGCCACCTTCACCTCAGGAGCAAATATTTACCAAGCCCCTCCATGTGGGAATAGATAGCCCAGAATTTGTAGTCACCTGAGCAAGACCAAGATGTATAGAGGCTCCCAAAGATCAATTATTTATTCAACAAAGATTTGCTTAAAAAAGGTACTTAATGATACATGCTGATATTGAACAATGCTTTCAAGTTCTATTATTTTTAAAACAAATACAGTCAAGGCATATGTCACCTGGGCCCCCAGAGCACCCCTTCATGCCCCTCTGTTGAGCACCCACTGTGTTATTTTGAGACTGTTTGTGGTCTTTCCTGCTAGCCTGTGAACAACACAAGGAAAAAGATTGGATTTTGTTCATTTGGCATCATAACGGTCTCTCCGCTCTTCAGTGCTTTTCCTGGCTTGGTAACTACTAACATTTAGTATAGTTTGCCAAATGAATGAGATGAAGATAACCTTTCCTTGTCTTTGTTGATGGGGTCAAACAAAGGCAAAGATAAAGTGAATAAGGCCTAGGCATTTGTGATTGACTTTGTTACCTAAAGTTCTAATGAGCAACTGCCTCTGACTCCCAGTTAGCTGGACTCTACCTCTGGCCTCTTAGCACCTTCTTGGGCAGAGAGGAGAAGAGGTCATGAATATGCAGTTGATGATAAGGTAGATTCAGTGAGCATTTATTAAATGAAACCATGGGCCCAACACTGTGCTGGGCTGTTGGGGAATGGAAAGGAGAGGCTGATTTTTTATTTTTTATTTTTATTGAAGTATAGTTGATTTATAATGTGTTAGTTTCAGGTGTACAGCAAGGTGATTATACATATATAAATATATATATATTCTTTTTTACATTTTCTTCCATTATAGGTTATTATAATATAGTGAATATAGTTCCCTGTGCTATACAGTAGGTCCTTGTTGGTTATCTATTTTATATATAGTAGTGTGTATATTTTAATCTCAAACTCCTACTTTATCCCTCCCTACCCCCTTTCCCCTTTGGTAACCATAAATTTGTTTTCTATGTCTGTGAGGCTATTTCTGGTTTGTAAATAAGTTCATTTGTATCCTTTTTTTAGATTCCACATGTAAGTAAAATCATATGGTATTGGTCTTTGTCTGACTTATTTCACTTAGTATGATAATCTCTAGGTCCATCCATGTTGCTGCAAATGGCATTATTTCATTCTTTTTTATGGTTGAATAGTATTCCATCGTGTGTGTGTGTGTGTGTGTGTGTGTGTACGCGCGCGCGCATGTGTGTGTATACTACATCTTCTTTATCCATTCATCTGTCGATGAACACTTAGGTTACTTGCCTTTCTGACTGTTGTAAATAGTGCTGCTATGAACACTGGGGTGCATGTATCTTTTCGAATTATGTTTTTCTCTGGATCTATGTCAGGAGTGGGATTGCAGGATCATATGGTAGCTCTATTTTTAGTTTTTTAAGGAACATCCATACTGTTCTCCATAGTGGCTGTACCAATTTACATTCCCACCAACAGTGCAGGAGGGTTCCCTTTTCTCCATGTTCTCTCCAGCATTTGTTATTTGTACGTTTTTGATGTTGGCCATTCTGACTGGTCCATTCTCAGGTGTTGAACTTGGGAGCTGGGCCTGGTATCCTGATAAGTGCTTTACATGTATCACCTCATTTGATCCTCTCAGTGGTTTTGAAGTACATTCATTCAGTATTTTCAAAAAGATCGCATCTTGGTACAATCAAGGGTATTGGAAAAGGGGGTTAAGGCAAAATGTTTGGTTGGGGAAGGCAAGCAAAGGGAAATGCTGGTGACGATGCATTCAGGTTTTATATGTTTCAAAATTCTCCTCTCTGTGGAGATGGAAACTTTTAATAACAAAACAAATATAAACAAAATTGTCAGTTCTGTATAAACTAGCATTTTGCCCTCTCAGGGAACAGAGTGAAGATGAGTCATTTTTATTTTTGGCTATGCTAATTACTTTTATATCACCTTAGTATTGAGTAGCACCTTGTGTAGAGCAATGTTTCTTAAATGGGGGCCTTTAAGCTCACGGTCTTACTGGCTTTATTGTTTGATAGGAAATGTGGTAGGTTGGAATAATGGTTCCAGTTCTTCATTCCCTGGTAACAGGATTATACATTCACACCTGCTGTCCTGCAGCTCGGTGCCTCTGGCTCGGAGCAGTTTCCTCCCCTCCCCATCCCTGTTGAGCTTGGTCCCCTGACAGGACACAGCAAAGGCTTGAAAAGCGCTTGTGTCCTTTGGCTTGGCCTAATTTCCTTACCTGAAAATTATGTTCCAATTCTGTCCTGAGGAATAAAGGTGATGTTTGTAAAGCACCTAACACAGTGCCTGCTACATAATGAACTCTCAGGAAAATACGGTTTTAATCATCATTATTTTTGTCATTATAGGCCTACGTTAATTAAGAGCAGTATTTGGCAAGGCTTTTGCCTTGGGAACATCCATCCCTGGGACCACTGTGTTGTGCCTGGTTTGCCAGGTACCTCTTCCCATGTTGGCACCATTTCTAGGTCAGTTCTTGGGGTTCTCAGCTCCTCTTACCACCTTGCTTCATGGCATGAGCAAGGCTTTAAATGTACCCCTTAGATCTGATGATGGGAATTCCTCTTGTGCTGTGGTCATACCTTTTAGACTACTCTGTCGGAATGGAGATTTGGCCCCTTCCCAGCTCACCATTGTGGCCAGGGTCTCAGCTGCAAGGCCGCCGGTTCAGTGCCTGGGAGTCGACCACTGGGAGATGTCATCTTAAAAACTATAGCTGCTGAGTACCTGTGAAGAACAGATATTAAGAGGTTTGTCAGAGGACTTCATAAAACAACCTTTTGACTAAATGATTTCCAAAAACAATGTAATTTCATCACATTTTTTAACATCTTTATTGGAGTATAATTGCTTTATATTGGTGTGTTAGTTTCTGCTTTATAACAAAGTGAATCAGTTATACATATACATATGTTCCCATATCTCTTTCCTCTTGCGTCTCCCTCCCTCCCACCCTCCCTATCCCACCCCTCTAGGTGGTCACAAAGCACCGAGCTGATCTCCCTGTGCTATGTGGCTGCTTCCCACTAACTATCTATTTTACGTTTGGTAGTGTATATATGCACATGCCACTATCTTGATTGGTCACAGCTTACCCTTACCCCTCCCCATACACTCAAGTCCATTCAAGAGTAGGTCTGTGTCTTTATTCTGGTCTTACACATAGGTTCTTCATGACATTTTTTTTCTTAGATGCCATATATATGTGTTAGCATATGGTATTTGTCTTTCTCTTTCTGAATTACTTAACTCTGTATAACAGACTGTAGGTCCATCCACCTCATTACAAATAGCTCAATTTCGTTTCTTTTTATGGCTGAGTAATATTCCATTGTATATATGTGCCACATCTTTTTTATTCATTCATCTGATGATGGACACATAGGTTGTTTCCATATGTGGGCTATTGTAAATAGAGCTGCAATGAACATTTTGGTACATGACTCTTTTTGAATTATGGTTTTCTCAGGGTATATGCCCAGTAGAGGGATTGCTGGGTCATATGGTAGTTCTATTTGTAGTTTTTTAAGGAACCTCCATACTGTTCCCCATAGTGGCTGTACCAATTCACATTCCCACCAGCAGTGCAAGAGTGTTCCCTTTTCTCCACACCCTCTCCAGCATTTATTGTTTCTAGATTTTTTGATGATGGCCATTCTGACTGGTGTGAGATGATATCTCATGGTAGTTTTGATTTGCATTTCTCTAATGATTAATGATGTTGAGCATTCTTTAATGTGTTTGTTGGCAGTCTGTATATCTTCTTTGGAGAAATGTCTATTTAGCTTTTCTGCCCATTTTTGGATTGGGTTGTTTGTTTTTTTGTTATTGAGCTGCATGAGCTGCTTGTAAATTTTGGAGATTAATCTTTTGTCAGTTGCTTCATTTGCAAATATTTTCTCCCATTCTGAGGGTTGTCTTTTGGTCTTGTTTATGGTTTCCTTTGCTGTGCAAAAGCTTTTAAGTTTCATTAGGTTCCATTTGTTTATTTTTGTTTTTATTTCTATTTCTCTAGGAGGTGGGTCAAAAAGGATCTTGCGCTGATTTATGTCATACAGTGTTCTGCCTATGTTTTCCTCTAAGAGTTTGATAGTTTCTGGCCTTACATTTAGATCATTAATCCATTTTGAGCTTATTTTTGTGTATGGTGTTAGGGAGTGATCTAATCTCATACTTTTACATGTACCTGTCGGTGTTTTCCCAGCACCACTTATTGAAGAGGCTGTCCTTTCTCCACTGTACATTCCTGCCTCCTTTATCAAAGATAAGGTCACCATATGTGTGTGGGTTTATCTCTGGGTTTTCTATCCAGTTGCACTGATCTATATTTCTGTTTTTGTGCCAGTACCATACTGTCTTGATTACTGTAGCTTTGTAGTATAGTCTGAAGTCAGGGAGCCTGATTCCTCCAGCTCCATTTCTCGTTCTCAAGATTGCTTTGGCTATTCGGGGTCTTTTGTGTTTCCATACAAATTGTGAAATTTTTTCTTCTAGTTCTGTGAAAAATCCCGGTGGTAGTTTGATAGGGATTGCATTGAATCTGTAGATTGCTTCTGGTAGTACAGTCATTCTCACAATGTGATATTTCAAATCCAAGAACACAGTATATCTCTCCATCTATTTGTATCATCTTTAATTTCTTTCATCAGTGTCTTATAATTTTCTGTATACAGGTCTTTTGTCTCCTTACGTAGGTTTTTTCCTAGATATTTTATGCTTTTTGTTGCAATGGTAAATGGGAGTGTTTTCTTGATTTCACTTTCAGATTTTTCATCATTAGTGTATAGGAATGCCAGAAATTTCTGTGCATTAATTTTGTATCCTGCTACTTTACCAAATTCATTGATTAGCTCTAGTAGTTACCTGGTAGCATCTTTAGGATTCTCTATGTATAGTATCATGTCATCTACAAACAGTGACAGCTTTACTTATTCTTTTCTGATTTGGATTCCTTTTATTTCCTTTTCTTCTCTGTTTCCTGTGGCTAAAACTTCCAAAACTATGTTGAATAAGAGTGGTGAGAGTGGGTAACCTTATCTTGTTCCTGATCTTAGTGGAAATGCTTTCAGTTTTTCACCATTGAGGATGATGTTGGCTGTGTGTTTGTCATATATGGCCTTTATTATGTTGAGGAAAGTTCCCTCTATGCCTACTTTCTGCAGGGTTTTCATCATAAATGGGTGTTGAATTTTGTTGAAAGCTTTCTCTGCATCTATTGAGATGACCATATGTTTTTTCTCCTTCAATTTGTTAATATGGTGTATCACATTGATTGATTTGCATATATTGAAGAGTCCTTGCATTCCTGGAATAAACCCCACTTGATCATAGTGTATGATCCTTTTAATGTGCTGTTGGATTCTGTTTGCTAGTATTTTGTTGAGGATTTTTGCATCTATGTTCATCAGTGATATTGGCCTGCAGTTTCCTTTCTTTGTGACATCCTTGTCTGGTTTTGGTATCAGGGTCATGGTGGCCTCGTAGAATGAGTTTGGGAGTGTTCCTCCCTCTGCTATATTTTGGAAGAGTTTGAGAAGGACAGGTGTTAGCTCTTCTCTAAATGTTTGATAGAATTCGCCTGTGAAGCCATCTGGTCCTTGGCTTTTGTTTCTTGGAAGATTTTTAATCACAGTTTCAATTGTGATTGGTCTGTTCATATTTTCTATTTCTTCCTGATTCAGTCTTGGCAGGTGGTGCAATTTTAAGAATTTGTCCATTTCTTCCAGGTTGTCCATTTTATTGGCATAGGGTTGGTTGTAGTAATCTCTCATGATCCTTTGTATTTCTGCAGTGTCAGTTGTTACTTTTACTTTTTCATTTCTAATTCTATTGATTTGATTCTTCTCCCTCTTTTTTCTTGATGAGTCTGGCTAATGGTTTATCAATTTTATGTATCTTCTCAAAGAACCAGCTTTTAGTTTTATGGATCTTTGCTATCGTTTCCTTCATTTCTTTTTCATTTATTTCTGATCTGATCTTTATTATTTCTTTCCTTCTGCTAACTTTGGGGGTTTTTTGTTCTTCTTTCTCTAATTGCTTTAGGTGCAAGGTTAGGTTTTTTATTTGAGATGTTTCCTGTTTCTTAAGGTAGGATTGTATTGCTATAAACTTCCCTCTTGGAGCTGCCTTTTCTTCATTCTATAGGTTTTGGGTCGTCGTGTCTCCATTGTCATTTGTTTCTTGGTATTTTTTGATATCCTCTTTGATTTCTTCAGTGGTCACTTCATTATTAAGTAGTGTATTGTTTAGCCTTCACGTGTTTGTAATTTTTACAGATCTTTTCCTGTAATTGATATCTAGTCTCATAGTGTTGTGGTCAGAAAAGATACTTGATACAATTTCAATTTTCTTAAATTTAAAAGGCTTGATTTGTGACCCAAGATATGATCTATCCTGGAGAATGTTCCATGAACATTTTAGAAAAATGTGTATTCTGTTGTTTTTGGATGGAATGTCCCATAAATAGCAATTAAGTCCATCTTGTTTAAAGTATAATTTAAAGCTTGTGTTTCCTTATTTATTTTCCTTTTGGATGATCTTTCCATTGGTGAAAGTGGGGTGTTAAAGTCCCCTACTATGATTGTGTTACTGTTGATTTCCCCTTTTATGGCTGTTAGTGTTGGTATTATGTATTGAGGTGCTCCTATGTTGGGTGCATAAATATTTACAATTGTTATATCTTCTTCTTGGATCGATCCCTTGATCATTATGTAGTGTCCTTCCTTGTGTCTTCTAATAGTCTATTTTGTCTGATATGAGAATTTTAAAGTCTATTTTGTCTGATATGAGACAAAATTTTAAAGTCTATTTTGTCTGATATGAGAATTGCTAGTCCAGCTTTCTTTTGGTTCCCATTTGCATGGAATATCTTTTTCCATCCCCTCACTTTCAGTCTGTATGTTTCTCTAGGTCTGAAGTGAGTCTCTTGTAACTGCATATATATGGGTCTTGTTTTTGTATCCATTCAGCCAGTCTGTGTCTTTTGGTGGGAGCATTTAATCCATTTACATTTAAGGTAATTATCGATATGTATGTTCTTATTCCCATTTTCTTAATTGTTTTGGGTTTGTTTTTGCAGGTCTTTTCCTTCTCTTATGTTTCTTGCCTAGAGAAGATCCTTTAGCATTTGTTGTAAAGATGGCTTTGTGGTGCTGAACTCTCTCAGCTTTTGCCTGTCTGTAAAGCTTTTAATTTCTCCATCAAATCTGAATGAGATCCTTGCTGGGTAGAGTAATCTTGGTTGTAAGTTTTTCTCCTTCATCACTTTAAATATGTCCTGCCAGTCTCTTCTGGCTTGCAGATTTTCTGCTGAAAGATCAGCTGTTACCTTTATGGGATTTCCTTGTGTGTTATTTGTTGTTTTTCCCTTGCTGCTTTAATATGTTTCCTTTGTATTTAATTTTTGACAGTTTGATCAATATGTGTCTTGGCATGCTTCTCCTTGGATTTATCCTGTATGGGACTCTCTGTGCTTCCTGGACTTGAATAACTATTTCCTTTCCCATATTAGGGAAGTTTTCAACTATAATCTCTTCAAATATTTTCTCAGTCCCTTTCTTTTTCTCTTCTTCTTCTGGAACCCCTATAATTCAAATGTTGGTGCGTTTAATATTGTCCCAGAGATCTCTGAGACTGTCCTCAGTTCTTTTCATTCTTTTTTCTTTATTCTGCTCTGCAGTAGTTATTTCCACTATTTTATCTCTCCAAGTCACTTATTCATTCTTCTGCCTCAGTTATTCTGCTATTGTTCCCTTCTAGAGTATTTTTAATTTCATTTATTGTGTTGTTCATCATTGCTTGTTTCATCTTTAGTTCTTCAAGGTCCTTGTTAACTGTTTCTTGCATTTTGTCTATTCCATTTCCAAGATTTTGGATCATCTTTACCATCATTATTCTGAATTCTTTTTCAGGTAGACTGCCTATTTCCTCTTCATTTATTAGGTCTGGTGGGTTTTTATCTTGCTCCTTCATCTGCTGTGTTTTTCTGTCTTCTCATTTTTGTTATCTTACTGTGTTTGCGGTCCCCTTTTTTAGGCTGCAAGTTTGTAGTTCCCGTTGTTTTTGGTGTCTGTCCCCAGTGGCTAAATTTGGTTAAGTGGGTTGTGTAGGCTTCCTGGTGGAGGGGACTAATGCCTGTGTTCTGGTGGATGAGGCTGGATCTTGTCTTTCTGGTGGGCAGGTCCACGTCTGGTGGTGTGTTTGGGGTGTCTGTGGACTTATTTTGATTTTAGGCAGCCTCTCTGCTAATGGGTGGGGTTGTGTTCCTGTCTTGCTAGTTGTTTGCCATAGGGTGTTCAGCACTAGCTTGCTGGTCATTGAGTGAAGCTGGGTGTTGGTGTTTAGGTGGAGATCTCTGGGAGATTTTCGCTGTTTGATATTACATGTAGCTGGGAGGTCCGTTGTGGACCAGGGTCCTTAAGTTGCGTCTCCGAACTCAGAGGCACAGCACTGACTCGTGGCTGCAGCACCAAGAGCCTTTCATCCACACAGCTCAGAATAAAAGGGAGCAAAGGTAGAAAGAAAGAAAGAAAGAGGATAAAATAAAATAAAGTTACTAAAATAAAAAATAATTATTAAGAAAAAAAATTTTTTTCTAAAAAGTAAAAAGAACCGGACGGACAGAACCCTGGGACAAATGGTGAAAGCAAAGTTATAGAGACAAAATCTCACACAGAAGCATAGACATACACACTCACAAAAAGAGGAAAAGGGGAAAAAATAATAAATCTTGCTCTCAAAGTCCACTTCCTCAGTTTGGGATGATTCATTGTCTATTCATGTATTCCATAGATGCAGGGTACATCAAGTTGATTGTGGAGATTTAATCCGCTGCTCCTGAGGCTGTTGGGAGAGATTTCCCTTTCTCTTCTTTGTTCACACAGCTTCCTGGTTTCAGCTTTGGATTTGGCCCCACCTCTGCGTGTAGGTCACCGGAGGGTGTCTGCTCAGACAGGACGGGGTTAAAGGAGCCGCTGATTGGGGGGCTCTGGGTCACTCAGGCTGGGGGGAGGGAGGGGTGCGGATGCAGGGCGAGCCTGAGGCGGCAGAGGCCAGCGGGACGTTGCATCAGCCTGAGGCGCGCCGTGCATTCTCCTGGGGAAGTTGTCCCTGGATCCCGGGTCCCTGGCAGTGGCAAGCTGCACAGATTCCCCAGAAGGGAAGTGTGGAGAGTGATCTTTGCTCGCACACAGGTTCTTGGTGGCAGCAGCAGCAGCCTTAGCGTCTCCTGCCCGTCTCTGGGATCCGTGCTGTTAGCGGCGGCTCGCGCCCATCTCTGGAGCTCCTTTAAGCGGTGCTCTTGATCCTCTTTCCTCCCGCACCAGGAAACAAAGAGGCAAGCAAAAGTCTCTTGCCTCTTCGGCACCTCCAGACGTTTTCCCGGACTCCCTCCCAGCTAGCCATGGTGCACTAACCCCCTGCAGGCTGTGTTCACGCCGCCAACCCCAGTCCTCTCCCTGCGCTCCGACCGAAGCCCAAGCCTCAGCTCCCAGCCCTGCCCGCCCCGGCGGGTAAGCAGACAAGTGTCTCGGGCTGATGAGTGCTGGTCGGCACCGATCCTCTGTGCGGGAGTCTCCCCGCTTTGCCCTCCGCACCCCTGTTGCTGTGCTCTCCTCCATGGCACCGAAGCTCCCCCCCTCCGTCACCCGCAGTCTCCGCCTGCGAAGGGGCTTCCTAGTGTGTGGAAACATTTTCTCCTTCACAGCTCCCTTCCACTGGTGCAGGTTCCGTCCCTATTCTTTTGTCTCTGTTTATTCTTTTCTTTTTTGCCCTACCTAGGTACTTGGGGCGTTTCTTGCCTTTTGGATGGTCTGAGGTCTTCTGCCAGCGTTCAGTAGGTGTTCTGTAGGAGTTGTTCCACGTGTAGATATATTTCTGATGTATCAGTCAGGTGACTAAGCCATCTCAGCAGGGAATCCTCCAGCCGCAGTGGTGACTGCAGCCCTGGCCAACATGTTAACTGTGGTCTCATGAGGGAACCTTTATCCTACAGGCCAGAGATTTTCAAACTGTCCCCTGCAGAGCCCAAGGGCTTCACACTTGCCAGGCCACTCGATGCCTTCCAGCCTCCATTGTTTTACATAATGGGCTTCTGATTAGTCCTTCTTTTGAAGGCTTCAATTCCGCCACCAGACTTTGAAAACCATCTCTTTAGGAGTCCGCGCAGTCTGAGGGTCTAAGTTTTGATTATCAGTCCTTACTATATATTTGCGTTTCCTATACAGTCTTACTTTTTTTCCACTTAGGGAAGACCATTTAACATTTATTTTTAGGATAGGCTTGGTATTGATGAATTCTGTTAGTTTTTGCTTGTCTGAGAAATTTATTTCCTTCTATTCTAAATGATAATCTTGCTGGATAGACTAACTTATGTTGCAGGTTTTTCCCTTTCACCCACTTACTTCTGGCCTGCAAAGTTTCTGCAGAAAAATCAGCTGATAGTCTCATGGGAATTCCCTTGTATATGATTCTTTGTTTTTCTCTTGCTACCTTTAGAATTCTGTCTTTAAGTTTTGCCATTTTAATTATGGTATGACTTGGTGTGGGTATGTTTGAGTTCATCTTGTTTGGGACCCTCTGAGCTTCCTGTACTTGGATATATATCCTTCTTCAGGTTTGAGACGTGTTCAGCCATAATTTCATCACATACATTTTTGATCCCCTTCTCTGTCTTGCTTCCTCTTTGGGACCCCTATAATCTAATGTTGGTATGCTTAATATTATTCCAGAGATCTCTTAAATTGCTCTCACTTTTTAAAATTTTGTTTTTCTTTCTGCTGTTCTGATTGTTTGATTTCCATTACTTTATCTTATGAGTTCTTATCTTATGAGTTCTTCTGATCACTTAGTCTGCTATTCATTCCGTCTTGTGTATTTTTTATTTCAGTTATTTGTTTCTGATTGGGTCTGTTTATATTTTCTAGTTCCTTGTTGAAATGTTCACTGTTTACATCAATTCTTTTCCCTAATTCAGTTAACATGTTTCTTACCAATATTTTGAATTCTTTATCTGGTAAATTGTTTATTTCTGTTCCATTATTTTTTCAGGGTTTTTCTCTTGCTCTTTCAATTGAAAGTGGTTCCTCTGTCTTTTCATTTTGCTTAAGTTTTTCTGCCTCTATGAATTTAGGTGAAACAATTACTTCCTACAGTCTTGAGGCAGTGTTCTTATGTGGGAGCATCCCTATACAGTCTGCATGTGCCCAGTGCCTTTGCTGGGAGAGCTGGATTTGACGTGGACACGTCATGTCTTTCCTCAGGGTGTACTAGCAGCTATCACGTTGGTAGAGGGTGTGGCTGGAGATGAACGGGCTAGAGCTGACCCAGGTGTGAGGTGAGACTTTCTCTCTGCTCAGTGGCTGTCATCACCTTATTGGTGGGAGAGTCTGCTCCCAAGTTGCTTGAGCAAAAGCCCTGAGGGTCAGGCCTAGCTGGCTCTACTCCCTTTAAGTATGTTTTTCCCCTCTCCCTACACCAGGCTCTTGTCCCAGAGAAGGGGGTTGCTGAAGAGTGTGGGGTTCATGCACAGACAGTGATCCAAAGCATTGACTGTGTAGGTGCCCATGTCTCCACTCAGATGCAGCCTTGGGTGCAAGTCCCCTTTGTCCCTTACCCCTGATGACTGCCCTCAGTCTCAACCATCCCTATGCTGTGTGGAACATTCAGCAGGGCTGTCAGTGGATGCATGAACTCTTAGTGTTTACTGGGAGGCGAGCCATTGTTGAGTGACTGGTGTCAGAGATCTGGGCCAGTTCTGTGGTGCCACTTGAGTAAATACCAACAATGGCCACTGCTGCCCCACCTGGGCTCCTACCTGGGACCAGGTTGCATCTCTTTGCCTTACCTCAGGGGCAAGTCCTCTTTGTGTCTCACAGCTGATCACTGTCTCCAGCCTCTGCCACTCCTGCCATCTTGTGGGACCACTGTGCAGGGCAGGTAGGGCCTATGTGGGCTCTCTGTGTGTATCAGAGCAATGGTGGAGGGGCCACCCTCAGAGAACTGGGTGGCTTCTGGGGAGCTGCCAACAGTGGCCAATTCCACCCACCTTGGGCTCCACCCCTGGACCAGTTCACCTCTGCATTCCACAGTAGAGTCCCCCAGCCCCACTCCCCATCGTGTCCACCCCAGATCCAGTGCTGTACTGTGGTATGGAGTGAGTGTTGAGCATTTACTCAGCGTGGACTAGGGCATGAGAAACCTGGTGGTGGCTAGAGCAGACCTCTCTCTGCCCTCCCTTGGGGACTAGCTGGCACGTGTGCACTCCTCATGAGTGGAGTCCATGCTTCCCACAACCCTCTGTCTGTCCCAGTGGTCCTCCAACCAGCTAAGGGAGCTTGTCTCCTTTGCATAGGATCCCAGGACTTGGGCGTACATTCTAGCTCAAACCAGTCTCTCCCCAGGGCAGGTGTCCACCTATGCAATCTCCCTTTTCCTCTGAGTCCAATCCCAGGGGCACAGGTCCAGACCCAGTTCTTCTTCTTCCCTTGTCACCTAACCACACATGTATCTTTCTTACTGCCTTAGTTGTGCAGGAATCCTTCTGCCAATTTCTAGATAGTTTTCAGTGAAAATTATTCCACATCTAGATATAGTTTTGATGTGTTCATAGGGGGAGGAGAGCTCCATGTCCTCCTACTCTGCAATCTTCATCTCCTTCTCTAAGTTTAGCTTTAGATGCATATAACAGAAAAAGCAAGTAAGTGACTTAAACAAGAGTATCTCTTTCCAACCAAAAAAGTGTCCAGAGATAAAAGTGGTCCAGGGCTGGTGACTCCATGGCCATCAGGGACCCAGGCTCTGACTATCTTTTGGCTCTTACTGGCACACATTTCTAACTCAAGGTCACCTCAAGACCCAGGAGGACTACAAAAACATCTTAGAGTCCACATTCCGGGCAAGAAGAAGGAAGAAGAGAGGAAAGAGCAAAAAGGTGACCCTCCCAGCCAGGTAAATCCTCTAAAATGCTTTCCCTGCAGCCCCATTCAATGACTTTAGCTTATATATCACTGGACACAAGGAAGACTGGGAAATGTAATCCTTTAGATTAACATATTGTTACTCAGAATAAAATTAGGTTTCTATTAGCGTGGAAGGAGGGGAGAATAATTGTTGAGGAGGCAAATAGCCATCTCTGCCATGGTGAGTTTTTGCTTATGAGTTGACTTCAAAATTCAACCTCCATGTAAGGTAGATCTCCAAAGTTAACTCACAGCCCTTTAGGTCCTCCTGGGTGTTTCTGACTTGCTAATTCCTGGAGGGCATATGTGCTGACCTGGGCTAACCCAGATGGCACCAAGCCCCAGCCTGACATGGTGTGAGTTTTCTCTGCTCTTTGGATAGAGAGACAAACTGGACTTGAGGGCAGAAAGCAGGTTTCTTTATTCACATTTCACAGAAGAAAAAAGCATGTGTAACAGTGACAGGTTCTCAGAGGGAAGGAAGGGCTAGAAACAGGGTAGGGCAGGATTGAGGGAGGGAAAGGCAGAGCTTTGTTAGGGTTAGGAGTGGGAGGCGGGAATACCTCTAGCAGTCTGGACAACCAGTGGTGAGTTTTGTAAGTCTTCTGCTGGGACTATGTCAGAGAACATTTTATGGGTGGCTATTGTGCAGTCAGGGAACTGCTGGGTTTTTTTGCCCATACACAAATGTACCCTTTTTACTTCTACTTCAGGAGATAGCCAGCTTTCTCTTATGCAGCTAACAACTTTAATCTGCCTTTGGTTTGTTATTCGCTTAGAATTGTTTGAAGAAAATATAGCCTAAGACAAGCAGACAAATACCTAGAGACAGATGTACAAGGGTGTTCAATGCAGTATTGTTCATAAGAGTAAAAATTGGATACAATCTAAATGTTCAAAATATCCATTAATAGGATATCAATTAAATTATGAAACAGCCATATAAGGAATGTTATGTGGCCACTTAGAAGACAATATTTATATATTCACTGGCATAAGATGAGCTCTATAACATAACACAGAGTGATATAGGGTCACAACAACCCCCCTTTTATGGTAGGATCCCATTTATGTAAAATGTTAAATATGCATATTTATGCATAGGGCAATATCACAAAAGATGTGTTCCAAGATGTTCAACGTTTTAGATAATCTTTTACTTTCTTTTTTATACTTTTCCATATTAATTGAACATACCAACTGTGTCATCTTTACAATCAGAAGAAATTAACTATTTTCATTTTTGAATAATGCACATAAGTAAAAAATTGGAAGAAAACCCACAAATGGGACTATAGATGCCTTTTTTCTCTTTTCTTTTTTTTCCCCCAGAGTTTCTATGGTGTGATTATGCAATTTACAATAGGAAACATGAATAAAAAATTGTTCTAAGTGGATAATACTAATGATCATAGATGATTTTGCATCCATAATATTATGGGGAAGGGATGGGGAATGGCTATAAAGAATGTTCATTTCCAGCAAATAGCTGTAAAAGTCTAGTTTAAAATCACAAATCAAGCAGTTGAGAGGGATCCTAATCTATTTCCTATTAAGACAGGTTTCCCTTTCATATTCTGTCAGAGGGAATTCAGTCTTTCCTTGAAAAATTGCAGTGGCCAGCAAGCTCACCACCATGGAAGTCTGTTAAATCCATTGTTGAATAGCTCTGTTTATTAGAAAGTCCCTGGCCATACAGATCTCAACTCTGTCTCCTTGAAACATTTACTCATTGTTCCTAGTTCTAATCCGTGGGGCAAAAGGAGACAGGTCTACTTTATCACTACTGAGTGCCCTTGGCAGTGGCTTCTAGACTATCTTCTGTGAAAGCCAGGTTTCCCAGAGATGTCTTGTCTTAACATGTTCCATTTTCAACTGTGTATAATGATTTAAAAAGCAAGGAGGGATCTGACCTGGCCAGCTTAGAACCTACTAGGAACAATGTGTCTTTCAGCCTGTACCAAGGCCTCTGTTTACAGAGGGGTTTCAGGTCCTGCCATTCCTGCTGCCACATCTCTCCTGTGTTTCCTGCTTCCTAAGTCCTGCAGGTTTCTGCCCATTTCTGAACATGGCTCTGTAGCCTTCCCGTCAATTTCCTGAACAGAGATGATTTTCTAAAAAATTCCTTTTCTGCATAAGTTAGCCAAAGTTGGTTTCTGTTGTTTGCAACCAAAGAACCCTGACTGGTACAGATGTCACTCACCTCTTTATTAGGAATAGACAACCCATTGATGGCTCACATTTGTTAGGGGAACCACTGACTCAAACTGCCTATCCTGGCCAGGCAAGATAGTAGCCACTTGCATGAGTTATCTTAACAACAGGAGGTCCTGGTAAGGAATGCGCTTCCTAGTGTGTGGAAACCTTTCCTCCTTCACAGCTCCCTTCCACTGGTGCAGGTCCCGTCCCTATTCTTTTGTCTTTGTTTTTTCTTTTTTCTATTGCCCTACCCAGGTACATGGGGAGTTTCTTGCCTTTTGGGAGGTCTGAGGTCTTCTGCCAGCATTCAGTAGGTGTTCTGTAGGAGTTGTTCCACGTGTAGATGTATTTCTGGTGTATCTGGTGGGGAGGAAGGTGATCTCCGTGTCTTATTCTTACGCCATCATCCCCCTCTCCAGGTAGATCATTTACCTCTCAAATGCAGAGGAAGAGAAATGCAAATTCCTCTTCTAACTACTTACACAAAACCCAGCCATCTTGTGCTATTTTCAGGGAGTTTTCTTTTTTCCAGTTCCCAAATATTCACCTCACTTTAAAGAAACAAATACAATAATACATATCATTTGTTCACATTTGCATGCCCCTCTTTCAGCAAAACCAGGAAGTGAAAAAGGGATTTGGACTCAGGTACCGAGACACACATTCACCCACACACACATACCCCCAATATAAAAGCAATTGCAAAAGACTCACTTTGATATAATAGCCAATACATCAGGGGCCTTTGCCCTCCAGATCTCAGGGAGTATTGTGGCATTTTTTTCATTTAGGTAGTATAGCTAAAGATCTCTTAGTTTTGCAAAAGTACCCCAGAGGACTATAAGATGGAACAGAGATCTGATCATCCATACTTAATTATCCATGGCTAGTGTTATCAAATATCAAGCAAATAGCAATTCAAATCGGTCTCTAAGGTTCACAATTCCCTAGCCCCCAAAAAAGGAAGATTCCCATCCAATGTTCCATCTGAGATGAAGCTGAATGAATGACTAAGGCTAGTTCAAAAGGGAAATCCCAACCAACTCTCCTCTGTAGGCAAAACCTATGCAGTAGGAAAGGATACCCTTGTGTCATCACACACAAGCCCCTTTATTCACCAAAGACGTTTCAACTGGCCAATGCAAGTACTAACACACAAACAAACAACAAACACATGGTCCCACAAACAAATAATCAGATGAGGCATAGCTCAGAAAGAATGGACCATGAGTGGCTCACCCCAAAATGATACACACAAAAACACAAACAAGTAAGCTATGGTCACACAGAAAATCAGAGGTGTAGTCTAAAATTCCATTTCCACTCCCAAACGGAGGCCTCCAAACAAATTGGCAAGACTGTCTCTCATAAAGCAAATGAACTGGTTCCCAAATCAGGTAGAGTTCAACAACAATTCCCTTCTCCAACAGGGTACCGCAACCAAATGCAAAACAAATTGCCTTTTCCATAGAGGGAAAGCCCAAATTGAGGGGGGAATATGTTCCCGGTGTGCACACTGGAGTGACTTACCCTAAAGTGGCTCACTTCCCACAAGGGAAGAGGCCCAGACGTAGTGGAGAGAATTCCCTGTCTGCAAGCTGGAGCGACTCACCCAGCTCCAGACATTTTTTGGCTCCAACCATTTGGCTACTGCCATGGGCGGCCGGCGCCAGTCGGGAACAGTCCCTTTGAGATCCCCAGAGTGAAGTGGGCTCTGGAAGCTGCTGGGGACTTGGGGAAGGGGCTGACCCAGGCCAGGGTCAGCCTGCCATGGACATGGACTCCTAGATTGGCTTCACCAAAATTGTTAACACAAGTTTGTGTGCCCAACACACAGTGAGGCCAAACAAACCGAAACTTCCGAGTTTGGAGCAGAGGAGGCTTATTGCAAGGCCATGCAAGGAGGCGAGGTGGCTCAAGCCCTAAAAACTTCAAGTTCCCCGAAAGTTTTCAGTAAAGCATTTTTAAAAACCAGGTGAGGAGCGGGGTTGTCACAGGGTATGTGATCAGATTGTGCACAATTCTCTGATTGTTCTGATGACAGAACAAGTTGGTGTCACAGGAGTTAACTTTATCAGTCCTTAGGCTCCAGGAGGCCTGGAGCTATGTGCTCATGGTCATCAAGTAGTTAACGTCTTCCCTTTGGTGGGGACAGGGGGGTTCACATCTGCAAAACAACTCAGGAAATTGGCATCAAATACTATTATCTTGGTACTTCAGAGAGGAGTTAAGCAGAGGATATGGGGGGGAGAAAAGGCCCTGTAGGGTCCTACTCGGTTATAGTATGAAATTTTCAGGGGTGTTGTGGTGAAAGATACACTTGGATGACCAGAAACAACATGTTGCAGGAAGGGGGACCCCTGCCAGGGACCGAGAGTGGGCTCTTGTCTAACACTCAGAAATGAATTGTCCAAAGAGACACGTGCTGACAAAGCAAGAGATTTTATTGGGAAGGGGCACTCGGGTGGAGAGCAGCAGGGTAAGGGAACCCAGGAGAACTGCTCTGCCACGCAGCTCACGGTCTCGGGTATTATGGTAATGGGGTTAGTTTCCGGGTTGTCTCTGGCCAATCATTCTGACTCAGGGTCCTTCCTGGTGGCACGTGCATCGCTCAGCCAAGATGGATTCCAGCGAGAAGGATTCTGGGAGGTTGGTAGGAAATATAGGCTGGCATCTCCTGTCTCCTTTTGACCTTTCCCGAATTCTTCCTGTTACCCGAGCCGCGGGTAACAGCGCGGACCACAGAGACGGGCATGAGACGCTAAGGCTGCTGCTGCCGCCACCAAGAAGCCTGTGTACGAGCACAGGTCACTATCTACACCTCCCTTCCTGGGAGCCTGTGCAGCCAACCACTGCCAGGGTCCCATGATCCAGGGCCAACTTCCCTGGGAGAACGCACGGTGCGCCTCAGGCTGGTGCAACGTCCCTCTGGCCTCTGCCACCACAGGTCCGCCTCGCACTCCGTGCCCCTCCCTCCCCCCCGGCTTGAGTGAGCCAAGAGCCCTGAGTCAGCTGCTCCTTTAACCCCGTCCTGTCTGAGCGAAGAACAGATGCCCTCCGGTGACCTACACACAGAGGCGGGGCCAAATCCAAAGCTGAGCCCCGGGAACTGTGTGAACAAAGAAGAGAAAGGGAAATCTCTCCCAGCAGCCTCAGAAGCAGCGGATTAAAGCTCCACAATCAACTTGATGTACCCTGCATCTGTGGAATACCTGAATATACAACGAATCATCCCAAATTGGGGAGGTGGACTTTGAGAGCAAGATTTATTATTTTTTTCCCCTTTTCATCTTTTTGTGTATGTGTATGCTTCTGTGTGAGATTTTGTCTGTATAGCTTTGCTTTCACCATTTGTCCTAGGGTTCTATCCATCCTTTTTTAATTTTTTTTTACTTTTTTGAAAAAAAATTGTTTTCTCACTAATTATTTTTTATTTTAGTAACTATTTTATTTTTTCTTACTTTATTTTATTTTATTTTATCCTCTTACTTTCTTTCTACTTTTTCTCCCTTTTATTCTGAGCCATGTGGATGAAAGGCTCTTGGTGCTGCAGCCACGAGTCAGTGCTGTGCCTCTGAGGTGGGAGACGTAATTTTAGGAGCCTGGTCCACAAGAGACCTCCCAGCTCCACGTAATATCAAATGGCAAAAATCTCCCACAGATTTCCATCTCAACACCAACACCCAGCTTCACTCAATGACCAGCAAGCTACAGTGCTGAACACCCTATGGCAAACAACTAGCAAGACAGGAACACAACCCCACCCATTAGCAGAGAGGCTGCCTAAAATCATACTAAGTCCACAGACACCCCAAAACACACCAACAGACGTGGACCTGCCCATCAGAAAGAGAAGATCCAGCCTCATCCACCAGAACACAGGTACCAGTCCCCTCCACCAGGAAGCCTACACAACCCACTTAACCAAATTTAGCCACTGGGGACAGACACCAAAAACAACGGGAACTACGAACCTGCAGCCTGCAAAAAGGAGACCCCCAAACACAGTAAGATAAGCAAAATGAGAAGACAGAAAACCACACAGCAGATGAAGGAGCAAGGTAAAAACCCACCAGACCTAACAAATGAAGATGCAATAGGCAGTCTACCTGAAAAAGAATTCAGAATAATGACAGTAAAGATGATCCAAAATCTTGGAAATAGAATAGACAAAATGCAAGAAACAGTTAACAAGGACCTAGAAGAACTAAAGATGAAAGAGGCAACAATGAACAACACAAAAAATGAAATTAAAAATACTCTAGAAGGGTTCAATAGCAGAATAACTGAGGCAGAAGAATGGATAAGTGACCTGGAAGATAAAATAGTGGAAATAACTACTGCAGAGCAGAATAAAGAAAAAAGAATGAAAAGAACTGAAGACAGTCTCAGAGACATCTGGGACAACATTAAACACACCAACATTCGAATTATAGGGGTTCCAGAAGAAGAAGAGAAAAAGAAAGGGACTGAGAAAATATTTGAAGAGATTATAGTTGAAAACTTCCCTAATATGGGAAAGGAAATAGTTAATCAAGTCCAGAAAGCACAGAGAGTCTCACACAGGATAAATCCAAGGAGAAATACGCCAAGACACATATTAATCAAACTGTCAAAAATTATAAACAAAGGAAACATACTAAAAGCAACAAGGGAAAAACAACAAATAACACACAAGGAAATCCCATAAGGTTAACAGCTGATCTTTCAGCAGAAACTCTGCAAGCCAGAAGGGACTGGCAAGACATATTTAAAGTGATGAAGGAGAAAAACCTATAAATAAGATTACTCTACCCAGCAAGGGTCTCATTCAGATTTGATGGAGAAATTAAAAGCTTTACAGACAGGCAAAAGCTGAGAGAGTTCAGCACCACCAAATCAGCTTTACAACAAATGCTAAAGGAACTTCTCTAGGCCAGAAATACAAGAGACAGAAAAGACCTACAGTAACAAACCCAAAACAATTAAGAAAACGGGAATAGGAACATACATATCGATAATTACCTTAAATGTAAATGGATTAAATGCTCCCACCAAAAGACACAGACTGACTGAATGGATACAAAAACAAGACCCGTATATATGCTGTCTACAAGAGACCCACTTCAGACCTACAGACACATACAGACTGAAAGTAAGGGGATGGAAAAAGATATTCCATGCAAATGGAAACCAAAAGAAAGCTGGAATAGCAATTCTCATATGAGAAAAAATAGGCTTTATTTATTTATTTATTTATTGTTTTTGTTTCTTTGTTTGCGGTACGTGGGCCTCTAACTGTTATGGACTCTCCCGTTGCAGTGCCCAGGCTGCGGATGCACAGGGTCAGCAGCCGTGGCTCACGGGCCCAGCAGCTCCGTGGTATGTGGGATCCTCCTGGACCGGGGCATGAACCTGTGTCCCCCGCATCAGCAGGCGGACTGTCAACCACTGAGCCACCAGGGGAGCCCCAAAATAGACTTTAAAATGAAGAATATTAGAAGAGACAAAGAAGGACACTACATAATGATCAAGGGATCAATTCAAGGAGAAGATATAACTATTGTAAATATTTATACACCTAACATAGGAGCACCTCAATACATAAGGCAAATTCTAACAGCCATAAAAGGGGAAATTGATGGTAACACAATCATAGTAGGGGACTTTAACACCCCACTTTCACCAATGGACAGATCATCCAAAAGGAAAATAAATAAGGAAACACAAGCTTTAAATGATACTTTAAACAAGATGGACTTAATTGCTATTTATGGGACATTCCATCCAAAAACAACAGAATACACATTTTTCTAAAATGTTCATGGAACATTCTCCAGGATAGATCATATCTTGGGTCACAAATCAAGCCTTGGTAAATTTAAGAAAATTGAAACTGTATCAAGTATCTTTTCCAATCACAATACTAGAAGACTAGATATCAATTACAGGAAAGGATCTGTAAAAAATACAAACACATGGAGGCTAAACAATACACTACTTAATATCAAAGTGATCACTGAAGTAATCAAAGAGGAAATCAAAAAATACCAAGAAACAAATGACAATGGAGACACGATGATCCAAAACCTATGGTATGCAGCAAAAGCAGTTCTAAGAGGGAAGTTTATAGTAATAAAATCCTACCTTAAGAAACAGGAAACATCTCGAATAAACGACCTAACCTTGCACCTAAAGCAATTAGAGAAAGAAGAACAAAAAACCCCCAAAGTTAGCAGAAGGAAAGAAATAATAAAGATCAGATCAGAAATAAATGAAAAAGGAATGAAGGAAATGATAGCAAAGATCAATAAAACTAAAAGCTGGTTCTTTGAGAAAATAAACAAAATTGATAAACCATTAGCCAGACATATCAAGAAAAAAAGGGAGAAGACTCAAATCAATAGAATTAGAAATGAAAAAGAAGTAACAACTGACACTACAGAACTACAAAAGATCATGAGAGATTACTAAAAGCAACCCTATGCCAATAAAATGGACAACCTGGAAGAAATGGACTAATTGTTACAAAGGCACAACCTACCGAGACTGAATCAGGAAGAAATAGAAAATATGAACAGACCAATCACAAGCACTGAAATTGAAACTGTGATTAAAAATCTTCCAAGAAACAAAAGCCCAGGAGCAGATGGCTTCACAGGCGAATGCTATCAAACATTTAGAGAAGAGCTAACACCCATCCTTCTTAAACTCTTCCAAAATATGTCAGAGGGAGGAACACTCCCAAACTCATTCTACAAGGCCACCATCAATCATCTTGATACCAAAACCAGACAAGGATGTCACAAAGAAAGGAAACTAGAGACCAATATCACTGATGAATATAGATGCAAAAATCCTCAACAAAATACTAGCAAACAGAATCCAACAGCACATTAAAAGGATCATACACCATGATCAAGTGGGGTTTATTCCAGGAATGCAAGGATTCTTCAATATATGCAAATCAATCAATGTGATACACCATATTAACAAATTGAAGGAGAAAAACCTTATGTTCATTTCAAGAGATGCAGAGAAAGCTTTCAACAAAATTAAACACCCATTTATGATAAATACCCTGCAGAAAGTAGGTATATAGGGAACTTTCCTCAACATAGTAAAGGCCATATATGACAAACTCACAGCCAACATCATCCTCAATGGTGAAAAACTGAAAGCATTTCCACTAAGATCAGGAAAAATGTTGCCCACTCTCACCACTCTTATTCAACATAGTTTTGGAAGTTTTAGCCACAGCAATCAGAGATGAAAAGTAAATAAAAGGAATCCAAATCAGAAAAGAAGAAGTAAAGCTGTTACTGTTTGCAGATGACATGATAGTACACATAGAGAATCCTAAAGATGCTACCAGAAAACTACTAGAGCAAATCAATGAATTTGGTAAAGTAGCAGGGTACAAAATTAAGGCACAGAAATCTCTTGCTTTCCTAAACACTAATGATGGAACATACGAAAGTGAAATTAAGAAAACACAACCATTTACCATTGCAACAAAAAGAATAAAATACCTAGGAATAAACCTACCTAAGGAGACAAAAGACCTGTATGCAGAAAATTATAAGACACTGATGAAAGAAATTAAAGTTGATACAAATAGATGGAGAGATATGCCATGTTCTTGGATTGGAAGAATCAACATTGTGAAAATGACTCTACTACCCAAAGCAAACTACAGAATCAATGCAGTCCCTATCAAACAACCACTGGCATTTTTCACAGAACTAGAACAAAATATTTCACAATTTGTATGGAAACAAAAGACCCCGAATAGTCAAAGCAATCTTGAGAACGAAAATTGGAGGTGGAGGAATCAGGCTCCCTGCCCTCAGACTATACTACAAAGCTACAGTAATCGAGACAGTATGGTACTGGCACAAAAACAGAAATATAGATCAATGGAACAGGATAGAAAGCCCAGAGATGAATCCATGCATATATGTTGACCTTATCTTTATAAAGGAGGCAGGAATGTACAGTTCAGAAAGGACAGCCTCTTCAATAAGTGGTGCTGGGAGAACTGGACAGGTACATGTAAAAGTATGACATTAGAACACAAAAATAAACTCAAACTGGATTAAAGACCTAAATGTAAGGCCAGAAACTATCAAACTCTTAGAGGAAAACATAGGCAGAACACTCTATGACATAAATCACAGCAAGATCCTATTTGACCCACCTCCTATAGAAATGGAAATAAAAACAAAAATAAACAAATGGGACCTAATGAAACTTCAAAGCTTTTGCACAGCAAAGGAAACCATAAAGAAGACCAAAAGACAACCCTCAGAATGGGAGAAAATATTTGCAAACAAATCAATGGACAAAGGATTAATCTCCAAAATATATAAACAGCTCATGCAGCTCAATATTAAAGAAACAAAGAGCCCAATCCAAAAATGGGCAGAAGACCTAAATAGACATTTCTCCAAAGAAGATATACAGATTGCCAACAAACACATGAAAGAATGCTCAACATCATTAATCATTAGAGAAATGCAAATCAAAACTACAATGAGATATCATCTCATACCAGTCAGAATGGACATCATCAAAAATCTAGAAACAATAAATGCTGGAGAGGGTGTGGAGAAAAGGGAACACTTTTGCACTGCAGGTGGTAATGTAAATTGATACAGCCACTATGGAGAACAGTGTGGAGGTTCCTTAAAAAACTACAATTAGAACTACCATATGACCCAGCAATCCCACTACTGGGCATATACCCTGAGAAAACAGGGGCAGGCACTTATGGCTATGCTGACTCTGATGAACAATTTGTTCCATTGGCTTATTCAGTTTTCAATTATAGGGATATGACTGAAAAGGCTGAACGCACCTGGAGAAATATGCAAAAGGATGCTCTTGCAACCTTTTTGGTCTTAACCCCAAAGATTGGAAACCTTAGCAACCACAAAGAGTATGTAATGGGGGTGTCAGGGAAAAGGCAGGGGCACACTTTCTTGGAATGTCTTTTGTGCAAGATCAATGGCCAACTGTTTTTACATTTTTTTCTGTTTGTGCCTGATTGTTCCATCCCTTCAATGGGAAGAGATTTCTTAACTAAGGGACCAATTCGTTTCTCGACGGGCAAGGGAACCATCCTCATCACCAAATGGTTCTAACAGAAAGCGGAATGGAACAGATAAAATCTGAAGCTAAAATAGAAGGCTTAGTACACCCTGGAATGTGGAACATTGAGGTTCTGGGCTTGGCTGAATATATCCATACAATGATTATTAAATAAAAAATGTTATAGAGTGTCTAAATATAAGGTATAAATTTCTTAAACGTAGGGAAGATCCCCAAAAGTGTTTGTAAGTAGGTTACCAAAATGGGAGGCCACTGGTCTAAGTAATTAACTATAGCTGATATCGGGAGCCTGATAGGAATTTTGGGAGGAGGGCTTCTCCCTTAAGCTAAGTGAGGAGCCACCCAATTCTTTGGAAAAAAAAGAAAAACCAAACTGTCCTTGTTTTACAAATCTAGTCTTTTTTTAAACATTATTAGAGTATAATTGCTTTACAATTGTGTGTCATTTTCTGCTTTATAACAAAGTGAATCAGTTATACATATACATATGTCCCCATATCCCTTCCCTCTTGCATCTCCCTCCCTCCCACCCTCCCTATCCCACCCCTCTATGTGGTCACAAAGCACCGAGCAGATCTCCCTGTGCTATACGGCTGCTTCCCACTAGCTATCTATTTTACGTTTGGTAGTGTATATATGTCCATGCCACTCTCTCACTTTGTCACAGCTTACCCTTCCCCCTCCCCATATCCTCAAGTCCATTCTCTAGTAGGTCTGCATCTTTATTCCCGTCTTGCCCCTAGGTTCTTCTGATCATTTTCTTTTTCTTTCTTTCTTTCTTTTTTTTTTTAGATTCCATATATATGTGTTAGCATACAGTATTTGCTTTTCTCTTTCTGACTTACTTCACTCTGTATGACAGTCTCTAGGTCCATCCACCAAACTACAAATAACTCAGTTTCGTTCCTTTTAACGGCTGAGTAATATTCCATTGTATATATGTGCCACATCTTCTTTATCCATTCATCTCTTGATGGACACTTAGGTTGCTTCCATGTCCTGGCTATTGTAAATAGAGCTGCAATGAATATTTTGGTACATGACTCTTTTTTAATTATGGTTTTCTCAGGGTATATGCCCCGTAGTGGGATTGCTGCATCATATGTTAGCTCTATTTTTAGTTTTTTAAGGAACCTCCATACTGTTCTCCATAGTGACTGTATCAATTTACATTCCCACCAACAGTGCAAGAGGGTTCCCTTTTCTCCACATTCTCTCCAGCATTTATTGTTTGTAGATTTTTTGATGATGGCCATTCTGACCAGTGTGAGATTATATCTAATTGTAGTTTTGATTTGCATTTCTCTAATGATTAATAATGTTGAGCATTCTTTCATGTGTTTGTTGGCAATCTGTATATCTTCTTTGGAGAAATGTCTATTTAGGTCTTCTGCCCATTTTTGGATGGGGCTGTTTGTTCTTTTGATATTGAGCTGCATGTGTTGCTTGTATGTTTTGAAGTTTAATCCTTTGTCAGTTTCTTCATTTGCAAATATTTTCTCCCATTCTGAGGGTTGTCTTTTGGTCTTCATTATGGTTTCCTTTGCTGTGCAAAAGCTTTGAAGTTTCATTAGGTCCCATTTGTTTATTTTTGTTTTTATTTCCATTTCTCTAGGAGGTGGGTCAAAAAAGGATCTTGCTGTGATTTATGTCATAGAGTGTTCTGCGTATGTTTTCCTATAAGAGTTTGATGGTGTCTCGCCTTACATTTAGGTCTTTAATGCAATTTGAGTTTATTTTTGTGTATGGTGTTAGGGAGTGTCCTAATTTCATTCCTTTACATGTTGCTGTCCAGTTTTCCCAGCACCCCTTATTGAAGAGGCTGCCTTTTCTCCACTGTATATTCTTGCCTCTTTTATCAAAGATAAGGTGACCATATGTGCGTGGGTTTATCTCTGGGCTTTCTATACTGTTGCATTGATCTATATTTCTGTTTTTGTGCCATTACCATACTGTCTTGATTACTGTAGCTTTGTAATATATTCTGATGTCCAGGAGCCCGATTCCTCCAGCTCTGTATTTCTTTATCAATATTGCTTTGGCTATTCAGGGTCTTTTGTGTTTCTATACAAATTGTGAATTTTTTTTGTTCTAGTTCTGTGAAAAATGCCAGTGGTAGTTTGATAGGGATTGCATTTAATCTGTAGATTGCATTGGGTAGTAGAGTCATTTTCACAATGTTGATTATTCCAATCCAAGAACATGGTATATCTCTCCATCTATTTGTATCATCTTTAATATCTTTCATCAGTGTCTTATAATTTTCTGCATACAGGTCCTTTGTCTCCTTCGGTAGGTTTATTGCTAGATATTTTATTCTTTTTGTTGCAATGGTAAATGGGAGTGTTTCCTTAATTTCACTTTCGGATTTTTCATCATTAGTGTATAGGAAAGAAAGAGATTTCTGTGCATTAATTTTGTATGCTACTAATTTACCAAATTCATTGATTAGCTCTAGTAGTTTTCTGGTAGCATCTTTGGGATTCTCTATGTGTAGTATCATGTCATCTGAAAACAGTGACAGCTTTACTTCTTTTCCAATTTGGATTCCTTTTATTTCTTTTTCATAAAAGTTGGCTAAAACTACCAAAACTATGTTGAATAATAGTGGTGAGAGTGGGCAATCTTGACTTGTTCCTGGTCTGAGTGGAAATGGTTTCAGTTTTTCACTATTGAGGATGATGTTGGCTTTGGGTTTTTCATATATGGCCTTTACTATGTTGAGGAAAGTTCCCTCTATGCCTACTTTCTGCAGGGCTTTTATCATAAATTGGTGTTGAAATTTGTTGAAAGTTTTTTCTGCATCTATTGAGATGATCATATGGTTTTTCTCCTTCAATTTGTTAATATGGTGTATCATGTTGATTGATTGGCGTATATTGAATAATCCTTGCATTCCTGGGATAAACCCCACTTGATCATAGTGTATGATCCTTTTAATGTGCTGTTGGATTCTGTTTGCTAGTATTTTGTTGAGGATTTTTGCATCTATATTCCTCAGTGATATTGGCCTGTAGGTTTCTTTCTTTGTGACCTCTTTGTCTGGTTTTGGTATCAGGCTGCTGGTGGCCTCGTAAAATGCATTTGGGAGTGTTCCTCCCTCTGACATATTTTGGAAGAGTTTGAGAAGGATAGGTGTTAGCTCTTCTCTAAACGTTTGATAGAATTCGCCTGTGAAGCCATCTGGTCCTTGGCTTTTGTTTGTTGGAAGCTTTTTAAACACAGTTTCAATTTCAGTGCTTGTGATTGGTCTGTTTATATTTTCTATTTCTTCCTGGTTCAGTCTCAGAAGGCTGTGCATTTCTAAGAATTTGTCCATTTATTCCAGGTTGTCTATTTTATTGGCATATAGTTGCTTGTAGTAATCTCTCATGATCCTTTGTATTTCTGCAGTGTCAGTTGTTACTTCTCCTTTTTCATTACTAATTCTATTGATTTGAGTCTTCTCCCTTTTTTTCTTGATGAGTCTGGCTAATGGTTTATCAATTTTGTTTATTTTCTCAAAGAATCAGCTTTTAGTTTTTTTGATCTTTGCTATTGTTTCCTTCATTTCTTTTTCATTCATTTCTGATCTGTTCTCTTTGATTTCTGTCCTTCTGCTAACTTTGGGGTTTTTTGTTCTTGTTTCTCTAATTGCTTTAAGCGTAAAGTTAGGGTGTTTATTTGAGATGTTTCTTGTTTCCTAAGGTAGGCTTGTATAAGTATAAACTTCCCTCTTAGAACTGCTTTTGCTGCCTCCCATAGGTTTTGGGTCACTGTGTTTTCATTGTCATTTGTTTCTAGGTATTTTTTGATTTCCTCTTTGATTTCTTCAGTGATCTCTTGGTTATTAAGTAGTGTGTTGTTTAGCCTCCATGTGTTTTTATTTCTTACAGATTTTTTCCTGTAATTGATATCTAGGCTCATAGCATTGTGTTCGGAAAAGGTACTTGATATGATTTCAATTTTCTTAAATTTACAAAGGTTTGATTTGTGACCCAAGATATGATCTATCCTGGAGAATGTTCCATGAGCACTTGAGAAAATGTGTATTCTGTTGTTTTTGGATGGAATGTCCTGTAAATATGAACTAAGTCCATCTTGTTTAATGTATCATTTAAAGCTTGTGTTTACTTATTTATTTTCATTTTGGATGATCTGTTCATTGCTGAAATTGGGGTGTTAAATTCTCCTACTATGATTGTGTTACTGTCGATTTCCCCTTTTATGGCTGTTAGTATTTGCCTTATGTATTGAGTTGCTCCTATGTTGGGTGTATAAATATTTACAATTGTTATATCTTCTTCTTGGTTTGATCCCTTGAGCATTATGTAGTGTCCCTCTTTGTCTCTTGTTTTTAGTCTTTGTTTTAAAGTCTATTTTGTCTGATATGAGAATTGCTACTCCAGCTTGCTTTTGATTTCCATTTGCATGGAATATCTTTTTCCATCCCCTCACTTTCAGTCTGTACATGTCCATAGGTCTGAAGTGGGTCTCTTTTATAGAGTGTATATACGTGTCTTCTTTTTGTATCCATTCAGACAGTCTATGTCTTTTGGTTGGAGCATTTAGTCCATTTACATTTAAGGTGTATGTTCCTATTACCATTTTCTTAATTGTTTTGTGTTTATTATTGTAGGTCTTTTCCTTCTCTTGTTTTTCCTGCCTAGAGAAGTTCTTTTAGCATTTGTTGTAAAGCTGGTTTGGTGGTGCTGAATTCTATTAGCTTTTGCTTGTTTGTAAAGCTTTTAATTTCTCCATCAAATCTAAATGAGATCCTTGGTGGGTGGAGTAATCTTTGTTGTAGGTTTTTCTCTTTCTTCATTTTAAATATGTCCTGCCACTCCCTTCTGGCTTGCAGAGTTTCTGCTGAAAGATCAGCTGTTAACCTTATCGGGATTTCCTTATGTGTTACTTGTTGTTTTTCCCTTGCTGCTTTTAATATGTTTCCTTTGTATTTAATTTTTGACAGCTTGATATATATGTGTCTTGGCATGTTTCTCCTTGGATTTATCCCGTATGGGACTCTCTGTGCTTCCTGGACTTGATTAACTATTTCCTTTCCCATATTAGGGAAGTTTTCAACTTTAATCTCTTCTTTTTATAATCCCTGTCTTTTTCTCTTCTTCTTCTGGGACCCGTATAATTCGAATGCTGGTGCATTTAATATTGTCCCAGAGGGCTCTGAGATTGTCCTCAATTCTTTTCATTCTTTTTTCTTTATTCTGTTCTGCAATAGTTATTTCCACTATTTTATCTTCCAGATCACTTATCCGTTCTTCTGCGTCAGTGATTCTTCTTTTGCTCCCTTCTAGAGAATTTTTAATTCCATTTATTGTTTGCTCTTTTGTTCTTCTAGGTCCTTGTTAAACGTTTCTTGTATTTTCTCCATTCTGTTTCCAAGATTTTAGATCATATTTACTAACATTTTTCTGAATTCTTTTTCAGATAGACTGCCTATTTCCTGTTCATTTGTTTGATCTGGTGGGCTTTTGCCTTGCTCCTTCATCTGCTGTGTGTTTTTCTGTCTTCTCATTTTGCTTAACTTACTGTTTGGGGTATCCTTTTTACAGGCTGCAGGTTCGTAGTTTCTGTTATTTTTGGTGTCGCTCCCCAGTGGCTAAAGTTTGTTCAGTGGATTGTGTAGGCTTATTTGTGGAGGGGACTTGTGCCTGTGTTCTGGCAGATGAGGCTGGATCTTATCTTTCTGGTGGGAAGGTCCACGTCTGGTGGTGTGTTTTGGGGTGCCTGTGGCCTTATTATAATTTTAGGCAGCCTCTGTGCTAATGGATGTGGTTGTGTTCCTGTCCTGCTAGTTTTTGGCATAGGGTGTCCTTCACTGTAGCTTGCTGGTCATTGAGTGGAGCTGGTTCTTGATGTTGAGATGGAGATCTCTGGGAGATTTTCACTGTTTGATACTACATGGAGCTGGGAGTTCTCTTGTGGACCAGTGTCCTGAATTTGGCTCTCCCACCTCCATGGCACTGCCCTGATGCCTGGCTGGAGCACCAAGAGCCTGTCCTCCATGCAAATTTAGTCTTTACAGGACCAGAGTTGTTGTTTCAGAATGATCCAAAGACCACCAATCCTTTTACCACTCCCAACACCTTCCCTATTTATCTTAAGAGAGACTTGTAAGTATTAAACAAAGGGAAAACAGAGTCATCCTAGAAGAAACTTTCCTGTACCTTTGAGATACAAATGTCCTCTCTGGTCTTCTCAGGAATACTTATCTCTGCCATCTTTTTAAAATGAAAATTTTGTGGACTTCCCTGGTGGTCCATTTGGTAAGACTCCATGCTCCCAATGCAGGCAGCCCAGGTTCGATCCCTGGTCCGGGAAGTAGATCCTGCATGCATGCCACAACTAAAGAGTCCACATGCTGCAACTGAGATCCCACGTGCCACGACTAAGACCTGGCACAGCCAAAATAAATAAATTAATTAATTTAATTAATTTAATGAAAATTTTGAAAGAGGGCAAAATAATTTAGAACTAGACTTGTCAAGGGTAAGTAAAAATCCTAAGTGTCTTTTCTGTAAATATTGGTTAAAAGATTTAGCTATCTAGACAAGTTAGCCTGATTTTTTCTATCTGCCAGAAACCCAATTCTAATCCAACCTCTTTTGTAAACTGATGGGTTTTGCATTGCTGTACTTGACTCTGGGCTGAAATTTTAAAATGAGAACTATAAGGTGTCTCTGTTTGTCTGTGTGTTTGTATGTGTCTATGAGTGTTGTAGATGTATGATATTGCCAAAATTAATTCATAAAAGAGGTCTACTTAATTGACTTAAAAGAAATTAAGTGCTTATTAAATACTCAGGAATGTAAAACTGGCCAGAATGAGTGTCAGGCTCATGTGAATAGGGAAATACTCTATTAAGTTAATATCTGATGTTAAGGTTAGTTTGTTTGTTGATCTAATTAATATAGACCTGTCTTTAGAGTCATGAACATTAAGTATAGTTATTTTACTGCACCTACGTTTAATAGAATTTAAGTGAAATCTTGTTATATCTGTTGCAAATTTGTCAGCAAGAAAAATAACTTGGTATGATGAAATTTTTATGAGTGAATTAAATGCAAATGAGATACGATCTTTTAGGTAAACTCTATAGGAATAATTACATTCTGAAAATTATCTAAAATAGTCTCTCCAGATTTTGGTAACTATTACTTGCCTCTTGGTTTTCATGAGAAATTAAAGTTTTTAAGAGTTGGAGAGTCTAATTTGAATATGTAATTAAAGCTACTAAAAGTAATAAAATATTTCACTATACAGTAAGAAAGTGGGATATATGTTTTGAATAAAAAGGAGTTTTGTGTATGGTCAGGGTGAGAGTAGATTAAACTTAATTGGGTAAATGGATTTTGTTATTAATAATAGGCTGGTGAAGGAGTAGACTTTGTTCCTCTCTGCTAAGAAAACATGTTTCCATAGAGTGCTGCTTTCGATGACAGATTGTGTTAACTTCCTTGCCTTTCAGTGATCTGTATTTGTTTTTAAATATTCACAGTGACCTATGATTCTATCGGACTAAACGTTTTTAAAAAAACTTTTGATATTTTTGATGAACTTCCTATGAAATTCTAATTAAAGTTATTTTGACTTCAGCTAACTTTGGGATGCTTCAGAGGGCCCCTGAGATACCTCGGGGGGGGGGAAATATATATATATATATATATATGTTAAACTGATTAGAATTGGTTTGTATGCTAAATTATATGGAAAGCATTGTCAAATGAGTGATAAGCCTCCTCAGATTATACAGTATGAATAAATATTATTAATGTAGACATTCTAGAAATTATATAAAGTTTCTGAAATTTGTGTATGTCCTGGTATAATGTTATAATTTTAGTTATCTTAAAATGTTGAATGTAACAACTTGGATAAGCTTCTTTGCCAAGAAGAATTGCAATCAGATCTTTAAACTTGCCTTTTTAAGACCTTTATCATTCACAGACAGCTAAGCTGATCTTTTGCAAAACTGCCATGTCCTCAAGAAGTCATAGAAAGGATGTTTTGACAAAAACAGGTTTCTGATTACTTTTAAATCATAAACTAGGTAAGAAATTTTAAAATTCTATTAAGGAAACTCCATACTGTTTTCCATAGTGGTTGTATCAATTTACATTCCCACCAACAATGCAGGAAAGTTCCCTTTTCACCACACCTTTTCCAGCATTTATTGTTTCTAGATTTTTTGATGATGGCCATTCTGACTTGCATGAGGTCATACCTCATTGTAGTTTTGATTTGCATTTCTTAGTAAATAGTGATGTTGAACATCTTTTCATGTGCCTCTTGGCCATCTGTATGTCTTCCTTGGTGAAATGTCAATTTATGTCTTCTGCCTATTTTTTAACTGGATTGTTTGTTTTTTTGTTATTGAGCTCCCTGAGCTGTTTGTATACTTTGGAGATTAATCCTTTGTCTGTTGTTTCATTTGCAAATATTTTCTCCCATTCTGAGGGTTGTATTTTTGTCTTGTTTGTGGTTTCCTTTGTTATGCAAAAGCTTTTAAGTTTAATTAAGCCCATTTGTTAACTTTTGGTTTTATTTCTGTTAGTCTAGGAGGTGGGTCATAAAAGATCTTGCTATGGTTTATGTCGGAGTGTTTTTCCTATGTTTTGCTTTAAGTGTTTTATAATGTTTGTTCTTACATTTAAGTCTTTAATCCATTTTGAGTTTATTTTTGTATATGGTGTTAGGTAGAATTCTAATTTCATTCTCTTACATGTAGTGGTCCAGTTTTCCCAGCACCACTTATTGAAGGGGCTGTCTTTTCTCCCTTGTATGTTCTTGCCTCCTTTGTTGTAAATTAGGTGCCTATATGTGCATGATTTTATCTCTGGGCATTCTATCCTCTACCATTGTCCTATATTTCTGTTTTTGTGCCAGTCCCATACTGTCTTGATTACTGTAGCTTTTTGGTATAGTTTGAAGTCAGGGAGCCTGATTCCTCCAACTCCATTTTTCTTTCTCGAGATTGCTTTGGCTATTCAGGGTCCTTTGTGTTTCCATATGAATTGTAAAATTTTTTGTTCTAATTATGTGAAGAATGCCATTGGTAGTTTGATAGGGATTGCACTGAATCTGTAGATTGTTTTGGGTACTATAGTCATTTTCACAATATTGATTCTTCCAATCCAAGAACATGGAATATTTCTCCATCTGTTTATGTCATCTTTGATTTCTTTCATCAGTGTTTATTTATAGTTTTCTGAGTACAAGTCTTTCGCCTCCTTGGGCAGTTTATTCTTAAGTATTTTATTCTTTTTGTTGCAATGGTAAATGGGAGTGTTTCCTTAATTTCTCTTTCTGATTTTTCATTGTTGGTATATAAGCTCCTTAGAAAACTAAAAATAGAACTACCATATGACCCAGCAAACCCACTACTGGGCCTATACCCTGAGAAAACCATAATTCAAAAAGACATATACCACAATGTTCATTGCAGCACTATTTACAACAGCCAGGACATGGAACCAACCTAAATGTCCATCGACAGATGAATGGATAAAGAAGATGTGGCACATATATACAATGGAATATTAGCCATAAGAAGAAACGAAATTGAGTTATTTGTAGTGAGGTGGTTGGACCTAGAGTCTGTCATACAGAGTGAAGTAAGTCAGAAAGAGAAAAACAAATACCATATGCTAACACATATATATGGAATCTATGAACAAAGAAAATGGTACTGATGAACCTAGTTACAGGGCAGGAATAAAGAGGTAGACATAGAAAACGGACTTGAGGAATTGGGGTGGGAAGGGGAAGCTGGGGCAAAGTGAGAGTAGCACCAATATATATACACTACCTAATGTAAAATTGTTGGCTGGTGGGAAGCAGCAGCATAGCACAGGGAGATCAGCTTGGTGCTTTGCTATGACCTAGAGGGGTGGGATAGGGAGGATTGGAGGGAAGCTCAAAAGGAAGGGCATATGGGGACATGTGTATGCATATGGCTGATTCGTTTTGTTTTGCAACAGAAACTAACACAGTATTGTGAAGCAATTATAGTCCAATAAAGATTTATTTAAAAAAGCAAAGAGAATGGATAAACAAAAAGTTCCTACTGTATAGCACAGAGAACTATATTCAATATCCTGTGATAAACCACAATGGAAAAGAATATGAAAAATATGTATAACTGAATCACTTTGCTGTACAGTAGAAATTAACACAGCATTGTAAATCAGTTATACTTCAATAAAATAAAATTTAACAAAATCAAAAAAAAGTCTAATAGAAATTCTGATTTCATAAATCTGTCAGTAAAAAGGATTAATTATATAGGACTGAGTAAACTGATGAATATGATTGCAATTTTTTGGTTTTGCCTGAAATATTAATGGCTTTTAATCTGTGTTTTTCCAGATGTAAGGAAATCTTTTCCCCTAAGTATAGGTATGACAAATTAGATAACAACAGGACTAAGGGGTTCAATATTCCCTGCCTAAGGCTGATCAATCCATTCAACAATCTCCCTTCATTGTCCCTGTACAGCAGGAAGTAGCCATCACCCCTTTCCCCACAAGATTGTGGAATGGACATTGACAGTCAGGAATTGTAATAGGGAAGAACAAATCTGACTCCATATTAGATCTGTTTCTTTTACTTTCAACTTTGTATTCTATTGCTTTTGCTACACGTTAATCACTAAAGTGATGTTGTCTATAGCTTAAAGTATACATAATGGCCCATCTCAGGGAACCCTGTCCCCATGCTTGAATGTTAAACTGGGATACCTTTGTTCAGCTCACAGGGAACATCCTGACCCAGCCCACCTGTGAATGGCTTCAGGAAAGAAGAAATTAACACATCCCCTCCTGAGTCTGGCTGAAATCAGGAGATATTTGAAATAACTTATAACCTATATTGCCTTTTTTGTTGTTTCTTGCATTAACAAATGTGTGACTGAGCCTCTGGTAAAATGATAATATGTAGTTCCTTATGAGACCAATGATTATAATAATGTAACTCTAAATATGGGAAGAAGAAAAGGAGGGAATATTTTCCTGGACCATAAGAGACTAGTAAGGTAAGTGGTCCAGAGACTTTTGGCACTAAGGCCTAGCCCAGTGATAGCACATTGAGTGGTCTACGAATGATGTCTTTGCCAGACCTGGGAATGAGAATTCCTAGCACCATGGGATGAAATGGTCATGAAATGCCCCCTAAACCATGGTCAAATTTAGAACCCTGAAGGGGTTGCTGGCTGAGAATTGGCACTTGCCATCTACCTCTCCACTGCAGCTGCTGACCTTCAACACCCCCTGAAAGGAATTCAGGGTAGAGATCAGGAATGAGGCACTCTGTGCTCTGGGAAAAACTGGCAGAACAGGCCTTCAGAGAGTTAGATATTTTCAGAAGATTTTATGACCCCCAATTCTTGCATCTTTTCATATCTAGAAAAGCATTAAAATCACTAATGGTGACTTCTGCTTTGGCCATTGAGGAGAGAAATGCATTTGGAAGTAAAAATGGATTGTCTGTGTCAGACTCAGATGCCACCAGCCATTCTCAAAGCAGTGTCTGCTGGACTGTGGGCACCTCTGTCAAGTTTATGATTAACCTCCTTATCTGAAGGTTTATTCCTTTTCTTACTCAAAACTTGCTCTCCTCAAGATTGAGGAGTATCAAAATAAAGGGGGGAATTGTACCTGAGCAAGACCCTATGGGGCCTTCCTGGGACAGGCCTTCCCCCCCATATCCTCTGGTTTAGCTCCTCTCTGAAGTACCTAGATAATAGTATTTGATGCTAATTTCCTAGTTATTTTGCAGATGTGAACCCCTCCCTGCCCCCACCAAAGGGAAGATGTTAACTACTTGATGACCATGAGCACATAGACCCAGGCCTCCTGGAGCATAAGGACTGATAAAGTTAAACCATGTTACACCACCCTGTTCTGTCATCATCAGCCATTCAGTGAACTGTGCACGATCTGATCACATACCTTGTGACCCCATCCCCTCACCTGGCTTTTAAAAATGCTTTACCAAACCCGTTTGCAGAGCTCAAGGCTTTTCAGGGCATGAGCCACCTCGTCTCCTTGCATGGCCTTGCAATAAACCTTTCTCTGCTCCAAACCCTGACGTTTCAGTTTGTTTGGACTCACTGTGCGTAGGGGACATGAAATTGTGTTAACAATACCAATGCTGTCACTAAGCTAGATCTCTCTTTCCTGCACTTATGAAAGTGATCTTTTATTTTTAACCATTAATCAATAACCATTTCAAAGGTGTGTGTGTGTAGTGTGTGTGTGTGTGTGTGTGTGTGTAGGAGGTGGGGTTTCCCCACACCAACAAGCAATTCTCAGACACCTTGCTAGTGTCCAAGAATTCAACTCAATTCTGACACTATCTACCAGGAGACAGCATGAGATTCTGCAAGTTAAGGGTTCTGTCTCAAGACTGCCCCCCACCCCACTTTAAGTTACCAGTGCTCTGACCAAGTGCTATAAACCAGAAGTCCAGCAATCCCTTCCTCAGATTCAGTTAATTTGCCAGAAGGACTCACAGAACTCAGAGCAACTTTTTACTTACTAGATTACAAGTTTATTACAAAAGAATATAACTCAAGATCGGCCACATAGAAGAGGTGCACAGGACAAGGCATGAGGAAGGAGTGTGGAGCATCCATGCTCTCTCCCAGCACCTCCATGTGCTCACCAACCTGCAAGCTCTCCGAACCCTGTCCTTTTAGAGTTTTTATGGTGGATTCATCATGAAGGCATGATTATTAAATCATTGGCCAACCTCCAGCCATCTTCCCCTCCAGAGGTCTGGGCGTGTGCCTGGAAGTTCACCCTCTAATCAGAAGGTTGGTTGCCCTGGCAACCTGCCTCCATTCATAGGTGCTTTCTGAATGTCACCTCGTTAACATAACAAGACACCTTTATTGCTCTCATCACAGGAAGTTCCAAGGGTTTTAGGATATCTGTGCCAGGAACAGTAGAGGACCAAATACATATTTATTATAAATCACAATATCACATATCTCTCCTCTAAATTTTGTATTATTCGTAGATGCCATCAGTAAGAATTCTAAGTCTTCACCCAAGCCACTGATAAAATTAGGCAATGATAACTATTTAATGTTAATTATGGAATATTTCAAATATATGGAGGAGTACAGAAAATAAAATAACACAACTCATCCATGTTTCTACCATCCAGATTTTGCCATATTTGCTTTTGAATTTGATAATGTCACGTGAGAATGTGGGAAACTCATGGGAGAATAAACTGATACTGATCTCAGAGAGGCAGCAGTGAGTGGTGGTGTGAAGTGAGATCTTAATTCCCTGCCAAGGAATTGAACCTGCGTAGCCTGGATGAAAACCAGGAATCCTAGTCACCAGACCCCCTGGCTCTTGCCGCCAGTGAAAAATGCATTTCTCACGGAGGCAAAAACTGTAAAAACAGGTACAAAGTTTATTAGAGACATAGCACAACAACAAGTGGGAGAGCACACAGAGAAACAGTTTGATTAGTTAAGATAGAAGCAAGGTAAAGATGCACACCTGGAGGGAAAGGGTGTGGACATCCTCCGCAATGAGGAGGAGCACAGTAAAGAGGCAGAAGTCATGTGTATAGGTCAGTTCTTCTGGGTCTTTGTTTTTCTTCTGGCCAGTCATCTTATTTTGTCCTCCCTGGCTAGTTTGTTTCAGGATTCTCCCCCTAGGTGCACATACATCTTTCAGCCAAGATGGATCTTGGTGATGCAAAGGCATCTGGGAGAAGCAAGACTCATTATGGCCTGGCGTTGTCCCCTTTTTTTTTTTGCGGTACGCGGGCCTCTCACTGTTGTGGCCTCCCCCGCTGCGGAACACAGGCTCCGGACGCGCAGGCTCAGTGGCCATGGCTCACGGGCCCAGCTGCTCCACAGCATGTGGGATCTTCCCGGACCGGGGCACGAACCCGCGTCCCCTGCCTCGGCAGGCGGACTCTCAACCACTGCGCCACCAGGGAAGCCCTGTCCCCTGACTTTTGACCCCCAAGGCGCCTTCCTGCGCATGTGTAGTGTCTCCCTTGTCCCAGGGAAGGGCGGAGTGGGGGGAAAGTGGTATTCTCTTGGTCCTTTACTCAAACAAGGTTTTGCCCCTCTTTGTTCTTGCCATGACTGCTATCTTAAGGTGTCCACAGAGACAAAACCTATTTACCCTGCATCTGTTGTTACTTCTCTTTTGGAGGGCAAACAGGAGGCTGATTGTAAATGCCTAACCTGGAGCCCACCTACCTTCTGTCTCAGGAAATGCAAACAGAATGCTATTGTAATTGTCCGGCCTGAAGTCCACTTTTTTCCTGCCTCAATTCTACCACTTTGAAGAGAGACCATAGGCAATTCAAATAGAGTTAAAAATGGAGACATCCATACCCTAAAAAACAAAATTCAACTAAGAAAAGTTAAAGATCTAATTGTCTTTACTTAATGGTTCAGCAATCAGGCAGCAACCCATCTTAGCAGATAGAAAGGAGTGCCAAGGAACTGTATAAAAATGGAAGGTTCTTATAGGCAGAAAGTGGTGGAAGACAGAAATTTCTAGAAAAGAGTGGATTGTTTCAGGCAAGTTCAACTTCCTTTGTGGGAAGGGGCCTATGTATTTATGATTCACTACCCTCAGTTAGGAGGAAGGAATTAAAATTTAATATTTATTCAGCACATATTACAGATCAGGCACTGTGCTAAACAATTTACATACATACTATATAACTCAATCCTCCCAGCAAGTCTGTAAAATAGGTATTATTAGTATTGTTCCCACTTACGGGGATAGGTAAGGGCCTATCAAGCAGATAACCTCACTAGGGCTGATCAGGTAATTCCAGACTGACTAGTTAAACGTCACATTCCTGGGAGAGGCTAGACCTGCAAGTAGGTTAGATATTGTCTTGGTTTGCTGATGTGGGACTTAGCACAACTGACTCCATTTTGGAACCCTTATTTTATTTTTTTAACACCTATAACTGAGAGATTTCACTTCTAGGTGTGCACCTGAAATAAAGTCTCTCAGAAGCACATAGACCTAAGTACTAGAATGTACATTGTAGTAACACAATATTGGGAATGACTTAAACATCCATCAATGTAGTATATTCATAAAATGAAATATTGTTATTAAGATTGATCAAAAGGGATAAATCTCAAATATATAACATTGAATGAAAAAAGCAAGTTGTAAAAAGATATACCCTGATATGAAACTATTTATGTGAGTTTAGAAAAAGAAAAAATAATACAGTTATTAAAGTACTAGATGCTGCAGGTGACTTTGGGGTCCCGCTGACCTGGGTCAAATCCTGGCTTTGAGCTTTACAGCCACAGGCAAGTTGCACAAACTCCCCGAACATCAGTGTCCTCATTTAGTAAATGGAAACAATAACAATGCCTGTTTTACAGACTTGCTGTGAGGATTGAATTATAGTATGTATGTAAACTGTTTAGCACAGTGCCTGCCTGATCTGTAATATGTGTTGAATAAATATTAAATTTTAGTTCCTTTCTTCCTACTGAGGCTAGTGAAACATAAATAGAAATAGGTAGGAGTAGAAAATGATAGGCTGGGAGGGCAGGGAGGAAGCCAAATCAGTGTTGTATTCACAACTGGTCCTGGGAATAGCATAATGGGTGAGAAGAACCCCATGAGTGAGAAAGTGCACACAAGCAGAAGGTAGGGAGTGAAACAGCTGGAAGCATTCAGGGAAAAACAACCCAATGCAGTTGAGCGGGTAACCCAATCCAGTGGAATGAGCTGGGAAGCAGGCAAAATGGAAATCAAGAGAAGAAAACACATTTGTGCTCTTGGAAGTAAATGCAAGTGGAAAAAAAAAATGCTTAGACATGGAGTGAGCAGGCTTGACCTGCATGCCTGCCTTGCCTTTAAGGGCTTCCCAGCCCCTGGGTCCACCTTTTGTAGGTTACATCTTTCTTAACCCTCTTCAGTTTTACTCAGGTTTGTGTCTGGAAACCAATGGAATATAATGGCTCATGCCTCTCTAGAAATGTTACCAAATCAAACCTGGGTCCACTCGCCCTAAAGTCAATCTACTGACACTGGGTTGTGGTGAAGAAAAGTGCAGCTTTTATTTACAGGACACCAAGCAAGGAGTCCAAGGCAGCTTGTGCCCCAAATACCCCAACTCCCCAATGGGTTTCAGGAAAGCATTTTTAAAGGCCAGTTGAGGGAGGAGAGTCCCAGTAAATGTGATCATCTTGTGCACAATTCTCTGATTGGTTGATGGTGAGGTAACAGGGTGGTGTCACTGAGGTTAACATTATCAATCCTTAGGCACCAGTAGGTCTGGGGGCTATGTGCTCGTGGTCATCAAGTAGTTAGTCTTCCATTTGGTGGGGTCTTTAGCATCTATAAAACAATTCAAGAAATGTGCATCAGATACTCTTATCTAGGTACATCAGAGAGGAGCTAAAGGAGAATGGGGGAAGGGGTCCATCTCAGGAAGGCTCCATAGGGTCCTGCTCAGTTACAGAAACATCTAACCTACCTGTGCTTTCAGGGAATGCATAAACTGTGATGACCTTACAAAATCTTATACTGATAAAAATCCTGAAACTATAGTATGGGGGCATTCAGAGATAACTCATTGCTTCAGGTGGAGAACAAATGCTGGTCAAGGTAACAACGCTTATAACCTTTTACCTTGAAAATTGTTTTCTATTCTCCAAAGTACTTTCCCCATCTTCTATCCCTCCATTAAATAGGCCCCCCTTTGTCCTCAAAATTTAAGACCAATTCCTTGGTTCAAGCCTCAAGAAACACCATAATTTTACCTGAACCCATCTTTCTAATCTATCCAACCTATTTTCTCCTGTTTCTATTCACCAGCCATTCCCCAGGTTGATTGCTACATCACCATATCCTGCCATTCCCCCACACTCACTGATTGTTTTCCCATCTTTGCATCCTTCAACATGCTGTTCCCTTCATCTATTTCCTCACATTACTACGTGTCCAAATTTACCCATTCTTCATGATCTACTTAATGCATTTGTTTTCTAGAATTTTCCTAGATATGCTTCCCTTTCTCCTTTAGCTGAACATAACTATTCAATTCCATTTTACTTAAGAAACTATTGAGCTAAGTAGGCATGAGGGAGACAAAAAGGAATAACATATGGTCTGTCTCCTTCATCAGCTACCATGTATTTAGGAGGGCAGGTACATAAACCAAGTTACAAATGAGACATCAGCAAAGTAATCAAGGACCTGCAGGGCCACCAAGGAGCCCATCATCTCTTGCCTCCTAACTTGTCTGATTCTTTGCTTGCTCACTCCCAACCTTACAATTCCTTCTGCACCTAGAAGTCAGAATGATCATTTAAATGTGCATCAGATATGATTATCCTCTACTTAAAATCCTCCAGAGCTTTGCTACTGTGCTTGGAATAAAATCCAAACTTATCACCCTGACTTAGTCTTTTGAAACAGGACCCTGCCTACCTTTCTGACCTTCTCACCCCATTACCTTCCCCTCTCACTTTTCTCCACAACACTAACCTTTCCGTTCCTTAAGCTGGCCAAATATTTCCCTTCTTAAGACTTGACATCAATATCCCCCCTTTCCTTTAACTACAATAACTCTTCCTGCTCTTTCCTGTTATTTAGGTATCAGTTTAAATACCTGGTTGATGAGAACTTCTCTGACCAATCCAGCCTAAATCAGCTCTTCAATTACTCTCTTCCAGCTTATTGCTGCCATTTTTCCTTTTTTGGCTAGTTATCATCTATCTCTCCCACTAATATCAGTTGTAAGAGGACAAAGGCTGTGCCATGTTGTCCACAGTGTAGCCCCAAGACCTGGAACAAGGCCTGGTGAAGAGTTGGCACTCAGTAAACATTTGTTGAATGAACAGAAGGGAAGGTTTCATAGAAGAGTTGATAAGAGAAGTTCACTGGTGCAGGGAAGGGCATTTTGGGCAAAGGGACTAGCACAAGTGAAAAGAAATGATGAGAAGAATGGTTAGACAGCCTTCTGTACTTCCCAGTTGTGGCACTTGGCCCATTTCATTAGAATTGCTTGCCTACTTGGCTATTTTCCCAAAGATTTTGTTTCTGAGACTAGGGGACTTGTCTATCTAGATCACCACTGCATTTTCAGTGTTCCAGCCCATTGTGAGTTCCCAAGAGTTATGGAATGAATAAAAGGTCTAAAAGGAGGAGAAGCTGGATATAACCCTTATTGTTAAGGCCTTTGGATGTTGAACAAAGGAGTTTATATTTTGTCCTGTAAAAAATGGGGAGCCATTGAAATTTTATCTTGTGGTGTTTTTAGTTTATTATTTTTTTAAGTAATTGTTTAGCTATTTATTTTTTAACTTTTGATTTTGAAATAACTACAGGTTCCCAGGAGGTTAACAAAGAAAGGTACAGGGAAATCCCATGTACAATTCCCCGAGCCTCCTTCTATACAACTATGGTGATATAAGATATTAAACCACAGTACAATATTAAAAATGTACCAAGAAATTGACATTGGCACAATTCATAGAGCTTATTCAGATTTCATCAGTTTATATACACTAATCTGTGTGTGTGTTTGTGTAGCTCTAAGAAATTTTATCACATGTAACCTTGAGTAACTACCATCACAATCAAGATAATTGTGCTATCACCACAAGACTCCCTTGACTCATTCCCAATACTTGGCAACCACCAATCTGTTCTTCATCTCTTTAAACAGAGAGTTATTTCATGATTGTTAAATAAATGGAATCATGCTATCTCATGCCTGTTGAGATTGGCTTTTTTTCATTCAGCATAATCTCCTTGAGTTTCAAACAAGTTGTGGTGTGTATCAAGAGTCCATTTCTCAGCTAACATCATACTCAACAATGAAAAGCTGAAAACATTTCCTCTAAGATCAGGAACAAGAAAAGGATGTCCACTCTCACCACTTTTATTCAACATAGTTTTGGAAGTCCTAGCCACAGCAATTAAAAAAAATAGAAATAAAATAATCCAAATTGGAAAGGAAGAAGTAAACTGTCACTGTTTGCAGGTGATGTGATACTATACATAAGAAAATCCTAAAGACAACACCAGAAAACTACTAGAGCTCGTTAATGAATTTGGTAAAGTTATAGGTTACAAAATTAATATACAAAAATCTGTTGCATTTCTTTACACTAACAGTGAAGTATTAGAAAGAGAAATTGAGGAAACAATCCCATTTACCATTGCATCAAAAAACTACAATACCTAGGAATGAACCTACCTAAGGAGGCAAAAGACCTGTACTCTGAAAACTATAAGACACTGATGAAAGAAATTGAAGATGACACAAACAGATGAAAAGATATACAATGTTCTTGGATTGGAAGAATCAATATTGTTCAAATGACCATACTACTCAAGGCAATCTACAGACTCAATGCAGTCCCTATCACAATATGAAGAGAATTTTTCACAGAACTGGAACAAATAATTTAAACATTTGTATGGAGACACAAAAGATCTTGTATAGTCAAAATAATCTTGAGAAGGAAAAACACAGCTGGAGGAATCATGTTCCCTGACTTCAGACTATCCTACAATACTATAGTAATCAAAACAATATGATAGTGGCACAAAAATAGACACAGATCAATAGAATAGGAGAGCCCAGAAATAATTAATTATTAATTAATAATTTATTGGTCAATAATAATTTGGTCAATTAATCCATGACAAAGGAGGCAAGACTATACAATAGAGAAAAGACAGTCTCTTCAGTAAGTGGTGCTGGGAAAACTGGACAACTACATGTAAAAGAATGAAATTAGAACACTCTATAATACCATATACAAAAATAAACTCAAAATAGATTAAAGATCTAAATGTAAGGCCAGAAACTATAAAACTCCTAGAGGAAAGCATAGGCAGAACACACTTTGACATAAATCACAGCAATACATTTTTGGATCAGTCTCCTAAAGTAAAGGAAGTAAAAGCAAAAATAAACAAATGGGACCTAATTAAATTTTTAAAAAGCTTAAATTAAAAGCTTTTGCGCAGCAAAGGAAACCACTGAAGAAATGAACTTCAGAAACACTGAATTTGAGAAAATATTTGTAAACGATATGACCGATAAAGGATTAATATCCAACATGTATAAACAGCTCATACAACTCAATATAAAAAAAAAACTCAATTAAAAAATGGGCAGAAGACTTGAATAGACATTTTTCCAAAGAGGAAATGCAGATGGCCAACAAGCACACAAAAAGATGCTCAACATCGGTAATCATCAGGGAAATGCAAATCAATACCACAATGAGATATCACCTCACACCTGTCAGAAAGACTATCATAAAGAACAAAAATAGGGGCTTCCTTGGTGGTGCAGTGGTTGAGAGTCCGCCTGCCGATGCAGGGGACACGGGTTCGTGCCCTGGTCCGGGAAGATCCCGCATGCCGCGGCTGGGCCCATGAGCCATGGCCGCTGAGTCTGTGCGTCCGGAGCCTGTGCTCCGCAACGGGAGTGTCCACAACAGTGAGAGGCCCGCGTACTGCAAAAAAAAAAAAGAACAAAAATAACGTTTGTTGGTGAGGATGTGGAGAAAAGGGAACCCTGTACACTGTTGGTGGGAATGTATATTGGTGCAGCCACCAGGGAAAACTGTATGGAGGTTTCTCAAAAAACTAAAAATAGAACTACCATATGATCCAGCTATTCCACTCCAGGGTATATATCCAAAACAAAAACAGAAACAATAATTCAAAAAGACACACACACCCAATGTTCACAGCAATTGCCAAGACATAGAAGCAACTTGTGTCCATCAGATGAATGGATAAAGATGTGGTATACACACACACACACACATACGTATACACATATGAAATAGTGTCATATGCAGCAACAAGTATGGACTTGGAGGGCATTATGCTAAGTGAAATAAGTCAGACAGAGAAAGGCAAATACTGTATGATATCACTTATATGTGGAATCTAAAAAGTAAAACAAACTAGTGAATATAACAAAAAAGAAGCAGACTCACAGATATGGAGAACAAAATAGTGGTTACCAGTGGGAGGTGAGGGGTGATATAGGGATGGGAGAGTGGGAGGTACAAACTATTGGGTGTAAGATAGGCTGCAAGGATGTGTTGTACAATAGAATATACCCAATATTTAGAATATGGCCAATATAGCCAATATTTTGTAATAACTGTAAATAGATTATAATGTTTAATAATTTTTTAAGAAGTTCATTTCTTTTCATTGCTGAGTAGTGTTCCACAGTATGTTTGTTTGACCATTCTGCTTTCATAAGACATTTGCAGTTTCCAGAAGATTTTTCACTAAGGGAGTAGCATGCTGAGGTTTGTCTTCTAAGGAAAGAATTCTAGTGGCAGGAGGAGGAACTGGACTGAAATGAGAGTTAACATTAAGAAGAGAAAGGGGGACAAATAGGAAGTCATTTTAATAGTAGGAGAGAGAGATGAGGGCTGGAATTAAGGAAGTGGCAATGAGTGAAGAGGAGGTAATGGATTCAAGAGAGATTGCTGAGGTAGACTTGACAGAAGGGGTTTGTGATGGATTTGATGTAGAAGGGAAGGAAGACTCAAATATCACTTCAACTATCTGGCTTGGGTGCTTGCAAGATCAGCAATCCTACAAACTATAAAATGGTGTTCAGGAGAAAGAGACATTTGGAGAGGGGATAATGAGTCCTATTTTGGACACCAAGAGTTTGAGCGGCTTAGCAATAGATCCAAGTAGAGGTGAACAGTGGCTCAGGAGAGCGTTCTGGGCAGGAGATCAAATGGAGAAGCTACCAGAATACAAGTTACATTTGAATCTATGGGATGGATGAGATTGTCCAAGAAGTGACAGAAAGTTTAACAGAAGGCTGAAGACATAACCTTGGGAACATTCACATTTAATGCTGCCAAGTTATAAAACACGAGAGGGAAACTTATTGTACCGCAGTAAGATATTCACTGTGTGATCTTTGCAGGAGTAGGTCAGTAGACAGAAGCTTGGTGGGGCAGGTGAAGTAAAAAAAGAGAGGAGAAGCAGTGAAGGCAAGAAGCATAACATGAGCCTTTGAGAAGTTTGGCAACAAAGGTTGAGAGAGAGTCAGGGTGGGACAGGATCTGCAGTACTCATCAAGAGCCCGAGGACACCTGGTTCTTCCTGTGACCATGGGCACACATACTACCCTTCAGGTATATCTTTTTTGTGCATCCACACACAATCCTGGGAACTCCTCTTGCCACTGTGCTCAAGAAGCTGCTACCAATTTATCCAAATAGCTCTTGACTAATACCTACTTGACATTTGGGGGTCACCAAGAAATGTTGCTTTAGGACTCTGAAAAATGAACAAGTCTGTGAGTTAAGGACAAGCTAATGAATGAGGAGAGAAAAGGTAGAGAGCATGAGCGTTGGCATAGCTGATGGAGCAAGGGCCCTGAGGTGGGGGAGAGCATTAAATGGAGAGGTCAGTCTTGGAGAAAGAATATTCCTTTCCTCTGAATCAGAAAGTAATTGGTTAAGGTGGAGAGAGGTGATAGAGGTTGGGATGCTCAGGGAGGGGTCTGAAGCCACAATTTTCTCAGTGAGGTAGGCGGTCATTGCAGTCAGAAACAAGAGAAGAGGGGCTGTTTGATTGCTTGAAGAGAGTGATAAAGATCCAGAGCAACCCTCTTTCTCTATAGTACCAGCCACCAACTGACCTACTACAGTATCTGTCTGAATTTTGGCTCTCTTTCCTCAGTGGGATATAAACTCCATGCAGACAACATGTTGTTCTTATTCACTTTATATCCCCAGAAGTTAGAACAGTGTCTGATACATAGTAGGGCTCAATGACTATTTACTGAATGGATGAAAGAGGAGGAGTAGAATGGTGAGAATCACAGAGGACCCAGCTGAGGCTGGAAGTAATCCTTCCCTCTCCTGAGTGGCCCTCTCACCTGCACTCATCTCTGGCTGCCTTGTGAATGAGTCATTTACAGTCACATCTTGTCTCTGTCCTGCAGTGAACATTCTTCAGGACCAAGTCTGCAACTATCCTGGTGTGTGCACAACACAGGCTGAATGAATGGACATGTGAATAGAATGCTAAGCAGCTTTGGCTGTTGCAAAGGTCCTTTTCACGTTGCATTAAAGTCCAGCCTCTTGCGACGTCTATACATTGGTTGAAGTTTTGCAGTTTGGAATAAATAAAGCCTATTCTTCCTTTAGATAGCCCTTCAAATATTCGAATGGTTGTGGTGTCTTCCACACTCTCACCTCAGTAAAGGCAAGTGATGATGTTTGTAACTGTCCCTCATATGACTGGTTTCCAAACCCCCTGATACCCTGATCTCCCTGGGATGGGAACTCTTTGACCCTGGGGGTTGTTTAGACAGCATCAGTCTATGCCTCCATGGGGAATCCAGGCATCCTAGGTCTAGAAGAATATAGGTATGGCCTGAGGCCCTGTCTTTATCACCCCTTCCCAAAGTTTTAAAGTCAAGCTCTGTGTGAGGTCAAGTGAATCCTAAAATTAGGAGTGAGTCTGTCATTGGAGCTGACTTCTGTGCCAACAATGAGGCACCTCCCTGCCCAGCATGACGGGGACCCTGAGCCTGTTAAACAAGCTGCAGTCTGCAGAGAGTTGTGCTTTATTCCTTTTTGGACAACAGAGGGAGATGACTGGCAGGCACCTCTGGTATTCCCCCTTTGAGTTTTAACAGATGAAGATAATAAATAAGGGGTCAGTATACTCCTGGGGTGTGGGTGAGAGACACAGCCTTCTCAGCACCACTATGCAGAATGGTTGAAGTTGTTTTGCTGAAACTCTCCTTTGTCTTTACGTCTCAGGGCCAGGCTACTTGGGGAGTTCATGACGCAGATCTCACGTTGCAGTCGGAAGGAAAGAAAGTGGCCTCCAAAAAGCAAGGCTGTAACCCTGTAGCTAACCCAATGAGGTCCATTAAAAAAAAAAAGTTATTGAGATCAAATTAATGTACAATAAAATACATAGGTCTTAAGAATTCAATTAGAAGAGTTTTGATAGTTTTAGACACCTGTGTAACCACTACTCAAAGTAAGAGATAGAACATTTCCATTAGCTCCCAAATTTCCTTTGTGCCACTTTGCAATCAACTCCACCACCCTCCTGCCCACTTTCTGACTTCTATCACTATCAGCTCGTATTTTCTGTTCTTGGACTCCATATAACTGGAATCACAGAATAGGCATGTTTGTGTGTGTCCTCTTGTTCAACATAATGTGTTTGAAATTTTATCATATTGTACATATCAGTAGGTTATTCCTTTTTAATGATGAATAGTATTCCATTTCATGAGTTGGTCATATATATTATCCATTCTCCCATCAATGTGTTGTTTAAAGTTTTTGGCTATTATGAATAAAAGCTGCAATAAAAGTTGCAACTCCTGTTAGGTAGTGAAAAACAGTGAATGTATTTTAACCTTATGAGAAATTGGCTAACAGTTTCAAAGTGAATGAGCCATTTATACATGCCCTAGTAATGTATGTGCGTTCAGTTGCTCCACATCCTTTAGTGCTGTCAGTCATTTAAATTTTATCCATTCTAGTGGGTCTGTAGTATTACCTCGTTGTAGTTTTCATTAGCATTTTCTTATGAATAATGAGGATGAGTGCTTTCTCACATGCATTTTGGCCATTTTTATATCTCTTTTGGTGAAGTATCTTTTCAAATCTTTTGCCCATTTTATAAATTGAATTACTTGCCTTTTTATTCTTGATTTGTAGGATTTCTTTATATATTCTGGATTTGTAAGATATGTGCTGTATATATTTTTTCCCAGTCTATGGACTATCTATTAATTTTCTTGACCATTTCTTTTGACGAGGAGAATGGTTTAATTTTGATGATATCAATTTTTTTCTTTTATTGTTAGTGCAGGGTGGTTTAATTTTCATGTGAGAGGTTGTTTTTAGCCATGAGACATGGTATGTCTAGGAGCCCAAAAAGAGTCTTGGATAATTGGGAGTGGGTGGGAGATATAGACCCTTCACCTACTAAGGGTACAACAGCCCCACAGCTTGCTGCTTTGAAAAGGCACCAAGTTAGTGAGTAATAAGGAGATCTGGGTTCAAGCCCTGGCTCAGCAATTTACTAACTGAGTAACCAATTTATTCATCTGCAAAATGGGGGTAATCATGCTTGTTCACGACATCATAGTGGGCTTTGAATAGTGGAATTTGAATAAACTCTGAAAGCCATAAAGTACTCCACAGGTGGTCATGAGTATTATCATGACCACCTGTGGAGTATCAATTAATAAATATCAATATCAATAATTACCACTATTATTATCCTCAGCCCTCCCATCATCCATTACCCTGCTTGTGTTATCTTATCCTTCCTCTCCACCCAGCCCTCACTCCTGAGCACCTCATTGCTCAAGAGCATCTTTCTTAGGGGACAGGCAGGAAGGAAAGATTGCAAAACTCAAACCCATCTCATCTCTTGTTTGTATTTCCAGTAAAAGTCCTTGAGGTCTGTTAGTCCCATAGGGCTGTGCTGGGCTCTGCAATAGGAGGGCTATGAGAGGGCTTGAGAGGGTGACAAATAATGGAGATTCCCATGGGGCAAACCCCGAGCGGCTGCCATGCCGTCTTGCCTTTTCACCTCTAATGTCTCCTCTCCTTGTTTTCTGCCTGCACATCTCAATTTTTCACATACTTTTCCACCAAAAGAAAATTTCATTTATGTGATTGTAGGTAATTATTTTTTCAGGAGACAGACCTTATTTCCCCCTAAGTTAATATACTAAGTTCATGAATTACAACTAAAAGTAAGGGATGCTGCTGCTGTTGTTGCCATTGCCTGTACATTTTTATAATTGGCTTTTTAAATGTTGAAATTATGTGGGTATCTCCTTTCCTGCCTCTGAGGGGCCCAGGCAGTTGGGGATCCTGACAGGGAGTTCCTGCTTGTTGCAGTTAGTGTCTTTCAGAAAAGCTACATAGAGGGAATTTTTTTTTTTTCTTCAAGGCACAGTTTTCCTTCTTAGAAGGAGCAAAGGAAGCAGGCAGGGAATCTCTTTATGAAGTAATCTGTAAATTTGTGATGGTAATGATCTATTTCCAAGCTTGGGATACTTGGAAAACACCCTCATTACATGCCTGCTGAGCTGGTGGCTTAGGGCTCCTTAGACCCAGAAGTGCTGAGCTGGGACATACACACCAGAGCTCCTCAGGTGGCCACCCACTGGCCAAACCTGGGGTCCACCAGACTGTGGTAACCCTGGAATCTTCCCCAAAGATGGAAAATGCTGTCTCTTCTGGTCTGGGCCTGATAGCACAGGGGTCAGTCTTTGTTATCTTCCTCTAAAAGATGCTTAAAGCATAAAGCTGTCTAAGAAAGTCTACAGTCTTGTTTTTCATCTCCTGAATTTATGGAGGGGTGGAAAAACTCCAGACCAAATTTTTGAATCTAGGCCCTTTCCCCACTCCAAGATGGGATCTCCAGGGCTTACCAGGGCATGTGACCTGCCTAAGTCACCTGAGACTAAATTGGGAGAGGGAGGAAATGAAGGCAAGATAAATGGTCCTCACCTGGCTACAGCATCACTAAACAATGAATCCAGCAAACAGAGGGTGTTAAGGGAAGTGGCATGATCCTCAAGGCTTCAAAGCAGGAGTGGTCTCTGTTCTCTGTGTGGATCTGACAGAGGAGAGTTGGAAGGTCAGGGGAGGCAGCAAAGATAAGCCAGCGGCTGGGGGTCACATTACAAAGCTGAAAGGAAGAAGTGGAGAAACCAAGAACAGGTAAAAGAAAGATCAGAGAGAGCTATTATTATGTAATATGCCCATTGCAGACAGACAGGCGGCACTGGCCCTTCATCTTTCTTAACCTTAGATTCCAAGAAAGCCTTTGTTGTAGCCTGATCAGTCACACACAGTCACAGGCTGGGGTGAATGTCAAAGTCCCGGTAAATCCTACTCTGGACAAGAGGGTAAACTTGGGAAACATCTGAAACATTTTCAGGTTAGGGAACTGACACACTCAGCCCTATCCTAGTTATCATCTTCCCAAACTTAGCTCCCTTCTGTTGCCCCCAACTCCAAACCAAGCACCTGAGAGGACAGTGGGAAAATAGGGTTGCTGCCAGCACTGCAACAGCAACATGTATGAGGCCGCAACCTGCCCACATACTTGGCAGGCAGCACCCTAGACTCATGCCAACTTGAGCTGGGTGAAAAGTGAAAAACCAGTGCATCAAAGAGCTGCTTTGTCTATGTGACACCAAAACAGCCAGTTGTTTACACTGGTACCACATGGGGCCAAGAGCTGTTTTGACTGAAACCAGCTCCTTTGACTTTGTGCTTCGCCCATAGCCTTCATTTCACACCACATGGAGGGAAGGTTAGAGCAGTAGGTCAGATCACCTCTCAGACCCAGCCCGACTGAGATGGGCTCTGTTTGTGTGTCCCCCTCTTACAGGACCAAGTGTTGCTTTGTCCACTGCCACAGCTCTGAGTGTACACATGGTATCAGTAGGTGTCCTTGAATGGAACACATCACAGATGGGAGAGAGGTGAAGGAACAACGCACTGTGCTTGCAACCAAGAGGATGGAAACCAGAGCTGAACAGGGACAGATGCTCAGCTAACAGTTTGGCATTTGAGAAATGTCTTAGGGAAGCTAATCACAACCTGGACTTGGCTTAACCCATTTGTGGGTTCTAAGCAAGTCTTGAATGAGCAACTTCTCAGGTAGGCAAATGCCAGGGATGAATGTGGACCATGGGAGACACAAACACCTGCCACTTCCTGCTATGGAAGCTGTGCCAGGTGTGGCCTCTCTGGGGGTCACTTGAGGTTGGCCTTTTGATTTCTTGGGTCCCATTAAATGGCTCTGATTTTAGATAATATTCTTAATCTTTTGACAAAATCTAGAGAAAACAAGGAAAAAGACCACAAAATATCTAAGACATCAGATTAATTTTCCCTCTCCTGCACACACATAGTGTTTTAAATTTTCTGACAGTTTTCCCAGTCATCACATTGCCAGGAAAGCTCTTGCCCTAGATACCCACAAACTTACCACCTGCCTCCCCTCAGTTCCTTCAATTCCACTTAAGTGGTCCTTCTCAGAGAGACTTTCCTGGACACCTGGTCTAAACGTCACCATCACCCTCTGCTCCTGCCACTTCCATCTCCCTACCCTGCTTTATTTTTCTCTTGGGCATTTACCATCATCTAACACACTAAATATTTACTTATTTGTCTTATCTGTTTTCTGCCTTCCCCCAATAGAATGTAAACTCCAGGAGGGCAGGGAGGTTTTCCATGTACCCTGCTGGTTCACTGCTGTATGTAGCCAGGACAGCACCTGGTGCAGAGTGAATGATCAATATGTATTTGTTGAATGAGTTAGTAATTGCTTTCTGTCCTTCAAGTAGAGCAGATATCTCCATTTCACAATTGAGGACTTTGAGTTAGAGAGTCTCCATGCTCCTGACCTCCAGGGTTTTGAAAAAGAAATATTTCTTGCAAAATAAAGTCTATTTTTTTTCTTGGAGTATAATTGCTTTACAATGTTTTGTTAGTTTCTTCTGTAGAGCAAAGTGAATCAGCTATATGTATACATATATCCCTTCCCTCTTGAGCCTCCCTCCCACCTCCCCCCACATCCCACCCCTCTAGGTCATCACAGAGCACTGAGCTGAGCTCCCTGTGCTGTACAGCAGCTTCCCATTAGTTATCTATTTTATGCATGGTAGTGTGTATATGTTAATGCTATTCTCTCAATTCGTCCCACCCTCTCCTTCCCCCCACTGTGTCCACAAGTTCATTCTCTGTGTCTGTATCTCTTTTCCTGCCCTGAAAATGGGTTCATCAGTAACATTTTTCTAGATTCCATATATGTGTTAATATATGATATTTGTTTTTCTCTTTCAGACTTACTTCTCTCTGTAAGACACTCTCTAAGTTCATCCACATCACTACAAATGACCCAATTTCATTCCTTTTAATGGCTGAGTAATATTCCATTGTATATATGTACCACATCTTCTTTATCCATTCATCTGTTGATGGACATTTAGGTTGCTTCCATGTCATGGCTATTATAAATAGTGCTGGAATGAACATTGGTGTACATGTATCTTTTTTTTTCACACACACACACTGTATTTTATTTTTACAAGAGATAAAAAAAAACTGACACCAAGCATTGTAAGTTGATGACCACAACAAAAGCAACAAAGATTGTAATTACCAAACATGAAACACACTCATACTCTGTCATAATATTGACATTCAGTCCAGTAATCCTCCACTGTGACAGCTCCTTTACTTTGCAGTGAAAATTGATTTGTATATTTTTTGTCTCTAAGCCCTTGTGTGATTTTTTTTTACTCAAACAGAAAGTCACAAAAATTATAATCATCCTCATCAGTTCACTAAGTCCCATGTATTTAATTTTTTTTTATCTTGATCTTTTGTTAGCATTTTTATGAATTCATCAGTATTCCATTAGAGTTCTGAAAATGCTAATTCATTCAGTTCAGCAATGTAGTCAGTTACCAGAAACCTGGACTTGTCAGAGTCTTTTCCATGAATTCCTTAAAGAAGAAACCCTTTTATAGGAACATTTTTGCAAAAGAATCAGCGTACACCCAGAACTGTCTGTAAATGACAAAAGACTTAAAAATAACCACGGTTAAAGATTTGACGAAAGTTCATAATAATGCAATTGACAAGGAAATTTAGTAATTTCTGAGATATACATTTTAAAGTAATAACTAGAATTATGACTTATAACATTATACCAGAACATATAAGATTTTTAGAAATTTCATGTAATGTCTGAAACATTTATATTAACATATTTCCATACAAATAACCCAAAGAAAGTTTAGTATTAGTTGTTTTTTGTTGTTTGTTTTTCTATACTGCAGGTTCTTATTAGTCATCAATTTTATACACATCAGTGTATACATGTCAATCCCAATCGCCCAATGCAGCACACCATCATCTCCACTCCATGACAGTTTCCCCCCTTGGTGTCCATACGTTTGTTCTCTACATCTGTGTCTCAATTTCTTCCCTGCAAATCGGTTCATCTGTACCATTTTTCTAGGTTCCACATACAGGTGTTAATATACGATATTTGTTTTTCTCTTTCTGACTTACTTCACTCTGTATGACTGTCTTTAGATCCATCCACGTCTCAACAAATGACTCAATTTCGTTCCTTTTTATGGCTGAGTAATATTCCATTGTATATATGTAGCACTCCTTCTTTATCCATTTGTCTGTTGATGGGCATTTAGGTTGCGTTCATGACCTGGCTATTGTAAATAGTGCTGCAATGAACATTGGGGTGCATGTGTCTTTTTGAATTATGGTTTTCTCTGGGTATATGCCCAGTAGTGGGATTGCTGGGTCATATGGTAATTCTATTTTTAGTTTTTTAAGGAACCTCCATACTGTTCTCCATAGTGGCTGTATCAATTTACATTCCCACCACAGTGCAAGAGGGTTCCCTTTTCTCCACACCCTCTCCAGCATTTGTTGTTTCTAGATTTTCTGATGATGCCCATTCTAACTGGTGTGAGGTGATACCTCATTGTAGTTTTGATTTGCATTTCTCTAATAATTAGTGACGATGAGCAGCTTTCCATGTGCTTGTTGGCCATCTTTATGTCTTCTTTGGAGAAATGTCTACTTAGGTCTTCTGTCCATTTTTGGATTGGGTTGTTTGTTTCTGTAATATTGAGCTGCATGAGCTGTTTATATATTTTGGAGATTAATCCTTTGTCCACTGATTTGTTTGCAAATATTTTCTCCCATTCTCAGGGTTGTCTTTTCATCTTGTTTATGGTTTCTATTGCTGTGCAAAAGCTTTGAAATTTCATTCAGTCCCATTTGTTTATTTTTGTTTTTATTTCCATTACTCTAGAAAGGGGATCAAAAAAGATCTTGCTGTGATTTATGTCAAAGAGTGTTCTGCCTATGTTTTCCTCTAAGAGTTTTATAGTGTCCAGTCTTACATTTAGGTCTCTAATCCATTTTGAGTTTATTTTTGTGTATGGTGTTAGGGAGTGTTCTAATTTCATTCTTTTACATGTAGCTGTCCAGTTTTCCCTGCACCACTTATTGAAGAGACTGTTTTTTCTCCATTGTATATCTTTGCTTCTTTTGTAATAGATTAGTTGACCATAGGTGCATGGGTTTATCTCTGGGCTTTCTATCCTGTTCCATTAATCTATGTTTCTGTTTTTGTGCCAGTACCATATTGTCTTGATTACTGTAGCTTTGTAGTATAGTCTGAAGTCAGGAAGTCTGATTCCTCCAGCTCTGTTTTATTTCTTCAAGACTGCTTTTGCTATTAACAGTCTTCTGTGTCTCCATACAAATTTTAAGATGATTTGTTCTAGTTCCGTAAAAAATGCCATTGAGGGCTTCCCTGGTAGCGCAGTGGTTGAGGGTCCACCTGCTGATGCAGGGGACACAGGTTCGTGCCCCAGTCCGGGAGGATCCCACATTCCGTGGAGCAGCTGGGCCCATGGGCCATGGCCGCTGGGCCTGCGCGTCCGGAGCCTGTGCTCCACAATGGGAGAGGCCACAGTGGGGAGAGGCCCGCGTACCGCCAAAAAAATTAAAAGAATGCCATTGGTAATTTGATAAGGATTGATTTCAATCTGTAGATTGCTTTGGGTAGTATAGTCATTTTCACAGTATTGATTCTTCCAATCCAAGAACATGGTATATTTCTCCATCTGTTGGTATCATCTTAAATTTCTTTCATTAGTGTCTTATAGTTTTCTGTATAGAGATCTTTTGTCTCCCTAGATAGGTTTATTCCTAGGTATTTTATTCTTTTTGTCACAACGGTAAATGGGAGTGTTTGCATAATTTCTCTTTCAGATTTTTCATCATTAGTGTATAGGAAGGCAAGAGACTTCTGTGCATTAATTGTGTATCCTGCAACTTTACCAAATTCATTGATTAGCTCTTGGAGTTTTCTGGTGGTATTTTTAGGATTCTCTATGTACAGTATCATGTCATCTGCAAACAGTGACAGTTTTACTTCTTCTTTTCCAATTTGTATTCCTTTTATTTCTTTTTCTTCTCTGATTGCAATGGCTAGGACTTCCAAAACTATGTTGAATAATAGTGGTGAGAGTGGACATCCTTTTCTCGTTCCTGATCTTAGAGGGAATGCTTTAATTTTTTCACCATTCAGAATGATGTTTGCTGTGGGTTTGTCGTATATGGCCTTTATTATGTTGACGTAGGTTCCCACTATGCCCACTTTCTGGAGAGTTTTTATCATAAATGAGTGTTGATTTTTGTCAAAAGCTTTTTCTACAACTATTGAGATGATCTTATGGTTTTTCTCCTTCAATTTGTTAACATGGTGTATCACACTGATTGATTTGTGTATATTGAAAAATCCTTGCATCCCTGGGATAAATCCCTCTTGATCATGGTGTATGATCCTTTTAATGTGTTGTTCAATTCTGTTTGCTAGTATTTTGTTGAGGATTTTTGCATCTATATTCATCAGTGATATTAGTCTGTAATTTTCATTTTTTGTAGTATCTTTGTCTGGTTTTGGGATCAGGGTAATGGTGACCTCATAGAATGAGTTTGGGTGTGTTCCTTCCTCTGCAATTTTTTGGAAGAGTTTGAGAAGGATGGGTGTTAGCTCTTCTCTAAATGTTTGATAGAATTCACCTGTGAAGCCATCTGGTCCAGGACTTTTGTTTGTTGGAAAATTTTAATCACAGTTTTAATTTCATTACTTGTGATTGGTCTGTTCATATTTTCTATTTCTTCCTTGTTCCGTCTTAGAAGGTTATATCTTTCTAAGAATTTGTCCATTTCTTCCAGGTTGTCCATTTTATTGGCATAGAGTTGCTGGTCGTAGTCTCTTAGGATACTTTGTATTTCTGCAGTGTCTGTTGTAACTTCTCCTTTTTCATTTCTAATTTTATTTATTTGAGTACTCTCCCTCTTTTTCTTGATGAGTCTGGCTAATGGTTTATCAATTTTGTTTATCTTCTCAAAGAACCAGCTTTTATTTTTATTGATCGTTGCTATTGTTTTCTTTGTTTCTATTTCATTTATTTCTGTTCTGATCTTTATGATTTCTTTCCATCTGTTAACTTTGGGTTTTGTTTGTTCTTCTTTCTCTAGTTCCTTTAGGTGTAAGGTTAGATTGCTTACTTGAGATTTTTCTTGTTTCTTGAGGTAGGCTTGTATAGCTATAAACTTCCCTCTTAGACCTGCTTTTGCTGCATCCCATAGGTTTTAGATCATCGTGTTTTCATTGTTATTTGTCTCTAGGTATTTTTTGATTTCCTCTTTGATTTCTTCAGTGATCTCCTGGTTATTTAGTAACATACTGTTTAGCTTCCATGTGTTTGTGGTTTTTTCATTTTTTTCCCTGTAATTCATTTCTAATCTCATAGCATTGTGGTCAGAAAAGATGCTTGATATGATTTCAATTTTCTTAACTTTACTGAGGCTTGATTTGTGACCCAAGATGTGATCTATCCTGGAGAATGTTCCATATGCACTTCAGAAGAAAGTGTAATCTGCTTTTTTTGGATGGAATGTCCTATAAATATCAATTAAATCTATCTGGTCCACGGTGTAATTTAAAGCTTCTGTTTCCTTATTTATTTTCATTTTGGATGATCTGTCCATTGGTGTAAGTGAGGTATTAAAGTCCCCCACTATTATTGTGTTACTGTCGATTTCCTCTTTTATAGCTGTTAGCAGTTGCCTTATGTATTGAGGTACTCCTATGTTGGCTGCATATATATTTATAATTGTTATATCTTCTTCTTGGACTGATCCCTTGATCATTATGTAGTGTCCCTATTTGTCTCTTGTAATAGTCTTTGTTTTAAAGTCTATTTTGTCTGATATGGGAATTGCTACTCCAGCTTCCGTTTGATTTCCTTTTGCATGGAATATCTTTTTCCAACCCCTCACTTTCAGTCTGTATGTGTCCCTAGGTCTGAAGTGGGTCTCTTTTAGACAGCATATATATGGGTCTTGTTTTTGTATCTATTCAGCAAGCCTCTTTCTTTTAGTTGGAGCATTTAATCCATTCACATTTAAGGTAATGTTCCTGTGACCATTTTCTTAATTGTTTTGGGTTTGCTTTTGTAATTCCTTTTCTTCTCTTGTGTTTCCCACTTAGAGAAGTTCCTTTAGCATTTTCTGTAGAGCTGGTTTGGTGGTGCTGAATTCTCTTAGCTTTTGCTTGTCTGTAAAGCTTTTGATTTCTCCATCGAATCGGAATGAGATCCTTGCCGGTAGAGTAATCTTGGTTGTAGGTTCTTCCCCTCATCACTTTAAGTATGTCTTGCCACTCCCTTGTGACTTGTAGAGTTTCTGCTGAGAAATCAGCTGTTAACTTTATGGAATTTCCCTTGTATGGTGTTTTTCAATTTTCCCTTGCTGCTTTCAATAATTTTTCTTTGTCTTTAATTTTTGTCAATTTGATTACTATGTGTCTCGGCATGTTTCTCCTTTGGATTATCCTTTATGGGACTTACTGTGCTTCCTGGACTTGGGTGGATATTTCCTTTCCCATGTTAGGGAACATTTTGGCTATAATCTCTTCAAATATTTTCTCTGGTCCTTTGTCTCTCTCTTCTCCTCCTGGGACCCCTATAGTGCGAAAGTTGTTTTGTTTAATGTTGTCCCAGAGGTCTCCTAAGCTGTCTTCATTTCTTTTCATTCTTTTTTGTTTATTCTGTTCTGCAGCAGTGAATTCCACCATTCTGCCTTCCAGGTCACTTATCCATTCTTCTTTCTCAGTTATTCTGCTACTGATTCCTTCTAATGTAGTTTTCATTTCAGTTATTGTATTGTTCATCTCTGTTTGTTTGTTCTTTAATTCTTTTAGGTCTTTGTTAAACATTTCTTGCATCTTCTTGATCTTTGCCTCCATTCCTCTTCTGAGGTCCTGGATCATCTTCACTATCATTATTCTGAATTCTTTTTCTGGGAGGTTGCCTGTCTTCACTTCATTTAGTTGTTTTTCTGGCGTTTTTTCTTGTTCCTTCATCTGGTACATAGCCTTCTGCCTTTTCATCTTGTCTTTATTTCTGTGACTGTGGTTTTTATTCCACAGGCTGCAGGATTGTAGTTCTTCTTGCTTCTGCTGTCTGCCCTCTGGTGGATGAGGCTATCTAAGAGGCTTGATGGGAGGGACTGGTGGTGGGTAGAGCTGACTGTTGCTCTGGTGGGCAGAGCTCAGTAAAACTTTAATCCACTTGACTGTTGATGGGTGAGGCTGTGTTCCCTCCCTGTTGGTTGTTTGGCCTGAGGCAACCCAACACTGGAGCCTCCCTGGGCTCTTTTGTGGGGCTAATGGCTGACTCTGGGAGGGCTCATGCCAAGGAGTACTTTCCAGAACTTCTGCTGCCAGTTTCCTTGTCCCCACGGTGAGTCACAGTCATGTCCTGCCTCTGCAGGAGACCCTCCAACACTAGCAGGTAGGTCTGGTTCAGTCTCCTCTGGGGTCACTGCTCCTTGCCCTGGTTCCCGATGCACACAGTACTTTGTGTGTGCCCTCCAAGAGTGGAGTCTCTGTTTCTCCCAGTCCTGTCAAAGTCCTGCAATAAATTCCCACTAGTCTTCCAAGTCTGATTCTCTAGGAATTCCTCCTCCTGTTCCGGACCCCCAGGTTAGGAAGCCTGATGTGGGGCTCAGAACCTTCACTCCAGTGGGTGGACTTCTGTGGTATAAGTGTTCTCTAGTCTGTGAGTCACCCATGCAGCAGTAATGGGATTTGATTTTACTGTGATTGTGCCCCTCCTACCATCTCATTGTGGCTTCTCCTTTGTCTTTGGATGTGGGGTATCTTTTTTGGTGAGTTCCAGTGTCTTCCTGTCGATGGTTGTCCAGCAGCTAGTTGTGATTCTGGTGTTCCCCCAAGAGGGAATGTGAGCACGTCCTTCTACTCAACCATCTTTGTTCCTCTCTATCTTTTTGAATTATGGTTTTCTCAGGGTATATGCCCAATAGTAGGATTGCTGGGTCATATGGTAGTTCTATTTTTAGCTTTTTAAGGAACCTCCATACTGTTCTCCAAAGTGGCTGTATCAATTTACATTCCCACCAAAAGTGCAAGAGGGTTCCTTTTTCTACACATCCTCTCCAGCATTTATTGTTTGTAGATTTTTTTTTGATGTTGGGGGTAGGAGTTTATTAATTAATTTATTTATTTTTGCTGTGTTGCGTCTTTGTTTCTGTGTGAGGGCTTTCTCTAGTTGTGGCATGCGGGGGCCACTCTTCATCACTGTGCACAGGCCCCTCACTATCGCAGCCTTTCTTGTTGCGGAGCTCAGGCTCCAGACGTGCAGGTTCAGTAGTTGTGGTTTATGGGCCTAGTTGCTCCACAGCATGTGGGATCCTTCCAGACCAGGGCTCCAACCTGTGTCCCTTGCATTAACAGGCAAATTCTCAACCACTGTGCCACCAGGGAAGCCCTGTAGATTTTTTGATGATGACCATTCTCACCAGTGTGAGATGAAAACTCATTATAGTTTTGATTTGCATTTCTCTAATAATTAGTGATGTTGAGCATCTTTTCATGTGTTGTCTGGCCATCTGTATGTCTTCCCTAGAGAAATGTCTATTTTGGCCTTCCATCCATTTTTGGATTGGGTTGTTTGTTTTTTTGGATATTGAGCTTCAGAGCTGCTTGTATATTTTGGAGATTAATCCTTTGTCAGGTGCTGCATTTGCAAATATCTTCTCCCATTCTGAGGGTTGTCTTTTCGTCTTGTTTATGGCTTCCTTTATTGTGCAAAAGCTTTTAAGTTTCATTAGGTCCTATTTATTTACTTTTGTTTTTATTTCCATTACTCTAGGAGGTGGGTCAAGAAGGATCTTGCTGCGATTTATATCAAAGAGTGTTCTGCCTATGTTTTATTCTAAGAGTTGTATAGTGTCTGGACCATGTTCTTGGATTGGAAGAATCAAGATTGTGAATATGACTATACTACCCAAAGCAATCTACAGATTCAATACAATCCCTATAAAACTACCAATGGCATTCTTCACAGAACTAGAACAAAAAATTTCACAATTTGTATGGAAACAGAAAAGACCCAGAATAGCCAAAGCAATATTGAGAAAGAAAAATAGAGCTGGAGGAATCAAGCTCCCAGACTTCAGACTATTCTACAAAGCTACAGTAATCAAGACAGTATGGTACTGGCACAGAAACAGAACTATAGATCAATGGAACAGGATAGAAAGCTCAGAGATAAACCCACACACATATGGTCACTTTATCTTTGACAAAGGAGGCAAAAATATACAATGGAGAAAAGACAGCTTCCTCAATAAGTGGTGCTGGGAAAACTGGACAGCTATGTGTAAAGAATGCAATTAGAACACTTCCTAACACTGTACAAAAAATTGAAAAAGAAACATTTCTGATGACTAAGATGCTCAGTTTTTTTTGTTTTTTAATCTCCCTCAGGTGAGACGGGAAGACTATGGGTGCTGAAGTTAGGTATTTCCCTTCCTCCACATGGAAGTCTAGAGTGGGCTGGAGTTGAGTATAACCTTTCCTCTCTGTTTGTTAGGCTCTGGTAAAATAGTTTTCCTTGAGGACAGGCCTTTAACAGGAAGAGAACAGAATGCTCTGGGCATATTTCAAAATGGCTACTTTTCTCCTCTCCTTGATGAGAGCTTTAGGGGATCTTTTCTGATCTTCACTGTGAGAACCTGGTAGGGCTCTTGGAGGTAAAACTGGCAAAAGTCCCTCAAGTCTGGGCACCCTGGAGCTCTTAACTCTCGCTGTTGTCTGCCCTGAGCCCTCAGCAGTCCATCAACTATAGGTTAAGCATTCTTATTCAGGACTGGTTCCCACAGAGGCTTCTGCTCTGGTAAGCTGTGATTCTCTGTATCCACCTGTCTGTCTTTCTAATTTTTGGGCAGTAGTTTTCTCTGTAACCTCCACTCTTTGATGAATCTGAGAAGAGTTCTTGGTTTTGTTTGTTTAGCTTTTTCCTATGGGGATGAGTGATAACTTTCAAGCTCCTTACATGCCAGATTAGACTTAAAATTTTTTTTTCCTGTTGAGTTTTGAGAGTTCTTTTTCTATATATTCTAGATACCAGTCCTTTGTCAAATATGTAGCTTGCAAATATTTTCTCCCAGTCTGTAGCACCACATCCTCTTCATGTGTTGTATGACAGAGGAAAATTTTAAATTCTGATGAGGTCCAAATTATCATTTTTTTTCCTTCTATATATCATGCTTTTAGTGTCAAATCTAAGCACTGTATACCTAGCTCTAGATCCTGAAGATCTTCAGTTGTCTTTTTCCTGAAGATTTTATAGTTTAAAATCTACATTTAAGGACATGATCCATTTGCAATTAATTTTTTAAAATTATTTATTTTATTTTTGGGCACATTGTGTCTTTGTTGCTGCGTGCAGGCTCTTCTCTGGTTGTGAGCAGGGGCTACTCTTCATTGTGCTGCATGGGCTTCTCATAGTGGGAGCTTCTCTTGTTGCAGAGCATGGGCTCTAGGGGCATGGGCTTCAGTAGTTGTTGCACACAGGCTCAGTAGTTGTGGCTCGCGGGCTCTAGAGCACAGGCTCAGTAGTTGTGGTGCATGCATGTAGTTGTTCTGCGGCATGTGGGATCTTCCAGGACCAGGGTTTGAACCTGTGTCCCCTTCATTGGCAGGCAGATTCTTAACCACCGTGCCACCAGGGAAGTCCTCTAATTTTTGTATAAGGTGTGAGGTTTAGGTTGAGGTTCTATTTCTGCCTTAGGACTGTTCAGATTATCAATTACACCTTGATTGAGGTTTGGTACTGTGTGGTTTTTGAGGAATTTTTCCACCTCTTTTAAGCTGTCGAATTTATGAGTGTTAAAAAATATTTGTAGTATTCTCTTACTATCCTTTTAATGGCTGCAGGACCTATGATGATATCCTGTTTTATTCCTGATATTGGTGGTTTATGGGGTTGTTTTCTCATCAGTCTACATAAAGGTTTATCAATTTTATTTTATTTTTATTTATTTATTTTGCGGTACGTGGGCCTCTCACTGTTGTGGCCTCTCCCGTTGTGGAGCACGGGCTCCAGACGCACAGGCTCAGTGGCCATGGCTCGAGGGCCCAGCCACTCCATGGCATATGAGATCTTCCCGGACCAGGGCATGAACCCGTGTCCCCTGCATTGGCAGGCAGCCTCTCAACCACTGTGCCACCAGGGAAGCCCTATCAATTTTATTAATTTTGTTCAATGAACCAACATTTTGTTTTATGGATAATCTTTATTGTTTTCCTAAATTCAATTTTATAGAGTTCTGCTCTAATCCTTATTGCTTCCTTCCTTCTCCTTGCTTTGGGTTATTTTGCTCTTCTTATTATAGTTTCTTGAGGTAGGAAGTTAGTTTATTGATTTGAGATCTTTCCTCTTTTTAAATTTTTTTAAATTAATTTTTATTGTTGTATAGTTGCTTTACAATGTTGTGTTAGCTTCTACTTCACAGTAAAATGAATTAGCCATACGTATATCCCCTCCCTTTTGGCTTCCCCTCCCATTTAGGACATGACAGGGCATTAAGTAGAGTTCCCTGTGCTATACAGTATGTTCCCATCAGCTATCTTTTTTATACATAGTATCAGTAGTGTATATGTGTCAATCCCAATCTCCCAATTCTTCTCACCCCACCACTTTCCCCCTTGGTATTCATACATTTTTTTCTCCATGTCTGTATCTCTATTTCTGCCTGGCAAATAAGGTCATTTATACCATTTTTCTAGATTCTCCATATATGCATTAATATATGATATTTGTTTTTCTCTTTCTGACTTACTTCACTCTGTATGATACTCTCTAGGTCCACCCACGTCTCTAAAAATGACCCAATTTTGTTCCTTTTTATGGCTGAGTAATATTCCATTCTACATATATACCATACCTTCCTTATCCACTCCTCTGTTGATGGACATTTAGGTTGCTTCCATGTCCTGGCTATTGTAAATAGTGCTGCTATGAACACTGGGATGCATGAGTCTTTTTGAATTATGGCTTTCTCAGGGTACATGCCCAGTATTGGGATTGCTGGTTCATATGATTGTTCTATTTATAGATTTTTAAGGAACCTCCATACTGTTTTCCATAGTGGTTGTATCAATTTACATTCCCACCAACAGTAAGAGGGCTCACACCCTCTCCAGCATTTCTTATTTTTAGATTTTTTGATGATGACCATTCTGACCAGTGTGAGGTGATACCTCATTGTAGTTTTGATTTGCATTTCTCTACTAATTAGTGATGTTGAGCATCTTTTCATGTACATCTTGACCATCTGTATGTCTTCTTTGGAGAAATGTCTATTTAGGTCTTCCACCCACTTTTTGATTAGATTGTTTGTTTCTTTGATATTGAGCTGCATGAGCTGCTCATATAATTTGGAGATTAATCCTTTGTCAGTTGCTTTGTTTACAAGTATTTTCTCCCATTCTGAGGGTTGTCTTTTCATCTTGTTTATGGTTTCCTTTGCTGTACAAGAGCTTTTAAGTTTAATTAGGTCCCATGTGTTTATTTTAATTTTTATTTTCATTACTGTAGGAGGTGGGTCAAAAAGTTCCTGCTATGATTTATGTCAAAGAGTGTTCTGCCTATGTGTTCCTCAAAGAGTTTTATAGTGTCTGGCCTTAGATTTAGGTCTTTAATCCATTTTGAGTTTATTTTTGTGTATGGTGTTAGGGAGTGTTCCAATATCATTCTTCTACTTGTAGCTGTCCAGTTTTTCCAGCACCACTTATTGAAGAGACTGTCTTTTCTCCATTCTATATTTTTACCTCCTTTGTCATAGATTAGGTGACCAAAGGTGTTTGCGGTTATCTCTGGGGTTTCTATCCTGTTCCATTGATCTATATTTCTGTTTCTGTGCTAGTACCATACTGTCTTGATTACTGTAGCTTTGTAATATATTCTGAAGTCAGGGAGCCTGATTCACCAAGTTCTGGTTTTTTAATCTGAAGATTGCTTTGGCTATTCGGGGTCTGTTGTGTTTCCATACAAATTGTAAAATTTTCTGTTCTAGTTCTGTGAAAATTTCCATTGGTAATTTGATAGGGATTGTATTGAATCTGTAGTTTGCTTTGGGTAGTATAGTCGTTTTCACAAATTGATTCTTTCAATCTAAGAACATGGTATATCTCTCCATCTCTTTGGGTCGTCTTTGATTTCTTTCATCAGTATTTTATAGTTTTTTGTGTACAGGTCTTTTGCCTCCTTAGGTAGGTTTATTCCTAAATACTTTGATATATTCTTTTTGTTGCAATGGTAAATGGGATTGTTTCCTTAATTTCTCTTTCTGATCTTTTGTTGTTAGTGTATAGGAATGAAAGAGATTTCTATGCATTAATTTTGTATCCTGCAACGTTACTAAAATCATTGATTAGCTCTAGTAGTTTTCTGGTGGCATCTGTAGGAATTTTTATGTATAGGATCCCATCATCTGCAAACGTTGAGACTTTTACTTCTTCTTTTCCAATTTGAAGTCCTCTTATTTCTTTTTCTTCTCTGACTGCTGTGGCTAGAACTTCCAAAACTATGTTGAATAAGAGTGGTGAGACAAGTGGTGAGACACCCTTGTCTTTTTCCTGATGTTAGAGGAAATGCTTTCAGTTTTTCAGCATTGAGAATAATGTTTGCTGTGGGTTTGTCATATATGGCCTCTATTATATTGAGGCAGGTTCCTGCTATGCCCACTTTGTGGAGAGTTTTTATCATAAATGGGTGTTGAATTTTGTCCAAAGCTTTTTCTGCATCTACTGAGATCATATAGTTTTTATTCTTCAATTTGTTAATATGGTGTATCACATTGATTGATTTGCATATATTGAAGAATCCTTGCATTCCTGGGATAAACCCCACTTGATCATGGTGTATTATCCTTTTAATGTGTTGTTGGATTCAGTTTGCTAGTATTTTGTTGAGGATTTTTGCATCCTATGTTCATCAGTGATATTGGCCTGTAGTTTTATTTATTTGTGGTATCTTTGTCTGGTTTTGGTATCAGGGTGATGGTGGCTTCATAGAATGAGTTTGGGTGTGTTCCATCCTCTGCAATTTATTGGAAGAGTTTGAGAAGGATAGGTGTTATCTCTTCTCTAAATGTTTGATGAATTGACCTGTGAAGCCATCTGGTCCTGGACTTTTGTTTGTTGGACGATTTTTAATCACAGTTTCAGCTTCATTCCTTATGATTGGTCTGTTCATATTTTCTATTTCTTCCTGGTTCAGTTTTCGAAGGTTGTATTTTTCTAAGAATTTGTCCTTTTCTTCCAGGTGGTCCATTTTATTAGCATATAGTTTATGCTTGTAGTACTCTCTTATGATGTTTTGTATTTCTGTGTTGTCAGTTGTGACTTCTCCTTTTTCACTCCTAATTTTACTGATTTGAGTCCTCTTTTTTTTCTTGATGAGTCTGGCTAAAGGTTTATCAATTTTGTTTATCTTCTCAAAGAACTAGCTTTTGGTCTTACTGATCTTTGCTATTCTTTTCTTCATTTGTATTTTGTTTATTTCTGCTCTTATATTTATGATTTCTTTCCTTCTACTAACTTTGGGTTTTGTTTGTTCTTCTTTCTCTAGTTGCTTTAGGTGTAAGTTTAGGTTGTTTATTTGAGGTTTTTCTTGTTTCTTGAGGTAGGATTGTATTGCTATAAACTTCCCTCTTAGAACTGCTTTGGCTGCATCCCATAGGTTTTGGGTCGTGGTGTTTTCATTGTCATTTTTTTCTAGATATTTTTTGATTTCCCCTTTGATTTCTTCAGCAATCTCTTGGTTCTTTAGTAACGTGTTGTTTAGCCTCCATGTGTTTGTATTTTTACAGTTATTTTCCTGTAATTGATTTATGATCTCCTAGCATTGTGGTTGGAAAAGATTCTTGACATGACTTCAATTTTCTTAAATTTACCAAGGCTTTATTTGTGAGCCAAGATGTGATCTATCCTGAGAATATTCCATGAGCACTTGGGAAGAAAGTGTAATCTTCCGCTTTCAGGTGGAATGTCCTATAAATATCAGTTTATTTGGTCTCTTGTGTCATTTAAAGCTTGTGTTTGGGTCTGGATTATCTGTCCACTGGTGTAAGTGGGATGTTAAAATCCCTCACTATTATTGTGTTACTGTCGATTTCTCCTTTTATGGCTGTTAGCGTTTGCCTTATATATTGAGGTGCTCCTATATTGGGTGTATAGATATTTATAACTGGTATATCTTCTTCTTGGATTAATCCCTTTACCATTATGTAGTGTCCTTCCTTGTCTCTTGTAACAGTCTTTATTTTAAAGTCCATCTTGTCTGGTATGAGTATTGCTACTCCAGCTTTCTTTTGATTCCCATTTGCATGGAATATCTTTTTCCTTCCCCTCACTTTCAGTCTGCATGTGCCCTTAGGCCTGAAGTGGGTCTATTGTAGACAGTGTATACACGGGTCTTGTTTTTTTAATCCATTCAGTTAGTTGTGTCTTTTGGTTGGAACATTTAATCCATTTACATTTATGGTAATTATATATATGTATGTTACTATTACCATTTTCTTAATTGTTTTGCGTGTGTTCTTGTAGGTCCTTTTTTATGTTCTTGTGTTTCTCGCCTAGAGAAGTTCCTTTAGCATTTGTTGTAAAGCTGATCTGGTGGTGCTGAATTCTCTTGGCTTTTGCTTAAAGGTTTTGTTTTCTCTATCAAATCTGAATGAGATCCTCTCTGGGTAGAGTAGTCTTGTTTGTAGCCTTTGCCCTTTCATAACTTTAAATGTCTTGCCACTCCCTTCTGACCTGCAGAGTTTCTGCTGAAAAATTAGCTGATAACATTATGGGGATTCCCTTGTAGGTTATTTGTTTCCCCTTGCTGCTTTTAACTTTTCTTTGTATTTAATTTTTTTACTTTGATTAATATTTGTCTTGGCATGTTTCTCCTTGGGATTATCCTGTATGGAACTCTCTGCACTTCTTGGACTTGACCGACTATTTCCTTTCCCATGTTAGGGAAGTTTTTGAGTATAATCTCTTCAAATATTTTCTCAGGCCGTTTTCCTTTCTCTTCTTTTCTGGGACCCCTATAATTTGAATGTTGGTGCATTTAATGTTTTCCAAGAGGTCTCTGAGACTGTCCTTATTCTTTTCATTCTTTTTCTTTATTCTGCTCCTTGGCAGTTATTTCCACCATTCTATCTTCCAGCTCACTTATTTGTCCTTCTGCCTCAGTTATTCTGCTGTTGATTTCCCCTAGTGTATTCTTCATTTCAGTTATTGTGTGGTTCTTCACTGATTGTTTGTTCTTTAGTTCTTCTAGGTCCTTTTTAATCTTCTTGATCTATGCCTCCATTCTATTTCCAAGATCTTGGATCATCTTTACTGTCATTACTCTGAATTCTTTTTCAGGTAGATTGCCTATTTCCCTATTTCCTCTTCATTTATATGGTCTTGTGGGATTTTATGTTCTTCCTTCATCTGCAACATACTTCTCTGTCATCTCATTTTGTCTAACCTACTGTTTTTATGTTCTTCTTTCCACAGGTTGCAGGGTCTTAGTTCCTCTTGCTTCTGTTGTCTGCTCCCTGGTGAGTGAGGTTGGTCCAGGGGCTTGTGCAGGTTTCTTGGTGGGAAGGCCTGGTGCCTGCGTTATGGTGGGTGGAGTCTTTTCCCTCTGAAGTCCAGGTCCTCACAAGGTGGTGTGTCTTAGGGTGTCTGTGAGCTTAGTACAACTTTAGGCAGCCTGCCTACTGATGGGTCGGGCTGTGTTCCTGTCTTTCTGGTTGTTTGGAGTGAGGTGTCTAGCACTGGAGCCTGCAGGCAGTCCTGTGGGGCTTGGCCTTGGTGTTGATATGGATACTTTTAGGAGCATATATACTGATTAATATTCCCTGACCTGGGAATTCTCTGGTGGTCTCGCATCCTGGAGCCTATGCTCCCACCCCAGAGGCCCAGGCCTGACCCCTGGCGGGGGAACCAAGAGCCCACAAGCCACACAGTGTGACCTGAGAGAAAAGGAAAGAAAAAAAAATGAAAAGAAAACAAACAGATGAACAAAACCCAAGACAAAGAGCAAAAACAGCATCAAACAAACAGCAGCAACAACAACACAGCACACTAACACACACACACACACACTCAGAAAAAGAGAAAAAATTAAAAAAATGTAAGAAAAATTTAAAAAACAAGGGAACAGACCAACAAACAAAAGAATACTAATATGAGAACAGTCAATAAGGGCTAAACTAACAAAAACAAAGAATGAAAAATAAAGCAAAACAGAAAGCAAACAGACAACATAAAAAGTGAAGAAAACATAAAATATACACATAAAAACAATGTAAAGAAGAAAAATAAAATAAAAAATAGATAAGGAAGAAGAAACACAAGGAAATAAACCACAAAGAAACAAAAAGTAAATTAAAAATAGAGAAATAAAAAATTCATATATTGGAAAAAGATTAAAAAGAATAAATACCAAAAATAAAAGGCAAAAAAATAATAAAAGTAACAATGCCAACAACTGAGCAACATAAAACAAACAAAACAAGAATAATAGTAAGAAGAATATTTTCCTGGGGCCTCCTCTGTCAGTGTCCTTGCTCCCACAGTGAGCCAGAGCCAATCCCACCTCCCCAGGAAGCTCCCAATACCTCTAGGTAGTTCTCTGGACCTGCTATGGGCACTGTGGAGCCAGCACAGACTCTGACCTGGCCCGATTCCCACATGCACTTGTCCCCAGAGTCCAGTGCTGCAAAGGCTAGACTGGTTTCAAATGTTGAAACACTTGCTGTCTATTCAGGAATTCCAGAGATGCAGGATTTGTCCAGCCGATCTCAGGGATTTAATCCACAGCTTGTGCCGCTGCATGGAAAGATTTCTGTTCCTCTTCCTTAGGCGCACCACCCCTGGGGCTCAGCTTTGGTTTTTACCCTACCTCTGCGTGTGTGCTGCCCTCAGGCTCTTTTCCTTGTCCAGGTGTCAGGGAGCGAAAGCAGAGGCTGCTTCGGGCACACTTACTCCCTCATGCCGGGGCCTGAGTACTGCAGCCACAATTGGAGTGTCTGCAGTTTTCCTGAGGCCGTGGGTCCAGCAGGTAGTTGGAACAGACTGTGGCTCTGGTGAATGCGAGTGGTGGCGGCCCTGCCCCTCATGCACCTCTCAACAATAGTGACTCCCTTTCTAGGCAGACTAAGCTTCCTCTACAGGCATTCCCGGCCACGTGCCACCTCATTCCCGTCTCCTCTGCTGTATCCACACAGCCCACAGTGTTCCTCTCCCTGAATCCTTTCCCCCAGCCCCATGCTTTAGAATGCAGCCCCCAGCAGCATCGGCAGATTCTTGTCCCAGGCAGGGGTACCCAGGGCTGATTCCCAAGGAGGCTTTGGGATGGGTGGCACTCAGGTCCCCAGAGCCCACATGGGCAGAGGAGACCCTGATCAGAGGGGCGGAGTGGGCTTGCTCAGGTGGGAGCTCCTCCCAGTGCCTGTGGAGGCTGAAGAAGCAGGTGGTTGGGAAAAGGGGTTACAATGGCTCTGCCCCTTGCGTGCCACTCAACACTGATATCTTATTCTTATTTTATGGTATCTCAGGCTTTTTCTGAAGACTTTCCCAGTTGTGGGGCTTCTTACTCCTGTCCCTTCAGTCTGTATTTTCACAGCCAACAGTTGTCCCTTCCCTGGGTCCATGCTCCAAAGCCTACTTTCCAGTGCCCAGCTCCTTTTCACAACTGGCAACTCAATTCGGGAAGGTGCAGAGCTGCAGTGTAGACCCTGCCTGCAGTTCTTAACTTTGTCTTGCCTTCCACAGACCGTGTACTTCATTCTCCTTTGATCCCCATTAAGGTCCTTTTCTGTCCCAGCTGATTTTCCCACTGTGAGTGAGTTTTTCTGAGTCTGGGGACCTCCACTCACCTTCAGCTTCCTGCTGGGGTTGTTGGTCCCTTTTCTGATTCCTTTTTTTTTTTTTTTTTCATTCTTTCGTTTTTTTAGGTGTCCAGAGTCTTCCACTAATGGTCAGCAGGTGCTCTGTGGGAATTGTTCCATCCATAGGTGAATTCCTTCTGTATCCATGAGGAGTGATGAATTCCGTGTCTTCCTATTCCACCACCTTGACTCCTCTCCTTTCCTCTTTTTTAGTGTAAGCACTTAGTATTATGAATTTTCCTCTTGACATTGCTTTAGCAGTATATCACATATTTTGATATGTTGTATTTTCATTTACTTCTATCATCTAAAAAAATTTCCTTTGAAACTTCCTCTTTGACCAATGGATTATTTAGCAGTATGCTGTTTGGTTTCCATGTGTTTGAATATTTTCCTGTTATCTTTCTGTTATTGATTTCTAGTTAGATTGCATTGTGGTCAGAAAATATTCTGCATGATTTTGACTTTTAAAAAATGTTGATGTTTGTTTTGTGGCCCAGGATATGGTCTGTTTTGGTTTATGTTCCATGGTCAATTGAAGAGAATGTGTATTTTGTTATTGTTGGGTGAAGTGTTCTATAAATGCCTATTATAACCTTTTGGTTCATGGTGCTGGTGAGGTCTATATACTTTCTGGTTTTCTGTCTAGTTGTTCTATCAATTGTTGAGAGAGGAGTGTTGAAATCTTCAACTGTAATTGTGGTTTTATCTCTCCTTTCAGTTATGTCATTATTTGCTTTACATATTTTGATGATTTGTTGTTTGTTCATAAAAATTTAGGATTGTTATATCTTCTTGATGGATTGAGGCTTTTATTGTTATGTGATATCTCTTTCTGTCTCTGGTTATATTCCTTGATCTGAAGTTTACCTTATCCAATTTTAATATAGCCACTCCTCCTTTCTTTTGATTAATGATTGCATGGTATATCTTTTTCATTCTTTTACTTTCAACTTATCTATGTCATTGAATTTGAAGTGAGTTTCCTGTAGATAGGATGTAGTTAGGTAAGGTTCTTTTTGTTTGTTTTTTTAATCCACTCTGTCAATCTTTGCCTCTTGATTGATACAGGCAGATCATTTATATTTAAGGTAATATATGTTGGAGCTTAAGCGTGCCATTTTATTGTCTGTTTTCTATTTTTTCCTCTACTTTTTGTTCTTCTGTCTCTATTCTTTCTCTATTCTGTGGCTTAAACATTTTTTTAAGGATTCCATCCTGATTTACATATGGTGTTTTGGAAAGAAATGTTCTCCAAATATATAGTTTCTGTAGTTGCCCTAATTATTACAATATACATATATAGCATATTACATTCTACTGTTATCAACCTTTTACCCCTTCTAGTGAAGTATGGAGACCTCATTTCTATTAGGTCCCTTTATTTTTTCCACTTTTAAATATCATTGTCTTGAGTATCAAATGGTGTTATAATTTTAGTTTCAAGCATCAAATATGACTTCTAAAACTCATGTGAAGAGTCAACCATTATATACTATTATTTCTCCCTTCCATTGTCCTTTCTTCCTGATGCTCCAAATTCCCTTATTCTAGCATATACTTTCTGTTTAAAGAAATTCCTTTGGCCAGTCTTTAAGAGTCTGTCTGTTAGTGACAAATTCTTTAAAGTTTTCCTTCATCTGAGAAGGTCTTTATTTCTCCTTCATTTACAAAGGACAGTTTCACTGTATATGGGATTCTGGGTTGACAGTTCTTTTCTTTCAGCACTTGCAAAATGTGCCACTTTCTCCTGGCCTCCATAGTTTCAGATGATAATTTAATTTGGTGTTCCCCTATAGGTAAGGTGTTTTTTACTGCTTTCAACACTTTTTTCATCATTAGTCTTCAAACATTTAATTGTGATGTGTCTTTCTTTGCATTTATCCAGTTTGGGTTTCACTCAGCTTCTTGAATGTGTAGGTTTGTATATTTTATCAAATTTGGGAAGCTTTTAGATATCATTTCTCTGAATACTGTTTCAGCCCTACCCTCTCTCCTTCTGAAACTCTGATGATACAAATGTTGGATCTTTTGTTACTGTTCCACAGGTCTCTGAGGCTCTGTTCATTCTTATTTATTTATTTTAGTCTATTTTCTCTGTTGTTCAGATTGTGTAAATTCTATCGTCCTCAAGTCCACTGATTCTATCCTCTGTCATCTCCACTCTGTTACTGAGTTTTAAAAATATGTTATTGTATTTTTCAGTTCTACAATTTTCATTTGGCCCTTTTGTACAACTTCTATTTCTTTGGTAGGATTTTCTTTCTTTTTTTTTTTCATTTGTTTCAAGATAATTTGTATTTATTTGCCCATTGACACATTTTTAAGATGGCTGCTTTTAAATCATCTTGATATTGGTGTCAGTTGTCTTTTCTCATTGAAGTTGTGATTTTCCTGGTTCTTGGTATGACAGGTGATTTCAAATTGTATCCCGGACATTTTGTCTGTTATGCTAGGAGACTCTGGGCCCTATTTAAATCTTTTATTTTAGTAGGCAGTCACCTTGTTTAGCTTTAGCACATAGGCCCTGGCCTACCAGGCATTGTAGGTCCATTGATAGTTTTTCAGAACCTTTGTGGTGCTACTTTGATCTGTTCTCAGCCAGAGAAGCCTATTTGTTCTTTGCCCTGAGACACCCCAGGCTGAGTGCTTTTTGTGGTATAGAATCCCTCCCTTCCATGGCTTCTGGCCATCCTAGTGTCTTTGGGTGGTTGGGTGGGGGGGAGTCTTATGCCTGCTGGGGCAAAGATGCTTCCCAGGCTGAACTGCTTGTTGTGACTGAATCCTTTCTGTTATTGCCTGGCCGTTCCAGTATCTCCCAGTGGGGGAGGGAAGTCTCAGGCCTGGCCACTTAGTGTGGCTCAACTCTCCCTTTTGCTGGTGGTGCCTGGCTTACCCAATGGTGTCAGAAGGACTCCCTCTGATCTGGGAAAGGAATGCACATATCTCTGCTGCCTTCGTTTGCTAGGTTGGAAAAGGCCGGGCCTGGCTCTCCTTCTTCTGTTGGCTGAGGGGATGTAAGATGCTCTGTTACTGTGGTTTTTTCCAGTCCTAGGGTTCTGAACCAATTCCCCCGTCTTTTAGGGTTCCCCTTTGGTTGTCCTTTGCATTGTTTCCAGGATATATAGATATACTTAGAGAGAAGGAGCAGGGAGACACAAGTCTATACAATTTTGTTTGGACCACCTTTCAGCCCAACTATTTTTACATTTATCATAGGTTTCTGAATTATTTCTGATACTGAATGATTCTCTTAGAGATATCTAGCTGAGACACAGTAACTTAGCAAAGTTTGTATTGGTCCTCATACATAACTTGTATCTGCTTTATTATGGAAGAGGTATTATCATCATCCCTATTTTAAGATGAAGGTGAAAAAAAAGAGCCTGTGGTCAGAATGAGCTTCTAGCTGAATGTACCTAGAACATAGGGCTATTGTGAGCACTAAATGAAATAAAACTAATAATGCTCTGGTTGCCAGTGCATGCAGGCAACAGTGAGTGCCCAATGTTACTGCTCCCCTTCTACACAGCCTAAATTTTCCCTTAGTTCTTTAAGGTCCCTGAGGACAGGAACAATCTATCTTTTTTTTACCTTTATCCTGGGGTCTAGAATAGTACCTGGCAATAAAAATTAAACTGCCTGACTAGCGTACATATCACTTGTAATATCTCTATCTCTCCCTAGCCATACTCTTTCCCTTTTCTTAATTTTCCTTGAACTCTTTGTGACTCAGTGAATTAGCTCATCTACAGCTTTCCTCCCCCTCTGTTCATTTGCTGTAAGCTTCAAGCAGTAAGCTTCTCTGTGTTCATGTATTTTGATGATTCTCTGCTTCTCAGTCATCTCATTCTTGGGGCAAAGATGTAAAATGTCTTTTTTCTTCTGAAAATTTTAGGCAGTAACCATCAGTTCCTATGACCTGGTAGAGACAGAGTATTTCTTTACAGCAACCATTTTACTGGTCCAGAGTAATGGGCCTACCTCACAAGTACAGGTTTTTAGCTAATTTATTCACTCCTCATAGCAGATCAAGAGGCTGTAAGAAGTTCTAAATTTAATTCCAAGTTACTGTAATCTAAAAATTAAACCTAGATGAGTGAAAACAACTAGCATTTAAATCTTAATGTCTCCCAAACCTGCATCTTCTATTGTCATATAAAATCAAACTCCTGAAAACATATTTACTTTGCCTTAAGAAATTAAATAGGTTAGAAAAACACTCTGAACTATCTACAGATGCACATGCCCTCTGACATTGCACAATGAGAACACACATTGTACAAATTAAGAAACAATATACATCTATTACCACCCTGTGCATATTTCTTTGGGACTTGGAAACAAAATTTTCCAAATTACACCTCAGAGCCTTCTGCCAATTCTACCACATATCTGACATTATACAGAACTAAAGTTTACTCAGTTCCCCTTTTTAAAAATAATACAAATGAAGGATTTATACTCACAGGTGGCTTAGGAACAGAGTAGACTCATACTCGGGGTAGAAAGCACAGAACTCAAGAGTACTCTTCCTTTCAGCAGGAAACTTAGCTTATGAGATATCCTTGTAACCAGACTAGATATTAAAGAAGTTAACATTTTACCCAGCTTTATTATTCATTTTTTTCTTTGTATTGAAATAAACAGTTTGCAAAGACTTCCTCTCAAGTCATTAAAACATGGCCATGTAGGAAAAGATCAGTTAAACACTTACTACCATAATTTGGATTAAGATACATAATATTCTTATTTTCAAAGACAAAATATGCCATTGGTTCAAGGATACATTAGATCCTTTCAATTTGATGCCATGCCATGAAAAGTAGAAAAACACAAAGTGAGATAATTTATTGAATCCAATGTTTTTAGTAGATTAAGCCTCTTCTTTAAAAGCAAAAATCATCTTTATATTTTGCTCAGAGCAAACCATGTTTTTTCTGGACTAAGGTAGTATATTTTTTTGAATCTTCTTGAAATGGTGCTTAAACTTATATAGAGTGAACTTCCATGAACTTTGAGAAGGCAAAGATGCAGCAGTCATGGGAAATAAGAATATTTGATAAGTTTACCTGACTTCATAAGTACTGATGCCTTGTAGTATTTGGATCCAGACATCTTCGGATGTCTGGACGTGTCTCAAGTCAACTGGATACTCTGGTCTGAATGGTTCAAATTTAGACAAGAAAATCTCATACAGTCAATTAAACTGAGTTGATGGTTCTCTGATATGAGAATATAGACTTAATACGTATCTGATTCTAGGAGCGCAGTGTAAATATAATATCTAAGAAAAATGAAGACTTTGTGTATGAAGCATAACTTGTTTGGTAAACAGTAAGATTAGAAAACTATAAAAGAAAAAAACCTCTTTTTCTAGAGAGACTGACCATGGCCTATGACCAAAAGGTCAAAGTTCCAATTCAACATTAATTACATTTTATGAAATTTCCAATGTTAAGCAGAAATTGGGCTCATTAGCTAAAACGAGTCTACAAAGGGCAATATTGCTCTGGTGGGACTGTTAACTCTGAAGAATGGTGTTTTATTTAATAGACAAAATGGACTTCATACATATCCATTATCAGTGCCTTTAAAACCAAACAACTTTAAAATTTAGCAGCAGTTTCTGCAAGTACAAAAATACACATTTATTACATAACATATGGTAGTAAAATTTGTCAAGATATATTATACAAACTCAAAAGCATTTTAGATAAAGCATTGGTCTAATATATTATAGATTGACAGAGTATGATAAAATGACATGTAGTCTGTCTTCAAATCATACAATATAATACTTTACAGCAATATTAACTATTCACATTAAATGTTACAGGAGTATCTAAGGGAACACAGAGAGTAGGAATGGTTATTGAAGAACCTCAGCATCTATTTTCTTCCATGCTTCAAACTGAGTGGATGATTTCCTATCCATCAATATGAAAGCAAAAAGGATAGAACTATTATTTTGTTAAGTAGAGAAGCAATTTCTTCTAGAAAGACACTCCAAGCCATAAGAGCTTCATTCACATCTTGTGGTTCTGCAGTAGTATGCCCTAAGGGTGAGGGGAATCCCTGTTGCCTTTATATATTATACCACAAAAGATGCCTATGGACACTTAGGAGTCTAAATATAGGAGTGGTTAGTTATAAGGTAAAATCTACTTCACATCTGTGACTGAGATGGCCAGTGTCATAAAGGAGCTCTTTGGAGAGAGTTCTAAAAGTTAATTATAATGCTTAGGACAAACAGGGCCATGTCCCCTAGAGGTAGGTAGCACCTAGAGCTAATACTGAAAGGACTTCTTCTATCTTACAGAAAGCATTATTTTTTTTTCTATAACTGCAAAATGCAACCTTTAGGACAACAGTGAAAGAACATTTTGACATGAAAGTTTCTGGGTGGCTGAGAAAAATAATTTGGAATTAAGCAAATTTGTGGGAGGAAGGTCCATCTGAAACTGAACTAAAGAAACAAAATGGGCTCTAAGCAACTTCTTATAAGTAAGTATTTAAAATGAAGGAAGATGCACATTCACTTCTGATTCTACCCCTTCACACTGGCTGGCAAGGCCAAATAATCCATGGAAATAATCCAGGAGAGGTACTGGTATAAACTTTAAGGCAAGAGAGGAGAAATGTCCATGGATATGAAATGAACCAATGGGGTATAAACCATGAATCATTTGGAACAAAGAATATGTAAAAACTTCTGGAGGTAAGAAAATCCAAAGCCGATGACTGTCTGAAAGGAGGCCTGACAGCCACTCTTATGGCTCCTCTATTCTGTGACTCTTTATAACCTGCCAACCTCAAAACTGTTCTCAACTGCCAAGTGACAATTAGAAAAGGGATGATTTACCAGTGATTTTTTCTGGCTGACTAATCTAAGAGGCAAGGAGCAGAAAAACATTTCAACAAAGAGGAGCCATGCTTTGATCACATGTTGGCAATAGCAATCGTGTAATAGAGAAAGGACTGCTGTGGCAGTTTTCTCCTCCACACTAAGACAGCAAACACAGTCAGAAGGTCACCTTGTAACAGGAAAAATGCATTTCTGGAGAATGTTTCTAGCTCAGGCACCTTGCAAGGACATTGAAATGAGCAACCATCTCCTTCTTTCTCCTCACAGTTCTGTGTCCTGGAACCTCTGCAGAGCAATGAAACACTAATGGAAAAGCACAACCAACACAACCAAAGAAACAAAACAAACAAACAAAAACTATTATATCATGGTACTCATGGCTTTTGAATCACTGTAGTTTTCTTCCTCTCTAGTTGCATCAATGGGCTAATACCTGAAATGATGTTGTGAGGGCATGTGACTGACTATAAAATGTCACAGAAATGGCCACTGGTTCAGATTTGGGGAAAAGTTTCAAATAATTTCCTTTATTATTGAACATGTTTTCCTTCTGTAGCTTTGATTAGTGGCATTTTTCTTGCCTACTTATTAAACACATTCCATGGAATGTGGATGGTTTCTCTGAACCCTTCCCTCTCTCTCTACAGTTTCTATTCTTCACTTTTGACTTCCTGGCTTTCTCAGGTTACTAATTTCATCATACATGGCATATTTCCTCTACAGAAGATGCTTTCTCTAGCCCTCTGCTTGTAGCTCTTAAAACGCATGACAGGATCAAACCATGCTCTAATAAGGAAAAGCCTCCCAAACACTTAGGTGACAAAAGTTTTGTCTAAACTTTTTGCCAAATAGTCTCAATAAAGAGAATTCTTTTGTTGTCCTAAGTATTAGCAATGATTATCCTTATGCTACCCATCCCAGGTATTTTACACAAAGAGGTCATAATAATTATCTTTATATCATGATTAGCCCAGTTTCTGTTCTTGTAGACATCAGATTCTTATTGTGGTTAAATGTCTTTGGTCAAATGTCTGTCCTCAACGTCACAAACCACTGTAGGCCCTGAGTCTGGGCTGCACACATGATCCACAGTCAAAGAGCTGGGTGAGGATCTTCCGTGAGGCAGAGTACCAGGAGAACACTGCCCACTAATCTCTCCTTCCTCGGGTGACTTCATACAAAGCCCGAGTCTGTCTTCCACTAGGCTGACTGGAGAGCTACAGTGTTTCTCTGAGTCCTGGCTGGGGTAAGAACTATACCAGCGGGCTGTTTGCACAGCTCCAAGTCCTTCAGCCACCCCTTGGGGCATGTCTTTCTGTCTCTCATGCAGTGCGTTGGCTTCTGGAACACCAGAAGCCTGTGGAGGAGGCTCTGTGTGTCCTTTTAGAGAATCTATTTTATTTTCCTCTGGTCTGGGTGCCCTTGCCTTCTTTTTGAGGGACCAGTTTTTCAAACTGGCTACTCCATTTCTCAACCATGTGCTGGGGTGAAGAGTTACAGAATGCATTTGTGAATGCCACTCTACACTGTCCTTTTTTGTATAAGCCAGGTGGCTGCTGGCCTGCCCTGATGAGGGACCAGGAATTCCAGAAATGAGGCTGGAACTGCTAAAGTCAGAAGAAAGCTCTTCCTGCTTTCTTTGAGCCTGAAAAGTGCAATCTATTGGAGAGGAAGTTTCAGTGGGTGTAAACACGGAGTGTTCAGAAATCTGAGAAAAAACACTGTCTTGGGAGCTCACTGATGAGCCAGATGGAGAAGTGCCTGGGGAGGACAAGCTGGAATAGCTAGTCCTTGAGCAAATGTTTAATCTTGGGGGTAAAACCTTCTCAGTGTTTTGGTTTGTGGCACTAGTCTTGCCCACCTCAATCCCCATGACCAAACTCTGATTAATAAGCTTTTGCCCCTCCATTTGCAAAGACTTGTGCCGCTTGAGATAATCTTCCTCTCCATGCAAGAGACTGGCTTCATAGCTGGCTTTATGTTGTTTCTTTGAATGAATCCCCCTGAGATAGGTCAGTTTGCAGTGTTGGTCATCAATGTTGGGCTCTGAGCATCGCCGGTGTCTCCTTGAACTCTTGAGGGCATCTGTTGTGTGTGGTGGGGAGTATCCAGATGTATGTGTATCAAAGGTCTGGTTCCTGGGATGATCACATGAGGACATGTGACTATAAGATGCCATGGAAATAGCTACTGGCTTGGATTTAGGAAAAAGTTTTACATGATTTCCTTCATTATCAGACAAGCTTTTCTTCTTAACATTTTTATTAGTGGCATTTTTCTTGATATCAGTGCCTACGACTAAACTCTTTTTAAAACATGTCTTACCCTCTTCCTGGAGGGGTTGATTCTGATTCAGATGGCTCTCATCTTTTTTTGAGAGAACTGCATCACAGCTGGACTTGCGTAGCTTTTTCTGATAAAACTCCCTGAGATAGGAAAGCTTTGAATCTAGATAGTCGTAGCTGGGCTCTGAGCAGCGCCGGTGTCGCCTCAAGCTTTTTGGAGCATCTGCTGCAGTTGTGGACAGGTGGCTGGGCGTGCTCATGCCAGAGGGGCCCCTGGCATGATCCTGCAGGGGTTCCTTTGTGTACACTGCAATGTTCACTGGCTTGGATTCAAGAGGCTGTTCCATTTGAATGTCTTCATCTTTAGAATGGTCTAAGTCAAAGTCGCTCAGGGTTAAAAGACCTTCTACCTCAGGCTGGTCGAGGTCATAGTCACTGAGGGTTAACACGGAGTCCATGCTTCTGCTACCCTGACCAAGTTTCTTTACCAAGTCACTACACGGGGCATCAACATCCTCATTCAGCTCATTCTCCAAGCTGTCATAGGAGGAGTCATTCAGTTGGAAGCAAGAGATATCTGTTGAAAAAGCGAATCATGATTATTGTTTTTACTTACCCAACTGTGATGATGTTTAGCTTAATTCTGTTTTCATGCAGATTGTTCAAATTCCTACTCTAAAGAAAGAAAGGATCTTTCACAGTCTTCCCAGTAGTAAGTGCAGAATTAAAAATAAACTGTTGGGGTATAATAGATTTACCTCAGTTCCTGAAGAAATGGGCTTTCCTTAAGTAAGATTTCCTCAAAGCAATGAGGAGATACCAAGAAACAGTTAAAAATATAAAGGAATTTAATGCCAGATATACCCAGGTTCTGAATAAGATATACCCAGGTTCTGAATAAGACTCTTATCTTTTAAATGGATTAGCTGGTGAATATACATAATTAACTCTAGTCTCAGAGATACCATTTACTAACCCTAACAATCTCTATTTCACAAAGATTTTTTACTATCCTTTATTTAATCTTTAATACAACCATCACATTTAGATATTATGGTTTATCCATATTTATAAACGAAGATAATGATTTTCAGTGGCATAGAATAATTGGCCAAAGGTAACATAACTAATAATTTGTGGTACAGGAATTCATAATCTGGAACGTTGAATGTCTTTACCCCTAACACACCCTGGCTTGCCCCATGATGCTAGTTGTTTTTAAAGTGTTTTTGCAGTGCACTAGAATTCTGAGAAGTCTCAGGGACCTCTAGGAGGAAGGTGAGGAGCAAAAAACCCAGGGCTGCCTCTACTGCCTCTGGGCCTTCTACTCCAGTTTCAACCACAGCAGCTGTGTTATTCATATTGGGGTTCCTTGTAAAGTTTTATTTAAAGAAAGGTTAAAAACATCATACCATATAATGCTGCCACTAACAACTTCTTGGAGTTTGGAACCTTGTCTTATACATTTCTTAACCCTACCACAGTGTTAACATACTCTGACCTATTAGCAGGCCTTCTAAGGAAGGAGCAGAAGTCCTAGGCCCACTAACCCAGGTGAGAGGCCCCTTCACCTGAGCTGCTGTGGGCTCCAGGATAACCACTGTCCCAGCTGATCTTCACAGATGTGTGTCTGTTTCCCACAAAAAACAATCCAATTATTCACAATACCTGAGGCATTCTCTCTAGTATCACATCTCACTGAAACCTCTCCCAAGAGGGAAGTGATTTCTTCTCCAAATATCCGACAGCAATTTTCAATCAGAAATTGTATAAGAAGAGAAACCTGTACAAAAAAGGGACAAAAATAGTAGCAGTAGAACTGCTACTTCTCATATAGCATGTCTATAGATCACATTTCATATATGAATCCTGATTCTAACAAAAAATGCAAAAGAATCCTGAGAAAAATTCATGTCTGCTTTAAAAGTATACAATACAGTTTCCTCTAACAAACTATAATACTTTCAAGAGTAGTTTGAGCATAGAAATTAACTTTAATCAGTGGACTAAAGTTATTATTTGTTATTATGTGTGGCCTTGGCTTAATGCTAACATTTTTATGCCAATAGTTCTGTCTTTAAAATTAGAGTAATTTTAAGTATTCTCTATAGGGCATTTGGGGTGAAGAAATAAACCTTCTCATTAAAATTCATGAAGCATCATTAGATGAACATTTATAAAATGCATTTCTTATGTAAAAGGCAGGTGTCATAAGCGTGGGAAGTGGGTAGGTATCCTCTGTGGATTTATTGTGAAGGAGAGAGACAGCTGGAGAGAAAACTTGCATTTTGCCTGACTAGTCTCTTCCCTTAGGCTCCCTAACTGGAGGTGCTTGGGGGAAGAGGTAAGATTTTACTAGGGAGCTTTGTGCCTCCATGGGATATACCGGAACCTTCACATAGTTTTCTTGCCCCAACAGCTGAGGCAAAGGAGCAGGCAGAATGTTGGGAGCAAGGGAAACCGATACCCCCACCCCTGTGCTAACCACCAGGCCCTACACCAGTGTGATTTCAAGTAACTACTGTATGAACTATGTCGATATTATCAACACCTCCATGTTTTAGATGAGGAAACTGTGGATCAATGTAACTAATTTTGCCCAAGATTGTACATCTGGCAAGTGGTAGGGCTGAGAATCCAACCCTGACCTGTCAAATTCCAAAGTCCTTATTTCTTTTTAAAATCATATCAACTGCTTTCTTATAACTCTATGGTTTAAGTCAGTCAGTCATAGTTGGTTTTCCTCCTGAAAGGGAAAAGGGAAGTAATCCAACTGCTATCACTTTTTTGCTCAAGAAATCACCTTTCTACAGTCTACCAGGATAGGATAAAACACTCAATGAACTCAAATTTATAAGGGTATGTACTGAAGTTATTTAAGAAAATATCTTTCAGAATTAATACCCTGAATGTTAGCTTCAAAATGGGGACTTGGTCCCTCACAGCATAAAAATGAAAAACTTCATTACCTTTTTTGTAAATTCGTTTTCTAGTTCTGGACTGGAGGAAGTAGGAGGCCAAAGAATGCTTGGAGCGATGCACACTGCTAAATTAAATGCAGTCATCTGATTGGATGAGGAATGTTGCTCAATGTTGTATAATACCCCAAAAAGATACCTTAGGAGAATAACATTGGCTCTTGGAAGCTGGTCTAATAGCCTAAAGACAGAAAAATGCACTCTTTAAGCAAACATTTCATAGAAAACTTGTATAGCCAGGCAGCCCTTGCTTTTCACAGTTGAGATGTACAGGAAAGTGTGTTAACATGGTACATGCAAAGTGAGGACTGCCTGTACATAGAGAGAAAGTGAGCACTGGAGATTTATTTATTTATTTTGTACACTGCCTTCACAATCCAATGAAAATGTGAAAGAATGCAGAAAAATGGTTCATAAAAAATTGCTGCCTGAAATATTTACCTGAAACTGGTACAATGTGTCTTATGCAAATCCTGTAACATTCCAGAATATTCTCAACCAATACCCCAAAAAACTTTCTGATGAAATTAAACAGTTATACTTAATATGCTCCTTTACTTCCAAGTGGCAACACAAGGATTCTGTCTCTTGGTAAAAACCCAAACTTCAGCTACGAAGACTCCCGGGTCCATTCTGAGAGCTTATGCTCTGCTCCCACAGCTTCCGAGATCAGTTTTGTCCCACATCTCTTTATCTCACTGGTGTTACTTTCACACATAAGTCAAGCTTACGACAGTATTTTTCCTACTGTTCCTATTTTGTAATTGATAAGAAATTTTAAATGAACATTCACTAAAAATGATTTTTACTACCATACAGAAAACATATGTTGATAGTCATGCTTGTTGCTTTTTTCCAGCAAGAATCTGTAACCTGGGGTTACACTGGGTAATCTGACTCCTGTTGCATAAACAGCAGAGAGGTGTTTTTTCGGCACTATGGACTGACAATGAGTACAGTTTTGTAGGGACAAATTATGAAAGATACTTAAATGGACCAAAAGATTACTGAATGTATTCAATGGAAAGTGAGGCACTGTCTACCATACTCTAGGGCAGTGGCCCCCAACCTTTTTGGCACCGGGGACCGGTTTCATGGACAACAATTTTTTCATGGACAGTGGGGTTGGGGGGATGGTTCAGGCGATAATGTGAGCGATGGGGTGCTATGCGGAGAAGCAGAAGAAGCTTCGCTCGCTTACCCGCCGCGCACTTACCTCCTGCTGTGCGGCCTGGTTCCTCACAGGCCGCAGACTGGTACTGGTCCATGGCCCAGGGGTTGGGGACCCTTGCTCTAGGGTATCTGATTCTATGGGGGCCCTAAACCTTTGAGTTATTTTACAACTCTGAAAACTGTAGATTACTGACAGCAGTGCACTTAACACTTGTCCATAGACTGGAAAATTCTGTCTGGTGGAGAGATAAATGGTTTATTTGTACATACACCCCCGTGCCCCAGTAGTAAAAGTCAGTTTTGCATCTACTTGTAAATTCATTTCAGCATTTCTGAGTTAACTATGTAAGTTGTGGTATTGATAGTTTGAAATCTCCTTTGAACTGGCAGTAATATCTTACTAGTTCTCTCATTAATTAATGTTTTAAATAAAATCTTTCACATGTGTTAATTCTGTATTTGTATGAAAGCCATAAGTCTACCCTCTTTAAAAAAAAATCACCCATTTAACAGTTTGTAGAATATAAAGTTTTAGACAATGAGCAACAAAATACAAAATCTGATGTTCACTACCTCTGAATGGTTTCCACCAAACCTTAATGGATGCAGAGATAGAATTTTGTTACATGGCTTTGATTCTGGTGTCTACAACAGTTATACTATTTTCTTCTACTGATAAAAGGTGTCTATCAATAGCAGTGTGTAGATAATAATTTGTATTTGAAAGCTGCTCAAGAAAAACCTGTACTAAACAAGCATAGGCAAATAAATGATATTGGGATTCTTGGGTTTTCAGAGAGCTGGAAGTATTGCTTTTCTTATAATGCAGGAAATATTCAGGAATCAGGATGGTGAGTCCTGCCAGCAACTTACCTTTGCATGAGTACAGACAATGCATTCTTTGCATGAATACAGACAATACACTTTTCTCTCTGTAGTATTCCCACATACCCTTCTCCATATATCTCTTTCACTGATTATACTACACTGTTATTCTTTGTTTCGTCTATTCTATCTATTCAACTAGACTTAGTTCCCTGAGGGGAAGGAATTTTCTCTATGTGAATTCAGTTGCTAAGTGAAGTATATAAGGAATTGTCTGGTTAGTTAAATATTTACCAAAACTAAGATCATAAATTGTAGATTGGGTCTACTGTGTTAGCTATTGGTCTAATGGGTTTCAGCTCCTATCAGATTCAGATATACAGAAGGTGTACAATGGTAGAGTATTCCACGTTAATAAGGTTAGGGGAAAAAAACAATAACAATGACAGTAGCTAGCATAAATCTATTTTTAAACTGGTCCTCATGGATTTGACTTTGATAGTCATATTACATTAATAGACAAACTTATAAAATATAAGTTTTTTAAAAAGTATTTTTGAGAAATGACCAAATTAGAATAATTACCTTTGAACTGCATTTATTTTCTCTTCATCATTTCCTTGATCCATTACACAGACCCAATGATCATAGAGATCTGACGAAAAAGTACTTCCTGGAATATTTCGTAGAAAATCCTTATATAGAGGGAAAAATAAATATTTTAAATTGTTATTCTCATGCTAATTATATATGAGAGATATTACAAAGAAGACACGTTATTGGAAAGTACAGTTAAGGTGTCCCTTCTTTGGAATACACAGAGCTCTGTGCTAGCCCTTCAATGATGTGCACACATAGAAATGCATGCTTTGATATTTTTCTAACAAAAACCAGAGGGAAATTGGATTCTGGACTATAGTGGTAAAGATAATGGACAACCCGTTTGGGATGAAACCTCCTGTGTGTGTACATTTTAGCAAATTAGTATAACACGGCAGGGTCTGGCAAACCATCCTAAATCCTTTTTATTTCACTAGTTAAAAGAAATGCATGAAGATATTTGTGAGATTCATAATGTGGTAATCAGTCATCCAATCATTCTATACATATTTATTCATATATCCCAGGCATTGTTTAAGGTGCTAGGGATAGAGTAGTAAATAAAACCAAGTCCCTGTTATTTTAGAACTTTATATTCCAGTGGCATTGGTGAATAATTCCATCCAGAGGTACTTAGAATTTCTCCTTATATTCCCCATAGAAGGGCTCTCATGTATCATGGGGAGAAAGCACTCCAGGCTATGACTGGGCTCTGGGAGCCTAGGACAGCACCCCATGCCTAATGCACATTAAATAATATGTCCCTGGGGGCTTCCCTTCCCTGGTGGCGCTGTGGTTGGGAGTCCGCCTGCCAATGCAGGGGACACGGGTTCGTGCCCGGGTCCGGGAGGATCCCATATGCCACGGGGCGGCTGGGCCCATGAGCCATGGCCGCTGAGCCTGCGCGTCTGGAGCCTGTGCTCCGCAACAGGAGAGGCCACTACAGTGAGAGGCCCGTGTACCGCAAAAAAAAAAAAAAAAAAAAAAATGTCCCTGGTACGTTATCCTGTCTGGCCTTTGAGAGCCTTTTATTTTGAGGCCACTGGCAGGGCTAGGTGTGGTGAAACCAGACTATGACACAAGTAGAATATAATAAATGGAGTTTGTTGTTTGACATATGTTAATAAAAAGCTTAAAAATGAACTAATTTTGGTCCTCGTCCTATGTTCCTTTCTGATCTAGGCCAATTCTCTCTGCTGCTTTTGGCATGGTTCTAACAAGCCAAGCTTGCAAAGTCTGATCTCCACCTTAGTAAACTTCAGGCAGACAAAACTCAATTTCATATCTAAGCACTGTACCCATGGTTGACTATCCTCCTGCAAGTTCCTGCCTACAACATGGAGATAGGTGAAAGTCTGCAATTGAATAATTTTAATCCTTGCTGGAAAATCGAATCAGCAACTTCATCTATGTGCTTTAAAACGGCAATGCACAACTTGTTGCTTATATGTCATGTTTTTATTACTAAGATGGAAGCTGTGATACCTAAGTGTTACAGTTAGCTAATTAGGTGAGCATGTCCCCCACCAGCTTATTAGCTCCTTCAGGGCAGGATCAGACCCTCACCTTCTACATCATACACCTTAATGCCAAGCACAGTCCCAGACATAGTCGAGGTCATTACTGAAGTGTTGCTATTTGTCATATGGTCAAATATTAGTGAAGGACAAGGGAAGGTCAACTAACTATAACTGAGATTCTAAAATAATTTTTATAAACCTCTTTGTAGTCATGTTACCTATTATTATACATTTGTTTTAGAGTAGTTAACAAGTAGGAAGATGACTGATACAAAGTCTTTCTCTGTTCTATTATATTTTTCAGCAGAAATGTACCTGGATACTTGTGATTCAGATGTGTCATCACAAAAGTTACCTCTTTCTTTTGGGTAAAGCTACCGAATTTTCACAATTTCAGACTAATTTTAGTTGCTGCACCTACTTTAAAAGTCAGAGTCAGAAGAGCCAAAATCTGTTATTTCAAATTGGGGCAGTGACAATGCCTCTCTTTTCAAATCTAAGTGGAAAAAATACTTATGATCTGTTTTGAAGAAAAACATCATTAAATCTTAAAACTTACACTTGAAAGATAATAACTTGTAACATCTCAATGAACTCTCCACAGCTGGAATAACAAGTTGCGAAATAACAACCACCATCGGTCTGAGAAAGGATGTGAGAGCTGGTTCTGAATTACAATCACCAACTCTTAGCACTCAACGGAAAGCCTCCTCCCCTCCAAAACCAGAACCCAAGCCATCAGCAGAATGCCCATATTAATTTGAGATGAGATTCCTAGGATTAAAAATGAACTTTTCCTCAAAGGTCTGATGGATCAAAATTACAGTATCTCAAGCAATTTTCTTCCAATTATAGTTTGAAGGTTAAGCTTATATTTAAACAAAACCAGTATAAGCAAAACATTTAAAGGAAAACTTAAGTATCACTTCCAAATAGTCTTAAAAACAAGAAACAAAACAAAACAAAAGCTCAAAAACTTTCGGCAAAAAGTTTCCCTTTCCTGCAACCACTTGGAAGAAATGAGAGTAAAACACAGTTATATGATTATGAAACTTTAATTAGTTGGAACCCATCTAACCAGACTTTTCAATCATTTGGATTACTTTCTGTCTTTTGTTTATTCCTCTATAAGTACAATTTCTTCAATCTGAAATACAGTTTAACTCTTCTAGAACCATACTTCTTTGTAATAGCCTCAACAATTTAGTACAAAGTTTTAAGAAGCATAGTGCTGTGATGAATAGCATAGTAAGGAAAATTTTCTAAAACATAGGCTTTAACTTCTTAAATTAAGAGATGGGAGAAAGCCTAATTATATGAAAAAAAATTCATCATGCATATATCTGCATGTATGTGGCTAAGCACACCATACATACTTTTATTGTACTCTAGGATTGAAGGGTAATCACAAATCCTGTGTAAAATAAATTAGATGACCCTAGCTCCAATTCTCCAGTTCTTTTGAGTGATACTTTATTGTGAAAGTCCATGTCAGGGATTGTTTAAGAGCAGACATGGCTCTTTTACCAAGAGACATCTGATTGTTCATTAAGTCATGAAGTATGATTCTGTAAGCAACTGACCAGCAGTAGGGATATGGAAGAGTCTTCTTCACCATGTTTTCCTTAATTTGGTTTTTATGCTCCAGGCCCTGGGATGCAGGCTGGGGCACTGTCTCCACCCCTAGCTCTGGTGCATTCCAACCCTGCTGGGAGATGGGAGCCTGATGCTGGTCTGCAGAAGCTATTGCTGAGGCCAAAACCTCTGATAAAGCTGGTTTTGACTCTAGGTTTTCCAAAAATGTGAGGCATTTTCAAGAATGTGAGGAGGAAAACATTTTAGAAGTCTAACTCAAATGTGGATGTGAGTTAAGTAACCACAGGGGTGGGTTCTAGGGTTTTTTTGGCCATAAGTAAGCTTATCTGCCACAAGCATTTTTGCTGCAAAAACTTCTACCAAATAATGAATTGGCTGTAAGGCAATTCTACCATAAAAGGTAAAATAACAAAAAAATAAATGAGGAACATTAAAAAGGATATAATGAAACACGAGAATAACAAAATTAAGGACTTTATTGTGAAATGCAAAATATCTGAACGCATTTAAAATGTGTGTAGATTCATGGCACTACTGCGCAATTAACTGACATTATTTTGTGGGTTGCACTTAAGCACTTGTCTTCCAAGTCTTTCGTTCATAGTATTTTATACATTTTTTTTGCTTGTTGATTCGTCTCTTGTTCAGCATCACACTTTTTCTTTTTTTGCTAAAATTTCTTCCTTCATTAAGAGAGGCACCAGGTTTCAAATACTACGTACTAGGATGCATATTTGTGCCTGAGTGCTTGTGAAAGCCTTCCACACCATTGTATGTTTTTGGCATACTGTCATTTGTCCATTGATAAATGTTCCTAAGTTCTAGGGGAAATGTGCGTTCATGCTATGCCTTCAAGGCCCTTGGCCTCCTTCACCTCCAATGTAGTGTGTTTCAAAATATGAAACCAACTCTTGGGACCAATCATCATCATCTGTCATGATTTTTATATTGTGTATGTCAAAACAAACTGTCAACCAGTTATTTTATTTTTTATGGTAAAGTTGACCTGTGGCCAATGAGTTATGTGACAAAAATATTTGCAGCAAAGAAGCTTACTGTGAAATACCGGACACACATGGGATGAAGGGTGAGAATCTTTAAGAATGCCAAATGTGGTAAGGATTTCATAAAAGAAGGACTGGATGTTGGAGTCATTCCTACTCCAACTTTACTTTTAAAAGGCATTAGGGGGAGACTGTATAAATGAATGGAATTTTCAGTGGTCTCAGTGAGCAATTTTTTGTTTCAGTTGTTAGGCAAATGTTTGTTTACTCTGGTAAACTCTGTTTCAAAGTTTAATAAAAGTTTACTTTTGAAAATTTCGCCTTTATTAGGAAGATAGTGAGATTGTGAGAAAGTCATCAGGATGTTTACTTTGGTAAACATGCTGTGTGTTATGATTATTTTAAATTTTTATTTAATTTTTTTGCATGGGATTGGCAGATGTGAAGATGAGGAGAGTGCTGTGGGATGAAAAAATTTTAAAAAGCCTATCTGACATACCATATCATTAGCAGTGGCTTTTAAATGCCCATGTGACATTGTGAAGTGTTATTTAACACTTTTTAAGATTCTAATTCTATTATGGTCCTTTGCAGATGGGGATAATGTTATAGTGAGAGAAACCAGTTGTCTTTCTCCAGAGCTATGCTGTGGGGCAGATGAAGGGAGAACTTTCCCTACCTTTAAGACAGATGCTATCACGAAAATAGATTCACAGTCTAGTTGTACTTCAGCTCCAGAATTCAGTTTCTCTTTCAGCTCTCTGCAGGATTTCACATTGGCCGACTGTCTGAAGATGCCTTTTGTGAGGGGTCCTTTTTGGTTAAGAAAGAAAAGCATATCCTATGGGGAACAAGGGAAAAAAAATCAAAATGGCGCCTCATGCATAACAAGCAAGGGAACATATATTTGCCCTCTCCAGCTGCCAGAGGCTAGGGTATAACAGGGGGAAGCCCTGAAGGATTGGGGCTAGATGGCCTCCTAGAGATTTAAAGTCAATTTGTTTTCTGCTATCTTTAAATCTCTTTCTCCTATTTATTCTTGCTATATTCAACATCTAAAACACTTTAAACGCTTGCTTTAATGAGACTGTCTTTTTTCAGTGAACCAACAGTCACTTCAAGGTACCTGTTAACTTGTCTCTCTCCTCCCTAACTACTCTTTCCCCATTATTCTCTAATACGGACTCTTTTCCCCTAATATGGAAATGCTCTTGCCAAATTCACTCTCCACTTGCTTGTCTTTCTTTTCATATGACTTTACATTTTATTCTACTTCCTGTATTTACTTCCTTCTTTTAAAATCAGCCTCCAAAATCATCTCTTCCAGGAAGTTTTCTTCATTCCCTTCCATTCCATTCTGTTCAACCTTTCATTTTGCTTTCTTTCTTTCTTTCTGTGTGTCCTCTGCTTGCCATGTAGGAAGAGAATAGGTGTTGGAGACGAGCAACCCATGGGATCTGGAACCTAGCTATGACACATATTTATTGTGTGACCTTTGGTAAACTCGAGGGTTTTTTTTCCTTTAATTTGTAAAGTAGGAATGATGGTGATGATGATGATGATGAAGATGGTAACTACCCTCTAAATCTGTTGTGACGGATAAGCAATAAAGTGGCTAGACTAGTACAATAGATGCACAATACAGGAAAAAAGTGCCAGGCATCTAGCATAGTGCTTGGAGGATAGTGGACACTCAATAAATGTTGCTTAAAAGTGATCATTTACTATATTAACCAGAGACAATAATACTCAGTGGCTTTCATTTGATCTCTTCTACATACAAAAGATAATTAAATGCCAGCAGATGTATCTTTATGCTTAAACACCTGGAATACAAATATAAGATTTAGTATAGAAATATAAGATTTGGTCTCTGTTGCTAAAGTGATTAAATGAGACTTTCTGAACAATGTAGGGTTCAAGAAAGGCTGTGAGAGAAATGTGAGGGCTAATGTGGATTCTCTTTCTACAAAGCAGATTCTAATTTATCTGAGCAGGTTTATGTGGCTTTTCCCTGAAACCAGTAGACTAGATCATCTCTCCCCATTATGTCTGCCTTATGACTCTGCAATAGCTTAATCAGATTTTTATTCTTTGAAGTAATAATAAAGATTCTCAGCCAGAGCCATGGGTGTCTATAATTTTCCATCTGGGGATAGATTTACCTCCCTGACCTCTCCTTTCCTAAACCTACTTTCCTGTTAGTGTTACAGGCCAAAATGAGACTTACCAAGACAGCTTTGGGCAGATTGTCGTTCTCACAGATATTTGGCAGAGAAACCCCAAAGAGCTGTCCTGGCACAGGAGATGTTGGTGACACGGGCAAGTTATCCAGGTGAGTGCTAGAGCCCCGCCAGAAGGCCCAGTTTATGATGGATCTTCTCCTTTTAAATGTCTTCTGACCTGAATCTAAGCAAGAAGTGAGATTATTAGGGAAAATAATTTAATTCACTTAATCTTATTTCTACAGTTCTCATTTTACAGTTCGTTCATTACTATGGCGCAGTAGTTTATAAATTAAGGAAGAATTAAACATTTGGGTTATTCGCCTAACTATCTTGGAGACATCACTGTGCTATTTAGTTAAGTTCTGGCACTAAATTTTCATAGGTAAAAGAAGGGATCCCTTACTGAACTATAACAAATTAAAGCAAAAGGGTTTCATACCAACACATATCCCATTTTGAAGTGGAGACTAAGCATACAAAGAAAGTTGAAGATTAAATTAGATCACAATTAAATAGTGAGAAAAAGAAAGGAAGAAGGAGAAAAGGAGAGAGGAGAGGAGAAGGGGAAGGAGGAAGAGGAGGAGGTAAACAAAGAGGAAGGAGAAGAATTAGGGGAAGAAGAGTTGTCTCTATTAAGGTGCTCTCTAGAAACAAGAATGCTTTATTATCTGATGTTCCACTCTACTACTGAGGATAGAGATATAGGAAACTAGTGTTCTATATTCCCCCCTTTTTTCCAACTGCAAAGACTTTCATGTATCTTTTCGGTTCCTGACTTTAAAAAGCATGTTTAAGGAAGCATGGATGGATACAAACATGAGTGAGACTTGCCCTTGCCATGGTAAAGTTTACAATCTAATGGGGGAACAAGGCTGGTGATGGGGGGGTGAGGGAAAAGCAAGTATATTAATAAATAAAATGTCATAAGGGGGGAACAAAGCATCAAAGGTATTCAGAAGAACAATAAAGCACATCTATCTACCGATTAGGAGTGAGGGAGTGATCCTGGAGTCATGTGCATTTGATGTGAATTTTGAATGAACACAATTTCAATAGGCAGAGGATCTAGCACCACGACTTGCGTGAAGTTAACTACTCAATAAATCATTCTCAAACAGTAATTGAACTGAGGAGACATTTAGGTGGTAAAGATAGTATGAACAAAACAGGCAGAAGTAAGAAAGGTCAACAGTGAATCATGATTTTGTGAGATCATAATTCTAAGACATTTTTGATGTCAGCTGTATCTAATTTTAACATGAAAACTGATTGATTTGCACAGAATTTGATACTTAAAAAGACAGCTCATTAAGGTTCCTTTTGGACCTTTCTGCCGTGTGTCTCCTCTGGCCCTCAACACATACGCACAGGTAACAACTATAAACTCTGGACAAAATTAAAGAAAAATATAAAGGCCTACCTGAAGGCACTAAAGAGTAACCAAAAGAAGATAGACAGTGGAGGTAAAAGTCTAATGCTTGGAAGAAGGGAATGGCATGGCACTGGGTAAGTTTCCTATTTTTACAGCTTTCAGCCAGAGGACGGGCCCCAGGGTGTAGGGGTGACTAAAATTGGGAGAGAAATCTGCACTCTTACTGGCTTGAAAAAACTAGAGAATAGAGATGGAGGTAACCAGAGCAGCTGGGAAGTGAGGGGGGGGGAGCGAATCCCAGAAAGGAGAAAACTGAATAGTGGGAGCCCCAAACATTGTGTATAAATCCTGCCCAAATCTCTGGCTGATGCCCGAAGCATGCACCTGTGTGGGGCAGATTCAAAACAACTTGCAGTTAAGGCTAACAGCGCTGAGATTTGAAAGGCCATAACTCCCAGGTGGTGACCACACAGGGTTAGACTCCATTTTCTCTAGGGACAGTGCATGGGATTAGTCAATACACTTCAGCTGTGTGGTCCTGACATTCAACCAAGATGCCAGAGATGACGTTCAGCTACTCAGCACTCCCTGACAATGGAACAATGAAGGAGATGATCTTTTCAGGGAGGACACGATCGGCAGTGTCAAATGCTCATTTCAAACAAGTGTTTTATACTGTTTATTTCCTTAGCGTAACCAACTTAAACCAAATACTAAAAAAGCCAAATCGTGGGAGGATAATCAAATAAGTAACATTTTACTGAAAAGCCTTCAGACCATCATCCACCCTTGGCTTCCTCAGGATACAGTCAGTGCATCATTAATGTGCATACATCCAGGTGTAAAGGTCTTTGGTTCTGGAGTCAGGAGCCCACTTAGACTCCTGGCTCAAACACTAATTTGTGCACGTTACTTACCCTTTTTCTTCAATTTTAAAATGAGAACATTATCTACACCTCAAAGCCTTATTGAGAGGATTAAATAGGATAGCGTATGAAAAGTGCTACTTTGCTCAGGGCGTATAGGTCATAGCAATCTTGATTAAAGCTCCTCTCCACAAAGAGGACCTCTCCAATCTCCTCTCCACAAAGAGGACCTCCTCCCCACACCCTTTCTCCATCTGTGTAACAGCCTTCAGGAAGTATGCAGACAGGAAGGAATACCAGACTCTGCTTAACTAAAGCACTTCCTTTCTGCCCTGACACTCCCAATCTCCACCATTTTAAAAAACAGAAAAGGAAACTGAACCTTATTCTTAAACCCAGAAGGGGGTTCCTGTAGGCCAGCAATGTCAATCTGTGCAAATGTTTGTTTAATATGTATCTTTATATATGTTGAGTAGTTGTACTCAGTCTGGTTTCCTCACATTTAATCTGGTTTCACTATTTCAAAACCAGATTTATTTGATTTTTTTAGCTTTCACACACTTCTTAGGAAGAATGCTCTATCATAAAGTTATATACCCAGCTATCTGATGAATGTAGACAGAGGATAAAGTAGAAATTGAGTTCTGTACTTTATTATAAATGCTTTCAGCTGCAGCCATGCCTTTTATTATATACAACAGTCAATTTTAGAGTTCATGTTCCCTTTGGGACTGAGAGAAAAAAAATTTCATTAAAGTTTACTTTCTTGCAGAGGTTTTAATGCATAGCTCTTACTTTCTAAATGTCAAAGGCTGATGAAAAAACATGCAATTGTTATAAAAAAGATTAGGATGATGTAAATGCAGAGCAAATGAAATTCATGTACATCCAGCTTTCCTAAACAATTCTGGCAAGATTCAAGCTAGAGTTTCTTCATGCTTAAATTATGGAACTGAATATTAAAAATTGTAATTCTTAAAAGTTTGTGCTTATAGATTATTAAAGAGTAATAAATAACCACAACAAAAACCCCTTAATTAGAAATTTTAGCAAGATGGTGATGTAGGAAGATCTTGAACTCACCTCCTTCCATGGATACACTGTATCTACAGCTATATATGGAACAATTTCCTCTGAATAACCCCTCAAAACTGGCGGAGAGACCCTGTTACATTGGGCAAATGAGAAGGAAACTACATCCTGTTACATTGGGCAAATGAGAAGGAAACTACATCCAAGTGGGTAGAAAAGGCTGAGACACTATCTCACCATAAACCCCACCCCTCGTGCAATGGCCCATAGTCAGGAAGAAACTCAAAACCCAGAGCTTCCCCAGAAGGAGTGAAGGGTTCATACCCCACATAGGTCACCCCAACTTTTAAGATCTGGCATCTGAGGGATGAGCTCCCAAAACATCTCACTTTGAAGACCAACATGTCTCATGCCATGAGACATGTGGGGCTTTGTGGAACTGAGGGAGGGTTCTTTTTTTAAAATTTTTAAAATTTATTTTATTTTTGGCTGCACTGGGTCTTTGTTGCTGTGTGCAGGCTTTTCTCTAGCTGTGGAGAGTGGGGGCTACTGCTGTGCACGGGCTTCTCACTGCAGTGGCTTCTCTTGTTGCGGAGCATGGGCTCTAGGTGCACGGGCTCAGTAGTTGTGGTGCGTGGGCTCTAGAGCACAGGCTCAGTAGTTGTGGTGCATGGGCTTAGTTGCTCTGTGGCATGTGGGATCTTCCTGGTCTAGGGCTTGAACCTGTGTCCCCTGCACTGGCAGGTGGATTCTTAACCACTGCGCCACCAGCGAAGCCCTAAGGGAGGGTTCTTAAAGGGCTTATGCCCAGGCTCACCCACCCCAGAGCTCAGTCCACAAGCAGCCCTTTGAAAAGCACCCAGACTTCATGTGAAAGAGTTTCATTTACTAATTTTAAAGCATTGGTCTAAGGGGCAGGGGTCTGCTGGGATACTCCCCAGGACAGAGGCTGGTGGACACTATCTTCCTACTCTTCTCTGTACTGCTAAAGCCTGCAGGCACCATCTTTTTCCCCCCCTTTCTGGTGGGTGTCATCTTTTACTTTTTCTTCTTTCTTTCCTTTTCCTCCCGTCCTCTTTTTCTTTCTCTTCTTTTCCTTTTTTCAGTGGATGCCACCTTTGTACTCCCCCTCTGCCCCGCTTCAGCTAGTGGGCACCATTTTTGTGCTTTCCCTCTGCTGTGCTCCAGAGTGTCTCTATCTCCTGGAGGGGAGGCTCTACACACCTCTGGTGCACTGGTTTTTACATTTGGTGACACAGTTTTTGCAGCTGTCACCCAGGGAATGCCCCTTGATCACCTGACCAGGGGGGCTTGCATTCCTGGGTCCCACAGGACTGTAACAATTATAGAGACAGTTCTTAGAAGACTACCATCCCTATGATATTGCACAGACAGCAGACTGAAACACACCCCCAGTCTTTTTGTAAAAGTGGCCAATTTGCTCATCCAGGAACTTCAGCCCTGGGGGCAGGCTTCAGGTTTGGCACACACCTAGAGGTTATGGAGGTGCTCTCAAAGAAGGTACCCAGGGGACACCATCTTTTCACTCCCCTATGCATGACTACAGAACAGTGGTATCTCCCAGAAAGGAGTTTATACACCCACTTGGAGTCCCAATTTTTGTGACTGCTGCCAGGGGACACCTCCAGATGGCTTGGCTCTGGGGGCCAGCATGCTTATGCTTGCAGTCCTAGAGGACTGCATATATTTTCATTCTTGAAAAGCTGCTGCCTGAGGACCTGGTTTCCAATCAGCCTGAATAAAAGGTACTGACTGAGCTCTCTCCCCTTTGGGACACTGACTAATCTTGGTACATCCTCAACTACTGGGAGCTATTAAAAATAAAATAGGCTGCTTGGACAATTACAAAGGGTTGAGAGAAAACCAAGAGCTAGGGCAGGGTTGAATAAAAAGGTTCATCTCTTACACAAGGACAATGGTTCAAGACTGGAAGAGGTGGTTGTTTCATGTAATGCATAGAAACCAATATAGAATCAAGCAAAATGAAGAAATAGAGAAATATGTTCTAAATGAAAGAACAAGATAAAAGCTCAGGAAAAAAGTTAACGAAGTGGAGATAAGTAATTTACCTGATAAAAATTTCCAGCAATGGTCATAAAAATGCTCACTGAACTTGGGAGAAGAATGGATGAACACAGTGAGAACTTCAACAGAGACAGAAAATATAAGAAAGTTCCAAACAGAAGTCACAGAACTAAAGAATACCTGAATTGAAAAATACCCAGGGGGAGGGGTCAACAACAGATTGATGAGGCAGAGGAAATGATCAGTGAACCTGAGACAGGGCAAAGAAACTCACCCAATCAGAGAAGCAAAAAGAATGAAAAAAAGTGAAGATAGCTTAAATGGGACAACATCAAATGTATTAAACATCACATTATAGGGGTCCCAGTAAAAGAAAAAAGAGAAAGGGGAAGAAAACTTATTTGAAGAAATAATGGCTGAAAAGTGTTCTAACTTGGGGAAACAGAAATTCAGATCTAGGAAGCCCAGACAGTTCGAAATAGATGAACCCAGAGATCTATACTAAGACACATTATAATGAAAATGTCAAAAGGTAAAGACAAGGAGAGAATCTTAAAAGCTACAAGAGAAAAACAACTTATTACGTATAAGGGAAACCCCATTAGACTATCAGCAGATTTTTCAGCAGAAATGTTAAAGGTCAGAAGGAAATGGCACAATATATTCTAAGTGCTGAAAGACAAAAATTTCCAACCAAGAATACTCTATCTAGCAAAGTTATCATTCAGAATTGAAGGAGAAATAGAGGTTTCCAGACCAGCAAAAGCTAAAGGAGTTCATCACCACTAAACCGGCCTTATAAGAGAAGTTAAAGGCACTTTTTTAAGCTGAAAAGAAAGGGTGCTAATTAATAATATATAAAAGTATAAATCTCACTGGTAAAGATAAATATATGGTAAAGGTAGTGAATTAATTACTTATAAAGCTAATATGAAGGTTAAAAGACAGAAATAGTAAAAAAATAACTGTAACTACAATATTTAAGTAAGGGTAGACAAGATAAAAAGATGTAAAATGTGACATCAGAAAACAAAATGTTGAGGGGGGAGAATAAATATGTAGAGCTTTACAATGTGTTCAAACTTAAGTTGGTATCAACATAAAAATAATGTTACAAATATAAGTTGTTACATGTAATCCTCATGGTAACCAACAAGCAAAAACCTAAAGTAGATACACAAAAGAGAATAACAAAGGAACCTAAGCATATCACTAAAGTTATCAAACCACAAAGGAAGAAAGCAAGAGGAGAAGAAGTGAACAGAGGAACCACAAAACAGCCAGAAAACAACAGAAATGGCAATAACATATCTATCAATAATTACTTTAAATATAAGTGGAGTAATTTCGCCAATCAAAAGACAGAGAGGGACTGAAAGGATAAAAAAACAAGACTCATCTACATGCTGCCTACAAGAGACTCACTTCAGACCTAAGAACATTCACAGACTGAAAATGAAAGGATGGGAAAAGATATTTCATGAAAATGGAAACCAAAAGAAAGCTGGAGTAGCTATATTTATATCAGACAAAATAAACTTTAAAACAAAGACTGTAATAACAGACAAAGAAGGGTATTACATAATGATGTCAATCCAACAACAGGATATAACATTTGAAAATATTTATGCACCCAATGTAGGAGCACCTAAACATATAAAGCAAATGTTAACAGACCTAAAGGTAGAAATAAACAGCAATAAATAATAGTAGGGGACTTTGATAACCCATTTACATAAATGGATAGATCATTCAGACAGAAAACAGTAAGAAAACATCGGCCTTAAATGACAAGTTAAATCAGATGAACTTAAGGTATACATACACACATGCAAAACATTCCATCCAAAAGCAATAGAACATACATTTTTCTCAAATGCACATGGAACATTCTCCAGGATAGATCATATGTTAGGCCACAAAACAAGTCTTAACAAATTTAAGAAGGCTGAAATCATATCAAACATTTCTTCTAACCACAATGGTATGAAACTAGAAATCAATTACACGAGAAAACTGAAATATTCACAAATATGTGGAGATTAAACAACATGCTACCGTTAACAACCTATGGGTCAATGAAAGAATCAAAAGTGAAATAGAAAAATACCTTGAGACAAATGAAAATATTATATACAAAACTTATGGATGCAGCAGAAGTTCTAAGAGAGAAGTTCATATCAATAAATGCCTACTTCAAGAAACAAAAAAACTCAAGTACACAACTTAACTTTACATCTCAAGGAACTAAAAGAACAAACTAAGCCAAAGTTACTAGAAGGAAGGAAATAACAAATATTAGAGCACCAGTAAATGAAATAGAGACTAAAAGACAGTAGAAGAGATCAATGAAACTAAGAGCTGGTTCTTTGAAAAAATGAACAAAATTGATAAACCTTTAGCCAGACTCAATAAGAAAGAGCTAAAATAAATAAAATCAGAAATAAAAGAGATGTTACAACTGATACCACAGAAATATACAGGATCATAAGAGACTACTACGAACAATTATATGCCAACAAATTGGACAACCTAGAAGAAATGGATAAATTCTTAGAAACATACAAACTTCCAAGACTGAATATGAAGCCACAGAAAATCTGAACAGATTGATTATTGATAGGGAGACTGAATCAGTAATTTATAAACTCCCTATAAACAAAAGTCCAGGACCTGACAGCTTCACTGGTAAATTCTACCAAACATTCAAAGAAGAATTAATACCAATGCTTCTCGAAGTCTTCCAAAAAACAGATTCCAAAGTCATTTTACAAGGTCAGCATTACTCTGATACCAAACCAGACAAGGAAACCACAAGAAAAGAAAATTATAGGCCAGTATCTCTGATGAACATATAGGCAAAAATTCTCAACAGAACATCATCAAACTGAATTCAACAATACATTAAAAGAATCATATGTCATGAGCAAGTTGGATTTATTCTAGAGATACAAGGACGGTTCATATTCTGCAAATCAATCAACATGATACACTGCAATAACAAAAAAGAAGATAAAAATCGTATGATCATTTCAATAGATAAAGAAAACACTTAACAAAATTCAACATTCATTTATGATTAAAAACTCTCAAGACAGTGGGAATAGAGGAAATGTAACCCAACATAATAAAGGTCATATATGACAGCTAACATCATACTCAATGGTGAAAAGTCAAAAGCTTTTCCTCTAAGATCAGAAACAAGACAAGGATGCCCACTCTCACCATTTTTATTCAACATAGTATTGGAAGTCCTAGCCAAAACAAGTAGGCAAGAAAAAGAAATAAAATATATCCAAATTGGAAAGGAAAAAGTAAAACTGTCACTATTTGCAGATGACATAATACTATATACAGAAAACTCTAAAGACTTCACCAAAAAAACTTTTAGAACTGCTAAATGAATTCAGTCAATTTGCAAGATATAAGATCAATATATAGATATCTGTTGTGTTTCTATACACTGATAACAAACTATCAGAAAGAGAATTTAAGAAAATAAGCCCATTTATAATTACACCAAAAAGAATAAAATACCTAGGAATAAATTTAACCAAGAAGCTGAAAGACCTGTTCACTGAAAACTATAAGGCACTGATGAAAGAAATTGAAGAAGACACAAATAAATGGAAAGACATTCCATGCTCATGGATTGGGAGAATTAATATTGTTAAGATCTCCATACTATCCAAAGCAGTCGACAGACTCAGTGCAATCCCTATCAAAATTCCAATGGCAGTTTTCACAGTAATAGAACAATTCTAAAATTTGTATAGAACCACAAAAGACCCCAAACAGACAAAGTGATCTTGAGAAGGAAGAACAAAGCTGGAGGCATCATGCTTCCTAATTTCAAACTATATTATAAAGCTATAGTGATCAAAACAGTATGATATTGGCATAAAAACAGATACACAGATCAATGGAACAGAATAGAGAGCCCAGAAATAAACACATGCACTTATGGTCAATTAATTTATGACAAAGGAGCCAAGAACATACAATGAGGAGAGTATAGTTTCTTCAATAAGTGGTATTGGGAAAACTGGACAGCAACATGCAAAACATGTAACTGGACCACACATACAAAAAAATTAACTCAAAATGGATCAAGACTTGAATGTAAGAACTGAAATTATAAAACTCCTAGAAGGAAACATGAGAGTAAGCTACTTGCCACTGGTCTTGGCAATGATTTTTTGGATTTTACACCAAAAACAAAGGCAACAAAATCAAAAATAAACAAAAGACTACATCAAACTAAAAAGCCCCTGCATAGCAAAGGAACCCATCAACAAAATAGAAAATCAATTTACTGAATGGGGGAAAATATTTGCAAATCATGTATCTGATAAGGGGTTAACATCCAAAATATATAAAGAACTCATACAACTCAATAGCCAAAAACCAAACAACCTGATTAAAAAAATGGGCAGAGGACCTGAAAAGACATTTTTCCAAAGAGGAAATGCAGATGGCCAATAGGCATTTGAAAAGATTCTCAACATCGCTAATCATTAGGGAAATGCAAATCAAAACCACAATGAGATATCAACTCACACCTGTTAGAATGGCTATTATCAAAATGACAAAAAATGACAAGTGTTGGTGAAGATGTGGAGAAAGGGAAACCTCATGTGCACTGTTGATGGGAATGTAATTTGGTGCAGCCACTATGGAAAACAGTATGGAGGTTCCTCAAAAAACTAAAAATAGTACAACCATAGGATGCAGCATTTCCATTTCTGGGTAATTATCTGAAGAAAACGAAAACACTAATCTGACATTTAAGACATTTAATGGACAAGTAATGTCAAGCTACTTTTACCCTTCTCCTCCTGTCTAAAGTTAAAACAAGAAGCGAGATCTCCATTTCCATAAAAACTTATAGCAGATGTATTTCCTGGGCTCAAACTACAGTTCCAGCAGTATTTACCAACCTTAATGCAAGTGAAAGGAATTTTCTATGTTTCAAAATCATTTGTGCAACTGAACTGTGCAAAAATAAATTTCCATATTCCAAAATCCTTTAACTTCCACCTAACCTTCAATTGGAAGTGATTAATTTGCAATGAAATGACATGCCAAAAGGTAAATATCAAAGGAGGAATCTAACAAAATTCTACAAATGCCTCCAAAGAGAGGAATATGCTCAATTAAAATTATATGCTTGTAGAATGATATATTAGTATTTGGCAGTACCTATCTGTGTGAAAAGACATTTTCAAAGATCATGAAATATATAAAATCTCATTACAGATCAGAACATTTTGCATTCAATTATTATCATAGGAATACTAATTTTGAACCCCAATTAAGCAAAATGTTATTTCCGAAAAAGAATTCAATTCTTCTCATTAGTATATCTGTATTACATAAAACGGTACTCAATTACTACTACATATTGAACATCATCGGTGAAAAATTTGTGGAAATTTGTTTTCTCTCGTTATGTAAGTACCTAGGTAATAGCCTCAATTTTGTCTGCTGACTTGCAAATTTTACTACCTGGTCCCTTACAGAGAAAGTCTGTTGATCCCTGATCTAAGTCAGTGGTTTCCAAAGCAGTTGTTCACCAAAATCCCCTGTATTAAAAAAATACAAAACTGCTTCATCTGTTAATTTTTTAGCTACACAGGTAGGTTGTCACCATTGGTCTATAGTTACTCCATCCCTGATCCCATTTATCATGAATCATCTTACAGCTGCAACCATTACTATCTTAACTTTTAACAGGGAAAAACAGAGGATTAATATGTAGAGGATGCCTACAATTTAATAAGCAGGTCGTTGACAAAATTGGGTAAAACCCTTAGGATTTTTGATCTCTGATTATTTTGGTCCAATTAATTAAAATACATTTATTTTATTTTATTGACAAGGGACCCAGAGAAACAATTTTGAAAAACAGGAGTATAAAGGTAGAAGAGTAAAATATTATTCTCCTTAGCTTAATTATAAAGGCAACATTCCCTTTATATCTTTAATGAATACTAACAACAGACCTATTAATAAATTAATTCAACAAATATTTATTGGATGCTTTTTTATATATATTCAGACACTGTTCCAGGTGCTGGGAATATAGCAGTAAACAAAATAGACCAAACTCTCTGCCTCACTTTTTAGTGGATGGAAAACTATAACATCTCTATAATACCCCTCCCGAATGGTCCAAAGATGTGAGTAAATAGCCTTAGGGTTCAAAACCTCAATTTACCACTATAGGAGAGAGGAGGACTAGTGCAAATGTAAGATAAGTTTTTATAGCTGGTGTTAGCAAGATTAGGGAGTCCTGACCAATGACTTCAATAAAGGATAAAGTGTGAGGCTAGGTCATCAACAGAAAGTGACAGGGTTGGACATGCATGTGTGGGGCGATGAGTATAAAACAATGGCCACTGTTCAGTGGGTCCCCCAGTTTGTTCAAATTGACATAAGCAGCTACAAAAATTCAGCATCAATTTTCTACTACCCCACTCACACTTTTTGGTGTGATATATTTTCTTCTATTTTCTACACAATCTATTCTCAGACTGAGGGCGTAAAGCTCAAACGGGTTAGGGTAATTAATGATGGTCCTCCTATGTTGAATATCACTTTTATCATTCTGAAGTCTTTATTATGGTGTGGGTAAGGGATGGTTACGTTCACAGGGATCAGAATAGATTAGTAGACAAAGGAGAGATTTCTGTGGAAATCGTCTTAAGCTTAACATACTTACCAGTACCAGGATCCAGGTAGGGCATCAGAGTCTCCTGACACCCATCGCTGACAGCCTCCTTTTTACAATGTGACCATTTAGGGGGAACACACAATGCAATGTATTACAGTACAAAGAAATCATTGAAGCACCTGCAGCACTGCCTGGTGCCTTTGACTCTGCAGTGGGCATAGGTTAAAGGGGAAAGAATAGTGAAGAAAGAAGGAACAGACTCTACTGCAGTCAGTAACTGCTGATTATAAGTCAGTCACTCCTACTGCTGATTTATAAAACCATCTTCTAAAACTCCATCTTTCCTTTCAAAACACAGCAAATTCAAAAGAAAAAATACTTCATCTGGCTGCAAGTTTGGGTCTTTGTTTGTATAAAGGCAAAGAACTTTGAAAACTTTGCTTTCAGGAATGAAAAGTTTTGCTAAAAAAGGCTCTATGAGGGAGGAGAAAACTCACCACTCAGCTGCTGGGCCACAGCCAGGCGGCTGGGCTTCAGGATGAACTGGCATTGCATCTCTCGGGGCAGCTGTTCCATGAGGAAGGGCTCTTGGAAGTTGGAAGGTGTGGGGGAATCCTTTGATCCCTGCGTCAGGAGTGTAGTGTCTCGAAGATGGCTCATTTTAATTCCATAGGGATATTCATGCCCTACACAGAGAAAAAATCTGAACATAGACTTTAGGCTGACTGACACCAAGAGCGTGTGTGCTACATACTGGAATGTACTGCAATTTGCTCCTGGGACTTTTGGTATAAAGAATCCTTTTTTTGACTTAATGATCACCATGCACACTCTTACAGTTGGAGACCAGTGCATAATGCAGCAGCCCAACCAGAGTAGTCTCTTTTTTTTTTGGAGAGGGGAGAAAAAAAAATCAAAGGGGAAAAAAAATCTTTAAAGAATATCTTGTTTGGGAATGCACAGATTGTCTTTAAGTTGCATAATGTTGACTTTTTCTATGTTCACATCTGAGAGTATTTAAAGGTATTCTAGTTTCTCCTTTGACACTAACTATATCTGCAAATCTTCAGCCAATCCTTGACCTCTGATTTAAAATATTTACCCTATCTACACACAGCATTATAAGGATCAAATAAGTAAACATTAGCAGTTAATATTATTTAAATAATAAGGGCAGAAAACTATATATTTCAAGCATCACTATTATTACTATTATTCAACACAAGATATCTTTCTGAAAAAGACATTTTATACTGTTTACTAGTTATATAATTAGAGTTACTCAAGACTCATTAGGACTGGTTTGTTTGATTTACGCTTCTCTCCCACCACTGTCCTCTGAGGTTGTTATTCATAAGCAATAATTAGAAGGAAGACTGCAGGGTATCAGAAAAAGAGACAAGATTCAAAAAGGAATTTTCAAACTAGAAAAACTAAACCCTGGACATCTGACTGCAACATGATTTTTTGCTCTTTAGTACTCTTAAGTAATTCTATTTTTTAAATTAATCCTCACGTACCATTATGCCATAGACTTAGTTTACGTTTTAAAGAGGGTAAATTCTCTTCTATTCCTGATTTATCACTGAATGTAATTCAGTGAACTCTTCCATTTCCTTTCCATCTGGCATAGGCATACAATGTCAATGTTCCATTAACATCAAGTACTACAGCAACTTTCAGGGATTAAGGCAAAAAAGGACTTCTATGACAGCAATAAAGCAAAATCAATTTATCAAAATAGCCAATAGCTAATCTACAACTGAAGTTTACAAGGCATGTTAAAATATGCAATGGAGAATTGTTGCTAAGTAACAATCATGTCCCGTGTCCCATGTATTTTTTTAGTGAGAGTTAGAAAAGAGCTTGAAGCTGTTTAAGTCTGAGAGTTACCATCTATATAGTTTTAATTAAATTAATATATTTTATTAAAACAATTATTTTATGTACTCATTCGGTTTTTAAACACAGCTTTAATTGTTGCTCATTGACTTTTACAAAAATGACAACATTAAGAAACTGGAAATGCAGTGAATTTTGTCCCCAGCCATGTGCACAATGACTTGCTTTACTTTAAGTCTGAGAATATACATTTCATAGAACAGTTTGGTTTTAGATTATTCAGATTATTTGAAACCTGAATTACACAGTAGTGATCTCACAGGTAAATGAAAGGATTCCATGAGATAACTCATATGATATACTTTGCCCAATTCTGGCAGGATAGTAAGCATTTAAAAATTATTAACAGAAATCATCATCATCACCATCAATCATCAATGTCATCATCTCAAGATCTGCTACAGATACTGTCCCTTATTGTAATTGGTTTATTTCTGTTAACCACACTGAAGGGCCTCACTGATCAAGAATATTTTTTAGCTAAATGATTTAAATAAGGTGAAGATGTAACCTATTTACCAATAATTCTTCAAAACAAATGCTGGAAAATTTGGCTACAGAAGTAGCAAAGTAGTTAGTAAAGTAGTAGTTATTGCTAAGTTAGTCAGTGAAGACTAAGAATCTAAATGGTTTAATTTCATTGTCTTTATGATGGCTAGGAAAGTGCTGGGCACAGGGCAGGTGTTAAATACTCACTGATATTGATAGATTGAGGCATGATTGGATTATAGATAGTCTTCCATAGAGACAAGTAGTAAGTAGGAAAGGAAACAGGGAATTCAAAAACTAAATATGAAAAATAAATATATAGGGAAAAAGGAATACCAATACATATTGCTTTATTTTGGAAAAAAAATTAAAAAGGTTGACAAGATAGTACTTCTGTAAAGTGAAAAAAAAAAGAAGAAAATTTACATTTCTCTTCCCAACTATACCATTAGCTTCTTGAATGAAGAGATATTATTTGTCTGGCACACAGGAAATATTTGATATTTATTAAATTAATATATGAATATTATAGAAGATTAATATTTAATAGTATTGAAATTTAGGACCATATGACCAATTCTCTGAGACATTTAGAATTATAATTAAAACACAATCAATCCTATCTTATATTTTCATAGAAACTTACCAATAAGTGGGTATGGTGCCTCTTCTTTGCCAGAATTGACCCATAACTGGTACTCTCTCTCAGAGCCCTTGGAGATAAAAGAATTAACAATAATTCTTTCACATTTGGTAAATGAATGAGGATACTTATTTTTTTGGTAATTTTATGTTTTGCAAAAAAGAAAGAACAGAGACAATATAAATGCTTTTCAGGTTCATGGGGTGGATATGGCCTTTGAAGATGGCAGTGCTGATTCCTACAAACCGTCTCTCCCTCTCTAATCCCCAACAGAGGACTAAGGAACCCTGCCCTTTTTCCCTAGGGATGACTAGGGATCCATGAACTGCAATAGAATCAGGCCCTCACTATTATGGGTAGCCCACAGAATATGAAATCATATATATGCCTTTTTACAAAGTAAGCAGAAACTTCCTGGTTTTCTAAAAGGTAAATCTATCTTCTTCAGAGTCCTGCCTTCTGCTATCTCTAAACTTCTCAGAGAATATTGGACTTAATCTCCAACATGTCCCTGCGAAGACAACCTTGTTATCCAGAAAGCCACTACACTGCTGTGTCTGTGATGAAAAAGTAAAGTCTCAAAGGCTGATTATTAGCTTAGCTGCTTCTGAGCGGAAGAAGAATGACCAACGGGCTTTGAGGAGAGGAGACAGGTAGCTGGCACAATCCACACTGGCTTTATTTTGGGCAAGTCCAGGCCTAGGGACAGAAAGGACAAGAACTCTGTCTAGAGAATAGGCCCAGTTATGGGGAACAATGAAACTGTTCACTAGCAGAACTACAACCCAGCAATACTGAAACTCCCACTTGAAAGAAATAATACTAAATTATACAAACTTTGCTGTACCCTCTAGAAGATAAAGCAAAAATGTTTTAAATGAAATTACAACAGACTGATAATATTTAATATTCTTGCCTTTATCTTCTGATTAAAAATCAGGACCCTGACCTTAAAATGGAGGGTCCTGGCTAGGAGATTACCCCTCCCAATACCCTCCCCTACTCTGTCACTTCCTTCACTATCCCCTAGTCAAAAAATTTGTATTGCAAAAGGAAGAGCAATCTAACAATGATCATTTCGTTTTTTTTGGTAGTGTCTGAAAACACCTTAATAATCCCTTAGAACAGTACAACCAAACAGCCTCAATTCCTAACTATATTGAACAGAAATATTTTTGGTATGATGAGATTGATCACTTTATCCAAAAGGAAAGCATAAATAAGAAAATGAGTCATGTCATTAATTAATCTCTCTTCCTTCCCTTAAACTACTCATTCTCTTCCAATGTATAATTATATAAGCTTAGAAATCAACGCAGAGGTGCCTGCTTTATTCAGTGCATATATATTTATTTACATCTTAAATATATTATTAAATTTCACTAAAATAAATCAGATCTATTATTCTAAATTGTGGTTGCCCTGAGTTCTTAAGGGCTTATAATAGCAATGTGTAAAAGCAATCTGAAATACAGTTAAGACTATGGCATATCTTACATATATGTTATGTCACATCTTAGTAACACCATGTTTTCATACTTATAGAGAATCTCACTCAAGAAATGGTGTTGTTCAAGTTCTTCCTTTAGTTCCATCCTTCTGAAAGTCATTCCCTTTAATACAAGTACCTACTGTGTGGTTTTTATATACTGGTAGGGAGGACATGAGAACTTTCTGATCCTTTTTCCCTACCTCATCCTCAAACATTCCAATCTTCCCTATTAATAAAATTTCGAAAACTCATCATTGCCCCATGAAACAGAAAGAAGCAGAAGCTAAAAGCAAAACTGGGGAAAATGTGGTGTCCATACTAAAAATCTTTAAATCTATGATCTAATTCAAAGCTTACTTTTAAATTTACAGATTCAATAGGAGGTACCATCTACCTTATCCTCTGGACCTGCAGCTAGTGAATATGGTTATTAGCTATATGTTCTTTATGTAAAAATTCTACTGTAGAGTAGATCCTTCAGAATTCATCATCCTAAGACTGATTGACTCTTGGGATAAGTGAATAATTAGGTAAGGAGGAAGAACCAGGAGAGGAGATAGGGAAAGAATAGTCATATAGTGACAAGTGAGAAGGGGGGAAGGAGGTTGAAAGGAGAATTTTATGCCAAAAAACTCCCTAACTGTATATGTATAGGATATAAAATTAAAATGCATATTATTATCTCTCTAAAAGTATAGTCTAATCTTATTATGCTTTTCAGTTCACACAGGTTATAAAATGGGAGTGGAAGAAGAGCACTCAATATTAAGCTAATATTAAGACTTTACTGTCCTAGGCAAAAGACCTGTACTCTGAAAATTATAAAACATTAATAAAAGAAACCAAACATAAGGCAAATAAATGGAAAGATAACTCATGTTCACTGATTGGAAGGATTAATATTGTTAAAATGTCCATACTACCTAAAGCAACTGACATTTAATACAATCCCTATCAAAATACCCATGACATTTTTCACAGAACTAGAACAAATAATCCTAAAATTTGTATGGAACCATGAAAGACCCCAAATAGCCAAAGCATTCTTGAGAAAAAAGAACGAAGCTGGAGGTATCAAGCTCCCTAGCTTCAAATGATACTACAAAGCTACAGCAATCAAAACAGTATGATACTGGCACAAAAACAGACACAATGTAACAGAATAGAGAACCCAGAAGTAAACCCACATGAATATGGTCAATTAATCTACAACAAAGTAGGAAAAAATATACAATGGAGAAAATAAAGTCTCTTCAATAGTGGTATTGGGAAAACCAGACAGCTGCACATAAAAACTGAAATTAGAATATTTCCCCTACCATGTACAAAAATAAAGTCAAAATGGATTAAAGGCCTAAATGTTAAGACTGGAAACCATAAAACTCCTAGAAGAGAACACAGGCAGAACACTTTTTTTTTTTAACATCTTTATAGAACACTTTTTGACATAAACAGTAACAATATTTTTTTTTGCATGTATCTTCCAAGGCAAATCAAATAAAAGCAAAAATAAAGAAATGAGATGTAATTAAAGTAAAAGATTTTACATAGCAAAGGAGACCACTGACAAAACAAGAAGACAACCTACAGAATGGGAGAAGATATTTGCAAATGATATGACCAACAAGGGGTTAATATTCAAAATGTTTAAACAGCTCATACAACTCAATATCAAAAAAACAAACAATCCAATCCCAAAATGGCAGAAGACATGGATAGATATTTTTCCAAAGATGACTTACAGATGGCTAGCTAATAGGCACATGAAAAGGTGCTCAACATCGCTAATTATCAGAGAAATGCAAATCAAAACAATGAGATATTACCTCACACCTTTAAGAATGGCTATCATCAAAACAACCACAAGTAACAAATATTTTCAAGAATGTAGATAAAAGGGAACATTTGTACACTGTTGGTGAGAATGTAAATTGGTACAGCCCTTGTGGAAAATAGTATGGAGGTTCCTCAAAAAACTAAAAATAGAATTACCATAAGATCCAGCCATTCCACTCCTGGGAATATATCCAAAGAAAACAAAAACACTAATTTGAAAAGACACACACACCCCAATGTTCACAGTGGCATTATTTATAATATCCAAGATACTGAAGCAACCCAAGTGTTGGTCAACAGATAAATGGATGAAGAATATGTGGGGGGTGTGTGTGTGTGTGTGTGTGTGTGTGTGTGTGTGTAGTGGAATACTACTCAGCCATAAATAAGAATGAAAATTCTGTCATTTGCAACAACATGGATAGATTAGAGAAAGACAAATACTGTATATATTCATTTATATGTAGATTTTAAAAATAAAACAAACAAACAGATATAACAAAACAGAAACAGACATACAGAGAACTAGTGTTACCAATGAGTTGTAGGGTAGGAGGATGGGCAAGATAGGTGAAGGGGATTATGAGGTATAAACTACTAGGTATAAAATAAATAAGATACATGGATGTAATGTACAGCACAGGGAATATAGCCTATATATATATATATTTTTTGGCGGTACGCGGGCCTCTCACTGTTGTGGCTTCTCCCGTTGTGGAGCACAGGCTCCGGACATGCAGGCCCAGCGGCCATGGCTCACAGACCCAGCCGCTCCGCGGCATGTGGGATCTTCCCGGACCGGGGCACGAACCCGCGTCCCCTGCATCGGCAGGCGGACCCTCAACCACTGCGCCACCAGGGAAGCCCCGTAGCCAATACTTTATAGTAACTTTATATGCAGTATAATCTATAAAAACATCAAATCACTATGTTGTACACCTGAAACTATTAGGTTGGCCAAAAAGTTAGTTTGGGTTTTACCATACGATGTTACTTAAAAAACCAAACACACATTTTGGCCAACCCAACAATGTTGTAATTCAACTACACTTCAATTAAAAACAAAACAAAACAGGGCTTCCCTAGTAGCGCAGTGGTTGAGAGTCTGCCTGCCGATGCAGGGGACACGGGTTCGTGCCCCGGTCCGGGAAGATCCCACATGCCGCGGAGCGGCTACGCCCGTGAGCCATGGCCGCTGAGCCTGCGCGTCTGGACCCTGTGCTCCGCAACGGGAGAGGCCACAACAGTGAGAGGCCCGCGTACCGCAAAAACAAACAAACAAAACAAAACAAAACCCTCAAAAAGAATAAAAAACTTTACTGTCCTTATTTTCTACATTTCTGGGGACAAAATATGACTGGTATCTCTAATAATCAGCTGTCTTATGATGGAAGGGATAATATTTATAAGAATCAAAGTATCAAAGTTTGTTTTTAATTAAGAATATCTAGCAGAGTAACTTACAGTTATCCCTAGCATTGGCAGTGACATGTTGATAACTTCATTTGCTGTATCTGAATTCGTTACTGTTATAGTTTTAGACTGTGGAAAAAAAAGAAATATAGCTATAAATAAAGAATTTTAAAACAGGTGAACAAATAATTATTGTCAAGTGATTATCCACAGGCAAATCCTGATTTCAAGTGTTGACAGAGTAAAGCACAACTTAAGTAGAACACAAACCCTTGATAATTTACTTTCATTCCATATTATGCCTTTTAATAAAACATCTCTTCCTCTTAAAATAAAGAATATATGACTCAAAAATATAAGAACTTAAGCCAGAAATAAAAAGAACAAATATATTTCAGAGAGACAGGACCACCCTCCCAATCAAACAAACAAAAATAATCAGTGAGGTTGGTCCTCTGCATCATGTCCATGACTATTTCCATTAAGCATTGTGCAGTAAAAAAGGGAGAGCATTAGATTACTTTCTATTTCTTTCTGAGTACTGTTTTCACAGTGTGGGTTTTCATTTCTTTGTATGGTAAAGTCAGTTCAGGTAAAATCAGAGTAAGAAATGGTTACAAAAGACATCTTTAAAAAAAACCCACTATTTATTGAGCACTTTCTGTATGTCAGGCACTGTGGCTGCTGAGATTTTCGTTGTTGAAATCTTTAGAGGCCTTAAAACCAATGGGCCTAGCAAACAAATTGAAAATTTTAGAAAGCTCAATTCTGTTACCAACTCTGCCACTGAATAGGGTATCTATAATAGCCCTATGCTAAATGCTAAACCACATTGAGAAATTACTATCTAAAAATAAAGAGTTCACAAGAAAGAGAAATGGAATTAACGAGATTCCGAGATATATATAGAGTTCACTGAACTCTAAATAGACATTATTTAAATATAAGACAATGCTATGCTATCAAAAAAGAAATATTAGGAGTTTAGGATTGACATGTACACACTGCTCTATTTAAAACAGATAACCAACAAGGACCTACTGTATAGCACAAGGAACTCTGTTCAATACTCTGTAATAACCTAAATGAAAAAAGAATTTGAAAAAGTATAGATACATGTATATGTACTGTGTAACTGAATCACTTTGCTGTACACCTGAAACTAACACAACATTGTTAATCAACTATACTCCAATATAAAATAAAAATTAAAAAAAGAAATATTTACTATGCACATAGGGTAGATTTTACATATTATAATTATTGGATAAATGAGCAATTAGTGCTGTGTCCCTGATAAGGCTTAAATGGCACAAATAAGTAACATAAATGGAAACAAAATGATCTAAAAATAAAGCTAAGTGAAATCTACTGATAACTCATCACTTATCTCTCCATTACAGTATTTATTCTCTATAAGCCTACTACTTAACATGACAAATTGCCCCAAGTTTGTTAACTGATTTCAAATGGTGTTCCTTATAGCTCCAAGGATTAAGCAAAAGTATCTCAGAAATGAACAGGGAAGGCTCAGTGTTTGTCTTCTACCAGAATGGCAGAGATGTTTTACATACTGGGCTTTAAGTTGAGATAGAATACAATGAAAGGCTTCTGCTTTTTTCTTTTGAGTCTGAAAACCCTTTCATTTAATTTAAAGAAACACTCTATAAAGTCTTTTGTAAAGTGAAGGATCTATCCTGTGATACTAATAATCACTCCCAATGTACCTGGTTTCTAAGATAATGATTTTTCTTAATATTAGGTATATATGTTCAAAATAATAATTATAGGATGTGTTTTTTTTTTTTCCTGCATGTCTCTCGGGTAGACAAAACAAATGAATTTTAGCAGATAAGTGTTCTTTGCCTAGTAAACAAATAAAATAAAGAGACAAAACTGAGAATGTGGCTATTTGTTTTCCCATATTAGCAGAATTCACTAACAGGTTGTGCATAATCAGAGGCCAAGGACAAAGAATGCTTCTCATACATGCACTGCTATTTGGGGGGAATCACTCTGCAAGCAGGGCTCCCTGAAAGGAGACTCTTGCCACGAAACAACTTCAGAGAGCAAAGGACAGTGTGTCATATCATCATGGACTTTAACCAGGGTACTAGTGATAAAACAGAGCACCCAATTCAACCAAATCTCGTCTTCTTTTCCAAAACCAGTCCCTTCTCAAGCACACACTTTCCATACACTGAAAGTGTTGGAAAAAATTCAAGGGTTTTTCCATGAAAATCCTGAATGTAACCAACTGCCATAACAACTGAATGAAAGCTGGCAGAAAAACAGTGGTGATTTTTTCCTCTTTACTTTGCTACAGAAGATGTCTGTAGTCTCATAGCATACACATTTGAGCATTTCCCTCAGGCAATGACATCTAGCACTCATGTCAGAACATTTGTATGACTTTTGCCCAAAATATAACTGTTTTGTACTACATATTTTTCCACACACAAAACTATCCTGTGTGATCTAGGGCTGCTATGAAGTGTGGCAAACCACAGTATCATAAAAATATTCATTTCCATTTTGTGTATCATTAATAACATCTTGGCATGATATTTCAGCCATAAAATTCCGCACAATAACTAGGGCTAAACAAACTTAATTTTTATTGACCAAAATGATAAAAACCATGAGGTAGAATATGCTGATCCATTAAAAATGTTATCTTTCCCAGCTCATCCATTTATTAACCTGAGGAATTCAATACTTTAAAACTCAAAGAATGAAGAACTTTCCAAAACCCACTCTCTACTTAAGAAGTGACAAGTTGGAAAAACTTGCTTAATACTAATAGGAAATATCTCCTTGTGGAAATGTCTTTACTACAAGCCTCTGCAGCTGCTACTGAAAGGATCCAGAGAAACATTAATGCCAGAGGGAGGAAAGAGACATCTGACAGGCAATATTCTTTCCAAGTGTAAATGTTAAATACTGTAATTAATATGAATTTCTCTTGCTTCATTTTCTCTAGGGTTACTTTTCATATGAACAAAGATACACAGATACCCCAGGAAATGCACTTTCTCATAATGGTGTTTCTAAATGCCTACCTTCCACAGCACATACACAGACTGTCTGCCTGCCTGTCTCTCTTTTTATCCACGGTGTTCTGCCTTATGCAGGGACTTGGAATTTAATTTTCTGGCTTAGAAACACTTACATAGGCACAATTCCCAATGTCCTTGGCGAAGATTTTGAGGGGAATGCTCTTCGGGTAGTCCTTCTCTTTCTCTAGATTGATGTATCTAATCAAATGCAACAACAACCCAAAACAACACTGAGTCAGATGGATTTTGCCAATGGCTTATTTTTAAATCAATCTATTTTGCTAATATTTTCAATATACTTATATGCTATTTTTAAAAAGACAGATGGAGAGACTCAGCAAAGTCAGATTACATTATGGGTTGGAAGAGAATTTTAAAAAATTCTCAGGACATTAGGCATGGGCACAAAAAAGAAGAGGAGATCCATTTCAACTGAGGCTTGAGAAGTATAGTCAGGTTAAGGCACCTCTGGATGGTGTTTTATCCTCAAAGCTTCCCTACCTTCTCTGGACAGGCCCAGAAACTTAGTGATAAGTACAGGAGCATACATAATACTTTACTAGACCAAATCAAAACAATGGCCTTTTATTTCTCATTGAGCTCTCCAGTGCAGTATATATCTTGGTCGTCTCCATGCTTGGGAAGGGAGAGCAGGGAAGGACTATGGGAATAAGAGATGAATCTCAATTGACCATTTTAGTCTTAATGCTCAAAGGTAGGGAAAATAATTGAATTTTGAGGTCCTCAGCAGAAAACCTCCATGTATGGAAACTTAATACATGCTTTGAGGAAACTGTTAGCTCCACATGGTAGGTTGGAGACACTGAAAGAGATGGGAGAGATTACTGACTAATTTCTGTCTAGAATGATCTAACCAGACCTCAGTGTTCTCCTTCCTAGTAAGAAAGAAATACACGTAATAACAGAACATTATTTATAGGAAGTAGTTGCTAGTGTACAGTCTAAACAGTTTATTTTGAGGCAAATGAACAATTTCTACTAAGGCAAAGGGGGTTAGTTTGGGGCACATCCCTGCAGAGAAAAATTTAATTCATTCAGCTACAACTTAAAGATTTATATATATATATATATATATATATATATATATATATATATATATATACACACACACATACATATATACTGGAAAAAATACCTCTGAAGGAGAGAGAGCCATCTGTCCTTCTGTTCTGGAGAACTACAATCAAAGAAAATGGGAGACAAAATTAAACCACATAAAAAACTTATTTCTAACAAATTAAGATTGTCAGTCCAAACGAAATATCAACAACCTGTTGTTATTGATGTGGGTGCACACAACTGTAACCCTGGCATGACTGTGTTCTGAAGAACCCTGAAGTGAAAATGCCCATTAGGCAGAACTACACAGTTAAGCGTAGTTTTATTAAAACCTCTTGGACAGATCCAAGACAGACCCACTTTCTTACTTTATGGCTCTTTTACAAGTGGTATCCTGATAGTGGAAAGAGTACTTGATTTGGAATCCAAACACCTTGTTTCAAAAATATATGCAAGATATATCATCATGGGCAAATCACTTAACATCGTTAAGCTTTGATTTCCACATCTGTAAAACTGGGCTAATTATCTCAGAGTGTTTTTGTAGTTTTAAGTGCCATGCAAATAGAAAATATGCTTCATCTGAGATTAAAGAGGTTAAGGAGAAATCTGGCACATCGATGGAAATATCTTGGCCCAGAAACCAGTTGGTTGTCAGGAAAAGAAACACTTATTTCTCTATACATATGGCAGAACTATAATTTAGCCAATGAGTTCATAGAACTTATTCTTAATTACTATAATCCTCTAATTAAGATCAATTCATTAACAACTAAATAACTATTAATTATTAATTTTACTGCTGAAGTCACTGCTGCATTTAATTCTTAAAGTTAAAAATAAAGTTTATTTCTATATGGCCTTATTGCTCATTAGCTTTTAAAATCATGTTTCTAATCTTCTCAAAGAAGTTGGAAACCCTAGTTATTTTCTTGTTCCAGAAAAATATACTTAACAAATATTTGTAATTTGTTTCTTTGTAGCCTAGCAATTTTCTCCATAAGCAATTTCCCAGAATTGGTAATCAGAAAGTGCATTATATCTCTTCTGCCACTGACAAATTTTCATCTTTCACAACTCCTTACAATCTTTGATGTCTTCTACTTTCATAAACAGAAGATTTTTTAGGTTCATTTATGCCAAATATTACACTTATTTAGCAAAAATCTGTGTTGAAAAATAGATAAGTTTTCTTTAGACCTTAAAACATTTTTCAAAGCAACTAAAGAAAATTACCCCTTTAAACACTTAGTATTTTTTGAACTTTTAATTGACTTGTAAGACACAAACCGTACAATGCTTAAATGTACTGTTTGAACAATTTTCACAAATTGAACACACCCATGTGACTAGCACACAGATTATGAAACAGAAAACCACCATGGAAGGTCTCCCTGTGTTCCTTTTCAGGCACTAGTTCCCACTATACTGACTTCTAACAAAATAGAATAGTTTTGTTTGTTTGGATACTTTATATAAATGTAACCATATAGTATGTACTATTTTGTATCTGGCTTCTTTCATCCAACATTATATTTGTGAGACATCCATATTACTGCATGTGGTTTTAGCTTGTTCATTCTCATTGCTGTATAGCGTTCCATTGTTTGAATATGTAGCGTACAATTACTTTAAAATAAGCAAATTATGAAGTGCATCAGGTTAATTCATTGACATTGATTTGGTAATCTTCTTGTATTTTCCCCATCTCCTGCTCTATGCAAGAATCCAGGACTTCTCTTTCCTTGGTAATTATTCATCTCAGGCATTTTTACAGAACTAAAAATGGAAGTACTCCAAAATCAAGGTTAGCTCTGAGTTTAATAAACACCTATGATAAGAGCCAGGAGAGAAGAAAGCCACATATCTTAGAGAAAGAAAAAAGGTAAGACAGATTGGAAAGATTCCCTCTAACTTGGGAGGAGATAGGGTCTGTTACCCCTAAGAGTTAGCTGGGAACCATATGTCATTCAGTTGAGGTGCCTAAAGAAACAGAAAGTCCCCAGAGGAAATGGTTATAAGGAGCAAGTGGGGAGGCTTGTTCCTAGGTACCAAGGTTTTTACATCAGCTAAGATACCTGCAGCCCACAAGTGGCAAGGAATCAGAGTATCTCGGATGTCAAAGAACAACTCTGGGCATAGCAGAGATAATGTCAGCAGTGGCCACAAAGAGACTGAAGGTCAGACTTTTCATCTGTTTTGAAGATATCACAGAAGTCTCCCATATCCTGGTTCTACCCTAAGAAAACAGGGCCTCCAGTAAAGAAGAAAATTTAATTTCCTAAAAGCCTGGCAAAATGGGGGCTTAAGATAGGTTTTTTTTGTTGTTTTTTTTTTTCGGTACGCGGGCCTCTCACTGCTGTGGCCTCTCCCGCTGCAGAGCACAGGCTCCGGACGTGCAGGCTCAAGGGCCATGGCTCACGGGCCCAGCCGCTCCATGGCACATGGGATCTTCCCGGACCGGGGCACGAACCTGTGTCCCCTACATCGGCAGGCGGACTCTCAACCACTGTGCCACCAGGGAAGCCCTAGATTTTCTTAATATTTCCTGATATATAAATGATTTCTGATATTATTTACTCCTTGGTAAAGATATGAGCCACTCTCATATCATTTCACTTCAGGCTGAAAAATTTCTGTCAGCATTTACTTATTTGTACAGTTCTGCTGGTGATAAATTCTTAGAGTTTAAAACATTTTTTGAAGGATATTTTTGCTAGATACAGTATTCTAGGTTGAAAGCTTTTTCTTTAAATACTTAATTTTTAAACTGAAGTATAGTTGAATTACAGTATTATATTTGAGGTATACAGTATAGTGATTCAGTATTTTTATAGATTATATTACATTGAGTTATTATAAAATAATAATTATAATTCCCTGTGCTGTTCAATATATCCTTGTTGCTTATTTATTTTATACAGGGTAGTTTGTATCTCTTAATCCCATGCCCCTAACGTGCCCCTCCCCCTTCCTTCTCCCCACTGGTAACCACTACTTTGTTTTCTGTATCTTTGAGTCTGTTTCTGTTTTTTTTATATCCATTCATTTGATTTACTTTCTAGATTCCACATATAAGTGATATTATACAGTATTTGTCTTTTGTTGACATACATCACTAAGCATAATATTCTCAAGGTCCATTCACATTGCTGCAGATGGCAGAATTTCATCCTTTTTTATGTCTGAGTAATACTCCATTGTGTGTGTGTGTGTGTGTGTGTGTGTGTGTGTGTATGTAAATATACACCACATCTTTATCCATTCATCTGTTGATGGACACAGGTTGCTTCCATATCTTGGCTATTGTAAATAATGCCATTATGAACATTGGGTACATGTATCTTTTTGAATTAGTGTTTTCGTTTTTTTTCTGTATATACATCCAGGAGTGAAACTGCTGGATCCTGTGGTAGTTTTTAGTTTCTTTTGAAGACCCTCCATACTGTTTTCCACAGTGGCTGCACCAATTTACATTCTCACCAACAGTGTACAAGGGTTCCCTTTTATCCACATCCTCGAAAACATTTGCTATTTGTGTTCTTGTTGATGACAACCATTCTGAAAGGTGTGAGGTGATATCTCATTATTGTTTTGATTTGCATTTCTCAAACAATTAGCAATGTTGAGCATCTTTTCATGTGCCTGCTGTAAATCATCTTTGGAAAAATGTCTATTCAGGTCTTCTGCCTATTTTGGGATTGGGTGTTTGTTTTCTTTTGATAGTGGGTTGCACGAGCTGTTTAAATACTTTAGATATTATCCCCTTGTTGATCATATTCTCAAATATCTTCTCTCATTCTGTAGGTTGCCTTTTTGTTTTGTCAGTGGTCTCCTTTGCTATGCAAAAGCTCTTTGTTTAATTAGATCTCATTTCTTTATTTTTGCTTTTATTTATTTTACCATAGGAAATAGATTAAAAAATATTGTCACTGTTTATGTCAGAGTGTTCTGCCGATGTTTTCTTCTATGAGTTTTATGGTTTCTGGTCTTACACTTAGGCCTTTAATCCATTTTGACTTTATTTTTGTATACAGTATGAGGGGATGTTCCGATCTCATTGTTTTACATGTAGATGTCCAGTTTTCCTAGTACCACTTACTGAAGAGACTTTATTTTCTCCATTGTATACTCTTGCCTACTTTGTTGTAAATTAACTGACTGTAGGTGTGTGAGTTTATTTCTGGGCTCTCTATTCTATTCCATTGATCTATGTATCTGTTTTCGTGCCAGTATCATGCTGTTTTGATTATTGTAGCTTTGTAGTACAGTTTGAAGTCTGTGAGGGTGATACCTCCAGCTTTGTCCTTTTTTGCTTCAGCAAAAAGGTTGCTTCAGCAATTCAGGGTCTTTTGTATTTCCATATGAATATTAGGATTATTTGTTCAGTTCTGTGAAAAATGTCACGGGTATTTTCATACAGATTGCAATACATCTGTAGATTGTTTTGGGTAGTATGGTCACTTTAACAATATTAATTCTTCAAATCTAAGAGCATGGGATATCTTTCCATTTCTCTGTATCATCTTCAATTTCCTTCACTGTTTCATAGTTTTCAGTGTATATGTCTTTCACCTCCCTGGTTAAGTTTATTCCTAGGCATTTTATTCTTTTTGATGTGATTTTAAACGGGATTGTTTTCTTGCTTTCTCTTTCTGATAGTTCAGTATTAGTGTATAGAAAAGCAACAGATTTATGTATATTAAGCTCATATCTTGCAACTTTGCTGAATTCATTTATTAGTTCTAATAGTTTTGGGTGGAGACTTTAGGGTTTTCTATCCATAGTACCAGGCCATCAGCATAGTGACAGTTTTACTTCTTCTCTTCCACTTTGGATGTCTTTCATATCTTTTTCTTGTCTGACTGCTGTGGCACAGACTTCCAATACTATGTTAAATAAAAGTGGTGAGAGTGAGCACCCTTGTCTTGTTCCTGAATTTAGAGGAACAACAGCTTTTCACCATTGGATATGATGTTAACTCTGGGTTTATCATAATGCTCTTTATTATGTTGAGATATGTTCCTCTAATCCAACTTTGATGAGGGTTTTTATCATGAATGGATGTTGAATTTTTTCAAATGCTTTTTCTGCATCTATTGAGATGATGATGTGATTTTTATCCTTCCATCTGTTAATGTGGTATATCATACTGATTGATTTGCAAATGCTGAAGCATCCTTGTGTCCCTGGAATAAATCCCACTTCATCATGGTGTATGATTCTATATACTGTTGGATTCCATTTGCTAATATTTTGTTACGGATTTTTGCATGTATATTCATCAAAAATATTGGCCTGTAATTTTCTTTTTTTGTAGTGTCTTTGCCTGGTTTTGGTATCAGGGTAATGGTGGCCTCATAGAATGAGTCTGGGAGTGCCCCCTCCTCTTCAATTTTTTGGGATAGTTTGAGAAGGATAGGAATTAGCTCTTCTTTATATATTTGGTAGAATTTTCCTGTGAAGCCATCTGGTCCTGGACTTTTGTTTGCTAGTAGGTTTTTTTTAAATTACAAATTCAATTTCAGTACTAGTGATCAGTCTGTTCAAATTGTCTGTTTCCTCTTGATACACTGTTAGCAGGTTGTATATTTTTAGACATCTGTCTATTTCTTCTAGGCTGCCAATTTGTTGGACAACTGTTCACAGAGTTCTTTTATGATTTTTATATCTCTGTAGTATTAGTTGTTATTTCTTCTCTTTCATTTCTTATTTTGTTTCTTTGGGTCCTCTCCCTTTTCTTGGTGAGCCTAACTAAAGGTTTATCGATTTTGTTTATCTTTTCAAAAAACCAGCTCTTGGTTTCGTTGGTGTTTTCTATTTTTTTTTTTTTGGTCTCTATTTTATTTGTTTCCTTTCTGTTCCTTACTATTTCCTTCCTTCTGCTGACTTTTAGCTTTCTTTGTTCTTTTCTTTCTCTTCCTTTAAATGGTAGGTTAGGTTTTTGAGATTTTTCTTGTTACTTGAGAAAGGCCTGTATTGCTATAAGCTTCCCTCTTAGAACTGCTTTTGCTGCATCCTATAGATTTTGGAGTGTTGTGTTTCCATTTTCATTTTTCTCAAGGTATTTTCTTATTTCTTCTTTGATTTTAGCATTGTCCCATTGGCTCTTCAGTAGCATGTTGTTTAGTCTCCAAGTATTTGTGTTTTTCACATTTTTCTTTCTGTAATTGTTTTCTAGTTGTTATTGGAAAAGATGCTTGATATAATTTCTATCCTGTTAAATTTGCTGACACATGTTTTCTGGCCTAGTATGTGATCTATCCTGGAGAATGTTCCATGTACACTTGAAAAGAATGTGTATTCTGCTCGTTTTGGTTGGAGTGTGCTGTAGCTATCTATTAAGTCCATCTGGTATATTATGCCATTTAAGACCACTGTTGCCTTAATTATTTTCTATCTGGATGATCTGTCCATTGATGTAAGTGTGGTGTTGACATCCCCTACTATTATTGTATTATTGTCAGTTTCTCCCTTTATGTCTTTTAATATTTGCTTTACATGTTTAGGTGCTCCTGTATTGGATGCATATATGTTAATGAGTATATATCCTCTTCTTTTATTGATCCCTTTATCATAAAATAATGCCCTTTTTTGTCTATTGTTATACACTTTTAAAAAATCTATTTTGTCTGCTATGAGTATTGAGATTCCAGCTTTCTTGTCTTTTCCACTTGTATGAAATATATTTTCCCATGCCTTCACTTTCAGTCTGTGTGTGTCTTTAGTTGAGAAGTGAGTCTCTTGTAGGCAGCATATAGGTGGGTCTTGCTTTTTTTTTTTTAAATCCAATCAGCCAGATATGTCTATTGATTGGAGCATTTAGTCCATTGACATTTAAGGTAATTATTAATAGGTATGTACTTATTGCCATTTTATTACTTGTTTTCTGGTTGTTTTTTGTAGTTTTTGTAGTTCTTCTCTTGTCATTTCTTCTCTTTCTGTTTCTTCCCTTGTGGTTTTATGATTTTCTTTAGTAGTATGCTTGTGTTCCTTTTAGTTTTTGAGTATCTATAGTAGGTTTTTGATTTGTGGTGACCATTGGGTTCATATATGTTGACCTACAACTACATCTACTTATTTTAAATTGTAGTCATTTAAGTTCAAATACAACCTAAAAGATCTATATTTTTTACTCCCCCTCCTACATTTTGTGTTTTTGATGTCATATTTTACATTTTCATGTTTATCCCTTAACTGTTTATTGTGGTTATAGCTACTTTTACAAATTTTTCTTTTTATTTTCATACTAGCTTACTTAAGCGGTTGATCCTCAGTTCTTAGTATTATTTGCCTTTCCTAGTGGAATTTTCCCTTTCCTATAGATTCTTACTTATTTTCCACTTAGAGAAAACCCTTTAACATTTATTTTAGGGTAGGTTTAGTACTGATGAATTCTTTCAGTTTTTGCCTTCTGTGAAGTCCTTTATCGCTCCTAAGACTCCAGATGATAATCTTGCTGGGTAGAGTATCATAGGTTGAAAGATTTTCCCTTTCAGCGCTTTGAATACATCACGTCACTCCTTCCTGTCCTGTTTGGGATCCTCTGTGCTTCCTGTACCTGGGTATCTGTTGCTCTCTTCAGGTTTGGGAAGTTTTCAGCCATAATTTCATGAAATATATTTTCAATCCCTTTCTTCCTCTCTTTTCCTTCTGGGACTCCTATAATGTGAATGTTGGTAAGCTTAATGTTATCCCAGAGATCTTTTAAACTTTTCTCATTAAAATTTTTTTCTGTTCTTATCTGGTAATTTTTATTATTCTATCTTCCAGGTCACATAGTCTGCTATTCCTTTTAGTGTGTTTTTTATTTTGGTTATTGAATTCTTCATTTCTAACTGGGTCTTTTCATATTTTCTAGATTCTTGTTAAAATTTTTCAGTGTTCATTTATTTTTCCCTAATCCAGCTAATACTTTTATTATAAACGTTTTGAATTCTTTGTCTGATACATTGTTTGCTTCATTATTTATTTCTCTCAGGGGTTTTCTCTTATTTCAGTTGAAACCAGTTCCTCTGCCTTTTCATTTTGCTTAACATTCTCTGCCTCTATGAATTTTGGTGAAACACTTACGTATGATATTCTTGAACTGGTGTACTTATGTGGGAGCATCTCTATACAGACTGTGTGTGCCCGGTGCCTTTGGTGGGAGAGCTGGATTTGATGTGGATACAAGTTACATTTTTCCTCAGTGTGTGTTGGCAGCTATAGCCTTGGTAGTGGGTGTGGCTGGAGATGGATAGGCTAGAGCTGAAGCTACATGTGAGGCAGGACTTCCTCTCTGCTCAGTGGGTCTCAAGTTGCTGCAGCAGAAGCCCTGAGATTCAGTCCTGAGCTGGCTCTGTTCCCGTTAAGTGTGTGCTTTCAATTCTTCAAGCACTGCAACCCTTGCTCCAGAGGTGGCAGTGCTGATGCAAGGGGGTCCTGTGTTGGCTCTTGGCTAATGTTGGCCTCAGACAGATATCTGAGCTGTCTCTAATCTGCTGCCTGTGCAGGAATCTGCAATTGTTTTCCTTAATCTGCTCATAGGCAGCCTTGGGTCCAAGTTCCCTTTGTCCTTCTCCCTCCTCTCCACCTCACCGGGGAGCTGTACTGCAGGGCAAGTGGGGTCCATGTGAACTCTCTCCATATATTGGGGCATGAGCAGTGGTGGACTGGCTGTTATATAGAGTTCTGGGCTGCTTCTGATGCACTACTTAAGTAAGTACCAACAATAGACACTGCCACCCCACCCAGATGCCACCCCAGGACCAAGTTGCCTTTGGTGGTCCAAGCTCTGTCTTTAGTCATAGCAGCCCTCGCTCCAGTGGGGAGTTGCAACATGGAGTAAGCGGGGCTTGAGCATTCACTCTGCCAGAACCGAGGAGCACACTGAGATGGTCACAGGAAACTGGCAGGCACTAGAGTGATCCTTTATCGGCCCTCTCCAACCTGCCTCAGGGGCAAGCCAGCTTGTGTGTTTGTGTATGTGTGTGTATGTGTGTGTGTGTGTGTGTGTGTGTTTCTGGGTATGGGTGTGCAAGCAGAGTCTAAGTTTTCCACAGCCCTCCTGTTAATTCCAGCAGTCCTCCAACCAGCCAAGGGGGTTGGTCTCCCCTGTGTAGGACGCCAGGAGTGGAATGCCCAATCTGTGGCTTAAACTGCTCACTCCCCAGGGCAGGTCTCTGCCTGTGTAATCTCCCTTTTCCTCTGAGTCCCCTCCCAGTGGCAAGGTCCCAGCCTGATCACTTTTCTTCCCTTCCTATCTGATTACGTGTGGATCTTTCTTACAGCCTTGGTTGTACAGAAGTCTTTCTGCCAGTTTCCAGTTAGTTTTCAGTGAGAATTATTCCACACACAGATGTATTTTTGATGTGTTCGTGGGGAGAGGTAAGTTCCACATCCTCCTACTCTGCCATCTTGATCAATCTAATGAGTCTTCTTTAAACACTTTAAAGATGTCATTTCACTGACCTCTGAAACAGCCATAATTTCTGATGAAAAAAACCACAGTGAGGCAAATTGTTGTTTCACTATATGTAATGTGTTGTTTTTTTCTGGCTGCTTTCATGATTTTCTCTTATCTTTGGTTTATAGCAGTTTGTCTATAACATGAATAGGTGAAGTTTTCTTCACATTACTCCTATTTAGGGTTCACAGAGCTTACATTTATGTCTTTCACCAAATCTGGGAGGTTTTCAAACCATTATTTATTCTGCCACATTCCCAGTCTCTCCTCTTTCTGGAATTCCCGTTACATGTATGTTATACATTGTGGTTTTCCTACAAGTCTGTGATGTATTTTTCATTAAAAAAATCTTTTTTTCCTCTCTTCCTCAGAGTGGACAATTTCTGTTGATATACCTTCAATTTCACTGACCCATTTCTCTTTCATTTCCATTTTACAACTAAAGCCACAGAGGGAATTTTTAAAAATTTAAGATACAATTTTTAGTCCTAGAATTTTCATTTGGCTTTTAAAAAATATTTCCTATTTCTCTGCTGAGATTTCCTATCTTTTCATTCATTTCAATTGGCTTTTCCTTTTACCTACTGAGCATAGTTATAAGAGCTGCTTTAAAGTTCTTTTACAGTAATTCCAACAAATAGATCATCACAGGATTGGCTTCTATTTGTTATATTTTTCCTTTTCAGGTTCTTCATATGTTAAAAAATTTTAGATTACATTCTACACTTTATAAATGTTGTGTTTTAGAGACTCTGAGTTTTGTTATATTTGCAAAATAATGATGTTTTTGTTTTAACAGACTATTAACTTTATTAGATTCAAGCTGCAAACTCTATTTCACCTGTGTTGAGCAGCACCTCAGTTCAATTCTTTTAGCCTTAGCTTCAAGCTCCTTTAAAGTCTGTTCCATGCATGTGTGGTTCAGCATTCAGCCAGAGACTTAGGCAGAGTCTAAACAAAAAATCTGGAGCTTCCTTTTTCTGATACTCTTCTTTTTGAGATTTCCTCCCTCACGTTCCTGTGGCTGTGGCTGACCCAGACTCTGTACTTTGGTGTTTCAGCCCAGAAAGACTGGGTTTTCGTCAGTTTAGTTGCTCTGCACCATGATTTGACTGCAGCCTTTCCTCAGGCTAATAATGCCTTAAAAACAGAAAACTTGCTCAGTGCTGGTGCTTCCCTGATGGCACAGTGGTTAAGAATCCACCCCCCAATGCAAGGGACACGGGTTAGAGCCCTGGTCCAGGAAGATCTTACTTGCCATGGAGCAACTAAGCTCGTGTGCCACAACTACTGAGCCTGTGCTCTAGAGCCCGTGAGCCACAATTACTGGGCAAGCCCATGCGCCTAGAGCCTGCGCTCTGCAACAAGAGTAGTCCCCACTTGCTGCAACTAGAGAAAGTCCATGTGCAGCAATGAAGACCCAACACAGCCAAATATAAATAAATAATAAAATTTTAAAAAGTTTCAATTCTTCTCCAAAATCTGCCAACTTTTGTTCACTTTCCAGAACCTTCAGGGAGTTGCTGTTTGTGTTTTGTTCAGAGTTTACAGTTGTTATCTATAGAGTGGTCAGTCTGTTAATACGTCACTCTGCCATACCAGAGTCCGAACTCTTCAACACTACTTTTTTTAAGAGTAATCTTTAATTTTGAAATAATTTTAGATTTTCAGAAAAGTTACAAAGATTGAGTACAGAGAATCCCTGTATACTTCACACCCAGTTTTAGTTTCCTCTAATGTTATCCTCTTACATTATCATGGCACATTTGTCAAACTAAGAAACCAATATTGGTGCATTACCATTAACTAAACTATTGATTATTCAGATTTCACCAGTTTTTCCACTAATGTCCTTTTTCTATTCTAGGATGCATTCGAGGATTCCACATAGCATGTTTTATTAGTTATTTTTTAAATAATTATTAAAAAATAATATTGTTTAAATAATAAATAAATTATTATTTATTTAGTTATTATGTCTCCTTAGTGACCTTTTTTGTGTCTTTTCCTGGTTGTTTTTTTTTTCTGACCTTGACAATTTTGAGGCTTACTGGTCAGGTAACCCCATAGAACATCCCTCAATTTGGGCTTGTCTGATATTTTTCTCAGGATTAGACTGGGGTTATGGGTTTGGGGGAGAAATATCACAGAAGTGAATTGCTCCTCATTACATTCTATCAAAGCATAGATGATATTCACACAACATCACTAGTGATGTTAATCATTCAGTTAAAGTACTATACTTTTTGAGGAATTACAGTGTATGCAAAACTTGTTTCTACATTTTCCCTTCTTCTTAAAAAAGTTTTATGGAAACTCCTTGATTAAAGACATCATGTAGTCCCACCCCTCACTTGAAATCGCTTCCTTTCAGCTGTAAACTCTAAGATTAAATAATTGGAATTGATAATATCTAGAGAAGTCTGTCATGGAAAAGAAGATATGCAGAGAATGATACAAATACATGTTTCTTCCAAATAAGTTCTTAATATCTTGTGGTAGGCCAATAGTGCATAATAGAATTTAATGGCATGCCTTTCCTTTATTAGAAGATTAACAGCTTAAAACATTTAGTTATCTGGCTTTAGGATGGTGCCTGAGGAGTTTGATGGTAGTGAGAAGAGAAGTAGAAAGAAAAACGTGTGCATGAAATAAAGACCAGCTATTTTAAGTGTAAAACAAATATTGGACTTGAGGGCACAATCGTTCAAAATCATAAGTTTGAGTTTTGGTATGCTCACTCTGAACTAAAAAGTACCAATCAGCATGTTCAGATAAGAGCACAAAGATTCTCTATTTGTACATTCTCCAACTCCATCCCAGCCAAGGAGTGAGTCTTAGGAAACTGACTTTCACTCCTTGAGTCATAAATTTGCTTTTGATTGTCACATCTCTATAGAAAGCAATTTAGGAAACACATTATTTCATGACATTAAATTTATTTCTATAATTAAAAACTAGTTTTTAAGAAATTTGGGAGTGTAAACCAGTTATTCAAGCTTAATTGGGGTATTTTATAAAATTGTTTTCAGTAAAAGGTCTGTTTCAGTGGTTTAAAAAGCCAACTTGAAAGCTCAATATACAAAGAAAATACCTAAACATGAGGGAAGGGGATGTTGGAGAGGGGGGCTCCTAGAGCTCTGACCACTCTATTCCTCTTCTATGGTCTTTGAGGTGTTTCAGTAGCCCCTTTAAAAATCACAGCTCAAACCAAGGTAAATGATTCCAAGAGTTCTCAATATTTACCATTACATTTCACATATTTTAATAAAAAACTCTTTGGGAGAAACATAAGGCATACAGGTGTCTTTATTGGGGGTGCGCCAAAAGATGAGTTATTGGCTTCAGAATACAAGTGAACTTATTGACAAAGTAGAACAGATCAATCAGAATAAAATATTTTTCTTTAAAAAATTAGGGGAACAAAACTGCATTAACCTTTTTTCTCTCCATCCTAGAAATTACATAGCTGACTGTATTTCACAGTAGCTAACCCATGTGAATACAGGACAAGCTATGGTTCTCACCTGAAAGTGGCCACGAAGTTCACTGTGGGCCAGCCTAAGACAAAGGATTTCAGGGCATTGGTGTTGCCTTCTCCCACTTCATCCACACAGCTTGCTGTCCACATGTCACTTAATTTTATTTTATTTTTTATCTTAAAGTTGTTGTTATATCTAGAAAGATAAGAACCAGACAGGATTTTTTGTTATTCTGTTTCTTAAATTTTATGAGAACTTCTATACTTGTGATAAGAGGACAGTTTCCACTAATCATGGGCAAAGAATGTCTTATTCATTTTTCTTACCTTCAGTGCCTACCACAGTAAATTGTAACATTTGGCTACCTTAGCCCAAAAAGGCCGTTGAAACATTTGGTGTATTGGTCCTCATGCCTGCATTTATGGCAGCAAATAGCCATAAACTGGCAACTTTATTTTTCTATACGTCGAACATTGCATTTGGATCAAAAACCTAATTTTAAACTTACTGCTGTTATAAAAAAATAATTCTTTTATTATTTACAACTTGCTTATTTCCAAAATTATCTGAGTGGCTGAATAAAAGATTAAACATAAACATTATTTATTAAAATATTTATAAAATTTTCACTTTATATGCACTAAAAAATATAAACTGGAATTAATTAGAGAAATTTACAATGCATTTCCAACTGAGTGGTTATGATTTTCTAGTCTTTAGAAGCAAAGATTATTTTAAATTTCCTTTTTAAACCATTTCCCCTTATATTTTGGCTAAAATTGAAAAAACTGTAGCCTAAGAATTGACCTTAAACTAAGCTGAAAAAAAAAAAAGATGCCAGGAAGTATTATATTTAAGTAGAGTTGATGCAATTAATATTTATCTCTGGATACAGAGAAAGTGATTTACTTTTAAGCTGGCAATGAAATTGCTTTTTGACAATTTCTATCTAATCCCCCTTACAACCCTGATATTGACACTATCATATCTCTTGACCTAGTTTACAGTTTTAATGCTCATAATGGACCTGAGACTTAAATAGTTAGAAGGCACTGGTAAGGATAAAAAGAATGCCCAGGGACACGTCGGTACTTCCTATCATTCAGAGCCATTTATGGAAACATTAAGAGCTAAAATGAAATTAAAGATGCTTCATATGGAAGTATCCCTAAAACTCATCATGGAATATTTAAAGCTAAAATTCTTCAGTAGGATTTATAAAATGTAAAGGGATTTTTCAGGAACTATACATGAAGAATAATCTAGATTCAAAGCCTCATCTATGCTTCCTGTAGCACACACAATGTGAGTACAATAGAAAAGTGCCTTGAGGCACAATGCCTTCCTTCTATATTTCATTTCAGTATTTTTCACCCTATTGTTATAAATCATTCGATTTTTTAAAAAGTAAAATCCTACTTCTTTTTTTTTTTCTTTTAAAAATCTTATTTCTTGATGGCAGCTATCTAGGTAATATAAAACTGAAACTATGAGTCTTTTCCAAGGAAAAGTATGTTTCCATATCTGTTTTCATACATTTTGAGTTTTTTAATGCAGGCCTCTCTTTATATTAGATACTTCAAATACCATGTGGGAACTTGTATACCTAGTGACTTGGAAAAAGCCATTCCAACGATTCCTTCCCTAGATCAATAAAGTACCAAGATTTCCACCTCATTATACAAAAAACAAGGAACTGTCCAAAAGTGTAAACAATACTTCCATTCTAATGGTCAATATTTATTGAGAACTTACCATTTGCCAGTCACTGTTAACACTTTACACATATTAAGTTTAATCCTCAAACATTTTAGAGATGAGGAAATGTTGTCACAGGGAGGTTAAGTAATTTGCCAAAAGTCAAACAGCTTAACTAGCAGAGCTAGAATCCGAACCTGAGCAGGGTTGATTCTTGAGCTTGTTTATGCTCATAACCATTAAGTATCTATAAAAAGCCCTGGATATAGTCATTCTTACAAAGCACCTGGAGGTGACTTCGTATCCATGAAGTTTCCTTCAGCTTTACTATCTTAAGACTTACTTTTTCAAATCTCCTCACCTACAAGGCTTTCTGATGGGACTGTTTATTATGGAAGTAGGGGAGAAATCTCATGAACATTTATGTCCATAAAGCTAGAGGTACTAGTTTAAAAATATTTAAAACAAGTATTCCAATAAAGCTTTATATTAAGATGGATAGTATTAGGGTCACAGTGTGTATCTTCAGATTTTTCACTCTCAATTTCCAACAGTATTAGACTATTCCAATGGAAATTTAAAAGTATGAATTCCAGTAAACCGTTGAAATACATAGGATTCTAGAGAGATTTCCCTCCATTCTAAGATGGAGATGGTCTATTAAATACGTTTTGGGGTAGAGAATATGGTATATTCTACAAGTATCTGATGGTAATTCTACTGGTAATGAATTAATAATCAGAACTTTTTTTCTCCTCATCTTTTTGACCTACACAGAATTCATCATTACTTCCCTATTTGTTTAGGAAATAAAATATGAGAATAGTGATGGCTTAAGAGGGTATGAAACAACTACTTTCATTTCCTTTTAGTAAATTCCAAATAGGTGCTCTATGGTTATTAACAGAGATAATATCAGCTTCTTTCTAAATACTCTGATGCTCATAAACATTGTTTTAAAAAAATGTAAAGCCCTACTTCTATAGGAAAAATAATTTTTAATTCAGCTTTCTAATGAATATCAAAAGTGGTTCCTAAGGTCACATCCAGCTTTAATACTTGTTCTAATTCAGTATGGAAAAGAATGACAATAAACTCAAAACAATTTTAGGCAAACATTGTCAACATTCAGCATAAAATGGAGCAAATAAAATACCTTAGCCAAAGAAAGAAAGACTTTGGGCTTTCGTTGTTCTTCTTTTTTTTTTTTTGTTTTTTTGTTTTTTGCGTTACGCGGGTTTCTCACTGCTGTGGCCTCTCCCGCTGCAGAGCGCAGGCTCCGGACGTGCAGGCTCAGCGGCCATGGCTCACGGGCCCAGCCTCTCCGCGGCATGTGGGATCCTCCGGGACCGGGGCACGAACCCGCGTCCCCTGCATCGGCAGGCGGACTCCCAACCACTGCGCCACCAGGGAAGCCCCCTCCGTTGTTCTTCTTTATCTAACTCCTTTAGATGGTAGGTTAGGTTGTTTATTTGAGATTTTCCTTGTTTCCTGAGGAAGGCCTGTATTGCTATAAACTTCCCTCTCGGAACCACTCTAGCTGCATATCATAAACTCTGAAGTGTTCTGTTTCCACTTTCATCTGTCTCAAGGTATTTTCTGATTTCTTCTTTGATTTTTTTCATTGACCCATTGTTTATTTTGTAGCATGTTGTTTAGTCTCCACATGTTTGTGACTTTCCCATTTTTCTTTTTGTAATTGATTTCCAGTTTCATACAGTTGTGATTGGAAGATGCTTGATATAATTTCTATCCTGTTAAATTTGGTGACACTTGTTTTCTGGCCTAGTATGTGATCCATCCTGGAGAATGTTCCATGTACACTTGAAAAGAATGTGTATTCTGCTCGTTTTGGTTGGAGTGTGCTGCAGCTATCTATTAAGCCCACCTGGTCTATTATGCCATTTAAGACTACTGTTGCCTTAATGATTTTCTGTCTGGATGATCTGTTCATTGATGTAAGTGGGGTGCTCACATCCCCTACTATAATTGCATTATTGTCAGTTTCTCCCTTTTAACATTTTCTCTCTTTTAACATTTGCTTGATATATTTAGATGCTCCTGTACTGAGTGCATGTATGTCAATGAGTATAATACCTCTTCTTGTATTGATACCTTTATCCTTACCTAATGCCCATCTTTGTCTTTTCTTATAGGCTTTGTTTTAAAGTCTACTTTATCTGATATGAGTATTGCTACTCCAGCTTTCTTGTCTTTTCCATTTGCATGAAATATCTTTTTCCATCCCCTCACTTTCAGGCTGTATGTGTCTTTAGCTGTGAAGTAAGTCTCCTGTAGGCAGTATATAGATGGATCTTGGATTTTTTAATACAATCAATGTTTTTTGATGTATTTTTTCCAATGACATTTAAAGTGATTATTGATAGGTACTCTTATTGCCATTTTGTTATTGGTTTTCTGGTGTTTTTGTTTTCCTCTTTGTTCCTTTTTTCTTGTGGTTTGATGATTTTCTTTAGTGGAATATTTGTGTTCCTTTCTTTTTAGTTTTTGTGTATCTATTGTAGGTTTTTTTATTTGTGATTACCATGGGGTTCATATATGTTGACGTATATCTACTTGTTTTAACCTGATAGTCATTTAAGTTCAAACACATTCTAAAAAAATCTACATTTTTTCTTCTTTCCCCCACATTTTGTGTTTTTGATGTCCTATTTCACAAGTTCATATTTATCCCTTAACTGTTTATTTTAGTTATAGTTGATTTTTACAATTTTTGTCCTTTAGACTTCATACTGTCTTATTTAAGTCATTGATCCACAGCCTTTACTGTATATTTTCCTTTATTAGTTGTATGTTTCCTTTTCTGTAATTTGTTACTTCTTGTTGTAGCCTTTTCTTTTCTACTAAGAGAAGGCTCTTTAACATGTTTTAGGGTCAAGTTAGTATTGATGAGCTCTTTTAGTTCTTGCTTGTCTGAGAAGTTCTTTATCTCTCCTTCAATTCTGAATGAAAACCTTGCTAGGTAGAGTAACCTAGGTTGCAGGTTTTTCCCTCTCAGCACTTTTAATATATCATGCCATTCTGTTCTGGCCTGCAAAGTTTCTGTAGAAAAATCAGCTGATTGCCTTATGGGGGTTTCCTTTACATGACACTTTGTTTTTTCCTTGCTGCCTTTAAAAGTCTCTCTATCTTTAACTTTTGCCATTTTAATGTGGTATGTTTTGGTGTGGGTCTCTTTGGTTTCATCTTGTTTGGGACTCTCTATGGTTCCTGCACCTAGTTATCTGTTTCCTTCTTCAGGTTTGGGAAGTTTTCAGTCATAATGTCCACAAATACCTTTTTGGCCCGTTTCCCTCTCTCTTCTCCTCTGGAACCAGTATAATACAAATGTTAGTATGCTTGATGTTGTCCTACAGTTTCTTTTTGATTAGTGATTTTCATTATTCTATCTTCTAGAACACTTATGCATTCTTTTGTATTATCTAGTCTGTTAATTCCTTCTAGAGTGTTTTTCATTTCAGTTATTGTATTCTTAAGCTCTGACTGGTACTTTTTATATTTTCTAGTTCCTTGTCAAAATTCTCACTGTGTTCATCTATTCTTTTCCCAAGTTCAATTAGCTTTTTTATTACTACTACTTTGAACTCTTTATCTGGTAAGTTATTTATCTGTTTCATTAGTTGATTTTTTCAGGTTTTTTTTCTTGTTCTTTTGTTTGAAACAAATTCCTCTTTCTTCTCATTTTGTTTAACTTTCTCTGTCTCTATGAAATTAGGTGAATACTTACCTATCCCAGTCTTGAAGCAGTGTCCTTGTGTGGGAGTATTCCTATTCAAGTATGTGTGTTCTCAGTGGCTTTGGTGGGAGAGCTGGATCTGAACTGAGCATGCGTCATATCTTCCCCCAGGGTGTGTTGGCAGCTATCAACTTGGTGAGAGGTAGGGCTGGAGGCAGAGGCCTAGAGCCAGAGCCAGGTATAAACTAAGCTTCTCCTATGTTCAGTAGCTATCACCACCCTATTTGTGGTAGGGTCAGGTCCATACTGTTGGAGCAGAAGCCCTGAGGGTCAGATATGAGCTGGTTCTGTTCCTCTAAGTATGCACTCTCCCCTCTCCCAGCCATGGTACCTTCACCCCAGAGGGGAGTAGTGATGCAGCAAGAGGGATTTGGAGCAGGCACCTGGTGCAGCTAGGGCACACACTGGGATGGCTCCAGCATGTCAGTCAGAGCTTCAGACAGCTCCTGATCTGTTGCCCTCTGTGAGTGCCAGCAATAAACATCCTTGCCGCATTTAACTGCAGTGCTGGGTCTGAGCTGGCTCCATCCCCTGCAAGTGCACACTTGCCTCGGCAACATTAGCCTTCATCCTAGTTGGTAATTGCACCAGAGTTAGAGGCGAGGCTGGGGTGTTCACTATTGTCAGAGCCCTGGGCAGTTTTAATCTGCTTCCTCTGCCTTGTTTTGGGAGTAAGCAAGAGCGTGTCCATTTCTTCATGGGTGGAGTCTCGGTTTCTTACAGCCCTCCTGTCAGTCAATGGTTTTCAAACCAACTAAGAGGACTTTTCTTCCCAGTGCTGGCTGGGGTGCCCAATATGTGGTTCAAACCCCTCACTCCCCAGGGAGGATCTGCAAGCCCATGATATCTCTTTCCTCTTCTCTTCCCTTCCTAGGGATGTGAGTCCTGACCTGATTGCTTCTCCTCCCTTCCTTCCTGACTCCCTGTGGATCTTTCTTTACAGCCTTGGTTGCTGAAGAGTCTTTCTGTCAGTCTCCAGTTTGTTTTCAGTGAGAATTTATTTTCATGTAGATGCACTTTTGATGTGTTTTTGGGGGGAGGTGAGCTCAGCGTCTGTCCTCCTACTCCACAATCTTGATCTCCTCCCCACCCACATCTTATCTGTGACATGGCATAACTTAGGTGTGAGGGTATGGATAGTAGAAAAAAGTTTACCATTCTCTAGTGACAAAAAATCTCTTTGATGAGACTGGATTTGTTAAACTACTCTTTCATGATGTTTCATAAATAGTGAGAATGGGGGAGGGAGCAAGTTGTAACTATCGTGTTCTAGGTTGGATGATAACTGCACTGGCATTTAGTGTTGAGCGAAAAGTGAATTCTTTTGGTTACCTCTAAAGTATATTCCAAATATGTCTGCATCCTTCCTTTAACTGCCATTTCCCCAGATAAAGCCTTCATTATATCTCATCAGGACTACTACAATAACCTCCTGTCCAGTCTCCTTGCTTCTACTCTTTTCTGTCCTCTAATCCATTACCTATCATAGCCAGAATGATATTTTAAAAATATGTACATTATTCTACTCCCCTAATTAAAACCATTTGGAATGAAATCCAAACTCCTATCATAGCCTTTGTGGTACCCATCCTCCAAGATGGCCCCCAATGATCCCGGCTTCCTAATACACTTGTGTAGTTCCCTTCCAATTATACCAAGGTTGATCTGTGTGGCCAATAGCCCCTACATCAGAAATGATGGTATACTACTTTCAAAATTAGGTTATAAAAGACTGCAGCTTCTATTTTAGGTGTTCTCTCCCTTTAATACTCTCTTCCTCACTCTCTTGGATCTTTCACTTTGAAGGAAACAATACCATGTTACAAGCAGCCCTGTGGAGAAACTTACATGGAAAAGAACTCTGGAAAGCAGCCATTGTGGAACTGAGGCCTGCCAGGATCCACATAAGTGATCTGGGAAGTTTCAAGATTCTCTCCAGTTAAGCTCTGAGATGACTATAACCCTGGTTCAACACCTTGACTGCAACCTCATGAGGGTCCCTGAGCCAGAACCACTAGCTAAGCCATTCCCAGATTCCTGACTCAGAGAAAATGTATAAGACGTTTGTAGTCATAAACTGTTATGTTTTGGGGTAATTTGTTATACAGCAATAGATAATTAATAGATAATTAATGCAGCCCATAAAGGTCCTGATAACTTGATCCTTGTCTATTTCTCCAATCTCAATTTGTATTACTCTCTTCCTGCTTATTATGCTGGCCTTCTTTTAACTCCTCCAAAGGGCCAAACTTTCCCTACCACCCTTGTACCTGCTGTTCCCTCTGCCTAGAATACCCATCTCCCTAATATCTGCATGGCTAGTTGCTTTTCATTCTTCATTGATTTATTTCCCCCCGACTATACCTACCTAACATATATCCCATATTTCACTTCACCGTATTTTCTTCACAGCATTAAGCACAATTTGTCATTTCTCCCTACACACATTAGAATGAAAGCATCAAAAAGCAGGGACTGTACCCATCATATTCTTCACTGTATCCCTTTTATTTATTGAGAGAATGGCACACAGAGTGGGACTTAAATGAACACTTGTTGAATGAATAAATAATTAAAACATCTTTTCAAAACCAAATCAAAACAAAACAAACATAAGACTCACTTCAGATATTAGTTATGGTAACAGAGGCCAGATATTCTTACAGTGAACATTGAATATAAAGGTTACCTTTGTTGGTGGAAATGCAATTTTATAATGATAACCAGGAGAGAGCGTCCAGAATACCTACTTGATTTTGGCCACGATAAACAGATCATTGAACAGGAAAAGATGTCGCTCCTGCCTCTGCAGACCTCTTTTCAGTTCTACCCGGCCATCAATTAGCAGAGTTCTATTGGAGCACAAAAATGATGACAGAAATGCACATGTGTCCACGCTAGCAGAAGGACTTTCCCTGTAACAGATCAAACACCACAGATCTTTAGTCAAATGATAAAATATAGGATTGAGTTTCTAAAAAAAATTATAGGTTAAATTTGGTCAAGAAATATAAAGCTCTATAATTTTTTTAATGCAATGGCATAGTTTTCTAACAGGTCCCTCCGTCTGTCTCCACATGGTGGTCCTTAATATTTTATTATAAAATTTTTTAAACAAAAAGCAAAATTAAAAGTTTTATAATAAACATATGTATATCCCAAACTAGATTCTACCATTAAAATTTTACTGTACTTGCTTTATCAGATACCTATCTAACTCTCTCTCAATTAACTCATTCTATTTTTGACATTTCAGTAAAATCTGCATACATTTCCCCCTAAATACTTCAGCATGCATATCATGTACAGTGAAATGCACAATTCTTAGGTGTATATTTTCTGAGTTTTGACAAACGTATTCACTTGTGTAATTTAAACCCTTATCAAGATATAGAACATTATCATCACTCCAAAAAATTTCCTTTTATCCCTTTTCAGTTGTTATAGTAATTAGATGAGGACAGCCTCTATGTATTGGCTCAAGTTGTTTATCTCTTTGTTGCAGGCTGAGATCCATTAGCTCCAAAGTCTGCTGGGACTAAACTAACATTTTTATATACCCAATTATTTAAAAAATAACCCAAAACAAGCAGATTTTTAACCATTTTATAGCTTGCCTGCTTTGTATACTCCACAAAACTACACCCAAAACCTGCTAGCCATTGATAAGACAGAGGCTTGTGGTTATAAGACCCAAGTCACTACTACATTTGGAGTTCTCTGACCCAGACTCCCCACCGTGCTTCTGAGCAACATCATTTAGACATGTAATCTCCAGAGCCACCCACTCCAATCTCCTTCACCTCAGGAATTCCTTTGCCCTCCTCCTTTTTTGGATAGTGGTCCTTTGGCCATAAACCTCTAGATCGTCTCATGCTGTAAGGGACTTCCTTTCTTATGCAAACCTGTCCAAGGGTCATATATTTTTCATTGATCAGCCCCCAAGTCCCTCAAATTCCTTACAACAGTCAATCCCTACTCCATCAACCCCAAGGCAACCATTATTATGATTTTTCTTCCCACTGAAGATTAGTTTTGCCTATTCTAGAATTTCATATTAACAAAACCTTAGTATGTACTCTTTTCGTGTAAGATATTTCTTACTCAGCATGTTTTTGTTACGTTTATTAGTAACCCATTCCTTTATATTGATGAACAGTATTCCACTGTATAAATATATCAGTTTGCTTATTCATTCTCCTACTGATGGACACGTGGGCTCTCTCCAGTTTTTAGCTATTATGAATAAAACTGCTATTAAACTTCTATTGATCTTTTTTATGACCTATGTTTACATTTTTCTTGGAGAAATATCTCACAGTGGAATTGCTGGGTCACAGAATAGGTGTTATGTTTATTTTTAGAAAAAAAATACCAGTAAGTTTTCCAAAGTGGTTGTACCAATTTATATTTTCAACAATAGTGCAGGATAATTCTAGTTACTTCACAACCGTGTCAACATTTGCATTATCAACCTTCTAAATTTTGGCCATTCTAGTGTATATATAGTAGCGTCTCATTAAGATTTTAATGTGCATTTCTCTGATGACTAATAATGTTGAACACTCATGTTCTTATTGGTTATTTGTATATATTAATTTGTGAACTGTCTCCAAATATTTTGCCTACTTAAAAATATTGTTATGTATCTTTTTATTATTGAGTTGTAGGAATTTTTTATATATCCTGTATCTATCTATCTCCTGATATACATATATATACACACATATGCACATACATACCTATACAATATACATATATATACACATATATATATCCTCTGTCAAATGTTTTGCAAATATTTTCTCCCAGTCTGTGATTTGCCTGTACATTTTCTTAAAACTTAAAAAGTTTTTGATGAAGTCTAATTTATCATTTTTAAAATGGTATTTGTTTTGTGTCCTTTCTAAGAAATCTGCCTACCCCCAAGTCATGAAGATACTCTCCTATGTTTTCCACTAAAACCTGTATGATTTTAGTTTTTACATCTAAGTCTATGATCTATCTTAAATTAATTTTGGTTTATGGTATAAGATAGGCGCTAAGCTTCATTTTGTTTTTCTATACGAATACCATATTGTTCCAGCACCATATGCACAAAAGGTTTTCCTTTCCTCAGTGGATTGCTTTGGTACCTTTGTTGAAAATCACATGACTGTAAGACCATGGGTCTATTTCTAGGCTGTCTATTCTGTTTCACTGATCTTTTTAAGAATTAATCTATGCCAGAACCACATTGCCTTATTATTCTATCTTTACAGTAAATCATGAAATTAGGTAGTATAAATCTACCAACTTTTTTTTTTTAAATTGCTTTGGATAATCTAAGTCTCCTGTATTCACATACACATTTTTGAGATTAACGAAGATGAAGAACACAGTAGAGAAAACACATTGTGGCTGGGGAAGAAGAGATGAGTGCAGCTTCAAATATACTGAGTGTGGAATTACCAGGGGACTAGGTGACATGGGGAGATAAGGCAGGCAGCCAGCACTTAAAAGAGATGTCATATTTGTTATCACACAAAGACAGTTGCATAAATAATACTATGGGAATGACTAGAACTGCCCAAAGGGGCAAAGAATAAGAAAAAAGGCAGAAACACATCCCTGAAAAAAATGTAATCTGAAGGGGTGAAGAAAGGAGGAGAATCTGTGAACAAGATGGAGAGTAGTGAATAAAGCAGCAGAAAAAGAAGAATAAAAAGCAGTGGTGGTCTGTAGTACTGAAACTGAAGGGGATAACAAGTTGAAGACTGAGAAGATGTCTGGGAAAAAAGTCATCAGTTGTTCATTAAGACCTTCAACAAAACAGTTCCAGGAAAATGGTGAGGGCAGAACTCAAATGGTCTAGGGTTTGAGGTGAGGAGTGAAAAGAATAGTGAAGAATTAAAGGCAGTAAATCTGGTTATTTTTCAACAGTTTAACACTAGAAAGTGACTTTAAGAGGAAAGGGAGGAAGAAGAGAGAAACAATACCTAAGCCCTGAAGGTAGGTACCATCTCTCATTTTACAGATTTGGAAGCTGATGTTCATAGCAGTTAAAACACACTGCTGTTAAGTGAAGGGGACTTACAAGTTAAGTATGTTCAAAACACTTAGTTTAAAAAATTCCATGTAGCCTTTCAAAAGGAAAAGAACTTCATTCATACCGACTCAGATTCCTCCTCCACCCATGGCAGTTGAGCTCAGTAGTTTAGGACTTGATGGGGGTAGGGGAGGGTGTGGGCTAATCTAAGACTTTTTCCTAAGTAGTGTGACATGGTGAGTTATTTTGGCTGCCTCAGTTTCCTCATTGTAAAGTAAGGCAGTTGGAGTAGAAGGTCTTTAAATTCCTTTTATAATTTGTATACGTGACTAACTATACTAACATGTACTCAAAAGGTGGAATTAAGATTACTGATGAGAGAGGTTGGGCCAAGACAGCAGAGGAGAAAGACCTTGAGCTCACCTCCTCTCACAAACATACCAAAATCACAACTATATGCAGAATAACCCTCACTGAAAAAGACCAGAACCTATCAGAAAAGATCTTCTACAACTAAGGACATAAAGAAGGAACCACAATGAGATAGGTAGGAGGGGTGGACTCGTGATATAGTCAAGTCCCATACCCTAGGGTGGGTGACCCACAAATGGAAGAATAATTACATTGCAGAGGTCCTCCCACTGGAGTGAGAGCTCTGAGCCCCACATCAGGTTCCCCAGCCCAGGGGTCTTGTACCAGGAAGACAAGCCCCCAGAGCATTTGACTCTGAAGGCAGCAGAGCTTAATTTCGGGAGCCCCACAGGACTGGAGGGAAATAGAGACTTCGCTCTTAAAGGGTGCACCCAAAATCTCACATGTACCAGGACCCAGGGCAAAAGCAGTAATTTGATAGAAGCCTGGGACAGACCTATCTGCTGGTCTTGGAGAGTCCCCCAGACAGGCAGGGGTTGGGTGGCTGTGGCTCACCCTGGGGAAATAAGACACTGGCGGCAACCATTCTTGGAAGCTTCTTCTACTACGTGGAAGCTGGTGCTTGCAGGTGACATTGTGGGATGCTCCCTCTGGCTCATTAGTGCCAAGACATAGCCCCAACAGCCTGTAGGTGCCAGTGCTGGGATGCCTCATGCCAAGCAACTAACTGGGTGGGGACAAAGTTCCACCCATTAGCAGACAGGCTGCCTGAAGACCTCCTGAGTCCACACCCACCTCTAGACATGCCTCTAGACATGGCCCTGCCCACCAGAAGGCCCTGGACACAGCTCCATTCACCATTGGGCAGGCACCATCTCTGGAAGCCCCTGGGTCCCCCACTGCCCTACAGGAAGCCTGCACTAGCCTCTAGACCAGTCTTATCCACCAGGGGGCAGACAAGTAAACCACTATCCTGCAGCCTACGGTACCCGGCCTGCTCACAGCAGGCCAGACCTTGCTGTGAGACCAGCTGGGCCTCAGCCCTGCCCAAGAGCAGGCTGACACAAGCTCTGAGACACCCTGGACCCCATACCCAACTGTATCAGGAAACCCTCCCCCAACCAGTGACCTGACACAAACTCTGGGATCCCTGGGCTCTGCAACCAGCTTCCAGGACCCAGCTCTGCCTGGCAATAGTCCAACATGAACCCCAGGACCTGGCTTCACCCAGTGGGTGAGCAATAGCCCTGGAGTCCTCTGGACCCTGACTCTGCAAACCAGTGAGATAGCATAAGCCCCGGGGCCCCCTGGGGTTCCACAGTCAGCCACGTTGTGACCCAGTCCCAACAACCAGTGGCTGGCAGCCTCTGCACAAGGTAAGACCCTGGGCCATCCAAGCCTCCAGACCATCTACATAGTCAGCCTGCCACAACAGAAGGATACATGCAGCCCTCATAGGGGAACTTCTAGAGCATATAGATTGGGTGATGAGAGGGGACTGTGCTACTGGAACACGTAGGACATACCCTACAAAAGGCAACTTCTCCAAGGTTAGGAATCATAACCAATCTACCAGATACATAAAAATAGAGCAACTTAGGCAAAATGAGGCGACAGAGGAAAATGTTCCAGACAAAGGAACAAGATAAAAACCGCAGGAGAAGAATTAAGTGAAGTGAAGATAGGAAATCTACATGAGAAGAAGTTTAGGGTAGTGACTGTAAAGGTGATCAAAGAACTTGGGAATAGAATGGATGCACAGAGTGAGAAGTCAGAAGTTTTTAACAAAGAGTTAGAAAATTTAAAGAACACCCAAACAGAAATGAAGAATACAATAACTGAAATGAAAAATACATTAGAAGGAATCAACAGTAGACTGAATGATACAGAAGAATGAATCAGCAAGCTAGTAGCCAGGGTAGTGGAAATCACTGATGCTGAACAGCAAAAAGAATGAAAAGGAATAAGGACAGTTTGAGAGCTCTAGGACAACATCTAGTGCACCAATATTCCCAATACAGGGATCCCAGAAGGACAAGAGAGAGTGAAAGGGGCAGAGAACATATTTGAAGACATGAAAACTGAAAACTTCCCTAAGTTGAGAAAAGAAACAGTCTCATACAGAATCAACCCAAAGAGGACAACCCCAAAACACACTGTGATTAAAATGCCTAAAAATAAAGATAGAATACTATGAAAAGCAGCAAGGGAAAAGCAACAACTTACCTACAAAGGAACTCTCAGAAGGCAATCAGCTGACTTTTCAGCAGAAAAATCTGCAGGCCAGAAGGAAGTGACATGATATATTTTCAATGATGAAAGAGAAAAACCTACAACCACGAAATCTCTACCCAGCAAGGCTTTCCTTCAGATTTGGAGGAGAGATCAAAAGTTTTACAGAGAAGGAAGAGGTAAGAGTTCAGCACCACAAAACCAACATAATAAAAAATGTTAAAGTGATTTCTCTAAACAGAAAAGGCCACAACTAGAAATATGAAAATTATGAAAGGAAAAATCTCATTGGTAATGGCAAATATACAGTAAAAGTAGTAGGCCAACCACATATAAAGCTAGTAGGAAGGTTAAAGGACAAAAGTAGTAAAATCATCTATATACACAGCAAGTAGTTAAGGGATACACAAAAGGATGTAAAATATGATGTCACAAACAGTAAACACGGGGGGCAGGTAAAAATGCAGGGTTGTTAAACTGCTTTCAAACTTAAGAGATCAGCAACTTTAAACAATTGTGTATACACACACACGGCTACATAAAAGCCTCATGGTAACAATAAACCAACAACCTATAATAGATATACACAAAAAAAGAAAAAGGAATCCAAACATAACACTAAAGACAGTCATCAAATCACAAGAGAATAAAAGAAGAAAGAAAAAAAAGACCTACAATAACAACCCCAAAACAAGTAACAAAATGGCAATAAGAACATACATATCAATAATTACCTTAAATGTACATGGACTACATTCTACCATCAAAACACAGAGTAACTGAATGGACACAAAAAACAGACCTAAATATGTTCTGCCTACTAGAGACTTGCTTCAGATCTGAAGACACACACAGACTGAAAGTGAGGGTGTGAAAAAAGATATTCCATGCAAATCAAATGAAACTAATATAAGCATTTCTATCTTATATCAGACAAAAGAGATTATATAGTAAAGACTGTTAAAGAAGGACACTACATAATGATGAAAGGATCAATCCAAGAAGATAGAACAATTATAAATATATATGCACCCAACATTGGAGCACCTAAGTACATAAAACAAATGTTAATGGGCATAAAGGGAGAAATCCACAGTAACACAATAATAATAGGGGGCTTTGACACACCACTTATATCAATGGACAAATCATCCAGAAAGAAAATCAATAAGGAAACACTAGCCTTAAATGACACATTAGAGCAGAAGAACTTAACTGATGCATGTAAAGCATTCTATCTGAAAGCAGCAGAATACATGTTCTTTTCAAGTGCACACAGAATGTTCTCCAGGATAAATCACATGCTAGGCTACAAAACAACGCTTGGTAAATTTAAGAAAATTGAAATCAGATCAAGCGTCTTTTCTGATCACAATGCTATGAGACTGAAACCAACTACAAGAAAAAAAATGCAAAAATCATAAACATGTGGAGGCTAAACAATACACTACTAAACAACCAATGGATCACTGAAGAAATCAAAGAGGAAATCAAAAAACACCTAGAGACAAATGAAAACAAAAGCACAATGATCCAAAAACTGATGGTACTCAGCAAAAGCAGTTATAAAAGGGAATTTTATAGCAATACAAGCTTACCTCAGGAAACAAGAAAAATCTCAAATAAACCATCTAACCTTACACCTAAAGGAACTAGAGCAAGAACAAACAAAGCCCAAAGTTAGTAGAAGGAAAGAAATTATAAAGATCAGAGCAGAAATAAATAAAATAGAGATTAAAAAAAATAGAAAAGTTCAAGGAAGCTAAAAGCTGGTTCTTGGAAAACATAAACAAAATTGATAAACATTTAGTCAGACACTCAAGAAAAAAAGGGAGAGGGCCCAAATCACTAAAATCAGAAATGAAAAAGGAGAAGTTACAACTGACACCACAAAAATTCAAAGGATCACAAAAGACTACTACAAACAACTATATGCCAAAAATGCACAACCTGGAAGAAATGGACAAATTCTTAGAAAGGTAAATCTCCCAAGACTGAACTAAGAAGAAACAGAAAATTTGAACACACCAGCTACCAGTAATTAAATTAAATCAATAACTTAAAAACTCCCAACAAACAAAAGTCCAGTACCATATGGCTTCACAGGTGAATTCTACCAAACATTTAGAGAAAAGTTGACACCTATTGTTCTCAAAATATTCCAAAAAATTGCAGGAGAAGGAATATTCCTGGGCTCATTCTATGAGGTCAGCATCACCTTGATACCAAAACCAGACAAAGATGTCACACAAAAAAGGAAAATTACAGACCACTATCACTGATGAATACAGATGCAAAAACCCTCAACAAAATATTAGCAAAATAAATCCAACAACATATTAAAAGTATCATACACCAGGAACAAATGGGATTTATCCCAGGGATGCAAGTAATTTTCATTATCTGTAAATCAATCAATGTGATAGACCACATTAACAAACTGAAGAATAAAAACCATATGATCATCTCAACAGATGCTTTTGACAAAAAGCGTCTGACAAAATTCAGCATCCATTTATGACAAAAACTCCCCATAAAGTGGGCATAGAGGGAATAAACCTCAACATAAGAAAGCTCACATATGACAAACCCACAGTTAACCCCATACTGGATGGTGAAAAGCTGAAAGCATTTCCTCTAAGATCAGGAATGAGTCAGGGATGCCCACTCTTGCCACTTTTATTCAACACAGTATTGGAAGTCCTGGCCACAGCAATCAGAGAAGAAAAAGAAATAAAAGGAAGTCAAATTGGAAAGGAAGAAGTAAAACTCTCATTGTTTGCAGATGACATGATACTATACATAGAAAATCCTAAAGATGCCACCAGAAAACTACTAGAACTAATCAATGAATTTGGTAAGATTGCAGGATACAAAATTAATGCACAGAAATCTCTGGCATTCCTATACACTAACCATGAAAAATCAGAAAAAGAAATTAAGGAAACAATCACATTTACCATCATAGCAAAAAGAATAAAATACCTGGGAATAAACCTACCTCAGGAGGCAAAAGACCTGTACTCTGAAAACTGTAAGACACTGATGAAAGAAATTAAAGATGACCCAGATGGAAAGATATATCATGTTCTTAGATTGAAAGAATCAATATTGTTAAAATGACCATGCTTCCCAAGGCAATCTATAGATTCAATGCAATCCCCATCAAAACACCAAGGACATTTTCCACAGAACTAGAAAAAATAATTTTAAAATTTGTATGGAAACACAAAAGGCTTTGTATAGCCAAAACAATCGAGAAAAAAGAAGAAAGCTGGAGGAATCATGATCCCTGACTTCAGATTATCCTACAAAGCCACAGTAATCAAAACAGTATGATACTGGCACAAAAAGATACACATAGGTGAATGGAACTGGAGAGACCAGATTAATTAATTATTAATTAATAATATATTGTCAATAACAATGTATTTGGTCAATTAATCCATTACAAAGGAAGCAAGAATATACAATGAAGAAAAGACAGTCTCTTCAATAAGTTGTGCTGGGAAAACTGGACAGCTACATGTAGAAGAATGAAATTAGAACATTCTCTAACACCAATATATAAAATAAATTTAAAATGGATTAAAGACCTAAATGTAAGATTGGAAACCATAAAACTCCTAGAAGAAAACATAAGCAGAACTCTTTTTGGCATAAATTGTAGCAATAATTTTTTGAATCCATCTCCTAAAGCAAACAAAATAGAAGCAAAAATAAGCAAATGGGACCTAATTGAACTTAAAATCTTTTGCACAGCAAAGGACACCACTGACAAAACAAAAAGCCTACTGAATGAGAGAGAATATTTGCAAATGATATGACTGATAAGAGGTTTAATATCCAATATATATAAACAGCTCATACATCAGAAAACAAATAACCTGATTTTAAAATGGTCAGAAGACCTGAACAGACATTTCTCCAAAGAGGACACACAAATGGCCAAAAGGCACATGAAAAGATGCTCAACATTGCTAATCATCAGGTAAATGCAAATCAAAACCACAACGAGATATCACCTCACACCTGTCAGAATGGCTATCATCAATAAGAACAAAAGTAACAAATGTTGGTGAGGACGTGGAGAAAAGGGAATCCGCATATACCGTTGGTAGGAATGTAAATTGGTGCGGCCACTGTAGAAAACATTATGGAGGTTTCTCAAAAAGCTAAAAATAGAACTACCATTTGACCAAGGAATTCTACTCCTGGGTATATATCCCAAAACAAAGAAAAACACTAATTCAAAAGATACATGCACCCCAATGTTCACAGCAGCATTATTTACAATAGCCAAGATATGAAAGCAAACTAAGTGCCCATCAACAGATGAATGGAGAAAGAAGAAGTGGTATATATATATATATATATATATATATATATATATATACACATACATATATATATATATATATACACATACATACATACAATAGAATACTATTCAGCCATAAAAAAGAATGAAATTTTGCCATCTGCAACAACATTGAATGACTTGAAGGGTATTATGTAAATTGAAATAAATCAGACAGAGAAAGACAAATACTGTATGATATCACTTCTATGCAGAATCTAAAAAATACAGGAAACTAGTGAATATAATTAAAAAGAAGCATACTCGCAGATACAAAGAACAAACTAGTGGTTACCAGTGTGGGGAGGGAAGGTTGAGAATGGCAACATAGGGGTAGGGAATTAAGAGGTACATGATATTACGTATAAAATATGATATAAGGATATACTGTAAAACAAAGGAATATAGCCAATATTTTATAATAACTGTAAGTGGAAAATAACCTTTAAAAATTATGAATCACTATATTGTACACCTGTAACTTACATAATATTATACATCAACTATGCATCAATAGAAAATTAAAAAGAAAATGATAAGATTACTGATGAGAGGGAAATTCTGTGAAAACAACCCTATCCTAAAGTATAGTTTATAAAGGCAAGGATAAGCATACATGAAAGTGGCCTCAGGGAAACAAGCCAGTGTAAAATCCAAGCAACAGTAATAACAATAATGACAAGAACTATGAGATATTTCTTGTATTAGTCTAATTTTTACAGGAGCTCAAAGAACAAGAATTTGTCAGGGTCTCCATCAAAGTATAGGGTATAAGAGACCATGCTCTGTCATCCCAAGTATCCGGTTCACATGGCAGCTGCAATAAATGGAGATTCTGGCTTATCTATGTTTCTTGGATTTGAATAGTATGGGTCTCAGTGTCTGATCTCTCCTGGGTATACTAAAGGGCTGAGAACCACACACTATCTTGATAACTCTCTGAGGTAATATCTGAGTAATCAGCCATCCTTTCCTCTATTACAGTTGTTCTTAAAGTGTGGTTTCCCCACAAGTGGCATCAGCAACAACTAGGAACTTCTTAAAAATGCAGAGTCTCAGGGCCACCTCAGACTTACTGAATCAGAAACTTTGGAGGGTTGCCTGAGCATTTTGTATTTTAACAAGCCACTCAGATGATTCTAATGCATGCTGAAGTTTGAAAACTACTGTTCTCTTCCAACTCTCTAAGACTGGTTCTAACATTCTAAAATTCTACAACTGTGTTTTTAAACTAAGTATAAATAGCATTTATTTCTACTTAAGGTAAAGTGAAATTTTAAGATCTGTTCCATCATTTCCTGTGTTTTTTGAGGTATAGTTACCATTCCAAATAAGTGAATTCTGTTATGCTCACTAATTACTAATTAAGCACATACTATATATAATTTGCAGCGATGAAGAAGTGAATAACAAGGCAAATAAATCAACTGAAGTCCTTTGAAATAAAAGGGAAATGGAGTTATTATGTTTAATATTATAGATTGGAATTAAACAGAAAGACCCAGATTCACCATCACACAGAAAAATCCTTCCTATTTCAAAATCTTCTGGGGTGGGGGAATAGGAGGAGGCATAATAGCATCTTGTATTACGTAGTGATTTTCAAATTTATAGAAAACAAGAATAAAATTTAACTTACTCTTGTGAAAACGGAGCAAGGACAAGGCTAGCAAGCAATGAATGAATGAAGAAATGGCTTACAGCATTTTACATAGCTCTAGTTTCTTAATTGCCTGGCAGGAAATTTTTGCAAGGGGAAAATCATTTTTTGCATTTTGGCTTTACATATTCAATGAATAACTGCTTTCTGATGACAATGATAAACCATTAGATAGTAGTATCATTTAAACCAGGGATCCTCAAACTATTACTCAGAGGGTCTGAGAGTAAGTAGTTTAGGTTTTGTTGATCTCTGTTGTCAAATATTCAACTAGCCATTGTATGGCAAAATTAGCCATAGATAATACCTAAAGAAACAGGTGTGGCTATGATCCAAAAAAACCTTATTTATAAAAACCGGCAGCCACTCTGGGCCATAGTTTGCTGACCCTAGTTGAAACAATATTACTTCTAAAACATTTAAATGCATATAAATAAAGACTAATCTGAAGTAATTAGGGAGTTAAAAAGAATTTTGTTTGTTTGTTTGTTTGGGGTTAGCATAGACTAAAGGTTAATTAGGTTATATCAAAAATGGTTTGTGTTTTGAAGCAATTCCAAAGGATTTTAGTACATAATAATTCATTTTCCATCTCACAATAACACTTTCAAATAAATAGATTTGATGATGGTGTGGGGGATAACTCACAATGAAGTTAAAAATCTTGCTTTTTCAGTGTAGATTTATCAATGTACATGTCTACAGTCTTATCATTTTAAAGGTCTACATATAAGTAAGGCAAGAGACGTCTCGTGATTTTAGCAAGCTAAGCATTGGTTAAAAAAAAAAACCAACATTCTGACAGCACCCTACAGAAAAATAAACATCTCAGTACTCACATAATTTAAAAAGAAAAAAATCTTTTGTAGAAGGAAACAAAAACACAAACAACCTTTGTTTTTTTAAAACTACAATCTTAATCAGTGTTTCCTACTTAAAAATGTATTTCTCAATTATGTGACTCTGAATTGTTTATTTTTATCCCGAGTGCAAATGTAGATGTGTTTATTTTAGTCTCTTTGAGTATGGAAATGGGAAGGAGGGCAAGATGTAACCTTCTATTTAGCCTCTTAATATAGCTTGATTAGGTTTTACAAGTTATAATTAACAAAGCTCTAAAATGATCTAACAAATACAATCAGAGTCTAAGAATTAACCTGCTGCCTGCATCTTATGTATTAACATTCCATTTTCAAATAGGTTTGTGAAGCCACTTCAGAAAGGCAAAAAGGAGTTTTAGGACCTTAATCATTTTTCATTAAAACTAGATAATAGCTTTCATGAAACTGGGCCACAGTAGTATCTCTTAATATTTATTACTAAGGAGATTTGTTAAAGATGGCGGAGTACAAGGACGTGTGCTCACTCCCTCTTGCAAGACCACTGGAATCACAACTAACTGCTGAATGATCATCAACAGAAAGACACTGGAACTCACCAAAAAAGATACCCAGATCCAAAGACAAAGGAGAAGCTGCAGTGAGACAGTAGGAGGGGTGCAATCACAATAAAATCAAATCTCATAACCGCTGGGTGGGTGACTCATAAACTGGAGAACAATTATACCACAGAAGTCCACCCACTGGAGTGAAGGTTCTGAGCCTCACATCAGGCTTCCCAACCTGGAGGTCTGGCAATGGGAGGAGGAATTCCTAGAGAATCAGACTTTGAAGGCTAGCGGGATTTGATTGCAGGACTTTGACAGGACTGGGGGAAACAGAGACTCTACTCTCGGAGGGCACACAAAGTAGTGTGCACATCAGGACCCCGGGGAAGGAGCAGTGATGCCACAGGAGACTGAACCAGACCTCCCTGCTAGTGTTGGAGGGTTTTCTTCACTGGAGGGGGTGGCTGTGGCTCACCGTGGGGACAAAGACACAAGCAGCAGAAGTTCTGGGAAGTACTCCTTGGCTTGAGCCCTCCCAGAGTCCATCATTAGCCCCACCAAAGAGCCTGTAGCCTCCAGTGCTGGGTCACCTCAGGCCAAACAACCAACAGGGAGGGAACTCAGTCCCACCCATCAGCAGACAAGCAGATTAAAGTTTTACAGAGCTCTGCCTACCAGAGTAACACCCAGCTCTACCCACCACCAGTCCCTCCCATCAGGAAGCATGCAAAGCCTCTTAGATAGCCTCATCCACGACAGGGAAGACAGCAGAAGCAAGAATAACTACAATCCTGCAGCCTGTGGAACGAAAACAACATTCACAGAAAGAGAGGCAAAATGAAAAGGCAGAGGGCTACGTACTGTATGAAGGAACAAAACACCAGAAAAACAATTAAATGAAGTGGAGATAGGCAACCTTCCAGAAAAAGGATTCAGAATACTGATAGTGAAGATGATCCAGGACCTCGGAAAAAGAATGGAGGCAAAGATTGAGAAGATGTGAGAAATGTTTAACAAAGGCCTAGAACAATTAAAGAAAAAACACCTAGAATAATTAAAGAGCAAACAAACAGAGATGAACAATACAATAAATAAAATAAAAAATACACTAGAAGGAATCAATACCAGAATAACTGAGGCAGAAGAACGGATGAGTGAACTGGAAGACAGAATGGAGGAATTCACTGCTGCCGAATGGAATAAAGAAAAAAAGAATGAAAAGAAATGAAGACAGCCTATGAGACCTCTGGGACAACATTAAACGCACCAACATTTGCATTACAGGGGTCCCAGAAGGAGAAGAGAGAGAGTAAGGACCTGAGAAAATATTTGAAGAGATTATAGTCGAAAACTTCCCTAACATGGGAAAGGAAATAGCCACTGAAGCCCAGGAAGTGCAGAGAGTCCCAGGCAGGATAAATCCAAGGAGAAACAGGTCGAGACATATAGTAATCAAACTGACAAAAATTAAAGACAGAGAAAAATTACTAAAAGAAACAAGGGAAAAATGACAAATAACATACAAGGGAACTCCCATAAAGTTAATAGCTGATTTCTCAGCAGAAACTCTACAAGCCAAAATAGAGTGGCACGATATATTTAAAGTGATGAAAGGGAAGAACCTACAACAAAATTACTCTACCCAGCAAGGATCTCATTCAGATTCGATGGAGACATCAAAAGCTTTACAGACAAGTAAAAGCTAAGAGAATTCAGCACCACCAAACCAGCTCTACAACAAATGCTAAAGGAACTTTTCTAAGTGGGAAACACAAGAGAAGAAAAGGACCTACAAAAACAAACCCAAAACAACTAAGAAAATGGTCATAGGAACATACATATCAATAATTACCTTAAATGCAAATGGACCAAATGCTCCAACCAGAAGAAACAGGCTCGCTGAATGGATACAAAAACATGACCCATATATATGCTGTCTACAAGAGACCCACTTCAGACCTAGGGACACATACAGACTGAAGGTGAGGGGATGGAAAAAGGTATTCCATGCAAATGGAGATCAAAAGAAAGCTGGAATAGCAATACTCATATCAGATAAAATAGACTTTAAAATAAAGAATGTTACAAGAGATAAGGAAGGAAATTTACATAATGATCAAGGAATCGATCCAAGAAGAAGATATAACAATTATAAATATATAGGCACCCAACAAAGGAGCACCTGAATACATAAGGCAAACACTAACAGCTATAAAAAAGGAAATTGACAGTAATACAATAATAGTGGGGAACTTTGACACCTCACTTTCACCAATGGACAGATCATCCAGACAGAAAATTAATAAGGAAACACAAGCTTTAAATGACACAACAGACCAGATAGATTTAATTGATATTTATAGGACATTCTAACCGAAAACAGCAGATTACACTTTCTTCTCAAGTGCACACCGAGCATTCTCCAGGATAGATCACATCTTGGGTCACAAATAAAGCCTCAGTGAATTACAGAAAACTGAAATCATATCAAGCATCTTTTCCGACCATGCTGAAATTAGAAATAAATTACAGGGAAAAAACACAAACCATGGAGGCTAAACAACACATTACTAAATAACCAAGAAATCACTGAAGAAATCAAAGAGAAAATCAAAAAATACCTAGAGACAAATGACAAGAAAAACACGATGAACCAAAACCTATGGGATGCAGCAAAAGCAGTTCTAAGAGGGAAGTGTATAGCAATACAATCCTATCTCAAGAAACAAGAAAAATCTCAAATAAACAATCTAACCTTACACCTAAAGGAAGTAGAGAAAGAAAAACAAAATCCAAGGTTAGTAGAAGGAAAGAAATCATAACCAGAGCAGAAATAAATGAAATAGAAAAAAGTAAACAATAGCAATGATCAATAAAACTAAAAGCTGGTTCTTTGAAAAGATAAACAAAATTGATAAACCTGTAGCCACTCACCAAGAAAAAGAGGGAGAGGACTCAAATCAAGAAACTTAGAAGTGAAAAAGGAGAAGTTACAATGGACACTGCAGAAATACAAAGCATCCTAAGAGACTACTACACACAACTCTAGGCCAATAAAATGGACAACCTGGAAGAAATGGACAAGTTCTTAGAAAGGTATAATCTTCCAAGACTAAACCAGGAAGAAATAGAAAATATGAACAGAGCAATCACAAGTAATGAAATTGAAACTGTGATTAAAAATCTTCAAACAAACAAAAGTCCAGGACTGGATGGCTTCACAGGTGAATTTTATCAAACATTCAGAGAAGAGTTAACACCTATCCTTCTCAAACTCTTCCAAAAAATTGCAGAGGAAGGAACACTCCTAAACTCATTCTACGAGGCCATCATCACCCTGATACCAAAACCAGACAAAGATATCACACAAAAAAGAAAATTACAGACCAATATCACTGATGTATGTATATGCAAAAATCCTCAACAAAATACTAGCAATCAGAATCCAGCAACACATTAAAAGGATCATACACCATTATCAAGTGGGATTTATCCCAGGGATGCAAGGATTCTTCAATATATGCAAATAAAACAATGTGATAAGCCATATTAACAAACTGAAGAATAAAAAACATATGATCATCTCAATAGATGCAGAAAAAGCTTTTGACAAAATTCAACACCCATTTATGATAAAAACTCTCCAGAAAGTGGGCATAGAGGGAACCTCCCTCAAATAATAAAGGCCATATATAACAAACCCACAGCAAACATCATTCTCAATGGTGAAAACCTGAAAGCATTTCCTCTAAGATCAGAAACAAGACAAGGATGTCCTCTCTCACCACTCTACTTCAACATGGTTTTGGAAGTCCTAGCCACGGCAATCAGAGAAGAGAAAGAAATAAAAGGAATACAAATTGGAAAAGAAGAAGTAAAACTGTCACTGTTTGCAGATGACATACTATACATATAGAATGCTAAGATGACACCAGAAAACTACTAGAGGTAATCAATGAATTTGGTAAAGTTGCAGGATACAAAATTAATACACAGAAATCTCTTGCATTCCTATACACTAGCAACGAAAGATCAGAAACAGAAATTAAGGAAACAATCCCATTCACCATTGCAACAAAAAGAATAAAATACCTAGGAAAAAACCTACCTAAGGAGGCAAAAGACCTGTACTTAGAAAACTATAAGACACTGATGAAAGAAATCAAAGATGACACAAACAGATGGAGAGATATACCATGCTCTTAGACTGGAAGAATCAATATTGTGAAAATGACTATACTACCCAAAGCAATCTACAGATTCAATGCAATCCCTATCAAATTACCAATGGCATTTTTTACAGAACTAGAACAAAAAATCTTAAAATTTGTATGGAGACACAAAAGACCCTGAATAGCCAAAACAATCTTGAGGGAAAAAAATGGAGCTGGAGGAATCAGACACCCTGACTTTAGACTATACTACAAAGCTACAGTAATCAAGACAATATGGTACTGGCATAAAAAACAGAAATATACATCAATGGAACAGGATAGAAAGCCTAGAGATAAACCCATGCACCTGTGGCCAACTAATCTATGACGAAGGAGGCAAGGATATACAATGGAGAAAAGACAGTCTCTTCAATAAATGGTGCTGGGAAAACTGGACAACTACATGTAAAAGAATGAAAATAGAACATTCCCTAACACCATACACAAAAATAAACTCAAAATGGATTAAAGACTTAAATGTGAGGCCAAACAATATAAAACTCTTAGAGGAAAACATAGGAAGAACACTCTTTGACATAACTCACAGCAAGATCTTTTTTGACCCACCTCCTAGAGTAATGCAAATTCAAACAGAAGTAAACAAATGGGGCCTAATTAAACTTAAAAGCTTTTGCACAGCAGAGGAAACTATAAACAAGGTGAAAAGACAACCCTCAGAATAGGAGAAAATATTTGCAAATGAATCAACAGACAAAGGATTAATCTCCAAAATATATAAACAGCTCATGTAGCTAAATATAAAAAAAAAAAAACCCAATCAAAAAAATGGGCAGAAGACCTAAACAGACATTTCTCCAAAGAAGACATACAGATGGCCAAGAGGCACATGAAAAGCTGCTCAACATCACTAATCATTAGAGAAATGCAAATCAAAACTACAATGAGGTATCACCTCACACCAGTTAGAATGGGTATCATCAGAAAATCTAGAAACAACAAATGCTGGAGAGAGTGTGGAGAAAAGGGAACCGTCTTGCACTGTTGGTGGGAATGTAAATTGATACAGCCACTATGGAGAACAGTATGGAGGTTCCTTAAAAAACTAAAAATAGAACTACCATATGACTCAGCAATCCTACTACTGGGCATATACCCAGAGAAAACCATAATTCAAAAAGACACATGCACCCCAATGTTCACTTCAGCACTCTTTACAATAGCCAGGTCATGGAAGCAACCTAAATGCCCATCAACAGAGCAATGTATAAGGAAGATGTGGTACATATATACAGTGGACTATTACTCAGCCATAAAAAGGAACAAAATTGGGTCATTTGTAGAGACGTGGATGGACCTATAGAGTGTCATACAGAGTGAAGTAAGTCAGAAAGAGAAAAACAAATATCATATATTAACGCATATGTGGAATCCAGAAAAACGGTACAGATGAACCAGTTTGCAAGGCAGAAATAGAGACACAGATGTAGAGAACAAACATATGGACATGAAGGGGGACCCAGGGTGTGGTGGTGGTGGTGGTTGGAGGAATTGGGAGATTGGGATTGACATATATACACTAATATGTATAAGATAGATAACTAATAAGAACCTGCTGCATAGAAAAATAAAATAAAATAAAGAGTCTTAAAAAATATTTATTACTAAGGCTCATTGTAAAAGTGAGTCAACTTTTAGGTACAGTTTTAGAGGTAGTGTTGCTTGATCTTAAATTACAAAAGAAAATAAACTAAAATTCAGAATGATTCTTGGAAATGTCTATGTTTATAAGTGGTAATCAATTAGTGATTATCATCACAAGTACTAGATTGGATCTTAATAACCTCAAAGCCTAGCACGTGGTCACTGCTCATTCCAAATACCATCTCTTCCATGAAAATTTTCTCTCAATTGAATCCTTGATTGGTATCTCATATATCTGGCACTTACATCCTACCTCGTACCTCTTAAATATCTTCATTTGACATATATTGAGTATATGATCACCATATAATAAATTAGTTATTTGTAGTAGTGATAAGGGTTGCCTTCGCTGGGTGGTTGCCACGCACCAGGCATTGGAGATAGATGTGGTCCCTAGCCTCAAGGAGCTAGCAATGTGATAGGGGAATCAGACAGTAAACACAGTGATAAACCAGTGAGGCAAGTGCAATAAAAAAATGTAGCATATTGAGGGCACAGGGAGGAACATAAATAGGAGGTCCTATCTGAGACTGAATTGGTTAGGAAAGTTTCTTGGAGGAATTGAAGTCTTAAAGGATGGACAGAACAATGAAGGCTGAAGGGCATTCTCTACAGAAAGAAGAGCATGCCAAACATAATATGCATGGTGTGCTTCAGGAACTGTGGAAGTTCAGAAATGATGGAGTGACGAAGGCCTGAAGAAGAGCAGATGCAGACGAGGAAGGGGCCATATTAGATATGTTTTTCCTAGCACATTTAGCCTTTATCTGAAAGCACTAAAAGATTTTAAGCGGGACACTGTGTTTTGCAATATGTTGAAGAGACTAGAGGAGGACAAGCTTAGAGGAAGGGAGATCTTTAGGAATTTATTGCAGTAATCTAAGTCAAGAAGTGTCATGGACCTGAGCTGGCAGTGAGAAAAGGATAGAAAATATAGGAAAAAACATATTCAAGAGATATTAAAAATAAAGATTGTTAAAATTTGCAAATTGATTAGCTGTGGGGGTGGGTAGATGGCGATAGAATTGACTAAGAAAAGGAATACAGATGTACTGCCCAGCCTTTATTTACTTACTTATTTTTAATTTATTTTTCATTCAACAAATGCCTGGAGAGCCTCTATATGTGTTGGTTTGGCATCGTGCTAAATGGTGAACTTATGAGATAAACAATTTAGATTTATCCTCTTCCTAACCTTTATGGAATCATGAGTCTAGTTCTACTGTCAGCTATCTGCTTGACATCACCCATCATTGTTGCTCTGTTCAATCTGTAACAGAGGTTGAAAACCATAGCCCACAGTCATGTTTTATTTGGCCCACAAAGAGGTTTCAAAAACATGATTTTGACTGTTCAGTTCACCACATTCCCTCTCTTGCTAATTCATTACTGTTTTCTGCACCTCCCAGGGACCTGAAAGCATTTAAGTTGGTGATTCTTGTTCTAGTGTTACTCTTTTTTTAAATAAAAAAAGCTTAATTTTAAGTTATTTTTTTTAATTATGGTAAAATACACATAAAATTTTATCATTTTAACCATTTTAAAATGCATAATTCAGTGGCATTTAGTATATTCACAATGTTGTACAACTATCACGACGACCTAGTTCCTGAATATTTTCATCATCCCAAAGGAAAAGCTGTACTTATTAAACAGTCACTCCACACTCCACACTCCATCCAGTCTCTGGCAACTAGTAACCTCTTCCTGTTTCTATGGATTTGCCTATTCTGAATATTTTATACCATGTAATATGTGGCCTTTCATGTCTGGTTTCTTTCACTTAGCATAATGTTTTCAAGGTTCATCAATACTGTAGTATGAATTAGTACTTCATTCCTTTTTATTGATGAATAATATTCCATTGTATGAATATACCACATTTGTTTATCCATTCATTAGTTGATGGACATTTGGGCTGTTTCCACTTTATGGCTATAGTGAATAGTGCTATTATAAAACTTCATGTGCATATTTTTGTTTGAACATCTGTTGTTTTTCTTTTGAGTATATACCCAGGAGTGGAATTGTTGGATCATATGGTAATTCTATGTTTAAGTTATTGAGGAACCACCGAACAGTTTTCCACAGTGGCTGTATTATTTTACAATCCCACCAGCAATGTATAAAGGTCCTATTGTTACTTTTGATTCCTCCTTCTTTTGTTCCCCACATATAATCACATCTTATATTTAAGGGCATTCTAACTAAAAAAGATAATCTCCTTAGTCTAGATCCTCATAAACTCTCCTATAGTTTGTAATAAATTCCTTAACTGGATTTGCTACTTCCTTGCTCTCACTTCTTCAATCTATACTACTTACTTCCTTCTTCTATCATATTAATCTTCCTGATGTATATTATCAATGCATGCCATGTACACTGTCTAAAGAGTAAGCCCAACTCATTAACCTAGCATTCAAGTTCCAGCATCTATTGTACCCTACCTGGTTATGATGCTATATCGGGTTAGAAATCTCTATATTGCCTGTGTAAAGGTAACCCTGGTGAGTCTTAGAGAATAAATTTGTCCAGAAGTAATTTAGAACAAAAAGAAATAACTACTGAAATGAAGCTACAAAATCCACTACCAAGGAAATTCCCTGGTGGTTCAGTGGTTAGGACTCTGCACTTGCACTGCTGGGGGCACAGGTTTGATCCCTGGTCATGGAACTAAGAGCCCACAAGCTGTGTGACCAGAAACACAAAACAAAACACTACCAACATTAAAATTCTATCTTATTCAACAATACCAATCTGTCCATTAAATATTCATGACTATCTCAAACATCCCAGACATTAAAAGCACATTTTCAGGAAATCTAGTCTAAACCAAGTATCTGTCTTACTGATGGGATAAAACATGAAAAAGTACTATTACATTTCAATAGTCATCATCTAGGTAAAATCACATCCAAATTACCAAAAAAAAATTGTATATGATGTGGCTGTACACAATATGTGCTATTATTTCCACTTCCAAATTAACATCGACGATTAAATGACACATCACATAGTTCATATTATACACTCTGAATTCTGACTTGCTATTAAAACAGAATTTAGTGATAGTGATAATACCAGGATCAAAATGAACTAAGCTAGGATAAGGGCTTATAGGATACATCAATGAATGGTTGGATAAACAAAGTGAGTGAGGCTAAGAAATATACAAAGAAGAACTTTTAAATTATCATCAAAATTAGAACAGGCAGCATAAGTGATATAGTGAGAACAACAATTTTATATCAATGATGCTAATATTTAAAGAGCAAGGAAAACGTAAACATTAAATAAGCAAACACAGAATAGCTATATGGAGAGGAAGAGTGAAACACAGAGGACACTACCATAAGTCCCCTACATATGAACCTTCAAGTTGCAAACTTTCAAAGATGCAAAAGTGTATTCGCATGTCCAATCACGTAAGTTAATTCACACGTCCGGCGCATACTGTCACATGTGAAGTGGTTGTGCTTTTGTGTACTTTGTACAGTACTGGATAGAGTACGGCATCTTTATTTCAAGCCCAGGATGTCCGGAAGCAAGCATAAAAGCAGTGGTGATGTAGGTGGTACTGCTAATAAGCGCCAAGTGATAACAATGGAAACAAAAGTGAAAACAGTTGAGAAAGTGGAGTGAGGTGAAAAGATGGTAGCTGTCATTCATTCTTATAACATGCATCGTTCAACCACTGGCATGATTCTACAGAACAAGGACAAGATCGTGGAACATGTGAAGTCTGCTTTGCTGATGATGTCGACAATAATATCGAAGAAGCATGGAAAAGTCATGGAGGAAATGGAGAAACTTCTCAGTGTGCGGATGCAGGATCAACATCAGTGTCGAGTCCCACTCAACTTAATGCTGATTCAAAAGAAAGCTAAAAGTCTTTATTAAGACTTGAAGAAGAAACATGGCAAAGAATCGGATGGTACATATTTTAATGCCAGCCATGGCTGGTTTCATCAGTTCAAGGCTAGAGCCAAACTGCAAAATGTAAAAGTAAGACGAGGCAGCAAGTGCAGATATGGTAGCTGCCCCCAAATTTCCTGAAACGCTTCGAGAAATTATTGATGAAGGCATGTATTTACGACCTAGTTTTTAATGTGGATGAGACAGGACTGTACTGGAAGAGGATGCCACACCAAAGTTACATCAGTAAGGAGAAAAAGTTGATGCCAGGCTATAAAGCAGCAAAGGATAGGCTAACTCTGTTGTTTGGTGGCAATGCTTCCAGCGATATGAAGCTGAAGCCTCTCTTAGTTTATCATTCATGGAACCCAAGAACCCTTAAAAACATAGGCAAGACTCTCTTCCTGTTGTGTGGAAGAGTACCCCAAAGCCTGGGTTACACAGGCCATTTTCCAGGACTGGTTTCTCCACCACTTTATCCCTGAGGTAGAGAAATACTGCTTGGAGAAGGACATCCCATTCAACATTCTTTTGCTGCTCGACAATGCTCCGGGCCACCCCCCATTCATGGGCGACTTTCAACCCAACGTCAAAGTAGTACATCTGCCACCAAATACTATGTCGCTCATCCAACCTATGGACCAGGGAGTTATAGCAACTTTCAAGAAATATTTATGTCACACTTTTCGTCAGGCACTAAAGGCAAGTGACGAGTCAGGAATAATCTTGCAACAATTTTGGAAACACTGTGACATCTATAAGGCCATAAAAAACACTGACTTTGCTTGGCGTGAGGTTACGCCCATCACCATGAATGGGGTTTGGAAGAACCTTTGCCAGCAGTTTGTTCATGATTTTCGTGGATTTGAGAAGGTGGATGAGGAGTCCAAAGAAGTCTTCACTAACTTAGTGACCGACCCTCAGTGAGAAGCTGGAGCTAGATCTGCAAGAGGACAACTTCACTGAACTCCTTGCTGTGTAACACAAGGAGCTTACTAATGAAGACTTGATGGAATTGGAGGCCCAGAGAAAGGATGAAGAGAGACATGAGGAAGAAGAAGTAACTGAAGAACCGAAGAGATTCATGACACAGGAAATGGCAAGGGGATTTTCTTTATTTAAGGAGGCACTATTAGTTTTTGAAGCACAGGACCTGAACGTAGAACAGTACACAAAGGCTGCAGCAGCTGTTCAGAACACAATCCAGTGCTACTGTATCATCTATGATATGATGAGAAAAAAAGAGCTACTACCCAGACATCACTGGATCGTTTTTTCAAGACGGTAGATAGAACTGAATCCAGCAAGGAACCAGAACCTGTGCCATCAATGTCAGGCATGAGTGAAACTGCAGCTTGCACTCTGTCTCCTATTGCTGATGATCCTTCAGCTCTAACATCTCCCACCTCCTCTCCCTCCTCCAGTCAGTAACTCTTCTTGCCTGTTCACTCCATACCAGCCCCTGGATGCCAGTTGTTGTACTATACTACTGTACTTTTCAAGGTACTGTACTGTAAGATTAAAAGTATTTTCTTTATTTTTTGTGTTTGTTTTTTATGTACTGTTTGTGTGAAAAGTATTATAAACCTATTACAGTACCGTCATGTATAGCTGATTGTGTTAGCTGGGTACTTAGGCTAACTTTGTTGGACTTATGTACAAATTGGACTTATAAACACGCTGTCGGAATGGAACTTGTTCGTATGTGGGGGACTTATTGTAATGAACAGTTACAGTAACAGAGCAAGATCCATACACAAAGGGATATTATCTCCGAAGAAGTGAGTAAACTACATAACTTCTTCATAGCCCCGACACAGAAGTTGCTCAACAACATCTATTAGGAATTCACTTAGTACAAAACACTTGTCGAGACATTGTAAGAAAGGAGAGAACAAGGTCTTATGAGCACTGTCTCTGAGAACTTAAAAAAATACATACAAATTATATACAATAAGGTAATTCACTTAGAGAAAAACCTGAGCTTTAGAACTTGAAACGTTCCAGTGAAAATGACACCTCCTCAAGAAGAATAGCTCTATTTCATTATGAAAGAATGAGTAGGAACAGACAGATTCCAACTAAGCACGGAGAAGCCTCCAAACCAATTTAGTCACTTGTGCAGCTTGTTGACTTAAAAATATTGTTTATCTTAATTATCAACTAAGTAAAATTGGTTTGGTTCATCTTCTTGAATCAGATAAGGATGCCAAATATATTTAACCTACTCAAGGAAACTTATGTGTACTGATTACAATGTGATATGGTTATATGTTAGTTTGTTTACTGATTCAACAGTGAACCAAGTCACCAATATGCCAACTTGGTACTCCTGTAGTTTGAGTAGTTTGGTTCAGGTAATAATTATATAATGGTATACTGGAAGGAACAAAAGGAGCATACCTGATTAAAGGTAGTTCTATCTATAGTTTCTGGATCTGCTGAAGTTAAAAAATATTATTTCATAACTTCTAATTAAGAAATTAAGAAATATACTTATGAATTATAAAGCCCTCAAGGCCATATACTCAAGGTAGTGACTTAAGTTATCCACTACCTACAGCACTTAAAACAAAATGTCAATATTAAAGCTGATGCATAAATGAGTTGACTCAATTAGTTGATTCATAAGTAATAGAGAAGACTTAGCATTGATGGGAAACTTTATAGCTGACCCTTGAACAACATGGGTTTGAACCGTGGTGGTCCACTAATACACTGATTTTTCTCAATAGTAAACACTACAGTACTACATGACCCATGCTTGAATCCTTTAATGCAGAGGAACCACCAATATGGAGGGCCAACCATAAATTATATGTAGATTTTCAACTGCATGGAAGGTCAGTGCCCTTTAAGCCCCCTACCTTGTTCAAGGCTCAACTGTGCAATTTTACCAAACTACCTACATAATACATTTCAGAGCAAGGAAGAACAACATAATACTTACTTTAAGACATTAAAAAAATAATAATCATAGCAATGAGTTGGTTGAAGTCTCAAAAAACTCAGAGGCTTTGAAATACATTCTTAAGCACCTTCTTGGTTTTGATAAATTTACTTCAATTTAAATCATTTGGGAAATAAAAGAGAAAATAAACTTTTTAGTGGATGATAAATATAAAGTTGAATATTAAAGGAGTATTTTAATCCAATGTGTTGTCTTCCTATATTGAGATGGAGAAACTATTTGAAGAAGTTTAACTTTTACTTTTTAAATCCCAATCATAATCCATATTTACAAATAATTTGCTCAGTCACTTACCTACAAATGATTGCCAACAATGCATTAAGCACTATTCAAGGCACTAGGGATATAGCAGTCAATGAAGTAGCCAGGGGCCATGCAAAGAATTTCATCTTTTTTATTCTGAGTGAGATAAGAAGAGGTGGTGGTGGTTTGGACAGAGAAGTGACAGGATCTATATGGTGAACAGAATGGAAGGAGGCAAAATTGAAGCATGTGATAAATACTTGCTTAAAGAAAATTTTAAGGAAAATCACAGTACTGAGTTGACTAAAATTCCTTAAGTAAAAGCTTTTTGAAATATACTAAGGAGAGAAAAAATGGTGGTTTGGTAGCTGTAGAGGTGGTAAGAAATAGTTCTATTCTGGATATATTTCAAGGTAGAACTTAATAGGATTTGATGATAGACTGATTTCTGGCATGAGTAATGGGGGTAGGGGTGGAGATAAGAAAATCTGTTTTAGACATACAAATTTCAAATAACAATTAGACATAAAATGGAGATGTTAAAGCTATGAATGAGACTGGGTCATGTAGGGAGTTAGTATAGAGAACAGGTTCAAACACTGTGCCCCGGGACACCTCAACATTTAGAAGTTGGGAAAGGAGAAACCTAGCTGTCAGTAAATAGAGCTAAGAAGCCCTGGGAAGAATGGAGAGATAGGGGTTACCCAAAATCACAAAGGTCAAGGAAGATGATTTGACCATTGGGCTTGGCATTACGGCAGTCGCCAGTGACCCTGTTAAGAAGAATTCTGGTGGGTATTCATGAAGAAATGATTCCAATTTGGTTTACATCAAATTTTAGGTAATTGATGATTCTGCAAGAATCATCATATAACTTGTCTAAAACCGTATACAATTTTTGGGAAAAAACTGTTAAAAAGATACCAAATAAAATTGGAAACATATCCAAAGAAGTGCTAATAAAATGGTCTTAGCCATTATTTGGCAGAGGTATTACAAAGTTCTAACAGTATTCTCTCACTATAACAGATAAAAACTAGACTGAGTAGAACATAAAAGCTATCATAATTAGAGCAGATATTTTCATATATTCCAGAAAATTCTCCCCACAGTGCTAATAAAGTACCTTCCCTCTGAGGATGCAAAGTATGTTTTCTTATGCTAAGCAGCAGTATTTTTTATCAAACACTGGCAGCTTTTCATAAAATGAACGTTGAAGTCAAGCATCAGTTAATATGTTATAGGGAAAAGATGTCAGAACACTTTCCTTGACAGCAGTCTATTTCAGTTTTCAAAAAGAGTATGTTTTAAATAGAAAATATGAACAGACCAATCACAAGCACTGAAATTGACACTGTGATTAAAGATCTTCCAACAAACAGAAGCCCAGGACCAGATGGCTTCACAGGCGAATTCTATCAAATGTTTAGAGAAGAGCTAACACCTATCCTTCTCAAACTCTTCCAAAATATAGCAGAGAGAGGAACACTCCCAAATTCCTTCTACGAGGCGACCATCACCTTGATACCAAAACCAGACAAGGATGTCACAAAGAAACAAAACTACAGGCCAATATCACTGATGAACATAGATGCAAAAATCCTCAACAAAATACTAGCAAACAGAATCCAACAGCACATTAAAAGGATCATACCCCATGATCAAATGGGGTTTATTCCAGGAATGCAAGGATTCTTCAATATACCCAAATCTAACAATGCGATACACCATATTAACAAATTGAAGGAGAAAAAACATATGATCTTCTCAATAGATGCAGAGAAAGCTTTTGAAAAAATTCAACACCCATTTATGATAAAAACCCTGCAGAAAGTAGGCATAGAGGGAAATTTCCTCAACATAATAAAGGCCATATATGACAAGCCCACAGCCAACATCATCCTCAATGGTGAAAAACTGAAAGCATTTCCACTAAGATCAGGAACAAGACAAGGTTGCCCACTCTCACCACTGTTATTCAACATAGTTTTGGAAACCTTAGCCACAGCAATCAGAGATGAAAAGGAAATAAAAGGAATCCAAATCGGAAAAGAAGAAGTAAAGCTGTCACTGTTTGCAGATGACATGATACTATACATAGAGAATCCCAAAGATGCTACCAGAAAACTACTAGAGCTAATCAATGAATTTGGTAAAGTAGCAGGATACAAAATTAATGCACAGAAATCTCTGGCATTCATATATACTAATGATGAAAAATCGGAAATGGAAATCAAGAAAACACTCCCATTTACCATTGCAACAAAAAGCATAAAATATCTAGGAATAAACCTACCTAAGGAGACAAAAGACCTGTATGCAGAAAATTATAAGACACTGATGAAAGAAATTAAAGATGATACAAATAGATGGAGAGATATACCATGTTCTTGGATTGGAAGAATCAACATTGTGAAAATGACTCTACTACCCAAAGCAATCTATAGATTCAATGCAATCCCTATCAAACTACCACTGGCATTTTTCACAGAACTAGAACAAAAAATTTTGCAATTTGTATGGAAACACAAAAGACCCCGAATACCCAAAGCAATCTTGAGAACGAAAGAAGGAACTGGAGGAATCAGGCTCCCTGACTTCAGACTATACTACAAAGCTACAGTCATCAAGACAGTATGGTACTGGCACAAAAACAGAAAGATAGATCAATGGAACTGGATAGAAAGCCCAGAAATAAACCCACGCACATATGGTCACCTTATCTTTGATAAAGGTGGCAGGAATGTACAGTGGAGAAAGGACAGCCTCTTCAATAAGTGGTGCTGGGAAAACTGGACAGATACATGTAAAAGTATGAGATTAGATCACTCCCTAACACCATACACAAAAATAAGCTCAAAATGGATTCAAGACCTAAATGTAAGGCCAGAAACTATCAAACTCTTAGAGGAAAACATAGGCAGAGCACTCTATGACACAAATCACAGCAAGATCCTTTTTGACCCACCTCCTAGAGAAATGGAAATAAAAAGTAAAATAAACAAATGGGACCTAATGAAACTTCAAAGCTTTTGCACAGCAAAGGAAACCATAAACAAGACCAAAAGACAACCCTCAGATTGGGAGAAAATATTTGCAAGTGAAGCAACTGACAAAGGATTAATCTCCAGAATTTACAAGCAGCTCATGCAGCTCAATAACAAAAAAGCAAACAATCCAATCCAAAAATGGGCAGAAGACCTAAATAGACATTTCTCCAAAGAAGATATACAGACTGCCAACAAACACATGAAAGAATGCTCAACATCATTAATCATTAGAGAAATGCAAATCAAAATTACAATGAGATATCATCTCACACCAGTCAGAATGGCCATCATCAAAAAATCTAGAAACAATAAATGCTGGAGAGGATGTGGAGAAAAGGGAACACTCTTGCACTGCTGGTGGGAATGTGAATTGGTTCAGCCACTATGGAGAACAGTATGGAGATTCCTTAAAAAACTACAAATAGAACTACCATATGACCCAGCAATCCCACTACTGGGCATATACCCTGAGAAAACAAAAATCCAAAAAGAGTCATGTACCAAAATGTTCATTGCAGCTCTATTTACAATAGCCCGGAGATGGAAACAACCTAAGTGCCCATCATCGGATGAATGGATAAAGAAGATGTGGCATATATATACAATGGAATATTACTCAGCCATAAAAAGAAACGAAACTGAGCTATTTGTAATGAGGTGGATAGACCTAGAGTCTGTCATACAGAGTGAAGTCAGTCAGAAAGAAAAAGACAAATACCGTATGCTAACACATATATATGGAATTTAAGAAGAAAAAAAAAGTGTCATGAAGAACCCAGGGGTAAGACAGGAATAAAGACACAGACCTACTGGAGAACGGACTTGAGGATATGGGGAGGGGGAAGGGTGAGCTGTGACAGGGCGAGAGAGAGTCATGGACATATACACACTAACAAACGTAAGGTAGCTAGCTAGTGGGAAGCAGCCGCATGGCACAGTGCTTTGTGACCGGCTCGGTGCTTTGTGACCGCCTGGAGGGGTGGGATAGGGAGGGTGGGAGGGAGGGAGACGCAAGAGGGAAGAGATATGGGAACATATGTATATGTATAACTGATTCACTTTGTTATAAAGCAGAAACTAACACACCATTGTAAAGCAATTATACCCCAATAAAGATGTTTTAAAAAAAAAAGACTATGAAAAAAAATTTTAAAAGTACATTGTAGGGCTTCCCTGGTGGTACAATGGTTGAGAGTCCGCCTGCCGATGCAGGGAACACGGGTTCGTGCCCTGGTCCTGGAAGATCCCACATGCCGCGGAGCGGCTAGGCCCGTGAGCCATGGCCGCTGAGCCTGCGCGTCCGGAGCCTGTGCTCCGCAATGGAGAGGCCACAACAGTGAGAGGCCCGCGAACCACAAAAAAGAAAAAAAAGAAAGTACATTGTACATGAAAGCCTTGAATAAACTACCAAAAAGCCCAACATACTTTTTGTTCCAATCTCTGTGACAGAACAACCATCCTGTCTACCAAAGTCAGTCATATATGTACATATATATGACTAAATCCTTGATAATAGGATCTAGCAGTTGTTATGGACACCAGTAATTAAGATTCCACACAAAGGAATATGCTCTTAGGTCCCATACCACAACACAAAATGCTTTATAAATAAGTAAATCTCTGCTGTCAATAGCAATATTCTCATTTGTCTCTTTTTGATAAAATTGCCCCAAATTCACTTTTTGATAAAAGTGCCACAAATTCTGAGCTTTCCAGATAACCTGGTTGGTTGTCTTACTGTGCTAAAATGTACTAATTGTAGGTAGAATAAAAACAATAACACTTAAAAATGCTGCAGTTTGTTTTAGATAGGGCTGACTTAATATACCTCAAGTGCTTCAAGAAAGCCTATGCTGGGATATTTAATCCTGACATTAACTTTTTTTTTTCAATTTTATTTTTGGCTGTGTTGGGTCTTTGTTGCTGTGCGTGGGCTTTCTCTAGTTGTGGTGAGCGGAGGCTACTCTTCATTGGGGTGCGTGGGCTTCTCACTGTGGTGGCTTCTCTTATGGAGCATGGGCTCTGGGCACACGGGCTTCAGTAGTTGCGGCACATCGGCTTAGTAGTTGTGGCTTGCGGGCTTCAGAGCGTAGGCTCAGCAGTTGTGGTGCACGGGGCTGAGTTGCTCCGTGGCATGTGGGATCTTCCCAGACCAGGGATCGAACCCACATCCCCTGCACTGGCAGGAGGATTCTTAAGCACTGTGCCACCAGGGAAGTCCCCTGACGTTAACTCTTGAAAGCATGAAAATCTAATACACTTTCCAATTTCAAACAAAAGTTAACCCAAGCCTTAAAATACAAGCTTTATACGGAACATATACAATACATACTGTCAACAAATGTTGTGATACAGATTTTTAAGTTGTTAAGAGAAACAATTTTTATAGTTACTGCTGTATAAGAAACTGTCTAATTTCCAACTATTAATACTTTTAACCTGGGACTGTCATCACTGGTGCAAATACCTGAATGAAATATAACACTCTTTTTACCCTGTAAAACTTTGGCATCTGTCACTGAAACAAAAAACAAACAAAACAAACACAAAAAATCCTTTAAGTTGACCAGGCACCATTGGTTGGCATCTAGATGTATTGAAAGTAGTGAAATTGGATGTAAAAATGATACACTATAAGGCCCCAAGTGGTATGTATCATAGAAAAGAGGTATAACTCAAATGTTAAAGGAATTTAGGAGTCAGAAAGTGTCCTTCAAAACAAGTAGGTGGTGAAGTGGGAAGAAGAGGGTGGACAAGGAGGAAGAGAGGAGATCTGAAAAACCTTCACAGAGGAGTCAGCATTTGATCTGAGTTTTTCAGAGAGTTAGGTTTAGGACAAAAGAGAAAAACTTCAGCATAAAAAGATCAGGTGATTTGCTAAAGGTCACAAAATTACTTATTAAAAGTCAGGCCTGGAACAATGGTTTCCTGATGCAAAAAAGCAAGTAGGCTTTGGATTAGGCATTAAATTTTGGACAGAAGTGGCAGTTTTGCAGTGCTTTTCATCTAGTTTTTCTCATAGTACATGATCATTGTCTATTTTTTCTGGTTGAAATTGGTCACAATGAAAACACTATTTGCTAAAAGGTCACAGAGAACAGGAAAAATTTTAGTTTATGTTTAAATTACCTACATTACTTGATCCTTCTCCTCTCTAAACAGAAATTATGTGAAACTTAAAAAAAAATCTGTATCTTGGTATATTAACAGTATCTGACTCATAACAGGTGTCATTATTTGTTGACTGAAGTACTACAAATGTGCTACTTAACACTTAAGTATATATTATCCTTCATGTTCTCTATTTTCTACCTGTATGCCATGTTTCCCCAACTGGATGGAGCACCCAGTGAGCACTTTACACTGTATAGCAAGGTAGGATCCATGTCTTATTTCCTCTTTTTTATATATATATATGTATATATATACATTTAACATCTTTATTGGAATATAATTGCCTTACAATGGTGTGTTAGCTTCTGATTCATAACAAAGCGAATCAGTTATACATATACATATGTTCCCATATCTCTTCCCTCTTGCGTCTCCCTCCCTCCCACCCCTCTATGTGGTCACAAAGCACCGAGCTGCTCTCCCTGTGCTATGCGGCTGCTTCCCACTAGCTATCTATTTTACGTTTGGTAGTGTATATATGTCCATGCCACTCTCTCACTTTGTCACAGCTTACCCTTCCCCCTCCCCATATCCTCAACTCCATTCTCTAGTAGGTCTGTGTCTTTATTCCCATTTTAGCCCTAGGTTCTTCATGAACTTATTTTTTTTCCTTAGATTCCTTATATATGTGTTAGCATACAGTATTTGGTTTACTCTTTCTGACTTACTTCACTCTGTATGACAGACTCTAGGTCCAACCACCTCACTAGAAAGAACTCAATTTCCTTTCTTTTTATGGCTGAATAATATTTCATTGTATATATGTGCCACAACTTCTTTATCCGTTCATCTGTTGATGGACACTTAGGTTGCTTCCATCTCCTGGCTATTGTAAATTGAGCTGCAATGAACATTCTGGTACATGACTCTTTTTGAATTATGGTTTTCTCAGGGTATATGCCCAGTAGTGGGATTGCTGGGTCATATGGTAGTTCTATTTGTCGTTTGTTAAGGAACCTCCATACTGTTCTCCATAGTGGCTGTATCAATTTACATTCCCACCAGCAGTGTAAGAGTGTTCCCTTTCTCCACATCCTCTCCAGCATTTACTGTTTCTAGATTTTTTGATGATGGCCATTCTGACCAGTGGGAGATGATATCTCATTGTAGTTTTGATTTGCATTTCTCTAATGATTACTGATGTTGAGCATTCTTTCATGTGTTTGTTGGCAGTCTGTATATCTTCTTTGGAGAAATGTCTATTTAGGTTTTCTGCCCATTTTTGGATTGGATTGTTTGCTTTTTTGTTATTGAGCTGCATGAGCTGCTTGTAAATTCTGGAGATTAATCCTTTGTCAGTTGCTTCACTTGCAAATATTTTCTCCCATTCTGAGGGTTGTCTTTTGGTCTTGTTTATGGTTTCCTTTGCTGTGCAAAAGCTTTGAAGTTTCATTAGGTCCCATTTGTTTATTTTACTTTTTATTTCCATTTCTCTAGGAGGTGGGTCAAAAAGGATCTTGCTGTGATTTATGTCATAGAGTGCTCTGCCTATGTTTTCTTCTAAGAGTTTGATAGTTTCTCCCTTACATTTAGGTCTTGAATACATTTTGAGCTTATTTTTGTGTATGGTGCTAGGGAGTGTTCTAATCTCATACTTTTACATGTACCTGTCCAGTTTCCCAGCACCACTTATTGAAGAGGCTGCCTTTTCTCCACTGTATATTCTTGTCTCCTTTATCAAAGATAAGGTGACCATATGTGCATGAGTTTATCTCTGGGCTTTCTATCCTGTTCCATTGATATATATTTGATTTTGTGCCAGTACCATACTGTCTTGATTACTGTAGCTTTGTAGTATAGTCTGATGTCAGGGAGCCTGATTCCTCAAGCTCCTTAATTCGCTCTCAAGATTGCTTTGGCTATACAGGGTCTTTTGTGTTTCCATACAAATTGTGAAAATTTTTGTTCTAGTTCTGTGAAAAATGCCAGTGGTAGTTTGATAGGGATTGCATTGAATCTGCAGATTGCTTTGGGTAGTAGAGTCATTTTCACAATTAGATTCTTCCAATCCAAGAACATGATATATCTCTCCAACCATTTGTATTATCTTTAATTTCTTTCATCAGTGTCTTATAATTTTCTGCATACAGGTCATTGTCTCCTTAGGTAGGTTTATTACTAGATATATTATTCTTCTTGTTGCAATGGTAATGGCAGTGTTTTCTTAATTTCACTTTCAGATATTTCATCATTAGTGTATAGGAATGCCAGAGATTTCTGTGCATTAATTTTGTATCCTGCTACTTTACCAAAGTCATTGATTAGTTCTAGTAGTTTTCTGGTAGCATCTTTGGGATTCTCTTGTATAGTATCATGTCATCTGCAAACAGTGACAGCTTTACTTCTTCTTTTCCAATTTGGATTCCTTTTATTTCTTTTTCTTCTCTGATTTCTGTGGCTAAAACTTCCAAAACTATGTTGAATAAGAGTGGTGAGAGTGGGCAACTTGTCTTGTTCCTGATCTTAGTGGAAATGCTTTCAGTTTTTCACCATTGAGGATGATATTGGCTGTGGTTTGTCATATATAGCCTTTATTATGTTGAGGAAAGTTGCCTCTATGCCTACTTTCTGCAGGGTTTTTTATCATAAATGGGTGTTGAATTTTGTTGACAGCTTTCTCTGCATCTATTGAGACGATCATATGGTTTTTCTCCTTCAATTTCTTAATATGGTGTATCACGTTGATTGATTTGCGTATATTGAAGAGTCCTTGCATTCCTGGAATAAACCCCATTTGATCATGGTGTATGATGCTTTTAATGTGCTGTTGGATTCTGTTTGCTAGTATTTTGTTGAGGATATTTGCATCTATGTTCATCAGTGATATTAGCCTGTAATTTTCTTTGTGACATCTTTGTCTGGTTCTGGTATCAGGGTGATGGTGGCCTCGTAGAATGAGTTTGGGAGTATTCCTCCCTCTGCTATATTTTGGAAGATTTTGAGAAGGATAGGTGTTAGCTCTTCTCTAAATATTTGATAGAATTCGCCTGTGAAGCCATCTGGTTCTCGGCTTTTGTTTGTTGGAAGATTTTTAATCACAGTCTCAATTTCAGTGCTTGTGATTGGTCTGTTCATATATTCTATTTCTCCCTAGTTCAGTCTTGGCAGGTGGTGCATTTTTAAGAATTTGTCCATTTCTTCCAGGTTCTCCATTTTATTGTCATAGAGTTGCTTGTAGTAATCTCTCATGATCTTTTGTATTTTTGCAGTGTCAGTTGTTACTTTTCCTTTTTCATTTCTAATTCTATTGATTTGAGTCTTCTCCCTTTTTTTCTTGATGAGTCTGGCTAATGGTTTATCTATTTTGTTTATCTTCTCAAAGAACCAGCTTTTAGTTTTATTGATCTTTGCTCTCGTTTCCTTCATTTCTTTTTCATTTATTTCTGATCTGATCTTTATGATTTCTTTCCTTCTGCTAACTTTGGGGTTTTTTTGTTCTTCTTTCTCTAATTGCTTTAGGTGCAAGTCTAGGTTGTTTATTTGAGATGTTTCCTGTTTGTTAAGGTACGATTGTATTGCTATAAACTTCCCTCTTAGAACTGCTTTTGCTGCATCGCATAGGTTTTGGGTCATCGTGTCTCCATTGTCATTTGTTTCTAGGTATTTTTTGATTTCCTCTTTGATTTCTTCAGTGATCACTTCGCTATTAAGTAGTGTATTGTTTAGCCTCCATGTGTTTGTATTTTTTACAGTTCTATTCCTGTAATTGATATCTAGTCTCATAGAGTTGTGGTAGGAAAAGATACTTGATACAATATCAATTTTCTTAAATTTAACAAGGCTTGATTTGTGACCCAAGATATGATCTATCCTGGAGAATGTTCCATGACCACTTGAGATGAATGTGTATTCTGTTGTTTTTGGATGGAATGTCCTATAAATATCAATTAAGTCCATCTTGTTTAATGTATCATTTAAAGCTTGTGTTTCCATATTTATTTTCACTTTGGATGATCTGTCCATTGCTGAAAGTGGGGTGTTAAAGTCCCCTACTATGAATGTGTTACTGTTGATTTCCCATTTTATGGCTGTTAGTATTTGCCTTATGTATTGAGTTGCTCCTATGTTGGGTGCATAAATATTTACAATTGTTATATCTTCTTCTTGGATCAATCCCTTGATCATTATGTACTGTCCTTCTTTGTCTGTTGTAATAGTATTAATTTTAAAGTCTATTTTACCTGATATGACAAGTGCTATTCCAGCCTTCTTTTGATTTCCATTTGCATGGAATATCTTTTTCCATCCCCTCACTTTCAGTCTGCATGTGTCTCTAGGTCTGAAGTGGGTTTCTTGTAGACAGCATATATATGTGTCTTGTTTTTGTGTCCATTCAGCCAGTCTGTGTCTTTTGGTGGGAGCATTTAATCCATTTACATTTAAGGTAATTATCGATATGTATGTTCCTATCCCCATTTTCTTAATTGTTTTGGGTTCGTTATTGTAGGTCTTTTCCTTCTCTTGTGTTTCTTGCCTAGAGAAGTTCCTTTAGCATTTTTTGTAAAGCTGGTTTGGTGGTGCTGAACTCTCTCAGCTTATGCTTGTCTTTAAAGGTTTTAATTTCTCCATCAAATCTGAATGAGATCCTTGCTGGGTAGAGTAATCTTGGTTGTAGGTTTCTCCCCTTCATCACTTTAAATATATCCTGCCACTCCCTTCTGCCTTGCAGAGTTTCTGCTGAAAGATCAGCTGTTAACCTTATGGGGATTCCCATGTGTGTTATTTGTTCTTCTTCCCTTGCTGCTTTTAATGTGTTCTTTGTATTTAATTTTTGATAGTTTGATTAATATGTGTCTTGGCATGTTTCCTCTTGGATTTATCCCGTATGGGACTCTCTGTGCTTCCTGGACTTGATTAACTATTTCCTTTCCCATATTAGGGAAGTTTTCAACTATAATCTCTTCAAATATTTTCTCAGTCCCTTTCTTTTTCTCTTCTTCTTCTGGCACTCCTATAATTCGAATGTTGGTGCATTTAATGTTGTCCCAGAGGTCTCTGAGACTGTCCTCAGTTCTTTTCATTCTTTTTTCTTTATTCTGCTCTGCAGTAGTTATTGCCACTATTTTATCTTCCAGGTCACTTATCTGTTCTTCTGCTATTGATCCCTTCTAGAGTATTTTTAATTTCATTTATTGTGTTGCTCATTGTTGCTTGCTTCATCTTTAGTTCTTCTAGGTCCTTGTTAAATGTTTCTTGCATTTTCTCTATTCTATTTCCAAGATTTTGGATCATCTTTACTATCATTATTCTGAATCCTTTTTCAGGTAGACTGCCTATTTCCTCTTCATTTGTTAGGTCTGGTGGGTTTTTACCTTGCTCCTTCATCTGCTGTGTGTTTTTCTGTCTTCTGATTTTGTTTATCTTACTGTGTTTGGGGCCTCCTTTTTGCAGGCTGCAGGTTCGTAGTCCCTGTTGTTTTTGGTGTCTATCCCCAGTGGCTAAAGCTGTTTCAGTGGGTTGTGTAGCCTTCCTGATGGAGGGGACTAGTGCCTGTGTTCTGGTGGATGAGGCTGGATCTTGTCTTTCTGGTGGGCAGGTCCACATCTGGTGTTGTGTTTTGGGCTCTCTGTGGCCTTATTATGATTTTAGGCAGCCTCTCCGCTAATGGGTGGGGTTGTGTTGCTGTTCTGCTGGTTGTTTGGCATAGGGTGTCCAGCACTGTAGCTTGCTGGTCATTGAGTGAAGCTGGGTGTTGGTGTTGAGATGGAGATCTCTGGGAGTTTTTCGCCATTTGATATTACATGGAGCTGGGAGGTCTCTTGTGGACCAGGGTCCTGAAGTTGGGTCTCCCACCTCAGATGCACAGCACTGACTCCTGGTTGGAGCACCAAGAGCCTTTCATCCACACGGCTCAGAATAAAAGGGAGAAAAAGAAAAGAAAAGAAAAGAAAAGAAAAGAAAGGAAGGAAGGAAGGAAGGAAGGAAGGAAGGAAGGAAGGAAGGAAGGAAGGAAGGAAGGAAGGAAGGAAGAGAAAAGAAAGAAAGAAAGAAAGAAAGAAAGAAAGAAAGAAGGGTGAGAGAGAGAGAGAGAGGAAGGAAGAGGATAAAATAAAATAAAGATAAAATAAAATAACGTTATTAAGATACAAAGTAAAGAATAATTATTAAGAAAACAATTTTTTGTAATTAAAAAAAAAAAAACCAGACAGATAGAACCTTAGGACAAATGGTGAAAGTAAAGCTATACAGACAAAATCTCACACAGAAGCATACACATACCCACTCACAAAAAGAGGAAAAGGGGAAAAAAATAAAATATCTTGCTCTGAAAGTCCACCTCCTCAATTTGGGATGATCTGTTGTCTATTCATGTATTCCACAGATGCAGGGTACATCAAGTTGATTGTGGAGCTTTAATCCGCTGCTCCTGAGGCTGCTGCGATCGATTTCCCTTTCTCTTCTTTGTTCGCACAGCTCCCGGGGTTCAGCTTTGGATTTGGCTCCGCCTCTGCGTGTAGGTCGCCTGAGGGCATCTGTTCTTCGCTCAGACAGCACGGGGTTAAAGGAGCAGCTGATTGGGGGCCTCTGGCTCACTCAGGCCTGGGGAAGGTAGGGGCACGGAGTGCGCGGCGAGCCTGTTGCGGCAGAGGCCGGCGGGACGTTGCACTAGCCTGAGGCACGCCATGCATTCTCCAGGGGAAGTTGTCCCTGGAACCGGGACCCTGGCAGTGGCGGGCTGCACAGGCTCCCAGGAAGGGAGGTGTGGAGAGTGACCTGTGCTCGCACACAGGCTTCTTGGTGGCTGCAGCAGCAGCCTTAGCGTCTCATGCCCGTCTCTGGGGTCTGCACTGTTAGCCGCAGCTCGCGCCCATCTCTGGAGCTCCTTTAAGCAGCGCTCTTAATCCCCTCTCCTCGCGCACCAGGAAACAAAGAGGGAAGAAAAAGTCTCTTGCCTCTTCGGCAGGTCCAGACCTCTTTCCGGACTCCCTCCCGGCTAGCCGTGGTGCACTAATCCCTTCAGGCTGTGTTCACGCGAGAGGCCCGGAGGGTGAGCAGACAAGCCTCTTGGGTTGGTGAGTGTTCGCCGGCACCGATCCTCTGTGCAGGAATCTCTCCGCTTTGCCCTCTGCAACCCTGTTGCTGCGCTCTCCTCCACGGCTTTGAATCTTCCCCCCTCCGCCACCTGCAGACTCCACCCGGGAAGGGGCTTCTACTGTGTGGAAACCTTTCCTCCGTCACAGCTCCCTCCCAGTGGTGCAGGTCCCGTCCCTACTCTTTTGTCTCTGTTTTTTCTTTTTTCTTTTGCCCTACCCAGGTACGTGGGGAGTTTCTTGCCTTTTGGGAGGTCTGAGGTCTTCTGCCAGCATTCAGTAGGTGTTCTATAGGAGCAGTTCCCCGTGTAGATGTATTTCTGATGTATCTGTGGGGAGGAAGGTAGTCTCCGCGTCTTACTCTTCCGTCATCTTCCCGGCCCGCTCTCCATGTCTTATTTCTAATCCTGTTTCTAGAACTGTGCCTGGTACAGAGGACTCAAATGTTTGTGGAATGAACAGCTAAACAAACAAAAGAGTGTCTTTAGGTTCTTCTCCACAAACAAAAGTAAAGCGGAGAAATCACTCAATTTACCTGGATCATTCAGAAACCAAAACCAAACCCTAAAGCCACTTTTCTCTGAATCTATGTTGATACTAATACTCTTTAGCTGGAATAGGGTAGGAGTGGGAAAGACAGTTCTCCTCTCCTCTGGCGGATGATTACCACAGTTCCAGTAACCCAGTGGAGCACTGCATAAAGTAACTTAACTCTCCCGAGGGAAGGCAGACCCATCTGCTTATTTGTTCTTGTTCCCTACTTTATGTTCTTGTTCCCTACCTACTATATGATTGTAGTCTCACTTTTATAGCCACATCACTCTATTTCTGGAATGCTTTTCCATCAATGCTCCTAAATAAAAATAAAAGACGAAGGGAGGAGAATTCCAGAAAGATGAATATTTGACTTCACGCAATTTCAGTCATAGGGGCTTCTAGTGATCAAAGCATTCCAAAAAGTGAGAAGAAGCTAAAAGATATTAGAAAAAGCCTTAACCAACTGTTTTTCTTGCCCAAATTAACAGACTCTAATTCAGACTCCAAGACTTCGTCTGTGTGCACATGTACAAAAGCATGTGTTAAGATGCCCAGCGTGGTTTCGGAATTCTAATCCCCCATGCAAGGGCGAATCTTTCAGTTTTGCTCCTTACAAAATACCAAGCCTAGCATACACTCCACAAATGTTTACTGAATTGAAATCCAAACTGGACTAAAGAAAAACAAGAAGCATTAAAGTACTCACCAACTGGACACTAATGGGAACCATCATATTGAACTCATCATATTAAAAATCCTTTCATCATTCTCAATTTTTTTTCTCATGATCAAATCATCAAGAGATTAATCACAATGATCATAAATTAATGCTAAGTAACAAATGTCTTAATTTATATTTTATTCAAAGTCTTTAAAAATGTTAGTAATAAACGGAATACTTATAAATAACTGCTGGTGCATGTTCAAGTGTGAAACCCACAAACTAAAAGCCAGACAAAATAAAATTCGACAGCTCAACTAAAACCAAACCACATTTTAAAGTCATTTTTCACACAGCTAAAATGACATCATTGCCTTAACAAAGCAGAAAGCACGCATTGCATCTGTGTTGGTAGAGCTGAGCAAGCACACATGTGGCCTGATTTATTTCCAGACTGTGAAAATTTTAGCGCACTGCTAAAGGTGCTTTCTCTGACCATACAGAACAAGTGCTAAAACAATGTTCCCTGTCATAGAGGCCTCAACTGAAAAGAGGTTACTGGGAAAGTGCTCTACTGTTTCTATCATTCCCAATAAAATTATATTGGGAATAAATTCCAGAGGTTTCTGTCTATAGGGGTTCAGAGAAGGTTTGAGAATAAAGCTTTAAGCAGAACACAAATTCCAATGGAAGTTTCACCTTTCTCATTCTTCAGAAAAAGCTCCCCCAGTGACCTCAACTCTGGAGATCTATAGGGAGTGTCAATATCCCATAAAAAACAGAGTCGAACTAACTACATTTGAGCTATCTATACTCTGTTCTTTTTATAACCAGGAAGCTAAGTAGACAGACTTTGGAAAGAGAAGAAAACAAAAGGAGAGGTGGGGAGCAAGCCTTCTTCTCTTCTAGAACCAGAGCTTAAAGTGCCCCAAATATTAAGAACAAAATCAGGGTCCCACCCTCCATGAGGACAATGGGTTTTGTCTGCTTTATTCACTGCTGTGTTCCTAGCAGTGCCTGGCCACAGGAAACTCAATGAATATTTGCTGAATGAATTATGATGATGAATGTTTATTTTGTTATGGTCTTGTAAAGCCCCTCATAGACAGTCATGGGTCTTCTCTGAAGGTGGCAGATACTGTCAAGGCTAGTGACATGGGAAGAGGCAGGTCTCTGAAGTGGATGATAATTCCTGACTCTGACTCCTCACTCTTTGATCTGGTGCCTTATAAAAACGCAGAGCTCCTAGGGGTTGGCACTGAGATGACCAGGAGAAAGAGAGGAAAGAAAAAGTTCTAATTTAGAAATGATATTTTCTAATGCTATGTTACTCCCTTAGGGCCCAGCATTTCTCTGATTATCTTCCATGGGACGTTAACAGGTGTCCAGCTCAGGGAGGCCTGCCCTGCTATACTACCTAGTCACTCTCTAATCGCCCTGTTTTTTTTTCCCCCCACACTAGGTATTAATTTCCAATACCCTCATTTGTTTGTGTGTTTTGCTATCCACGTCTCCCCACTAGAATGTAAACTCCATGAAAGCAAGGATAACTATATAACCAAATGCCTAGAAAAGGGCCTGACACATAGTTGTCACTTAAATATTTCTGGAATATATTAACAGTTACCAGGCATTGTTCTAAGAGGTGAATGAGACAAACAAAATACCTATCCCTACTAGAGCTTATGTTCTGTGAGGATCAAGAAAAAGGAACCTAAGGGAAATATGAGATTGAAGAGGTTTCTTTACTTCCCTATTTTCCAGAGCTTTTACTATGCTGTATGTACAGTGAAAACTGATGAAGAACATTTCTTCCCCTCAGTTGAATATCTGACAGCAGAAATGTTTCCCATTTACATTGAACACAGATTGAGAAATGAATTCCTGTGTCTTGCTTAGGTAATCCCATTTAGTCTGCTCTTGCTGTTAATGCTGGCACTAAAGGAAGACTTCTACATGTACAAATGGCTCAGAATCTTAAACTGCCAATGTGATGATAGCAGTGATAACTAGAGAAAGATCCTCAATGGTTTTTGCAAGTAAAGGGTTAAGACACTGAATTGAGAGTTCTAGCCATCCCTCCCTGCCTGGATATTCTCCTTTGACTACCAATGTAGAAGGATTTGGGTTTAGTTATTTCAGCTTAAGAGTTTCCGAGCTTCTTTATTAATTTTGTAAAACTCTTGGCCATTTGTATCTTCAAGTATTTTTTCTGTCCCATTTTCCTCTCTCTTCTTATGGGACCAGTTACATGTATGTTAGGCTGTTTGGTATTATTCCTCAGCTCCTGGATGCTTCACATGTGTTTTCTTTGTGTTTCACTTTGGAAAATTTCTATTAATCCATCTTCAGGTTTACTGATTCTTTCTTCAGCTATGTCAAGTCTGTGGATAAACTTGTTGAAGAATTTCTCACTTTTGATATCACATGTTTATATTCAAGATTTCCTCTTGACTCTTTTTCAGTTTCCATCTCCTTGCTAAAATTTCCCATCTGTTCATGAATGTTGTCCACCTTTTCCACTAGATCCTTTACATATTAATCATAGTTGTTTTAAATGTCCCTATCTGACAGTTCCAACATCTGGTTCATCTCTAAGTCCAGTTGACTGCTTTATCTTTCAACAGTGGCTTTTTTTCTTGCTACTTAACGTGTTGTAAAATTTTTGATTGAATACTGGACATTTTAATAGAAGAACAATAGAGACTGAGGAATCTAGAGTTTTCTCATGGAAATAAATGGATATGCCTCTTCTTTTGTTAGGCCATTAGCATGGGAGCTTGGGTCAATTTAGTCAGTCATTGAGCTGGGTTTGGGTTTTGTTGTTGCTATCTTTAAACTCAGTGTACCACAGGCTTCAGATTCTTCCAGTGATGGACTGCTATTGCCTTGTGCTTAGTGTGAGGCCTGGAATACTGGAGAGTTTTTCTCAGTGTTCCTGCTCCATTGTCATCTTTTAGCAGTCCCTGAATGCCTGCAGTTTGTGGCGGGGGGTGGGGGGCGGTTCTTGCCAGCTCTTGTTCTTGTCCTAGCAGTAGACTCCTACTGTTTGTTACTCAGCATCAGGCTCTTGGTAAGAGCATGCGGGATTCTCAGTCCTTCTGATTTGTCTCAATTTTAGGCAAAGTCTATGCACCCGGGCCTCTGAGGTAGGATCTTCTGCCCCTCCTCAATCCCTATAGCAGCCAAATTCTGCCTTGAATCTGTGATAGCTCTTGAACAAGTTTCCAGCTTCTCCCTCAGTGACAGCAGACCTTTGGTTTGTATTGGTGCAGAATCCTGGGACCAAGAGGTTTTTCTTGGTCCTTTTCCTTTCCTTTTCCATATGGGTAGATGATCCAGAAGCAGTGGATATCTGCTTGAGTCCCATAGGTGAGGGAGAAGTTCAATTCTAAGAGGCAGATGGGTTTTGCTTATATCCCTCCCCAGGAACCAATGGAATTTCACCTGGTCCCTGAGGGTGAGAGGATTTTCTATCTTTCCCTCGGTGGCTTAAGGCTTTTGCTTAATATGAAAAGAGGTTCTGAGGAAGAAGGCAGTATTTCATACCTGTCTCCTAGGGGCAACCAATCAACTTTTGTATGCCTGTGCTACTAAGGTGGGCTCTTTTCCATCTTCTGACCTACCTCTAATCTTTCCTGTGAGGAAACTAGTGGAGGCTCAAGAAAAAGAGCCTACAAGTGAATGTTAACTCCCTCTGTGTTCTTTAAACTGATACTTTAGCCCAAACTTGGCCTTTAAGAAATGCATTAAACTTTTAGTAGATTTCTTCTTACCCACTTTGATGATGGTCAATATCTTCATCTTATGCTCTTTTAAAAGTGAAACAATTTGTGAGTCCTATCTCTTTTCAGAGGGACTTGTCACTCTTTGGAGTTTAGTTCACTTGGTTGTCTTACAAACTCAGTTCACTAATGGGTTCAAGAAAAGTTATAATTATGAAGATTATATGGCTCTTACTCATTGTTATAATGGGAATGATAGTCTCCTCAGGATTTATTTTATTAAGGAAAGCAGCAGTTACCAGCCATGTAATAGTTTTTCAAGTTTTGGTCCTCAAAGATGTGAGTTAAATCTTCTTCTTTTTTTGTGTTAAGTCCATCACAGTTCTAAATTTCTAAGATTTTTAGAATATCATAGAAGGGAACTATAAATGTAGGCTGGAGCAATGGGAAAAAGAATAACAAATTAAATTTGGCTGTGAGGTAGTCACCGGCCATTGAGAGAGATGATAAGATATGATAATATTACAATGTATGGTGAGAGAGATATAACATAGCTTAAATGAAAAATGATGGGAATTTAGTGTGAGGAGTCAGGGGAGCTTGGGGAAGGAAGACAGGAAAATCTGGCCAGGAAAGGTGTCAAAAAGCACAAATTCAACTGAGCCCTGAAGTAGTTCTCTAAGTGGAGAAGCAGAAGGGAAATATATTTAAGGCAAAGAGAGGTAAATAAACCATAGAAGTGTTTAGGGCTGAAGGTGTGGGGAAGGAGCGCTAAGAGGTGAGGGTTAAGAACATAAACTCTGGAGTCAGACAGACCTGAGTTTGAAACCTGGTCTGCTTGCTTCAAGACTATGTGGCTTTGGCCAGTTAGTTAAGCCCTTTAAACTGTATTTTACCAGTCTGTCAAATAGAAGTATTAATGCTTACCTCTCAGAGTAGTTGTGAAGATTAAATGAGATAATCCACCTAAGGCACTAGCTAAGCACAACTGGAATACATGTGCTCAATACATAATGGCTATTACTACTAGTAGCAGTGGTTCCCCGTCACAGCAGAGGCACCAACATCCTCTGCAGCAATACTCATTTGGGACTTCTGTAGAAACATTAACAAGCCTAAACAGTCACTTGCTTTAGGAAAACAACTGTCTCACTGTAGCCTTTGTATAATCCTCTTCTTCCTTAAGGCACTACAGTTCCTATCTCCTCCTTGGCATAAAAACTAGAAATCATATTTAAAAGTAGCTGAAGCAGAGAGTCCCTCCTACTGGAGACAGCTAGTAACAATTTATACCTGGCAATAGGAAGAATTACTAACTTCGTCTGTTTCACAGTTCCTATGTGGGAGGAAAAGCAGAGTTAAAAAAAAGTATGTGCTGAAAAAACATTCTTACTTACAGGGCAGAGTTCAACTCTGGTTCACGTAATGCAATACAGTGAAACATGGATATTGCTCAGTAATGACTCCATTTCTGCCGGAGGACTCAGGTTTGGCCCATGTCTACAACATTCTACGCTCAGGTTGTTGCTATTTATTGTTTGTTTTTGTTTTGGGCTACCAGAGTCTGCAGCTCTCTCCAGACATTCAGTTAACCTGAAGAGGCCTGGAAACTGCCCTTCTAGTATTGCTTAAGGATTAACTATGTTACCTGAATTTCACTCCTTGGGCTATGCTACTTGGCTATGGCTTAATTACTTCTGAGAGTAAGACTTCATCTAGAGAATAACCTCAAATTTTAGCCTGTATCTGAATCACATTTAGGACTTGTTAAAATGTAGTATGCCAGCTCTAGTCCTGGAATTTTTGATTCAATAAGGGGTAGGACCTTTTTTTCAGAATTTCTAACATATTCCCAGGTGATTCCCTGGAGCAGACTTTGTGGACCGCTGTCCTCAGAGGTTTTTGTTTTCACAGAGCAGTATACCTTCTAGTTACCTGAGGTATGTGTTAGAAGACAGCACTGTTGCCGGCTTATAGAGAGAACTGTGAGAATGAGAGAAAAGTGAATAAGTAATAACAGGGAGTGGGAAGGGCTAAAAAGAATGAGCGATGAACTATTCTGCCATAAGTTTTTGCAAGGGGTTGAATCCTGAGGCTTAACTTGGGGGCAAGTGGAGAGTGCCGGCAGGTCAGCCTGTTTTCATATTATAATATCTTCATTAGCTTGTGGGAGCACAGAGCCAATTTATCCACACCCATCAACAGTAGCTCTACCCTACTTCTCTACTTCCTACACCAGTGGGGAGTAGATATTCTCAGGAACACAATCTCTAAGAACAATTATCCTGATCTTTCCCTCTCAGAATTAAAAGAGGTTATCCACATTTCTAGGTGCCTATTTTCAACACCTTAGAAAACAAGCAGCACTTCTGCTATTCTCTTTATGAATATCCCGTGCTTGACTATAATGGCCTCTTTTTTATCCACTCTCTTATTTTTAAGGTCAGATATGAGAGAAAAATTGAGGCTAGAGTGGGGACCGTGAACGCCTGGGCCCTAGCCCTAGCCCTAGTTCTAACCCTCCCTTGCTTTGTAACCTTAGGCATTCAATCTCTGTTACCTTAAGGTTCCTTGTTCATAAAATAAAAAGACTGGTGGAAAGATCTATTGATTATTTTAGAAACGTCTTTCCAATTCTCCATGATTTTTAAGATTCCACATTTCTTTACTAGTACAAAAAGAGGAATATCTGTATCTGAAATAAAGATATACAATAAAGGAACTTTAAATTCTACTTGAATTTACAATTACCCTTTAAAGTTGCATAACTCAATACAGTAGCTTCTGTCCACAGATAGAACACCACCACTACTATTTATCTGCATTGCTTTAGAGGTCTAACCATAAAAGAGTAAACGATTCTCTTTCCTTTTCCACTGAAGCTTGTTTTTTTCCCTCCCCCCTCTACTACCTCACCCCCACCAATAAAACTCTGTCTGGAATCATTTAAATATTTGCCTTAACCTTAATTTTACGTTATAGTTGTTAACAACAACTATGCATCAGATATATGACAATATATATAACAAAATTCTATTTCTAGAATAGAAAATGATTTTTGTCAAGGAATGAGTTCTTGAGTAGTATAATAGCCTCTAGAAATCTTTAAAATAGTATAGCTTCTCATTTGCTTAGAATAGTTTAAGTACGATTCTGTTTTCAAGCTATGGAGTTCTGTCTAAAATGTCATGTAGTTGAAGCATAGCTACCAAACTCGATAGCTTATCCCTTGTATTCCTGGGTTCCTACCTATGTTTTCAAGAGACCTCCTTTTTACACTATGTATAAGTGCTCCCATTCTTTCTATAAGCAGTACTGTCAACAACATGGGCTCTGGAGTCAGACATACCTGAACTGAAATACCAGCTTTGTCATTTACTAGTTGTGTACCTTAACATTTGAACTCTAGGAGCTTAAACTTTTCTCACCTATTAAAATGGGGATAATTAAGAGCACTTATTTCATGTCACTGTGAAAGTTAAAATGAATAAATGTATTTAAAAGCACTTAGCAGATAACAAACGCACAAAAAAGTTAGCTACTAATGTTAAAGATCACAGGAAGTTCAAATTCTTGCCCCCAAAACAGGGTATCTGGTAAGTGTCAAAGTATCAACTCACATATTACTTTCTAATTGCAAAGGGAAAAAACACCTTTATAAAGGATATCAGATCACCTTAGCCAAGTATGACAACTTGACATTATGTACATCCTGAAGTGATGCAATATGAAATACACTGTATTATCTAAGAAGCATTCTTGCACACAATGATTACTTGAATATAGTCAAGCAATTAGACACAACTCCCAATTTATAGGAAATATGGCAGAAATAAAGGAACACATTAAATGACAAACAAAGAAACCAGACAAATCCAGAATGTGGGCTGTAGTGGCCAGCCCCTAAGTTGGTGCACCATGATATCTGCCTATTGTTATTCATACCCTGTATCCCCCCACACTATATTAGTGCTAGTCCTTATGACCAAGAGAATACGGCAGAAGTGACAGCATGTCACTTCCAAGATTAGATTATAAAAATACTCTAGCTTTCATCTTGGTCAGTTTCTCTGTGTGTGTCCTTCTCTTGGATGGGGCAAGTTAGCTGCTATGTTGTTAGTAACCCTATAGAGAGATCCACATGCCGAAAAACTGAGGCCTCCTGCTAAGAGCCACATGAGTGAGTATTACTGTTAGTGGATCCTCCAGCATCAGTCAAGACATCAGATGACTGCAGCACCAGTTGACATCTTGACTGCAACGTTATGAGAATATCTGTGCCAGACCCATCCAGCTAAATTGCTTCTAAATTTTTCATTTTCAGAAACTGTGTGAAATAATAAATGTTAGTTGTTTTAAGCTTCTAAGTTTGGGATAATTTGTTATATAGACACAGATAACTAATATGTCAGCTCTTCTACAGACATATCCAGAATTTAGGACTAGTTTCTTAAAAAATTAAGGGCTAAGGATTAAAAACAAAAGTTGTAGGGACTGTTCTATATCTGTTCTTAGTCTGTCTCCAAGAGACTAAGGAGACATAACAACCAAATGAAATTGTAAACCTTCATTTAAATCCTGGTTTTAAAAATGATAGCTATTAAAAAATGTAGGGACTATTAGGACAATTTGAATATAAATGTGTGTTAGATGATATTAAGAAAATTTTAAATTTCTTAGATGTGATAATGATTTTCTTGTCTAGAGGAATGCTCTGTTTTTAGGAGTTTTATATGAAGTATTCTGTGAAAGCACTATGTCTGTACTTTAATTTCAAATGTTTCAGAAAAATTATAGATATGGAAAGACCTAGATGAATACAGATGAAACAAATAGGGCAAATGTCAACAATTACATATAAAGTATAGGTAGTGAATATGTGTACGATTCTATAACTTTATGTTAAAAGTTTTCCTAATTAAAATGTTAGAAGACAATTTAATGTTACCCCCAGCAGATTAGCGCAATCTCTAATTGTCATTAGATTAAAAAATTTCAGCCCAGTGAATACTGAGTCCAACTTTCTACACTACAGATTGCTGATATTCAGTTCAGAAGTTTGCACAATTCTGAAACAAATATATCAGAGGGCCATTGTTAAACCAGTAGTTCCACTTAAAAGTTACCCTATTTATCCAGTGTTTGTGGGAGGTTAAAAAAAAAAGTTGATACTGATTCCTTTGTCTTTTTTTCCTGTTTTCATCTTATTTTCTTCTTCATAAAAAGCAGACAATTACTAAGTCCAAGAGGAATGAGTCCACTTCAGTATCCAGGTGCACAAACATAACGATAAGCTCATTTTTATGTAATAAATAAAAAACGTGTTTATCCAAAACACTGGGGGAAAAACGCAGTGGGGGAAAAACAACAGCAGGAGGACAAGGAATTCAAGTCCAGAAGTTAATTGAAAAAAACTTTAAAATCAGTGAGTTAATGTGAAAGTCTAGTAAAATTTTACTTCTTACTGTAATACTGATATTGAAATATTGTCTGGGTGTAAGTTCTCAGTTTAAGAAAAATTCAGTGACACTCTCATCATCAACACATCCAAATTATGCTTTTAAAAAACTGACATAGCTGAAACAATAATTCAGCATTTATTTTTATGTAAAGAACATTTTATATTTCTACATTGCACTGATGAGTTTTTGTTTTGTCATTCATTTCTGATTATGTTTTCAGAGCCTAGTAAATATTTCAAAATTTAGTTTACATTTATTTAGAATGGTATATAATTTAAAATATAAGTTTTACTTCACACCAATAGAAATTTATATTAAAAGTACCCTGATACATCTTATCAACATAATCTGTTAGTGAGGCTATGGCAGAGACAGGAATTCTTCTACATCAGTGGTGAAAATGGAAATGGCACAACTTTACGATGGGAAAATGTGTCAATATCTAGCAAAATTATATACAGTAATCCCGCTTCTGATAAGTACAAGTTTATCACTGGAGTATCAATTACAGCAAAGAGTAAAAACAAAGTAATCATACATTTATCAGTAAGGGACTGTCTGAATAAACCGTGGCACATGTAAGCAATGGATTACCAGGAAACTGTAGAAAGGGAAGAAAAATATCTCTATATACTAGTATAAAGCAACCACACAGATACAGTGTTATATAAAAAAAAGTGGGGTGGAAAGTATATATTATTGCTTAATAAAGAGGATATATACATATATATTCATATCTGCTTATATAAAAATGTGAATGTTTTAAAAGTTACCAATGGTAAAGGGAAGAAAAAACCAAGGTTGAGGAGACAGAAACAGAAACTAAGCTTCTTTCAATATATCTTGTTCTAAAAGAGATTCAACTTGTACTACGTAAATATTTACATAACTGTACAAATTTTATTAAAGAATTTTACAAAACTATAAACTATAAAATTATAAAGTATAAACTATAAAACTTTTATAAAACTGTATAGTTTTTAAATACTATAAAACTATAAAAGGAAAATCAAAACAAATTAGCCAAAATAATCACATAGAGAAAAACTATTCCAAGTGACTTTAAAAAACAGTAATATTACTGTACATCACTACTGGGATATGCCATAGAGATAAAGATAATTGCTTAAAAACTCCAACTATTTCCAGTAATCATACTGAGGGTAGTAGTGTTGATGTTATTCTGAAACAGTTGTGTATATATTGTAAGATAATATAATTATATGATATTCCATTTCATATTCCCAGAGTCACTGAAAGTGGTATTCTCAGCATGAAAGGAAACATAGATATCAACATAGACTAGGTTAAGTAAAACACCTGTAGTCCTGAATCTGAGTTGGAAATAAATTTATATTCAGTTATGACATATTTTGTCTCTAAAGAAGGTATATTCTCTTTATGATATCCACTAGAAAAGACCCAGAAATGATGACCAACCTACTAGCAGTGAATGCCCTTAGTGCTTAGATTATAGTCTTGGAGAAATACCTGGTTCCAGTTCTGAGGAAGGACGTACTTAAGTCGAACCAAGAACATCTTGTCATAACTAAAAATTAAACATTTAAGCCACCCATATATCAAATAATAAATCAAAATGGAAATTAGAAAGTGTTTTCAAACGAAAAGAAAAACACTACATACCAGAATTCGTGGGTTGCCACTAAAGTAGCACTTGAGAGATTTATGCTATTCAATGCCTATATTAGAAAAAGAAGAAAGACCTTAACACAGCTACTTAAGAAACTTGAGAAAAACAAGAGCAAATTAAATCCAAAATAAGCAGAAGAAAGGTAATACTCAAGACCAAAGTAGGTATCATTGAAACAGAAAACAGAAAAGCAATAGGAGAAATTAATGAAACCAAAAGCTGGTTCTTTGAGAATACTGATAAAAATTGTTAAACCTCTGTTACACTGACCAAGAATAAAAGAGAGAAGACACTAATATTCTTATTATATAGTGCACCAGTAACAGAATTACTAGTATAAGAAATTCAAGAGGAAATATCACTACAGACTCTACAAGATCATAAGGGAATACTATGAAAAATATTATGGCTATACATCTGACAACTTAGTTGAAATGGAAAAAATCCTTGAACTACATAATCTACCACAGTTTACTAAAAAGAAATAAATAAATGAATAGTCCTATTAAAGAAACTGAATATGTAAAGCCTTCCCATAAAACAAACAAACAAACAAACAAAACAAAACAAAACTCCAGGCCCAGACAGCTTCAGAGGTGAATTCTACCAAAATTTAAGAAAGAAAGAATTCTAATCCTACACAAACTCTTCCAGGAAACTGAAGGGGAGAAACTTCCCAACTCATTCACAGAGACTAGCATTACCCTGATACCTGAGCCACATAAAGACATTACAAGTAAAGAAAACTACAGACCAGTAGTTTTAGGATATTATATTATGCAAAGGTTATTATATCACGACAAAGTGGGGTTTATCCTAAGAATGCAGAGTTACTTTAACATTTTAAAATCATTCAATACAATTCACATATTAACAAACTAAAAACAAAAAAATCATACGATCATTGCAATAGATGGTGAAAAGGCATTTGACAAAATTCAATACTCATTCACAATAAAAAGTCAGCAATCTAGGAACAGAAGATAATTTCCTCTCTCCTCTTGTTATCAGGAATAAGACAAAGTAGTGATGTCCACCATCACTACTTGTCTTCAACATTGTACTGCAGGTTTTGGCCAGAGAAATCATGCAAGAAAAGGAAATAAAAGGCATCTAGATTGGAAGGAAGACGTACAACTATCTTGTTCATAGACAACATGATAGCCTTTGTAGAAAGTTCAACAGAATCAACAAAAATCTACTAAAACTAATAAATGAGTTTAGCAAGGTTGCAGGATAGACAATGTACAATCTACAAAAATCAGTTGTATTTCAAAACACAGACAACAAACACTTGAAAAAATAAATAAAAAATACTGTTTACAAATAGCATTGAAATATTTAGGGGTGAATATGACAAAATATGTAAAATACTAGTACACTGAAAACTATAAAACACTGCTGATAGATATTACAGAAAGTGTAAATAAATGAAGAAATATATCTGGTTCATGTATTGGAAGATTCAATATTGTTAAGGTATCAATTCCATGCTAATTGATCTCTATAGACCCAGTACAATACCATTTAAAATCCTAATAGATAAGTTGCAGAAATCATACAGAGTACGTTTTCTAATTACCACAGAATTAAATTAGGATCAATAACAGAAAGACATCAGGAAAGTTCTGAAATATTTGGAAATTAAACAACACGAAACAATAACCATGGGCATAAGAAGAAATCATAGGGAAATTAGAAAAACATTCTGAACTAAATGAGAATGAAAACACAACATATCTAAATTTGTGGAATGCAGCTAAACCAGTGCTTAGAAAAAAATTTCTCATTTTAGAAAAGACGAAAGGTTTAAAATCAATAATCCGAGCTTCCATTTTAAGAAGTTAGGAAAAGAACAAATAAAATCGAAAATAAGTGAAAGGAAGAAAATAATAAAGATAAGAGCAGAAGTCATCAAAACAGAGATTTCTGTTCCCAATCAGCCTAGAATAACTTAAACAAACAAACAAAAAAAGAGAGAGAAGAGAAGGGAAGAGAAGAGAAAAGATAAAAAAAAAAGGAATCAACCATTTCAGACACTGGACAACAGGAACACAGAACAGTGATTCCCTAAGAGAAGAGAAACAAATGAGGTGAGCCCTGAGATTGTCCCAGATTGCTGCCTAGAGAGAGATTCCACTCCACAATGCAGAGAAGAGGAAGCCAAATACAGCCCACCTTGAGGAGACGGAGTTGAGAATTCGAAGAGGCCAGAGTAGCTACAATTCAGAGTACCAGTGAGGAAAGAGCTGTCCATAGACAGAGCTTAGTGATCTGCAAAGGGTTTCATCTGAGAACTGATCAGTGTATATGTGTGAGGAAATGACCCGAGGCTGGGGAAATAATCACCAGGAAAAGGCAGGTAGAACAATACCTGAATTCACAGGGGTGCAAAAAGTTCATGTTTCCAACAGCCAAAATGGAAAAACCTCATTAAACATAAGGGGCATTGAGTGATATATGATTATTAATAATAATAAATATGATTTTTAAACATAATAAATAAACAAAAACATAATAAATATGATTATTTATGTAGAAAGTCCTAATCAATCTACCAAAAAATACTACTAGAACTAATAGTGAATTGAATTAGGTTGCCAGATACAATCTCTCTCTCATATATGTATATATATATATATGATTTTTTTAATATATTAGCAATGACAATTGGAAGTTGAAATTTAAAAACTGTACCACTTACAATACCATCAAACAATATAAAATACCTAGGGATAAATTTGACAAAATATGTGCAAGATACTGAAAATTGTAAAATATTGTTGAGGAAAATAAAAGCTGATGAAATAAATGAACAGATACCATGTTCACAGATGGGGAGAGTCAATATTGCTAAAACATCTATCTTACCCACACTGATGTCAATGAAATGCAATCATCATTAAATTCCCAGCAGTGGTACTGAAGAAATTGTTAACCTGTTTTAAAAATTTATACGGAAGCTTATAGGACCCAATACCAAAACAATTTTGAAAAATAAGAAAAACAGTTAAAGGGTTTGCACAACCTGATTTAAAAACATATTTTAAAGCTACAATAAGACAGTGTGATACTATCATGAGAACAGAATAGAATCCAGAAGTAGGCACACATTTACATAACCAAATAATTATTTGACACTGATGCAAAGACTGTAAGTGAGGAAAGGATAATCTTTTCAAAAATGGTGTTGGAACAACTGGTTGGCCATATGCAATAAAAATGAACATCAACCTGATCTCATCTGACATAACAAAAATTAACTCAAAATGGATCACAGCCCTAAATGTAAAATCTAAAACTAAAAATTCTAAAATAATACATAGGAGGAAATCTTGACCTTGGATCTAAAAAGAAAATATTTTAATAGAACACAGAATGCACAAATGTATAAAAGGAAAAAAATGATAATTCCATTAAAATTTAAAACTTGGCTCTTTGAAAGACAGTGTTATTATAATGAAAAGGCAAGCTACATACCAGGAGAAGATATTCACAAAACATATGCTCAAAAAGGAACTTATATCTAGAACTGCACTGCCAAGAGGATTTTCTGAGATTATGGAACTGTTTTATATCTGTACTATCCAACAGGTAGCTACTATTCATATATGACTAAATGAGCACTTGAAATGTGGCTAGTGTGACTAGGGAACCGAATTTATAGTATTGAATATTTAATTTTAATTAATTTAAATGTAAATTCCCACTGGTTACTGACTAACATACTAAGCAGTACAGATCTGGAATTTATAAAGAATACATAAAACTCAACAATGAGGACAAACAACCCAATACAAAATGAACAAGAGATTTGAACTGACACTTTACCAAAGATAATATATGGATGCCAAATAAGCCCATGAAAAGACACTCAAATTTATTAGTAACCAGAGAAATACAAATTAAAACTACAGAGATATGACACACATACAAAAACAGCTGAACATTTAAAAAATGACCATACTAAATGTTAGTGAAAATGTGGAGCAATGATAACTTTCATAACCTAGTGGGACTATAAAATGGTACAACCACTTTGGAAAACAATTCAGCAGTTTCTTAATACGCCTACCATACAATCAAGCTATTCTACTTCTTGATACTTACCAAGAAATAAAAAAACTATGAAATACAAGTACACGTAAATATTTGTACATGAATGTATAAAGCAGCTTTATTTTTCATCACAAGACTGGAAAAAACCCTACCAGCAGGTAAAAGGAATATATAAATTGTGGTATACCCACATACCACAATACTAGTGCAATACTAGTGAGCAATAAAAATGGAATATAGTATTTATATAAAATTCTAAGAAATGCCAACTAACCTAATAGTGACATCAAGTATTGATAGATCACTGATTGCCTGAGGACAGGTTGGTAGGGTAGCAGGAAAGAATGAATTACAAAGGCACACGAGGAAACTTCTGAAGAGTATGGAACTGTTCGTTATCTTGATTGTAGTGACAGTTTAATGGGTGAACTGCACACTTTAAATTTGGGTACCTTACTGTACATAATTTTACTCCAATAAATCTTTAAAAACAAAAACAGAAGCAAAAAAATCAGTGAAATAGAAAGTGAACATACAACAGAGAAAAGCAATAAAACCAAAAGCTGATTTTTTGAAAAGATAATAAAATTGATGTGCTTCTAGCTAGATTAATCTAAGAAAAAAAAGAATCTAGAAATTACAAATACCAAGAATGAAAGAAAGAATATCATTACAGTACTTACAGACATTAAAAACATAAAAGAATATTACGTATAACTTTGTTGTGATTAAGTTGACAACTAGGATGAAACGGGCACATTCCTTGAAAGAAAGAGATCATCAAAACTGACTCAAGAAGGAATAAAATGCCCAAATAGTTCTACATCTATTTAAAAAATTAAAATCATAATTTAAAACCTAGAAAGAAAACTCAAATGCTAGGTAACTTTACTAGTAAATTCTACTCTAAGCATTCTAGAAAGAAATAATGACATTCCTTTACATGCCCTTTCAAAGAAGGAGGTAACACTTCTCAACTCATTTTATGAGGTCACCATCACCTTGATGCCCAAACTAGACAGGAAAACTGCAGACCCTATCCCTCATGCATATGGACTGAAAATATTTTATAAACCAATAACCCCTTTCTAACTACAAGAAAATATCAGACAAACCCAAATTGAAGAACATTCTACAAAATACCTCAAAATCGTCTACCAATACTCCTCAAAATTGTCAAGGTCATCAAAATCAAGAAAAATCTGAGAAACTGTCACAGTCTAGAGGAGCCTAAGGAAGATATAATGATAAATCTAATATGGTATCTGGGATGAAATCCTAGAATAGAAAAAGGACATTAATTAAAAACTAAGTAAATCTGATTATGTATGGCCTTTAGTTAATAACAATGTATTAATGGTGACTCATTATTTGTGACAAATGCACTGTAGTACTGTAAGATGTTAACAATAGGGTATACTGGTTGGAGGATATGACGAAATGCTGTAATGTTTTTATAACTTTTCTGTAAATCTAAAGATATTCTAAAATTAAAAGTTCATTTAAAAAAATCAATGTAGTCCACCTTATTAAGACTAAAAGAAGGAAATCATAATATATGATCATTTCAAAGTTGCAGAAAAAGCATTTGACAAAATTCAACACTCATTTATGAAAAAACACTCAAAAACTGGGAATTAAAGGGACCTTCCTCCATTTAAGGTCTACAAAAAGACCCTGTAGCTAGCTAATATCAAACTTAATGATGAAAGACTTAGTATTCTCCTAACTAAGAAGAGGAACAAAAAAGTAAGTCTGCTCTCACCACTTCTGTTCAACAATATACCAGAGGTTTTAGCCAGTACATTAGGGCAAGAAAAGGAAATTTTTTAAAAAAATTGAACAGATTGGAATGATAGAAGTAAAAATGTCTTTATTCACATAGGAAATGAGTGTGTATGCAGAATATCCTGAGATATCTACATTAAAGCTGATAGAATCTTTTTAAAAAGCTAATAGAACTAATAAGTAAATTTATAAGATCAAGGGATTAAAGGTCAATAAACAAAAACTCAACTGTATTTCTATATACTATCAATGACCAAATGGAACATATAATAAAAAGAGTTAAAATATCAATAAAAAAACATAAAAGACCTGTTAGAAAGCTCAGGAATCAAGATACTATAATACTGGTAAGGACAGACATATAGATTGATGGAAGAAAATTAAGTCTAAGTAGACTTACACATATATGACAAATTGATTTTTGACAAAGGTTCCAGAATGAAAACATGTCCTTTTCCCCAATCCAACTGGCAAAAGAAACTCTCTTCAATCATTGGTATGGCAACAACTGGATATCCATTAGGAAAAATAATAAACCTCTACCCTTATATACTATATACAAAAATTAAATCCAACTTGATCACAGGCCTAAGAGAAGAGAACATAGGATACTACCTTTGAGACTTTCAAGTATTCAAATATTTCTTAGATAAGACACACAGTGTATAAACCAAGAAAAAACTTGATATAAAATTAGACTTCATCATAAAAAACTTCTTGCTCCTCAAAAAGCAATGTTAAGAAAATGAAAAGACAGATTTAGAGGAAATATTTTCACCATATATATTTGACAAAACACTTAACCAGAATATATAAAGAACTCCTTCAACTCCCTAGGTTTGTAAATAAAGAAATGAGCAAAAGATTTAAACAGATCAGTTCACAAAGAAAAATATATGAATAGGCAATAATTACATGAAATGATGCATGATATTATTAGTCTTCAGGAAAATGCAAATGTAAACCATAATGAGATACCAACAACACACCCACTAGAAAGACCAAAGATATTTTTAACTGTCCTTTACTAAGTTTTGGGAAAGATGTGAGCAACTCAAACTCTCATACATTACTGACAGGTATATAAAATGGTATAACCACTATAGAAAACAGTCTGGCAATTTAAAGTTAGACAAACACCATATGATTCAGTAATTCAACTCTTAGGTATTTACCCAACAGAGTGAAAACATATGCCCACATAAAGACCTGCACACAAACGTTCGTAGAAGCTTTCTTCATAATAGCTCCAAACTGCAAACAACTCAAATGTCCATTAACACATGAGTGAATAAGCTAACTGTGGTATATCCATACAATGGAATACTACTTGACAAGAAAATGGAACAAATTTCTAATAAATGTAACAATGATGAATCTCAAAAACATTTCACTTAGCTAAAGAATACAGACCCAGGGCTTCCCTGGTGGTGCAGTGGTTGGGAGTCCGCCTGCCGATGCAGGGGACACGGGTTCGTGCCCCGGTACGGGAAGATCCCACATGCCGCGGAGCAGCTGGGCCTGTGAGCCATGGCCGCTGAGCCTGCGCGTCCAGAGCCTGTGCTCCGCAATGGGAGAGACCACAACAGTGAGAGGCCCGCGTACCACAAAAAAAAAAAAAAAAAAAGAATACAAACCCAAAAGAAATAAATAGGACAAAACAGAGATATTTCCACTTGATAAAAGGTACAATATACCAAAAAGATATAACTACCCTGAGCTTTATGGACCTCATAATACAGGTTCAAAATACATAAAGCAATAAACTAATAGAATAACAAGAAGAAGTTTATAAGTTCACAACTGAAGTGAGAAACATTTCACCCCTCTTTTAGCAAGTGACAGAAGATGAGGACAAAATATTAGAAAGGTATTGATGATTTACATAACTGGTAACATACTTTTCAACATACATGTAAAAATCCTAAAAATCTATGTGTCAAATCATAAAGAAAATTTAAAAATCAAACACCACACAACCATATTCTCTGGTACAAGCCATAAACAAGTTAACATTAAAAATTAGAGTCCAAATAAAAACAAAAACAAGTAATACAAAATAAAATATATAGCATTTCAACTTCCTGCTTTACACTAGAAAATATCCAACATTAAGTAAAAAAAGAATAACATAATTTATAATTTTTACAAATTTATAAATTTGTAATTTATAGGAATTTTTAGCCTCTGTGAGTTAGATAAAAATCAATGTTTGCTAAGTGGCAGAATAATTTCAGAACCATTCTATCATTTTCATTTAAAGTGATAATCTCTGATCTGCCACACCAGACAGAACCTAATGGTTACAATGAGATTATAATAGTTACAATGAAGTTTATAAACTTAGCTTCTAGAAATGTTCTTTATATATCTTATGAGATAGGAAATTCTCAAAATTGAATCGCTTTTATTGAGGCAGTATAATATATTGGGTAAGGTCATGAATTTTAAAGTCAGAGAGAAGTAGATTTAAATTTAAACTCCATTACTTAATAGTAGTGAGATCTAAAGTAAATTATTTTAAAGTTCTAAGATTAAATATCCTTATTTGTAAAATGAAAAAATTACCCCAAAATGTATGCATAAAATACTTAACTAAGAACTTGGTACCTGGTAAGCACTCAGTTTAAGTTATACCTTTTATCAGTATTTCTAATACTAACACTTTTTCATACACCTCAAAATTTACCATGTTCGAAACCATTTATCCAGTATTCAAAAGCTAGAAACTTCATTCTTGACTCCTTTCACTTCCTTACATCCAAATCTTATTGATTCTCATTCCTAAATGTCTCTAAAAATTCCCCCTTCACTGTATAAGTACTTCATTATCATTTACCTGAATTATTTTCAACTGTCTCTTAAATAGTCTCTCTACCTGCCTTGCCCATCTCTCTCTTCCAGTCAATTTTTTGATAGTGCTTTCTTTCAAAAACACAAGTTAAATCACATAATTGACTGATTTTTTTATATTATTTCCCTACTACCCAGAAATCTAAAGTCTTCAGCTTGACAATGGCTGTTCCCAGTCTGATCCTTATTTACTGTACTAGCCCCATCTCCACTCCCTTCTAGAAACTTTGAGCTCTAATTCTCATTGCTAGAATATTATGTCACTCATTTCCTACGCTAAAGAACTCCTACTCATCCATTAAAACTCAGCATATACTGTATCACTTCTTTGAAGTCTTCTTTCATGCCTTAAGGCAGCTGCTTTGTTTTCCTCTTTCTACTTCAATGTTTACATATATAAGACAAATATGGTAAGTACAGAATGTTTCTACCTATAAAGCATTATTTATGATCATGTTGATGATTCAGTCATAAAATACATAAAATGTGAAGTCAAATGACAGAAAAAGGTGTCAAGGCTGATATCTAGGGATGCAGACCAAAATTTTGTTTGTACCTCTCTGCATTTTCCAAATTTTCTAAAATACACGTATATTAACTTTATAATTATTAAAAAATGTGCTTGTAGAAAATAATTAAAAAGCAGCTATTCTAGAAAACCATAATTATCAAAAAAGTTAGGATTATTAAATGTCCTAAATTAATGTTAATTTATAGAGTATGCATCACAGAAACCTGCCACAGGACCATTTTGGATTCACCTCGCAGAAATTATTTTTTTCCAAAAACTGAAGGGTTAGTCTCAATGGAAAAAAAAAAAAAAGACCAAGCCAAAGTTATATAGATACAAAATGAAGTAGACAACTGAAACTTGGTTGATCTTCCAGATGTTTCAGGCTCAAGTGCTTTGGGAGCCTTGGAAGCTACAAATTAATGCTACAATCCTGTATTTTGCTTTGCATATGCACACATAATATTAAGAATACTGAACTCTTACAACTCATTAATAAAGAGACAAATAACCCAATTAAAAATGTTCTAAGTTTTAAATGGAAAATTCCCACCCAAAAGATATGCAAATGGAAAACAAACACATGAAAGATGCTCAATGTCATAAGGGAAATGAAAATGAAAACCACAAGCGATACCTCTTCACACTCACCAAGATGGCTATAGGTAAAAAGATGGAAAATAACAAGGATTGGTAAGGATATGGAGAAGTCAGAACCATCATATATTGCTGGCAGGAATGGTGCAGCTGCCTTGGAAAATATTTGGCTCCTCCAAAAGCTAAACATAGAGTTACCATATGATGCAACAATTCCACTCCTGAATATATGCAAGAGAAATGAAACACAAAAACTTGCACATGAATGTTCACAGCAGCATTATTCATAATGGCTAACAGGTGAGAATAACCCAAATGTCCATCGACTGATGACCAAATAAACAAAACTGTCGTATCTATCCATATAATGAAATATTAAGAACAAAGAAAAGTAATGAAGTATTGATACAAACTACAACATAGATGAATCCTGAAAATATCATGCTAACTGAAAGAAACCAATTACAAAAGACCACATAGTGCATAACTGCATTTATATGAAATGTCCAGAAGAGGCAAAGCTATAGAGACAGAAAGGAAGTCAGTGGCTGCTTAAAGCTAGAGATAGGGAAAGAAGGGACATGGGAGAGAATGAAGAACGACAGCTAATGGCTATGGGGTTTCTTTTAGGAGGGATGAAAATGCTTTAGAAGTTGTGATGGCTGCACAACTCTGTGAATATACTAAAACCCACTGAACTGTACACTTTAAATGGGTGAATTAAATGGTATGAACTCTATCTCATTAAAGCTGTTTAAAGAAAGATTGTCAACTGGCCCCTTTTCCAACAAATTGCATGATCTGGGGAATGAGCGTTTTCATTTATAAATGGGAACAGTATCTGTTTCCATCTTTCCACTTCTAGCAGTAAGAATACATAAAAGATATATAGGAGAAGTGTTCTAGAAAGCTAGTTTCATGACTTGAAGACGACTGTATTGGTTATCACTTGCTACATAACAAATTACCCCAAAGCATAGCCACTTAAAACAACAAACATGTATCATCCCACACAGTTTCTAAGGGTCAGGAACCAGGGAGTAGCTTAGCTGGGTGCGTCTGGCTCAGGTTTCTTATGAGGTTTCAGTCAAGATAGGGCTGCAATCTCTGAAGACTTGACTGGGGTTTGAAAATCTACTTGCAAGGTTATTCACATGGCTGTCGGTTGGAGGCTTCAGCTCCTCCCATTATAGGCCTCTCTGTAGACGGCTACTTAGGACATTGCTTCCCCCAGAGAAAATGATTACAGAGATGGAGAAAGTGTGAGAGCAATCGAGACAGAAGCTTGGTCTATTATAACCTAATCTCAGAAGTGATAAATCACCATTTTTGCAATATCCTATTGGTTACAGAGATCAATTCAGATACAATGTGTGTGGGAGGACTGGACAAGTATGTGAATTCCAGGAGGTAGGAATCATTGGGGCCATTATGGAGACTGGCTACCAAAATGACATTATGACAATAAACTAACCAAAGATCCCACATAAGCAAATGCTTGACCTCTGCACTAAAAGAGGATAAGGAGGATACTCATTTCTTAGTAGGGTGACAGACACACACTTGGAGATGTTTTAAGAGTTGTGATACAAGGGTTTGTAAGAAGCATTCATACCATTTTCCATTCTCCTTATGACTGAGTTATGGTTAGCCTAAAGAAATACAAAATTGTACAGTTGGGGGCTGGTGGAGAAAATATATAAAGGATTTAGTCAACTGCACCCTCCCCCTCCTCCCACCACTGACAGGTAAGGAAAGAGTCCTGGTTGAAGAAAGGCTAGATGACTCCACCAGGGTCATTAGTGATAGAGCAGAAACTAGAATCCATTCCCTGTGTCTTCTCATTACACCAGGAGCTATGCATCAGAGAATCAATGGCAGTGACTCATTATACAGCTGAGACGTTAAACATGTGAGCATTAAACCAACAAACATTAAACTGCTGGTCATTCCAGAATTGGCATTTCTTTGTGTAGCTTTTTGACGCTGGCTGTGTCACTTTCTCAGGCAGCAGTGGACTCTTATCCTTCTTTCTACTCCAACTGAGAGTTGACTTACTTAGCTAGGGGAAGAATCACTCATTCAGCTCAGCTAATATTTATAGAATATCTGTTCAATACCTAGCACTAAATATGCAGATATAAGAGCAGAAAACATGGTCCCTTCACTCATAATGCAGGTAGTCAAGTAGAAGAAAAACCTATACCTGGAACACTGAGAGAATTAGACATTATGTGACATGGCAGCACAAGGATTTATATATTTTTAATAATTTTATTTAACAAAAAACTTATATAATGCTTAAAATGTGCCAGATATATTACAATTTCAACTCCTTTAATCCCCTATGAGGTTATCCCCATTTTACAGATGAGAAAAGTGAGGCCTGAAGAGGTTATGAAACTTGACAAAGTTCTCATGCTTGGTAATAAGGAGGGCCAGATTCAAACCCAAGAAGAATGGCTCCATAGTCCATACTTTCTTAACCATAATAGTATGGAGGTTCTCAATAATACTAACAATTATTCTTCTGCTTTTTTAAAGGTTTTGAAGGAAAGTCAATCATGAAATTCCAAAGCTCCTCTGAGAAATCTTTCAAGATGTACAGGGTAAGGCAGTATTTAGCCCAATATAGTAAGGGTGTCTTAGGACAGCCTGCTAACCCCGTGGCGAGGGGTGAGGAAAAGTGAATAAACATTCACTAATGAGACAGTGCTTTTCTGGTGCCACAATGAAAGATAAAACTGAATCATAACTGCAATTAACAAATTAGGTTATAGTTGGAATAAAGAAATTAAATGGATGTACTGTTCTGCAAGTGCAGAAATAAATTAATTTGACCCTGTCAAAGCTCACTAGAATGTAGAGAGACTTACACCTTCTAAAGATTTCCTCCCAGAATCATACGATAGGAAAATAGCATACTACACCAGGAACAGATGTATTTGATCATGTTTAAAGAATACGAAAAGTAGTTTGAAGAGAATAAAGTGATATGTGGGCCTGGGAAACCTTTTGCTTAACAAAGCAATGAATTCCATTTTGGTAAAAATTTGCCAACTTCGCCACTTTACAAAGCAATTGCTGCCATCTTTTTCCTTTACATCTGATTTTTTTTTTTTTTTTTTTTTTTTTTTTTGCGGTACGCGGGCCTCTCACTATTGTGGCCTCTCCCATTGCGGAGCGCAGGCTCCGGATGCGCAGGCTCAGCGGCCATGGCTCACGGGCCTAGCCGCTCCGCGGCATGTGGGATCTTCCCGGAATGGGACACGAACCCGCGTCCCCTGCATCGGCAGGCGGACTCTCAACCATTGCGCCACCAGGGAAGCCCTACATCTGATTTTTACTTTGGAAAATGTTCCTTGCAAGGAAAGACGGGACCCTGTAGACTGCTGGTAATCTTCGTGTATTAAATTTCTACTTGGTGTTCTGTTCATCACATACCTTGAATCATCTACAGGTCCTAAAACCTCAGAACACATTGTCCAAAACTGTAGGAATAGGCCTTATTTACAGCCAACTGGCATGTAATGCAAGGCAGCACAATGAGTAGTGTTTTTTTCTTTTAAAAAAACCTGAATACAGGTTTTTATCTAAGGTAATATAACAGTATATTGTAATTTTGAAAAGGTTTTAAAGATTTTTTTAAAAATTCCTCTAAAATTTAAAATTTTATTTAAAAGTCTTCTATCAAAAAATTGTATCTAGGTACAAAAGGTTTATAGAATTCCAAAGGAAAGTCTAGTAACTTCCCTTTTAAATTGGCTTTTCCTTTAAATTCTATCAGTTACCATAACTAGAGTCTCAGCCTGAGGATGGCCTTTATGAGATCATTCAGTTCATTTCAATGACCATATCTGTCAAGTTTACACTTATCACAGGTAGAAGCAGGTTTTCATTCTCTTATGAAAGTAGATTTGACCACAATCCTCAGTAAACTACTCCAGAGCATAAATGTTCTCCTTGCATTTGAAAGTATGGCAAGTTATCATCCACTTTAGACTCATTAGATGTTAGATGCTAACATGACAGAGAAAAAGGAGATGGAATGATGAGGAATTTGCAGAACACAATGTGGGACATTCTGACTAGGACGATGTTAGCATGTATATGAGTGAGTGAGTGTCTGTGTGTGTGTGTGTAGAGTCATACATAACAGGAGTGAACTGACCAAAAGGAAGAAGTCAGTTAGCAAACAGCTGCTTTCCTAGTCTCGAATGGCTTCTGCTTTGGCTCTCTCACCCTAGTATCCTTACCCCAAACTAGCTAATTCTATATGTGTCTAATCTTGATTCATAGCTTTGGCACATATGACGCTCCTGGAGCCCCTTCATCTCAAGTGGCCAAGCAAAGCAGGTCAATCCTCCATGTCTCAAGCCCTTATTTCCCAGAATCATCCTAGGTGTACTTTGAATTTCTGCCTAGGGAGACCTCAAGAATTGTCAGGGTCTACCAGGAATAAATCCCAAATATTCTGAGCTAATCTTGCTTCAGGCCAGGCCTAGATATATAATTATCTTGCTAAAATGAATTTAATACTAGAGTCTAGCTGGCTTCCAGATTGCATCTTTCATCTTTTAAAATTTTCCATCTATTATGGTCCTCAAAGAGTCTCTTTACCAGGATAATATGAACTTCTATTTCTTTATTAATGCTTCCACTACTACTACTACTACGACTACTACTACTATTACCACTACAATGACAACATAGCCTTCAACTACTACTATTACCACTACAATGACAACATAGCCTTCAAATATACTACTATTACCACTACAATGACAACATAGCCTTCAAACATGCGCTAGAGACTACATTGAAAGCTTTACATATATAATACCCATTTAGTCTTTCTTACAACATTATGAGGTAGGGTTTATTATTATCCCTGGTTTAAAAACCTACCCAAGATCACATGACTGGTAAGGGGCAGTATTGGGATTCAAACCTAGCAGTTTGGCTCCAGAATCCATGCTCTTAGATACTATATCATATTCATATGTTTGTGTAATGCAAAGAATATTCCATCAAGATCAGAGACATGGATTTCCATTCCTATCTCTAATGTTAATCAGTTGTGTGACCTAGGGCAAGTCTTTGACTCCATTTCTACTATATAATGATCCAGCCTCAATGATTTGTTTCTAGTCATACAATGCTGTGGTAATAAAGTAGGTGCTTTTCATTAACAAATGGTACTGGATAATTCAGGAGGTTTAAAGCTTGAAAATGAAATGTATCTAAGGGAAGGAAAGAGGCAACTAAAAATAACTAAGTCAAGCTTTTAAACATCCTCACTTATTTTCTCATTTCATATTCTATGAAAGCATTAGATTCATATTTTACAGAGGAAGACCCTGAGACTCAGAGATTAGGTAATTTATCTGAGGTCACACAGAAAATCAGGATGGAGAGCCAGCATTTGAATGCAGCCAAAGCCCAAGCACTTCCTGCTGCACCACAACACTTCCTTGGCATTGCCTTTCTCTCCTCTCAGCAGCAATAAGCAGAGGTTTAAAACGTAATATACGTAAAGTACCTACTACAAAGTCTTTCAAGCAGCACACACACAATAAATTGATTTGGAAGTAAGGATGGAGATGCGTGAATACTAACTTGAAAGTGCTAACATTGTAACTTAAAACAAAAATGGGTATATTTTTGTGTATTTTTCTACAAGGTGGGCTGAATACCACATCAAAACAAGTGAATTTCTGGAAGAAAAGTTTTTATGACTTGAATTTATCCCTAAGTAAACGATGAAGAAGTACCACAAGAATGCCACTATATGTGGTATTTACAGACCACATACATGAGTTCTTGTGGTATTCTGCTGCATGAAATAACTTCCTCACAATAAGTCAGAATCATTTCGTTAAAAGTAATCTTCCTTTTTCCCTAGCCAGAATTTCACAAATAATACCAATGAACAAGGAAGGTCTTTTACGTATTGGCTACTCAAAGGAGGGCAGGAGAGTCAGGAACTACTGTGCTAACTTATTAAATTCCTATTGTAGTTTGGAACTGGAGTCACTTGCTCATTCACCGATTCATCCAACAAATAATAATTGAACACCAGATATTATTTATAAGGCATTATTTTATTAACAAATGTCAGGGACATTAAAGGGAACATGACATAAACTGTAATGCCAGTGCAGTGGGATGAGTGCTGTGGTTCAAGATAATACAAGGTGCTATAGGGGCACGAATGTTATTTACAAAGGCTTAGGAGTTCCTGAAGAAAGTGACATTTGAGACAATGTTAAACAGTATACTGTGTTTAGGAAACTGCAAGTAATTAAGAATGATTTAGAATTCAGAGTAAGTGTAGGAAGTATTGAATTTCAACAAATCATAATTATATAGCAATAGAACTAGAAGTAGAAGGGTTTAACAGATAATAACTTCAATACTCTCATTTTACTTTTAAGGAAACTAAGCCCTCTAATATAGGTGCCCAGAGTCTTACCAGGAGGATGGCTATTACATGAGGTGAGGTCATCCTTAAACACAGTACTGAACACTATTGTGTTTGAGAGTAAAAACAGCTGAGTGCAGCCATGTTGGAAAACCACTAACCTTCTTAGTGTGAAAGATACGTGTCATCTGCTATACCAGCTAATACAATAATTACTTAGAGGAATCACCTCCAGCTGATCAATGGTGTCCAGATAACCCCCCAAAAAGTTAAAATCTCTAAATTGCCCCTTCCTTATGAACTCGATGGGTTAAACAAAGAATTTTGGAGATAAAACTGTGTTTAACACACAAACACATTTAAGTCACCACTTAACCTATTTCCTCCTCTTTTAAACCTAACTCTTGTTAATTAAATTCAATAAAAATTGAGATGCAACAGCTGTTAAGTGAAAGGATTCCATTAAATCCTCTGTGGATGTTTGCTAAACTTTGGACAAAAGCTTTATCACCTACAAGTCATTAATTACTAAATTACACTTTAACTAGGGGACAACAGTAGAAATAACGTTCTACTGCAAAGCCAAAATCAAATATAGGTTTAACTCAAGAAATATGAAATGCTATGATGGCTTTATTTAACTCAAGGAATATGCAATGCTAATAAATAAAACACTCAATTCCTTTGCTGTCTGTCCACACACTGTGTACAAATCTTTTATAGGTTAGCTCCCATGATATTACGTGCAAAGAGATAGTAAGATTCTTTTTAGGTACTCGAATTTTGTTGCATAAAGCTCTACTTCAGATAGGTGTGCTCAGCTTAGACTTCAGAAATTTTCCTTGTTTCCTGGGTATAAATTATGGAAAAGCAAAATTCAAATTATGAAAATTTGAGTTATTTTAAACAACTTTGAAAAAAGAAGTGATTTACTTTATAAAACAATTCACTACAAAGTTTCTTTAAAATAGCAAGTTCATTAACTGGTTGATATAACTTTTCAGGAGTGTACAGTATATAAAGATGGTCAAAATTCAAAGACTTTCTTGAATGGTGGTTGTAATAGGATTTGATCTCTAATGTTTTAAAAAAACTGCAAGACTTGAAAATGCAAAGAACTAATTTATCTATATTAAAGTGAGAATTTAAACATTACAGAAAGCAAATAAAAATTCTAATCACACTTGCATAGACAAGGTTTAGAAGGACATACAAATGATTAATCATGGTTACCCTTGGGGATGGAGAGGGGACTTTGCTTTTGGTTTTATAATGTCCACACTGTTTTATAAGAAATACATATTATAATCCTGTACTTCCTTAAAATTTTGGTTCAGTATTCCCTTTTTAAAAGCATTCTTTTATAAAAGGATTCTTTTGTAGCAGCCTGTCATAGTGGTTCTCTACCAAGAGTGTATCAGAATCAACTATGAAGAGTTTTTGAAAAATATGTAGATGCCTGGGTCCCTCTGCAGAATACTGACTTTAAAAGCTTCGGAAACCACCAGACTAGATGACCTTTAAGGTTCATTCCAATCCTGAGATTACACTGCTTACAACTATTTTGTACACATTCAACACCCAATAGCTTTTTGGGTTTTTTGGTACACACGTTAACCACCCAATACTACATAGCATAAAAGCATTATTTCTAAAAGATAGGTGAAGGTCCTGTTCCCCTGCACTATGCACTCACACTACTGACCTGGAGAAACTCACAGGAAATAAACTGAAGATTAAAACATATCCATCTTCAACTTAAATATCCTTTTTTATTTTGCCAAAAAACCATCATATTTCCCTATTTCTGAGGCAGGAATTTGGGAACTGACTCTAATGTAAGCACCAATTATTGCAGAGGTGATGGGGAGGCAGGAGTGGGGAAGGACATGGTTGTATATTATCATATTGGTTCTCTAACTCAAAACAACCCCAGTAAGTCAGGTAAGTGTTAGCTTTTCCCTAACCTGGCACTTAATCTCTATCAGTCATTCTCAATCCTAGATCCAATGTCCCTTTGTTATATAAAGGACAAATTCATATACATTTATTCCAATTCCTCCTTTTCTATCTTGAAACAAAATTCACAGATATTTAACAGAATTTCAAAAGTGTCAATAAAATACCCTGATAGTAACATAAAGGGAAATGAAAGTAATTAATAATAAATTATGTATTTCAATATGTATATGCTCATTCATGACTATATTAAAAGACAATGAAGTAGTCAGATATGTTTACACCTACTTATAATGAATATATTTAGATTTAAGATAAGTAGGATGATAAGAAACTATTCCATGCAACAAGTACGAGAAAGTGAAGTAAAGCCAAGTGATTTTCTGAAATGATTCCAAACAATACAAAGTGCAATTATCTCTTGGTATGCAAGGTACCTACATTTCTGGAAACTTTAGTGTTTATTATATCTACATAAAAGGATATAAAATACTTTGTATATAAAACATAGTTATAGGCATAGATAATTATATAAATTTTTTTTCCCCCTCTTCACAAGTATTCCATACATGGTACATTCAAAAACTATGCAGGGGCCACAAAACTGTTGTGTTGGATGTCCTGTGCATTATGTGATGTCTAGTATCTCTGGAGACTGCTCCCTAAATCATTTTGCTTCACAAAATTCCAGAATGCCCCCTGGAGGTTAGTACCACCCTGTTGAGAACCAATGGTCTATATGAACTTTCAGTACCTACATGCATACTGTTGTAAATCCTCACCCTGGGTTAGCGGGTAAGTGGGCCACTATTTGACCCCTGATTTGGGGCTAAAGCTTCTCTGATACGAATAAGGGCTACATTTTTGTTTTTTTTTTTTTTTACATCTTTATTGGAGTATAATTGCTTTACAATGATGTGTTACTTTCTGCTTTATAACAAAGTTATACATATACATATGTTCCCATATCTCTTCCCTCTGGCGTCTCCCTCCCTCCCTATCCCACCCATCTAGGAGGTCACAAAGCACCGAGCTGATCTCCCTGTGTTATGCAGCTGCTTCCCACTAGCTATCTATTTTACGTTTGGTAGTGTATATATGTCCATGCCACTCTCTCACTTTGTCACAGCTTACCCTTCCCCCTCCCCAAGGGCTACTTTTAATTAAAAAGCTTAACACATGTTCATCCCAGGAACTTCCAATAAAAAATTTTACCTAAAACTGTTTACCTGTTTTTAAAAAAGTGAATAATAAAGCTATTTTTACATATACAGTAGAATTAAAGACAATTCTGCCTCCTCTGTCTATCTCCCCTAAAAAATAATTTCTCCTGAGTTTTCTAGGTAAGCAAGGTCAAACTGTGAAGATATAACCATTCTTTTCTCATCCACATGAATGCAAAGATATACTAATGTAAACAATCTAAAAGTCATTTATATATGGCACTGAAGTATATTACTGTATTATTCATTTGGCAGAAGAATATCTTCCTAATTAAATTTTGATTAGGCATCTATTAAAAGTAATTTACATTTTCTGATCAACCCAATGACTAAAGCGTGTGTCATTTGTGGGCAGCTGGGGGAGCTGCTTGAGTCTGAGAACTTGCTGAGTACTAAGAGGGGAGGGACTTAAGTATTTTGAAAGTTTCACTCTTTGGGATTTGGCTATATAATTTATTTTGGACACTGAAAAAAAATTCCATGCCTTCACATAGATTTTATGTTAAATTAGCACACCATTCATAGAAATATCAGATATATCCTCACTTTTTAAAAAGTGATAAGGACTTCACTTTACATGAAAGGATTCACATATTAGAGGAAAATCATCACAGGTTTCCTTTGAACATAAAATGCCTCTGAGTTAAAATGCCATTAAAAATTATTGAATAAATTAATGATTGAATAGCCATTCAATTTCTAAGTATTATGAAAGACTCTCTTAAGATGTCCACAGCCTGTTTTTCCACTTTAAATTTCACTAATTAATCACTAATTAATCTAACCAGTAATGCCTAAAAGGAATCAACACTCATTTTTTTTTTTTTTTCTTTTCCCGGTACACGGGCCTCTCACTGTCGTGGCCTCTCCCATTGCGGAGCGCAGGCTCCGGACGCGCAGGCTCAGCGGCCATGGCTCACGGGCCCAGCCGCTCCACGGCATGTGGGATCTTCCCGGACCAGGGCACGAACTCGTGACCCCTGCATCGGCAGGTGGACTCTCAACCACTGCGCCAGCAGGGAAGCCCAACACTCAATTTTTTAATAATCTTAATCTGGCTATCTTTCTTCATACCTAAAATTGGTAAAAACTTGCCTTTTCCCCATACACAGGCATCACCTTATGATAAAAAGTAAGCAAAAGTTTGTGCATAACCAAACATGTATAGTGGTTAAAATAACTTATCTTTAGTATACTGATTTCTAATTGTTTCCATAAATAAACTTTAACAATGTGTGGAACATGCATGTTTGTGTACCATGTGATGTAAGATTCACTTCTGAATCAGTTTTAAAGCAATTGATCACCAGCTCTTAAAAGGCTTTAAGTGTCACATAAAGAATAGGCCTTATTAAATAAACTCAGAAGTCATATTTTCTATTATTTAACAGAGAATTCTGGTCTTGATAAAAAGCAAACAAACCCTACAGATTAAAGAAATGAAGCACATACCAAATGTTTAACACAAAGCTTTTCACTTACTTGGTACTAGGTCGTTTTTGCAGAGCTTTATCCAGGATAAGAGATGGAGCACTCCTCCTCCTTTCTGCTAGTGTTTTCATTTTCTGTAGAGGAAAAAAGATCACAATGAAGACCACATGGCTTGTAAAGCAAGTAAATGCCTATTTTCAATCCAACTCAGCAAGTTTTGTATTGCCTATCCTTACCTATCAAGGAGTTTGCAATCTTATTCTGGAAATAAATAATAACATCTAAACTAAGATAGTAAGCGTCAAAAAGTGGTACAGGCAGTAAGTATTTTTTATGGTCAGAGAACAAGGTGGTTAAATGGTGACTAGAGTATTTGGGAAAACAGCTCATAACCATTATCATCAACTGCAGCTTTACTGCTTATTATGTGCCAGGCCCTATGCCAAAGGCAGGACTGGATTATCTAATTTATACTCTAAAACGTCATCAGAGTAGGTTCTACTAGATCTATTTCACTGGTAGGGTAGGCCCCAAACTGGGCTTCAGGGACAGACAGAATTTGAAGAGATCAAGTAAATGGAGAAGATAAGTAGTTAAAGCACAAGATGGAGACCAGATTTCTTACACATTTAATAGACATTTAAATTTAAATATTTACACATTGGGGAATCTGGTTTTCAAAGGAGGTTTTTTTTTTTTTGCTGTAACTTTAAAGAAAAAAAAGATTTTTTTTCCTTTTCTAAGTGGTATATAAATATAGAATTAATTGGATAATTCAGGTACTTTGTTCTACAGGACCTAAAATTTGTGGTGAGGTTTTATTCAACTTGAATTACCCCGACAATTACTCTCTAAATTTTCAATCTTACAGATTTAACACCTCTAGATAGAGTCAGAGGAACTGCCACTGGATATAAATGTGAAAATTTACAATACAGTCACAAATAGCCATGAGTGAAGTTCAGGTTGTGTCACCAAAGCATTCTTCCTGCTCTACTCTCTCACCCTTTCCTGGCCAGAAGTCTCACCCACTGCCTGAGGGCCTAAGCCAGCCATGCTTGGGACTGGATGCTCTAAAAAAACCCCACATAAAACCAAGTGGCTCAGTATCAGTTTCTCATTACATGATTCATAAAGGAATTGCTTCTTAATAAAACCTAGATCATCCTAAGGAAGAGAAGAAAAATCATCTAGTGAGAAGGGGATACTAGACTTTGGCACAATTCTTTTCCCCCAGTTTCACCATGCCCCCATGGATCTCTCCCATTATTGTTGGCAGATGTGTGAGAAGTCAAATGCTGAGTGTATCTATGTCATCTAGTAGACTCATATTCAGTGCCATGGCCTCAGTGTTGCTGTTTCCTCCATTAATCTTTTGGCTCACACATGAAAACTAAATGCCCAAACCTCCTCAGTATACCTCAGACAGCAACAGAAACAATTACGTAAAACATTAATAAAGAACAGGAAACAAATGGGTAAGAAATATAGAACACCATACTTCTCAATCAGGAGTTATTAACCATGAATCAGTTTCAGGGCAGGTTAAATTGTATAAAATTTTTTACATGATAGTATTTGGTGCCTTCCTTCTGAAGAGAAAGCCCACAGTTTTCATCAGATTCCCAGAAGAATCTCTAATCCCTCCGAACCCCAGTGATTTTGATAAACTACTTTATATATTATAGCTCTTAAGCCCTATCCTACTGTTTTCCATTAGTCACATCTCCTGGGAACCCAACTCTCAGGAATCTAACATCCTGAGGCCAGTGTGAATGTAGAGGTTGCAGGGTGAAGGGAAATCTAGGAGACAAGTATTTGTATTGCAAAGTCCAGCGGCCTGTCCCCATATGAAGAGTCTCAATTCTGAAAGATTAGGTTGATTTTACTTAGAAAGGTGGCAGTTTGTTCCTATGCAGATTTTCTGCAGGATTCTGTTTCACCTTCAGGTCTAGGTTTGATTCCTACTCCTTATCCTGAATCCCTTTACTCAGGATCTATTTACTACGCTTTGAACTTTGAAATGCTCCCAATCCTTTAAGCTTGACCTGGGCCCCTTACCCTCGATCTGTTTTGACCTTGAGGGTCTGCCTAGCCTACCTGAGCAGGGGCCACATTGCTGGACCTGTCTCAGCAGTCTTACTTCTGCTGCTCCTAATCCTCTGACACCACTTTCAGCAGATCCAAGTGCCTAAACAAGATCTTCATTAACATATGATTTCTAATTCTGAGCTCCCTGGTTTTCGGGTTTACAAAGAATTTGGAAAGGGCTCAAAAACAGCCATAAAAATGATTTTAAAATGTGAAAAAAAGAAAGAACCCTAAGACAAGTTAAAATGATCTTAAATTCTTCATTTGGAAACAGTAAATCTCCAAAGTAATGCAGTTATTATACAGAGGATAGCAAGGGTCTTCCAAAGAAGATAAGGCGAAAAGAAATGCAGCTATACTATAGACTGAGAATCCAGGTTAATCCTTCAAGATATTTATAAAAGCTGTGAATGAAATTATGAACATAATTTCAAGGGGTTCAGAAACACCCAACAAGGATTCTTGAGGGATCCATGGACTCCAAATTTGAAACCTTCCCATACAAGGAAATCCTTCTGAGACTGACGGCTGTTAAACATGAGAATGGATAATTAAAGAAGAGTGACAAATTTTCTTCTGTAAAGGTTCTTTTAAAATAGGAGTTTTTCAGGGAGACCTAATGTAGTGTACCATTTATATATATTTGTATATAGTAATTAGATTGTGTTTTCTTAGTTATAAAATTGGCAGATGTGTGAGAAGTCAAATGCTGAGTGTATCTACATCATCTAGTAGACTCATATTCAGAGAATGCAATCAAACTACAGGCAAAATATTATTTTTATTTGAGGTCCTATTGTTTGTACTGAGACTTACACCACTACTAATGAGACATGCAGCCTAAGGCAATTCAGACACCCCTCTGGGCCTCCATTTCTGTATCTAGAAAATGAGAAAATTTGGACTACATAGTCTCTTAGGTTCCTTCTACTTCTGATATTCTCATGTTAAGTGTCTACCAAAGATTCACCCTGGATATGCTAGAAAATAAACATTATATACAAAATGAATTTAGAATTTGTAGGATTCATTTCTCTTGTAAGTAATAAAAAGTCTTAAGAGTTGTCAATATAATGGGAGCCTAGGTATTAATTCATTCAAAATACATATCTCTTTCTTTTGCTCAAAAGTATAGCAAAACAAAGAACCAATGGTGACTTCAAAAAACTTCACATATCTATCAAAGAATCTGTTTTCAGGCAATAAAGACTTGGATTTTGTTTATAACAACTGTGTGAAATACAATACATGGAAATAGAAGGAGACTATCGATTCCTTTCTAAATGTACAATACTACAAACTTGTCAGGACAGACTAAGGCTATACTTATATTGTACCAGCACCAACAAATTTCCCAGTTGTTCAGTGACAGGGAAAACTATGATCGTTTGCCTCACAGGAAACAGAAAATAGGTTTAAAACAGTGTAGGTTTCTTTGTTAGCTTAAAAATTGTAATCCACAGTGGTTTTTCAGAATGCCCAAGTGCTTGATGTCTATATTGAGATTACCTCATAAACACTGGATGCCATTCTGAAACTGAGTAATTTTTAAAAGGTAATCTTCTAAATTGACAAACTAAACATTAGGGAAAAAATCAACTGCATTAATCTTTTAGAAATGATTTTCTTGATTTTGTACCATTTGCCAAGGTTTAAGCACTAGAGAGCAATTAGATCTTTGGTTTTCTAAGCTGTCTCCTCTGCAGCTATATTCAGTATCAGAGGCAAAAAAACTATTCTGCCAAAGAGTAAATGAATGGAGATCATAAGTGAAGATGAGACCCAAATGCCTACACTTCATTTTTCTTTCATGTTTCAATAATAACACAAAACTGTAGCAACTTTACCTGCTAACGTGCAAGGTGCTTTCCACTTCAATTCTTTTTTTAATCAGTTGGATGAACTAAATGTTGAATTCTCTGTGTTCCTAACTTGCTTCACAGCTATGCCTCAGTTACAGCATTTCAGATTATATTATAATTATCTTTCTGCCCCTTTCTAGAGAGCAAGGACTACATCTTATTTCCAAACTTTCTCCCGTCCTTCAACAACTACTGAAATTCTACTCTGTAGCAGACCTATCTTTGCATTCCTAGAGCCTAGTACAATACCTGATACAAACTATATACTCAATAGATGAAGGTTTTAAGTGAATTTAAAAATCCACTCATTGTCCCCATCTACACTACTGTGCCCAAACACACACACAGAAACATAAACAAACTTTCTTAAAGGGGTTCTGCTGGAATGCTGTCACTAAGGAAATATAAGCATTTGCTATGGAACTGGATGGTAGAATCATCCTTGTACATTGCAAACTACATCTTTTGACATAGTGTTGACATTTACATTACCATTGAGTTTCATGGTAAACATTTGTCTGATGATTCTTTTAACTTGTTGGCAACTTAATTCCTTGCCAACAAATGGTGCTGGGAGTGGATATCCACATGCAAAAGAATGAAGTTGGACTCCTATCTCACACCATATACAAAAATTAACTCAAAATGGATCAACGATCTAAAAGAGCTGAAACTATAAAAATTTTAGAAGAAAATATAGGCATAAATATCTGTGACCGTGGATTAGGCAATGGTTTCTTAGATATGACCAAAAGCACAAACAACAACAAAAAAACAGATAAATTGGACATCATCAAGGTTAAAACTTCTGTGCTTCAATGGACACTATTAAGGAAGTGAAAAGAAAACCTACAGAATGGGAGAACATTTTTGCAAATCATGTATCTGATAAGGGATTTGTATCCAGCATATTTAAATTTAAGGAACTGTTACAATTCAATAAAGACAAGTAAGCTAGTTTAAAAATGGGCAAAGGATATGAATAGACAGTTTTCCTAAGGAGATATATAAATGGCCAATAAGCACATGAAAAGGTGCTCAACATCATTAGCCATCAGGGAAATGCAAATCAAAACTCTGAAATACCACTTTATACTCATCAGGATGGGTACAATAAAAAAGACAAATAAATAACAAGTGTGAGAATGTGGATAAATTGAACTGTTATTCACTGCTAGTGGGAATATAAAATGGCGCTGTCACTTTGCAAAACAGTTTGTAAGTTCTGCAAATGGCTAAACATAGAGTTACCATATGATCCTGAAATTCCTCTTGGGTATATAACCAAGAGAAAGGAAAATATATGTCCACACAAAAACATGTACGTGAATGTTCACAGCAACATTATTCATAATAGTCAAAAAGTGGAAACAACCCCAATGTCCATCAACTGATGAATGCATAAACAAAATGTGGTACATCCATAAAATAGAATATTACTTGCCAATAAAAGAAAAGAAGCCATGAAATGTACAACAACATGGATGAATCTTGAAAACATCATGCTAATTAAAAGAAGTCAGTCCCAAAGGACCACATACTATATGACTCCACTTAAATGAAATATCCAGAATAAACAAATCTATAGGAACTTAGATTAGTGCTTGCCTGGGGGTTGGGGGATGAGGGAATTGGGATGTAATGGCTAACGGGTGCAGTGTTTCTTTTTGTGGTAATGAAAATGTTCTAAAATTGTGGAAATGAATGCACAATTCTAGGAATATACTAAAAACCACTGAATCCACTTTTAAGTGGATAAATAGTATATAAATTATATCTCAACAAGGCTGTTAAAATGAAAAAAACAAAAATAACAGCAACAAAAATTAACTACCAAACTACTAAACTACTGGGCTCCAGCCCAGCAAACTGGTTCATAGCCAGAAGCTATAATTTTCCTTACTCATATAATAATCACCTGAAGTATATTTACATTAAAATGGAAATTACTTATTTGTTTTTTGTCCAACATGTTTTTGTACAAAATATCTGAGTGGCTCTCCATTTGAATTCCTCAGAGATCTGAGGAATATGCCCACCTGCTTATTGTGGTTTGCCACTATTTCTTCCCTATTCCTCCAGTGCCCTACTCAGTATTTCCACATAGTAAATTCTCAATAGCTGTGTGTTAAATCAATGAATTAATGCTACCAATACCTGAGGGTTTAAGGTGGTAATGCAAGTGTGCCTACGTAGGAAAATAAGATTGTAAGCAGGTTATCGAAGAAAAAAGTTTTGTTCTTTTATTTTCAACAACGCATACAACACTGTTTATATTAAAAACCTATATGTAGGACTTCTCTGGTGGTGCAGTGGTTAAGAATCCGCCTGCCAATGCAGGGGACACGGGTTCCAGCCCTGGTCTGGGAAGATCCCACATGCCGCGGAGCAACTAAGCCTGTGCGCCACAACTACTGAGCCTGTGCTCTAGAGCCCGCGTGCCACAACTACTGAAGCCCATGCACCTAGAGCCCGTGCTCTGCAACAAGAGAAGCCACCACAGTGAGAAGCCCGCAGACCACAACAAAGAGTAGCCCCCGCTCGCCACAACTAGAGAAAGCCCGCGTGCAGCAACGAAGACCCAACACAGCCAAAAATAAACTAGTTAATTAAAAAAAATTTTAAAAAAGAAACCTATATGTAGTCTCTCACTGGAATTTTAACTTCGTGTCAACCAGGAGATACAGAGCTATTTTTGGAACCTCTAGATCACTCTGAATCTGGTCATTCTCAGTTCTCATAGAGATTTAAAGGAAAAAAAGCCTAGCAAAAGAAAGGACCAGGATGAAAGAGTTAAGTCAGATGGACTACAATTTTTCATACTTTGCTTTGTTCCAGTCACTTTATGAAGAAAAAAATTCAAGCATTTCAGTTGAATTTAAGTCAAATGTACTAAAGTCACTTTCAAACATTTAAAATTAGCATAACGTTAAAATAAGGACTTTGAGGAAAGCTTTTAAGAACTCTAAACTTTCAAAGATAGAAAAAAATGTTTAATCAAATTTACAAATTACCTTACTCAAATTTGACTCTTAATCCTTTGTGGCTAATCTGTACAATTTAGTGAGCAATGAACTATTTCTTTCTTGTCTTCCGTACATGTCTGCTGCACTTATTTGCAGAGACATATCTCAAAGACATCGGCCCTGCAAGGGAACAAGGAAATTATTTTTACCCCTGCCCCTTGCTTCTATGTCCTATTACCACAAGGTTTTGACCACTGGATGAGCTGAAGCTTCCCACTATTGTCACTTTTGTCTGTGATGAGTATGATCTTCTATTTACTCATAATCATCCCAGCCAAAATCAGTTTGAGCATTTAATTAAAACAAATGTCATCCCAGCCCTGACTATCATAAAGGGATATAATTTCTTTCTGAAATTAAGAAAGAAATGTTTCTACTTTTGGCTATCTTTCCTCTTTCTGTGAGACAACAACTTTGAAATAAAATAACAAACCTAAGAATCTATGTAATGTAGAAGAATCGGCACTGGGCTAGAAGACATTGGACCTAAATTCTGGATCCTGCTTCTATCACTTCTCAGAGTCTTCTCTGTAAAATGACATGACTGTTTGACCTACCACAAAGAATCAAAAAGATTATATATGTGGAAGTCCTTTGACAGGGAAAGCACCATGGTAGTATAACATACAGAGTAATGCTTTGGAGTGCATAAGTACTGTATGTAATAAATATGAGAATAGTAGAACTCCCCTTCTACATTATTATTTGTTCCTCTGTCTCTACCCTACCCATGCAGACTTCTGGAGTACCACTATGTGCCTTCAAGTTGGCTGGACTTTCTTCTTTGGCAAAGCTACCAGTTTCAACCTCCTGTCATGATTCCCTTTAGTAACACCCTGGAGTAGGCAAGGTTGATCACCAATGGTCTATCCCTAATATTCCCTTACAGGGCAGGGCTTCACTAAATTTTTCACATCACAGTCCATACGAAGTGCTATTATTTCTACATCCATGGCACACTGTGACAAAGGGGTTCTCTGGTTCCCCAGTGCCCATCCACCTGCATGAAGGCTAAGAGGCTTGAATGTATCAGACATTGTTGGAAAACTCGGCAACCTCTCACTTCCTCCTGCAGAGGGGAAGAGTACAGTGATCAAATCCAAAAACCATAATGGTAAAAACCAGAGTGTATCAAATAACAATAAAAAACAGGCCAAGGGCTTCCCTGGTGGCGCAGTGGTTGAGAGTCTGCCTGCCGATGCAGGGGACATGGGTTCGTGCCCCGGTCCGGGAAGATCCTACGTGCCGTGGAGTGGCTGGGCCCGTGAGCCATGGCCACTGAGCCTGGGCATCCGGAGCCTGTGCTCCGCAAAGGGAGAGGCCACAACAGTGAGAGGCCCACGTACCGCAAAAAACAAAAAAGAAAACAAACAAAAAACAGGCCAAGATCCGATCAGATTCAGATATACTGTAACCTCATAATGCCTCCTGTGGAAACTGAGGTTCCAGATGGTGAATGTAGGGGTAGAAGAGGAAATACAGACACTCTCCTAGGTATAAATTAGGATGAAGGTAAACAGGGAAAGCAAAAGGCCACAAAGCAGTTGGGTTTTCCAGATCTTTGAAATATGAGCTGATGTGGGCACACATACATTCCATTTTCAGAGTCCACACACAAGTGACAAGACATCCAGAAACAGGCCTTACCTTTCAGTTGTGTCATGTGACAGCTGTCTGTCAAAATTAGGTCAAGGCTGTTCAGCACAGCAGTGACATACTGATAGAGCTATTTCTGCTGTCAGTTGGATGTTTCTAATCTAAACTTGTCCTGGATAAAGAAAATCAGACTGAAACAAAATTATAAAATAAACTGGCTATGTTGCCTTCAAGCCCCATTACTGGTGGCTGACAAAAGGCAGTTTCCTCTGATCCCTTTCCAGTCTCCCACATTGTGGCTAAGTCTTCCATAAGCAAACAAAAGATAAACATCACCCCATCCTAGGCTGCTTCAAAAAACTGCTGCTGTGGCTACTAACGAATTGAGCATTCACCTTGAAGGCTTTCTGCACACATTAGAATCTTAGAGTCCCTGTGATCTAGAAAACTTGCTATACCAACAGAACAGGAAAGCAAACTTTCACCTCAATGAAAGTTTATTTTAAAGGTAGTCTGGGGACTTCCCTGGTGGCCAGTGGTAAGGAATCCACCTTACAGTGCAGGGGCCATGGGGTCCATCCCTGGTCAGGGAACAAAGATCCCACATGCCACAGGGCAACTAAGCCCATATGCCTCAACTAGAGCCCGCATGCCGCAAACTACAGAGCCCATGTGCTCTGGAGTCCGCATGTCACAACTAGAGAGAAGACCGCACGCTGCAACAAAAGATCCTGCATGTCTCAACGAACATCCCGTGTGCCGCAACTAAGACCCGACGCAGCAAAAAGTAAATAAATAAATAAATAATAAATAAATCTTAAAAAATAATAATAAAGGTAGTCAGCAAGCTCAGGCTACTTACTATACCAAAATAACACAGACTGGATGATTTAAATGACGCAAACTTATTTCTCATGGTTCTGGAGGCTAGGAAGTCCAAGGTCAAGGTGTCAGCAGATTTAGTTCTTGGTGATGGCCCTCTTCCTGCTTTGCAGACAGCTGCCTTTTTGTTGTACCCTCACATGGGGTACACAGAGAGCAAGCTTTCTGGTCTCTTATAAGCGCCGTAATCCCATCATGGGGATTCTGCCTTCATGACCTCTTCTAAGCTAATTATTTCCCCTATCTCCAAATACAGTTGACCCTTGAAGGACACAGATCTGAACTGTGCAGGTCCACTTACATATGAAATTTTTTTCAATAAATACATACTATAGTACTAAACCATATGAGGTTGGTTGAACATGTGGATGCAGAACCATGGATAAAGAGTGCCCACTGTAAAGTTCTAAGTGGATTTTTGACTGTGTGGAGGGTCAGCACCCCAAACCCCCACATTGTTCAAGGGTCAATTGTATTATCATACTGGGGGTTACAGCCTCAAAATCCGAGTTTCGGGAGGACACAAACATTCAGCCTGTAACAGAGGTTTTTGCCAAATACCCTGGAGACTGAGGGGTATGAGTCATGAAACTCCATCAAATCACAATAATAAAATGTACATATATGTCCTCAAAGCACTGTTTATATGAGTGTATGTATATATAAGTTTGTAAACACACACATATCTAACCTTGATATTATATACCTATTTATTTTTGTGACACTGTATAGTTTATAACATGTTTTAGCAGCAATTTAAATTGAAGTCCAGTGTATTTTCAGCTACTGATACCTTCTAAGAAGGCAAGTTTTATAATCACAGATGTTTGTTAAGTTGTATGTGGTCCTATAAGGCACAAGACATCTTTACTTTGAAAAGAAGAACCACCAAGCCCTGGATGGCAGGATAAGAACAGTGAAAGAATTCAGACACCCAAATTATTGAAGTTCAAGTTTTCACTTTCTGAAGATGCTATCAGCTGTCTCACTTCTCCCAGTCTACTGAATATGTTCCACCTCTTATCCCGCAGACCTTTCACCAAACCCTAAATCAGAAGAATGGTGAAGGGAAAGAGTTATAAATTGCTTCACAACAAACTTCATTTCAGAACCAAAAAGCAACTGCACCATTTAGATATCTGTGACTTGTGAATTTTCAGTCTATAAGTTACAACTCTCTGTTTAACTTTGAGGACTCAATATTCAAAATTAATAATTACTTTTTACACAAATGTGTAAAGAATGTGTAAAAATAAAGTATCTTTAACTTTCATTTCATAAAAAACAACATATTCTGTTCTAATATATGAATGTCAAAGTCATGAAAATTAATTTTTCTTTTTGCTATGTTAAAATGCACTGCTGTGTTCACATTTTAAGTGAAGATGACTATGGAAGAAAGTTTTTTCCTACACTCAAGATTCATGATATCAAAATGCTTACTGAATTGAGAGTTTCAGCTGGGTTTCCCACACACAATTTTCCACGGTGGAAACAACTGAGGCATAGGATTCTGTGCATCCACACATAACTTTGAAATATATTTCTATGAGTTTGGAGAATATGCCAAGTTTTCCAACAGCATTAATGTGGAAAGCAAGCCTGGCTAAAGAGCTCCTGAAATATGAGTGCCTTATATAAAACATCTGAAAATGACAGATGACAGATACCAAGGGATAAAGATCACAAACTTCCAAAGAAATTATAGCAATGATTGTGTCACTGATTGTCACTATTAGTCAATATTTACTATGATGGTTAATTTTATGTATCAGCTTGACTGTCCATGGCATGCTCAGATTACACATTATTTCTGGATGTGTCTGTGAAGGCATTTCCAGATGAAATCAGCATTTGAATTGGTGGACTCAGTAAAGTAGGTTGTCCTCCCCAATGCGGGTGGGCATCATTCAATCCCTTGAGGACCTTTACAGAACAAAAAGTGGAGGAAGGAGGAATTTGCCCCTTTTTCCTCCCTCACTGTCCAGCTGGAACATTTCATTTCTTCCTGTCCTCAGGAAAAGATGGTGGTGAATTACACCACCGACTTTTCCGCAGATGGCAATCATGGGACTCCTACTGGTCTGTTTTTCTGGAGAACCCTGACTAATACATTTACCTAACATTTACCTAATGGCAGCAGTGAACATAATATTCTGTGGTACACGGAGAATGTAGAGACTCTGCTCCCTAAAGAATGAAATTATCTCTCAGGAGAAAAACTTCTCAAATATGGCTTGTTCAACTGCTTATATAAAATTCACATCTACTCTCCCCTACATCTTATGTTATAAACAATAAAAAATGCATCTATAATCTAGTTGGAAAGAGAAATAGAGTTAGAAGATCTGGGTTCAAATTCCAGCTCTGTTGCTTACTACATGCAGCCTTGGCAGGGCTCAGTTCCTTCCTCTCTAAGAGTACATTAATAATGCCTACTCCATATATTATAATCAATGTGTATTATGTATAGTTAGGCATTTAGTTAAAGAAGTTTTTTGAAAAATTTCCTTTACTTTTCCATATATTATAAACAGTAAACTCTTATCTTTTTCCTCCAGTTTCTACCTTACAATATTTGATATTTATGACATTCAAGGGTGACTGCTTTGATGGTTAGTGTTATGGGCCAAATACTTGTTCGCCCCCCCCCAAATTCATATGTTGAAGCCCTAACCTCCAATGTAATGCTATTAAGAGGTGGGGTCTATGGGAGGTGATTAGGCTTAGATGAGGTCATGAGAATGGGGCCCCTATGACAAGGTTAGTGCCTTTATGAGAAGAAACCAAAGATATCTAACTCCACCTCCATCTCTCTCACTACCTCTCCCTCCCCTTCTTCCCCCTCACCTTCCTCACTCTTTCTTCTCACTCTGTCTCCCATGTGAGGACACAGAAAGAACTGGAAGCCAAGAAGAGGGTTCTCAGCAGGAACTGAATTGGCTGGCACCCGGATCATGGGAATTCATAGCCTCTACAACTGCAGGAAATAAATGTCCTTTGTTTAAGCCACCAGGTTATGGTATTTTGTTACAGCAACCCGAGCTGAATAAGACAAATAGCATTCACTCATTTGCATGTAAATGTTCTTGTATTAAATCCAATGAAATAAAACTTTTTTTATTGCTTTACAGATATCACCTGGTAAAAATTACTAATGGCCTCTGCACTTTTTTCGAAAGTGTTTTTATATTCTTTCTTCTTTTGACCCATAAAAAACAACTTTGTGAGATATACAGGATATGGATTATTACCCCTATTTTACAAACAAAGAAACGAAGTACAGCCAGAAGTTCAGAGGTCACACCAGTGATAACAGGCTCTTTCTGATCTAATTCAGTTTTTGATAATTCCAGACTGCTCCCAGCCAAAACAATCTCATGGACCTGATTTCATGCCACTCATTTTGTGAATAACATCAGAAAAGTATTCGGTAGGATACTGGCTTAACCATGAGCATAATATTTTTCTCAGTATTAAAGAATAAAACCAAGTCTTACACACAAAGTTGCTTCATTCAAACCCCACTTGCAAGACACACACATGGCTTAAAGTTGGCTCTCAGGGGTGTTGTACCATAAACTGCTATAAACAGATTTGGACCCAGAGAATGTAGAAAGAAAAGCCAGAATGAAGTGTATAATAGTAGCTGTTACATTTTTAAATGTTGGAGTTATTTTAAAATCCTTTTGCTTTGACTGATTTTCTGTGCTTGTAAGTCTCTCTTCCCTCCCCAAAACCTACCTTATTTAAAGACTTTTCAATTAGTATGTGAAACCAAAGGGTCAGGGGCTTGAAAATGACACAAATCATCCCTAACTGAAATTATTCTAATATGTGCTGCCATTTCATTTCACAAAAACTGTTCTGCCCAAACGTGGATATGCTCAAGGATATGTTATCCAGAAGAATTATCCAGAATTCTATCCATAATGCATTATCCAAAGAAACAAATTGTACACTGTAAATAAAGAGCAGTTCTCGGGCTTCCCTGGTGGCACAGTGGTTGAGAGTCCACTTGCCGATGCAGGGGACACGGGTTCGTGCCCCGGTCTGGGAAGATCCCACATGCTGCGGAGCCACTGGGCCCATGAGCCATGGCCGCTGAGCCGGAGCCTGTGCTCCGCAGCAGGAGAGGCCACAACAGTGAGAGGCCCGCGTACTGCAAAAAAACACAAAAAATCAAGCAAAAAAAAGAGCAGTTCTCTCACTGCAGAAAGTTCTAGTCAACAGTCATGCTCTAGAGGTCAGCAAACAACACCAGGGATTCACCTCCTGTTTTTCTAAATAAAGTTTTATTGGAACACAGCTGTGCCCATTCATTTACATATTGTCTATGGCTGCTTTAGTACTATAATTGCATAGTGGGTAGCTGCAACAGACACACCTTACAGTCTACAAACCTAAATTATTCACTAGCTGGCTCTCTAAGAAAAGGTTTGCTGATCTTGCTCTAAATCATAAACTCTGAACACAGGGGCATATCTGTCCCTGTTCACTGCCGTATGTAACCCAGCTTATATTTAATGAGTATCTAACATGTAGCACTGTCCTTGGCACTGAGGCAGCTGCCTTGAACAATACAGATAATGTCCCTATTCTCATGGTTTTCACAATCTGGTGAGAAGTTCAGGTAACACAACAAGGAAGTAAATAATAATATGTAAGGCAAGGCTGAATGTTAAAATGAGAATAAAACAGAAGGTACAGAACATGACTGAGAGACAACTTCCATTTAGGTAGTCAGGACAGGCCTCTGGGAGAACCTAAGATCAGAACAATTAGAAAGAATCAACACTGCAAAGATGTGTGGCAAAAAAAAAAAAAAGACAAAAAGGGAATAGCAACACCAAAGCCTCAGAACAGAATGAATGTGATGACTCAATGTGTGAAAAGGAAGGCCCATGTGGCTGGAGAATACACAAGCAAAGCAGAAAAGGCAGATGAGGGGAATGAAGTAGGGAGGGCTAAGTACAGGAGTCTGAATTTTATTCTAAATATGATGGAAAGCCACCACAAGATTTTAAGCAGTGAGGAACGCGATCAATTTAAATTTTTAAAGATCATTCTAGTGCTTCTAAATGGAGACTAGGTCAGGGAAAAGCAAAAAATGTGTTAGACAAGTTAGGGAACTTCTGCAAATGTTCAAGTGAGAGATGGTGGTGGTTTGGCTTCGACTACAATGGCGGCAGTAGAGATGAAAGTGGAGAAATTCAAGATATGTTTTGAAGTGATATTCGACTGGCCTTTCTGATGGTTGTTGTAGACTGAGGAAATAAATGCCAGTAGTTGAAAACAAATTCTAGATTTTTAGCTTGAACAATTGGGACATAGTAGTGTGAATTACAGACATGATAGGGAAGTACAAATAAGAGCCATCACTTATTGAGTGCTATTATATATTAATATTCACTCTCCTTCACATTTAATTTTCCTAACTATCTTGAGGACTTAGGTACTATTGTTATTTTTCATTTCACAAATAGGAAACTGTAAAAATTCTGGGGTGGGATAGGGAGGGTGGGAGGGAGACACAAGAGGGAGGAGATATGGAGATATATGTATATGTATAGCTGATTCACTTTGTTATAAAGCAGAAACTAACACACCATTGTAAAGCAATTATGCTCCAATAAAGATGTTAAAAAAAAATTCTGACTGTTCAGTAAGAAACACATTTTACATCGCTGCCCAAAATGCACATATATATAAATGAAACAGAGAAAAAAGTTACACAAAGCAATCTTTACCCTTACCACTGTGCCAATATTTTCTGTTCTATTTCATTTTTTAAAATGTTGATTGTAACTGGCAGTTTAAACAACACTGATCCAAATCTTAGTAATTAACAGTACAACCATATAGTAGACTTTTTAAGAAATAAGTCTCATGACTCACTAGGACTACCAAACACTAATAAGGCAAGATGAAACATAAAAGATCAATCTGTTGAGTATTGGGGATACAAAAAGATTGTGGTCCATGAGAGTGTAATGGCAATGATTCTGTGAGCTACAATTTGGAAATATTCTTTTATTATTATTATTTTCTATTGCTATGGAGGTCTGAAATCAAACAGATATGCCTACTAACATTTAAAACAGGCAGAGATGCACTTTTCTGGAAAAAAAATATTAAAAGCAAAATAAAATAATTCTTCAACCTCACTCTCACCCTAAAGGGAGTAAAAAGCTGTAGAAAGACCAGACTGGCAAAATTTTAAAAGGAAAAGACTAGATTGGTAATGTGACAAATCATTACGTTTTATAATGAAGGACAGCATCTTAAGGACAATGGCTTAAGATACCCAGCAACCCTTCATTTGTTGGACAAGTACTTTGCGGTACTCGGGCCTCTCACTGTTGTGGCCTCTCCCATTGCAGAGCACAGGCTCCGGACGCGCAGGCTCAACGGCCATGGCTCACGGGCCCAGCCGCTCCGCGGCACGTGGAATCTTCCCGGACCGGGGCACGAACCCGTGTCCCCCGCATCGGCAGGCGGACTCTCAACCACTGCGCCACCAGGGAAGCCCAGGACAAATACTTCTTGATTGATCAAGCTACTCTCATGCTTTCTCGCTTAATTACCGTCAGTAAAAAAAGGATGAGATCTGTTCTGGAATACAAATTCTTTACTTCCCCCAATTCCTTAAGTTTACAGGAATAAAAACTGCTTTAAAACCTATGTTAATTACTGAAAATTCATATAGCACTAACCTAGTAAATTCTCTCCCTCCCTCCCTGCATCTCTGAAGGGGAAAAGCGACAAGGACAAACCGCAGCCTCCATACATCAAAGGCTTGAACCAGCACTACAGCCGATACAACATCAAGTTCACTGACACTCCTAGATGGCTCCGCGACACGGTCAAGGTCCTTGGGAGCTCACACACACTTTTACTCTGCACCGATCTCACCACTCTTCCACTGACCTCTAGCCAACCCAGGATCCTGTTGGGAAGAGTCATGAAAGGCAGTAAGATCCGGACAATCAGGGGAGCCTGCGTAGCCCCTTAAGGTTCCAATGATGCAAATGCAATGCCTCAAGACATTTCTTAAGGATGAGTTAGGTTATCCCTCTAATCCCAATTTTTCTCCACAGAAGCTGGAAGGGAACCACCAGGACACAGAGAAAAAAAGCCAAATATCAGGTTTTGGGGGAGGGGAGAAGCGAGGGCAGACACGGCTAAAAACACCCGAATCAATTCCTCCGAGAGCCGAGCAGCAGAGGCCGGCAGCTCGCGGCCACGTGCACTTGCTGAGGGAACCGTTCCAAAGAAACCTGACCCCATCGGAATCGGCACGCCGCTCGGCGGCCGTGTTTATCCGAAAGGAACGCTACAAGTTGTTGCCCGCAACCCTCCTCCCAGCTTTGTCAGGGGCCACGCGCGCCGCCCGCACGCCCACACCGACACCCAACCCCTCTCCAGCCCCGCCAAGCCCCGAGGGCCAGGGGACAAGCGTAGGGTGAAGGCCCCTAAGCCGCAGCCCACCCGCCCCACCCAGCCCAATTCCAAGCCGAACCGGCCCTCCGCGTCCCCGGGCGTCGACCGGGAGTCGTTCTGTGGGGCGCAGGCACCTCTTCCCGGCCACCCCCAGCAAAATATCGCGGAGAGGCCGCGTCCAGGTGAGGGGCTGAGCCCCGCAGGCGCCGCAGCCCGGCCCCCTACCTTCCTCAGCGCGGTAGCCGCACACGGGCGGACGCCGCTGCCCTGACGACCTCAGAGCTGACCCCGTCAAGGGACGGTGAGCTCCCGGGGGACCTCAGGGAACCCCGGGGCTGGGCACCCAGAGGGGCCGGGAAGGGCGATGCCCCAAACCCGGGCCGCGCGCCCCGCCTGAGGGAGGGGGGGCGGGTCCCGCGGCGGATGGAGACGGGGAGGGAGGCTGCCGGGTCCGCTCCGAGAGCGACTGAGACTCTAGACGCGAAAAACCCGGGGGTGACGGGGTAACTTGGGAGACGGGAAGGCGAGAATGGCCTCAGACGAATGACGCGGGCCTCGAGCGTTAAATCCCTGCGGCGTTCGGCCCGCGCGGCGGCGGCGGGCGCCGGGCCCCGCTCGGCGTCCTCACCTTCTTGGTTCCGGGGGCGCCCGCGATCCGAGACACTCCTGTCAGGGAAGAGGAGCGCGCCGGCTGCCCCCCTAGAGTCTCCTGCTGAGGGGACATCGCTTCCATGAAGAGGACTTTCAAGCAAATCCCAGCCCAGGAGGAGGCTACGCGGGCATGTCCGTGGGACGTTGGCCGGACGGGCGAGGACGCGCGAGGCCGAGGCGGGCGCCGAGCTCAAGCGGCGAGCCGGGCTCCGAGTGCGAGCCGCGCGCCTCCCGTCGGGGCCATGTACAGCCGCCCGCGCTCGGCACCGCAGCTGCAGGCGATTGCGGCGGCGACCGCCCGTCAGCGCCGCGGCCGCCCCGCCTCGGGCCCGCCCCTCGGCGCCAGGCGCCCCGCGCTGGGCCCTCCCCAGGCCGCCCTCCTCCGGCCGCGGCCCTCCCCGCGCCGGTCCGGCCTGAGGCGCGCCCTTCTAGATATATATTAGGGCACGGGCGCCCGACCGACCTTCTCAGTCTGCGCCTCCGAGTGGGGCCAGCCCGAAGGAGCTCACCGGCCGGTGTCACGAACGCAGGCCTCTAGCGTGGATGCGCGCCTCTCCAGCTGCCCAGCCCACTCGCACGCGACCCCATCCCTTCCCGCGCCGCGCCCGTGGGGAAGGCGCCCCGTTAGCGCGTGGAGCGGCGCAGCTGTGGCGACCTCAGCCTGAACACAGGAGTGGCAGCGATTCCTGCCTAGCTCTCGGCCGACCGCCGAGGGGTCCCCCGCCCCCGCCCCTTCCCCGCCCGGGAGGCCGGGGACGGAGTCGCACGTTGCAGAGGGCCGCGGCCGCGCACATGGGAAGCCCGCGGCGCCGCCTGACCTGTCGTGCGGTTCCGCACGTTAGCCTGCCCGCGGTGGCTCTGCAGCCGCCCGGCAGCAACCCCTGCGCAATTTGCACCGGCGGTTTCTCTGCGAGCTGCAGAGACCCGGGCATTCCAGACGTGCAAGCGCAATTAAGGAAAATGCGGCAGAGAGAGGACTCTGAAATTTGGCTTAGCTATTGAGAAGGCTACAATATGTGGAAGTGTTTATCAGATATCTGCGCTGAGAGCATAACTTCCTGTCAGCCCAAATAGTGGCAAATTTTTTAAAGGCTAAAGAATAATCAGAGGGAGAGGATTTGGAGCCGACCTGGGCTGAGTTGAGTATTGCCTCACTTTGCAGGACTGGCTGACTGGGGCGGATGATTCGGTAGGTGGCATTCTTCCCTTGGAGTCAGGACTCCATAGGGCGGATTAGTGATGAAGGACACTGCTCTATGATACTAGCTTGTGGAAGAGGTTTGTTTGTTTTTCTGTAAGAAATAACAGATTGAGGCCCCTGCTGGGTTGGGCTGCTATCAGGTCAGGTTGTAGAAGAATAGGGTTCTGGCCAGCTCTGTTGCAAGCAGAAGTTGCTGTCCAAAACCTACCCACACACTACCACCACCACCAAACCCCGGAATTGTTTATTGTGGAAGTAGTGGGGAGAAAATATTCCAGCCCAATTTAAGCCTCGTCCATATCACATTGTTTAAAGTAGGCTTACACAGGCTTTGTAAATCATGCATGCACATATATATAATTTTATAAATCATATACACATACACACACACACGTTTTCAGGTTGACTCTCTGTGCTTAGATCCATGTCCAGAGACAGGACTTTGCACTCACCCTAGAGTTTTTCATGAATTTTACACTGCAGAGGGCTTTGCAGCTCTTTTCATTCCTTGTTGAAATCATGCTATTGTGATTCCTATCATGAATGGATGATTTCAGTTCTCTTGCTCTGCTTCATTTTTTAATTTCAATATTTTTTAAGAATATTTCATGTAATTTACTTATTATGTTTAAGGTTTATTATCTTTGTCTTCCAGAGAGCAAGACTCCTTATTGTTGTTCATCCCAAGTGCCTAGACCAGTGTCTGGCACAATAAATATTTGTTGACTCAATGAATGAATGACACGCAAAAAGGATATGAGATAGATCCCGAAGGGCCAGGCTGTAGTTGGTTATTTCAGAGCCTCGTGTATTAACAGCTGTTTCTTTTTGAGATAAATACCTCGTGCTCCAAATCAAAGTATTATTTAGACTGCATATATGGAAAACCCACTTTCACTTCTTAATTTCTAAGCACTTTTATTTCAAAATCCGTTAGTTCTGATTTGCTTAGAAAACTGTCCTACCCCTCTCCTATAAGGAGTTTTGAGGGAGGTCTCACTTCCTAAATAAAACTGAGTTTGCTCAGATTAATATGATTACCAGTGTAATGATTTAAGAACACAAATCAGATCACATCACTCCTCTGCTTAAAACCTTCTTTGGCTCCTTATGTCTATGGAATAAATTTCAAATGCTATAGTACAAATGTCAGTACAATCTGACACCCTCGCCATCACTTCTTTCTTTTCTCATTTCTTACCCCTTTTCACCTCTCACCCTTTTCTCCCTCTCATTGAACTATTTGCACTTCAAGAACTTGTCTTGACCTCTCACATCTTCATGGCTTTGAACCTGCTGTTTCCATTGCCTGGGAAATTTTCCTTCTATATTTTCCAACCTACTGCTTTATACTTACTTATCTAGTGCAGGGTGCATAGTAAATACCCAATAAATATTTGTTGAGGAAATAAATCTTCAACACTTACGTTAATAATTAAATCAGGGAAATCTTCCTGACTTTATTACTCTTTACGTAGCTACCTCCACACACCAATCACACACAAAGGGTTAAGTGCACCTTCTGTAGTAGTAACAGATAACATTTATTGAGTGCTTACTTGTTTATTGAGTGCTTACTTCATATCAGACACTATTCTAAGCATTTTACACATACTAATTTACTTAAATCTTCATAATAATCCTGCAGGGTAGATTTCCTCACACTTTACTTTCCAAATTGGAAAACCAAGCCACAGAGATGTTAAATAACTTGTTAAACAGCTGTTAAGAAGTGAAGCCAAGCTTGGAACCTGGGGAGTCTGCTCCAGAACCAGTGCTCTTAACCACTTGGATGTACTGTCTCTCCTGTGTGTGGTTTCTTCTCTTTATAGCATGTATTACACTATACTATTATTATCTGTTTTACCTGCCTGTAAGCTCCTTGAAATTGAAGGTTATATTTATTTGTCTTCTTTGTGCCAGGCACAGAAGTATGCTTTCAATGATTTTTTTTTCAATGACTTACCTTTGAAGGAATGAATGAATAAAGTATTAGAAACAACCATCTTCATTTTGCTGCACAGTAATAAGGAAGATGCTCTGATAGCGAAGAAACAGTCCTAGGCTAGTCCTGTCATCTCTTAGATAGTAAAAACTATTTTCCCTTCACTGGGAATGTTATGTTGTAGAAAAGGGTGATGCCAAAAAACAAAAGTGATGACAAGGCAGTTGAAGGAGTGTGATGACCATGTCTGACACAAGCAGGATATATCCAGAAGATTTTGAAACAAACCATAAAGCAAAGTACTAAGAATAGCAACATTTAACAGCTGGGAAATACCAATAGCAGACCTTTAACAGGAACCAATCTAAGAATGAATCCAAAATGTTTTGCCAACCATTAGATTGAATAACAGTGAATAAGGTTAGCTGTAAAGTGAGATGTCTATGCAAGGTGTTCATTCAGTGTATATTTATTGTGCGCCTGCTATGTGCCAGACACCGTGCCAGGCGCTTGGAATATGGTTGAGTCCACAGGTATAGTCCTTGCAAGCCCCAAAATGCACACAAGAATCATTGGCAGTGCTATCCAAATATCCTACAGCCAAGCTGCAAATAGATAGCCCACAGAATGAATTCAGGCATGTTTTTCAACGTATACACTCTTTTTTTTCAAACTTGTTGCCAACCTTTAAAATCAAGATAGTTTACATAAAAATCTCTGTCGTCTTGAAAAAAGTCAGAAAATATTGTCAACACTCAGCTCAATTTCTGCAAGGCAACAATCAGCTAAAACTGAGTTGTAGCTGTTATTACATTTCATGCTCACAACAACCCTATGATTGTCCTCTCACCACTGTCCCTAATGCTGGGGAACCACTAATAGGTAAGGCAATGGAAAATGAAAAACTGGCAAGAGAGGGAGAGAATAGGGCAGAGTAAAATGAGAAACACCGTTGTGTGTGTGTGTGTGTGTGTGTGTGTGTGTGTGTGTGTGTGTGTGTGTGTGTGTGTGTGTGTGTGTAAAGCCAAAGTAATAAGAGGTTTTCAACAAGAGAAAAGATTGACAGTGTCTAATGTTGTAAGAGATCAAGCCCTCTCTGAGGTAACTAGGAGCCTTGATAAAAGAGAGCTTTTGACTTTACTTAATTATCAAGATCAGATGTGGGGCTTTCTTTATCATCCTTGTTTAGAATCTCAAAAGGGGCTGTTTCCTTACAGAACATAATCCCAGTTCTAAGAGTGGAAGCTTATGAAGTGGAAGACGTGGGAGTTAGGGAAGGGAGGAAGGAAGAGATAGAGGATGTTAGGAGTTCAGGCTAGAAAAAGAGCTAGGGACCAGACCGTGAAGGACCTTAGATTCTATGGTAAATATTTGGTTATTTCCTAGGGAAAGTGGTAGAAAGGGAACTGGCATCTGTTGAATGCCTGCCATGTGTTAGGTATACCTCACATACATTATCTCATTTAACCTTGACCATCACCAAAGATGTGGGTATTATTATACTCACTTTAAATATGAAGATGAGGCTCAGAGAATTGTTAAGCAATTTTCTGAAGTCACACAACCAAAAAGTGATGGAGTCAGGATTTGAACCCAGGTCTGATTGAATCCAAAGGCCATATGCTTATGATGTGAACAGTATTATAATATTATTAACAATAAATACCATTCATTGAGAGTTAGCTTTGTAGAAATATGGATTAGGTAGCCAAACACTTTGCTAAGCTTTTTATGCACTATCAAAATATTTGAAACAAAACTAAGGGCTTTATGCCCACCCTACAAATGAAGAGCCTGATACTCAGAGATATCAAGCTACTTGTCAAAGATTATATAGCTATTGAGTCCAAGAGCCAGAATCAAACCCAGGGCCCCCAAACCTATGTTCTTAACTGCTACACTTAATGGTATTGTCTTAGTTTTTTTCCTTATGAATGAAGAGCATCATACATTGTGTTGCATCCATTTCATGTGAGATAAAACTAGATATGACCCTAAACCCTTCTGCTTAGTCCATGGTAAGCTTGCTTGCTGGTCAGAGGCTTAACTTAATCATTTAAAAAAATGTATTTTACAAAGCAACTTGATATTTAATAAATAGCAAAAAAAAGGAAGAAAAAGGTGTTTTCCATCGAAGTTTAGGTTGCTCTGTAAGCCAGGCTAAGTCTACCACATGCCTCGTGCTCCTGCCTGTCCTTCAAAGGTAAGCACAATCTGTGACACTTCTCTCCCCCACAAATCACTTTGGGTTTAAAAATTTTTTTCTCTTTGTTTTTCCTAGGCATTTCAATTGACTGAATGTTTTTTAGCTCTGTCTACATGTTTATGTTATAATCCTCTCCAGAGATTTGTGGAAACTAGCTCTTTTAATTATACTCCTGTTTCTCTGCTAGATCTGCTGCACAGTTGATTATTATCTTGCTGATATGGTAGAGTTAGGGAGCTCAGTAGATTCAGGAATCTGTGCAAGATTGCTCGACTAATAAGTGGTGGAACAGCATTCTAGTCCACTTGTTACTCTCAAAACTGTGAGACTTAAATTCTTAACCTTAAATCCTATTTAAATTATAAATGAAAATCACCTGTTGCATACTTGCAATATAAAATAACAGAAAATGGTACTGGTAATTAAACAAAAATATGGCTTATTTTTTAATAGTGCTTATGTCAAATAAAAAGAACTTAGAGATGAACATTCTGAAAGAATTTTTACTTTAAAGCATATTTTTCAAAGCATCTTATGTGCAACACTAGTCCCTTAAGATGCTTTTAGGGAAAAAAGGGTTCCATAGTGAAGGGTTTCATTGGAAATACTGCTAACGTGTATTAGCACTTACTACGGTCCCTTGCCCCCAACTTTCTTTTTTCTTCACTGCCAGCTTTTGGAGAAGGGAATCCATATGAACTGCCTCCACTTTTTCATTGCCTTCCTTGTAAATATGAGATACCTTCCATGATTTCCCAAAGATCAAATGCAAATAGCTTCTATAATCAATTCAAGGATAACTCTTTGTAGCATATGATCGGCCACTCTTCTCTTGGCAGCTATGACACTGTACTTCTCATTCATTCATTTCACAAATCTATATCAATTACCCAGTTGTGCTTGCTACCATCTTAAGCACTGATGGTACAAAATGAACAATTTAGACATGCTTTCTACTCTCCTGAAGCTTACATTCCAGTTGCTCTCCTATTCCTCTGAATTCTCTAAGTCACCTTCACTGGATCCTCTTTTCCTACTCATATGTTTAATATATGCATCTCCCAAGCCCCTACCATTTCTCTTTTTCCAACATACACTTACACATGCAGTCTCTCTTACTCTTTCTCTCCCCGCCTGCCCCCCCCGTTGAAGTGTCATGACTTTTGATCCCACAAATGACTTTTGATCCCACAAATGTTTGTCAAATAAGTGAATTTATGATTTTCCTAATACTGGATATAATTATAGCACTTATACTGTTATTTTTATTCAAAATATAGATTGTTATATTACCCACAAATGGAATGAGGAGGAGGTTTTTTGCCCCCATGATAAATAGTTCTGTGTTGAGTGAGGGAAAGGCAGAAGTGGATTTCAGAGGACTGTATCATACATAGGAAAAAGACAATGTAAGCAATTAGCAAATAGTTATTGAGAACTATTCAATTTCCTGTTAAGAAGTTACTAGGAAGATGGCAGGTTAAAATTTTACCATAGAACTTCTCTCCCAAAGCATATCACAAAATGAGCAAAAAGGGTGTTTAAAAAAATTACCAACTGTCACCAAAGAAGGAAAAGAGCATAACCTAAGCTTGTGGTTCTTAAGCTTGGGTCTCAAGCATTGAAACCACCTTGGGAGCTTTTGATAATTGTATTTGGATTTCATATCCAAAGAATCTAATTTAACTGGTCTGGGGTGCAGCCTGAATGTCAGAATTTTTTAAAACTCCATAGCTGCCTCCAAGGTTAGAAAACACTGACCTAAGTAAAACATTTCAAAACCTGGTTGTTGAGGGGGTGAAAAAGATTCTGGAGAGTAGTAAAAAAGAGTAGTAGGGCTGTATTTCTTACCTCACTACAAATCCTAGAGGATGAACTTCTAAACTGGCCAAATAGAACTCTCCCTAGTATCACTAAATCTAGAAAGAAACAAAATGGGTAAGTATCCTTATTTTTTCTCCCTTCCTTCTGACCGTTGATTAACAGGAACTATTGCTGGAGAGAAACAGGTGATAATACCTCTTCCTTATGGGCAGAGAGGCTCCATAACTGCAGTTCAAGAAATGATCTAAGCTTAAAGGTTTTACCTTACTGGAATGACCTCCACCCCAACTAGAAGCAGAGAATCCTAATACAGAATATATAACAAAATCTCAAAAGAGATAAGAGAATGAACAAGATGAAACAAATGGCTTGACAACAATGCAAAAATACTACAGCACAACACGAAATCATGAATTAGATGCAAAAGATAGAGTCCAACCTAAATGAAAATATAAAGGAACAGAAAATTCATAAATTCTGCATTCTATAGAACAACTTAATATGAACCCATATTCAATGAACAAGAGCTCAAAGATGAAAAGAGAGGTTGCGTGCCTAAGAAAATAAAATGACCAAAACCAATGTCATTACAGAAAAATTAAATAAATTTGGCACAAAAATTTAATTTTAAGATCAAAAGAGCACACTCTGTTCTTGGTAAATTTAAAATAAAATGCTTAACACAAAGATATATTCTTATTAAAGTACTCAACTTCAAGTTTCCACTATCATGCAAGTTCCATGAAGGCATGATGTTTTGTTCACTCTTATAATACCAGTGCTTGGAACCCAGTCTGGGAAGTTGTAGGTGCCCAGTAAATATTTGTTGAATGAATGAAAGGATGAAGAAAAATTTCTTCACTTATTCAGGAATAAAAAGCAAATTATTGAATTTCTGGTTTTGCTTATAAGGCGCTTAGGAGTCACCACTAGCTCTTAACAAGTAAAAAGCTGAATGGACTGAAAAGTAAACCACCCTTCGTAGATCCATAAGAAGGGAGGACACAAGGCAAATGGCTGCCCCCAAGATTGAGAGGCAGGCAGGCAAATACAGGCAGGGAGCCACAGCTTACTGGAGCAAAGACTCACAAGCAGAAACTTGCCACTGGAACCAGTGCCAGTGTAGGAAAACCTGAACTGTAATTGATTAATTGCTGGAGGCTCAATGTGGATAACTCTGAAAATTAAAAACTCTAGGGATCTCAGACATAGGAGGTGTCCCACATATTGTGATATTTACTTCCAGGAGCTCAATCAGGTTCCCATACTAAGTATTGCAGTGAAATCCCTGAGGGTTTCCACCAGGGAGAAGGGAAAAGGAATCATTTTGAAATATGCCAGAGCATTCTGTTCTTCTTAATAAGGCCTGCCCTCAGGGAAAACTAGTTAACCAGAGCCTAGCCTCCTGGAGTATTATCACAGCTTAAGTGACCTGGGAAAGGAAATACGCAATTCCAGCCAACTCTAGCCATCCTATTCTACGTAAGTTGGGAGAAAAAAAAAAAAAAAACCTGAGGAATGCTTGTGAAGTTCACAGTCCAGAAGCATAGGCTCACCAAAACAGTAAGACCTGATCATAGGACTATAGGACACTTCCCCTCCCACACATCTCACCATCACATTACTAAAGGCCTACTTACAGCAGTTCCTTTTACCCAGTACACCATATCTGGCTATCAAGATAAAGTTACCAGGCATAACAAAAGGCAAAAAACCCAACTGGAAGAGCCAGAGCAAGCATCAGATCCAGACAAGGCAGGGATGTTTGAATTATCAGACCAGGAACTTGAAACAACTATGACTAATATAGTAAGGGCTCTAATGATAAAGTAGACAGCATGTAAGAACAGATGGGCAATGTAAGCAGAGAGGTAGGTAATCCCAGAAAGAACCAAAAAGAAATGCTAGAGATAAAGAAAACCCACCATAACAGCTCATTAGAAGGTTGGATAATGCTGGGGAAAAACCCTCTACACTAGGTTATATATCAATAGAATCCTTAAAAACTGAAAAGGAAGGAAAACAAAGGCTGAAAAAAAAGAACAGAATATCCAAGGACTGTGGGACAACTACAAAAGGTGTAACAAACACATAATGGGAGTACCAGAAGGAGAGGAATAGAAGATATATTTGAAACAATAATAACTGAAATTTCCCCAAATTAATGTCAGACACCAAACCAGGAATCCAAGAAGCTTGAGAAGACCAAGCAGAATAAATGCCAACAAATGACACCTACACATATTATTTTCAAATTATAGAAAATGAATGATGAAGAAAAAAATCCTGGAAGAAGCCAGAGGAAGAAAACTTACTTATAGACGAGCAAAGAGAACAATTACGTCTGACTTCTCAGAAACTATGCTAATAAGAGAGTGGAGGGAAATATTTAAAGTGCTGAGAGAAAAAAAAAGCCGACAACCTAGAATCCTGTACCCTGAAAAACATCATTCAAAAGTAAAGGAGAAATAAAAACTTTCTCAGAGAAACAAAAATTGAGGGAATGTGTTGCCAGTAGACCTGCCATGTATGAAAAGTTAAAAGAAGTTCTTTAGAGACAGGGAAAATAATATAGATCAGAAATTCAGTTCTACATTTTAAAAAAGAAAGAACATCAAAGAAGGAATAAGTGAAGATAAAATAAAAACTTTTTTCTTATTCTTTATTGGTCTAACAGATAACAGTTTATTAAAAATAATAATAGCAATAATGTATTTGGTTATGTATGCTTATGAATATGTCATACATATGCTTATGTATGCTTATATATAAGATAAATAAATGATAGGAGAAAGAAATTAAGAATATTTTGTTACTATAAGGTACTCACTACCTGTGAAGTGGTGTAGTATTATTTGAATGTGGATTTGGCTTAGTTATAAAAGTATATTGCAAATTCTAGGGCAAGCACTAAGAATAGTTTTTAAAAAAGTATAACTGATGTGCTAAGAGGAGAAAATGTGAACATAAAAAATGGTCAATTAAACCTACAAGAGGCAGAAAAAGAATGGAAGATAAAAATAGGAACAAAGAATAAGGGCAACATATGCAACACAGTAACAATGATGGTAGAGATTAATCCAACTATATCAGCAATCACTTTGGATGTCAGTGGTCTAAATGCACCAAATAAAAAACAGATTTTCAGAATGGATCAAAAAACATGACCTAACTATACATTATTTGCAAGAAACCTACTTTAAATATAAAGATACATATAGATTAAAAGTAAAGGGATGGAGAAAAATATACCATGCTAACACTAATCAAAATAAAGTAGGAGTAGCTATATTAATTTCAGACAGAGCAGACTTCAAAGTAAGGACAGTTATTGTGGATAAAGAGGGCATTACATACGATAAAAGACTCAATTCCCCAAGAAGACGTTACAATTATTAACATGTAAGTGCCGAACAACAGAGTGTCAGACTATGTGAGGCAAAACCTGCAAGGAGAAACAGATGAATTCATTATTCATAGTTAGAGACTTCAATACTCCTCTCTCCCTTTCTGTCTCAGAAAGGGATAGATCCAGCATGCAGAAAATCAGTATGGACATAGATGACCTCAACTGGATATAATTTTCTTCTATAGACTACTTTAGCCAACAACAGCACATTACACATTTTTCTCAAGCTCACATGGAATAATCACCAAGACAGACCACATTCTTGGCTATAAAACACACCTTAACAAACTAAGAATAGACAGGGAATTTCTTCATTTGATAAAGACTATCTATAAAAAACCTACAGCTAACTTCATACTTAGTGATGAGAAACCCAAAGCTTTTCCACTAAGATCAGTTATAAGGCACCTTTTGTCCCTTCTCACCACTCCTTTTCAACGTCATACTGGAATTTCTTGCTAATTCAATAAGGCAAGAAAAGGAAATTAAAAGTATACAGATTGGGAAGGAAGACAGAAAATTGTCTTATTTGCAGATGACCTAATCATCTATGTAGAACATCAAAAGAATCAGTAAAATAACTCCTTGACCTAATAAGTGACATAGCAAGGTTGCAGAATACAAAGTTAATATACAAAAGTCAGTTGCTTTCCTATGTACCAATAATGAACAAGTGGAATTTGAAATTAAAAACAGAATAACATTTACATTAGCAACCCACAAATGAAATACTTAGGTATAAATCTAACAAAATATATGCAAGATCCATATGAGGAAAACTGTAAAACTTTGATGAATGATATTAAAAAAGAACTAAATAAATGGAAGGATTTCCATGATCATGGATAGGAAGACAATATTGTTAAGATATAAATTATCCCCCAGCTTGATCTATGGATTCAATGTAATACCAATCAAAATCCCAGCAATTTATTTTATAGATATCAATAAACTTATAAAGTTTATATGGAGAGGCTAAAACCCAGAATAGCCAACACAATATTTGAAGAAGAACAAAGTTGGAGGACTGATGCTACTCGACTTCAGGACTTACCGTGAAAATATAGTAATTAAGACAGTGTGGTATTGGTGAAAGAATATACAAGTAGATCAGTGAAACAGAATAGAGAGCCCAGAAATAGGCCCCCCATAAATATAGCTAAATTGTCTTTGGAAAAGGGGCAAAGACATATGGTGGAGCAAAGTTAGTCTCTTCAACAAATGGTACTGGAACAACTGAACATCCATATGCAAAAAAACAAAAAGAAACCTAAACACAGACCTTACACCTTTCACAAATATTAGCTCAAAGTGGATTATAGACCTAAATGTAAAATGCAAAACTATAAGGAGAAAACCTAGGTGGTGATGTCTTTTTAGATACAACACCAAAGGCATAATTGATAAAAGAAATAATTAATAAATTAAAAACTTCTGCAGTGCAAAAAACAGTATCAAGAGAATTAGAAAAACAAGCCACAGATTGGTAGAAAATATTCACAAAAGACACATCTGATAAAGAAATGTCATCCAAAATAAAGAAAACTCAAAACTCAACAATAAGAAAACAGACAAGCTGATTGAAAATTGGGCCAAAGCACTTAATAGACACCTCACTAAGGAAGATATACAGATGGCAAATAAGCATAAGAAAAGCATAAGAAAAGATGCTCCACGTGATATGTCATCAGTGAAATATAAATTAAAACAACAGCAGCGAGATACCACTACACACCTATTAGAATGGCCAAAATCCAGAACAGTGACAACACCAAATGCTGGTGAGGCTGTGCAACAACAGCAACTCTCATTCATTGCTAGTGGTACATCCACTTTGGAAGACAGTTTGGCTGTTTCTTACAAAACTAAACATACTTTTACCATATGATCCAGTAATTGCGCTCTTTGGTATTTACCCAAAGGAGTTGAAAACTTATGTCCACACAAAAACCTGTACATTGATGTTTACAGCAGCTTTATTCATAATTGCCAAACCTTGGAAGCAACCAGGATGTCCTTCAGTAGGTGAATGGATAACTAAACTGTAGTATATCAGATAATGGAATAGCATTCAGTACTAAAAAGAAATGAGCTATCAAGCCATGAAAAGACATGGAGGAACTTAAATGCATATTACTACATGAAAGAAGCCACACTGAAAAGGCTACATACCGTATGATACCAACTATATGACATTCTGGAAAAGGCAAAACTATGGAGACAATAGAAAGATCAGTGATTGCCAGTGGTGGGGGAGGAGAGGAGATGAATAGGCAAAGCACAGAGGACTTTCAGGGCAGTGAAAATACTCTGTGTGATATTATAAAGATGAATATATGTCATTATACATTTGTCCAATCTTTTTAAATGTACAACACCAAGAGTGAACCCTTAAGTAACTATGGATTTTGTGTGATTACAATTGTCAATGTAGGTTCATCCTTGGTAAAAAAAAATGTACCATTCTGGTGAGTGATGTTGATAAAAGGGGAGGCTATACATTTATTGGGGCAGAGGGTATATGGGAAATCTGTATACCGTCCTCTCAGTTTTATTGCAAACCTAAAACTGCTCCAAAAAGTCATCTTAATAAAAAGCAAATTACCTACAAGGGGAAAGGGTTGATTGAGGCTGGCTTCATACTTCTCCACAGAGCGTCAAGAACTGTATCTAGCCAAAATGGCATTATGATATAAAGGCAGCAAACAGACATTCTCAAACAGTTTGGAGAACACAGCATTACTGAAAGAATATTTTGACATAAATCTAGCCATTTAAGAAATGAATCAAAATAAAGAATTCAGGAATATAGAAATCATAGTAAAAGACTGGTGGGTAAGCACTGAGTCAATTTAAGTATAAAACCAATATAAATTAATTATGGGGTATGGAAACAGGACAAGAAATGAGCATGGTTAAATATTGACAATGGAAAGATAAAAAAAATGAAAGTTTTTTGAGAGATCAAAGGAAGAGACTAGGAAAGAAGACCATTAACATCTTTTAAAGCATGGCATCAATGAATATTAACTAAAATTGATAATTATATGTTTTTAAAAAATGACAGGTCATTAATATTTTATAGTCTCTCTTTGTCTCCCTCAATCCCTACAATTCCTTCAATTTATTTAAATGTTTTTAAAATAAACTTCAAGGGAAATAGAATTTAATTATTTTTCTATCCATCCATCCATCCATCCATAAACACATTCATGAATACATCCAGCTATCTTTAGTAGGAAATACCTTGAATTATTTTCTTCTAATATTAATAACAGTAATTTATGCATAGTGTGGTTTAAAGTGATTTTAAAACTTTAGTTTTCTGGAGTTCTTGATCCTTTTTAATTAGCACGTATTATTTTTACAAAAACAATAGAGCAACTTTTGTTTAAAACAAAAAATATTTAGAAGCTAATTTGCTAAGATGTTAACAGTAATTAATTCTGGGTGCAGGAATCTTTTCATTTTTTTCTTTTACTATATATATATATTTTGTTTCTAAAAAGCATAAACAACATATTTTTAAAATAAAACATCTTTAGAAATTTGTTTAATCAACAGAACATCGGCAAACAGGAACATTTACTAAGTTTCACTTTCAGAATGAAATTTAAGATGAATTTTTCCCTAGATTTCTAAATTTTAATAGTGGGGAGTTTGATAGAAGTTATTAGAATGTTTAATAAGAATAATTGCAAGAAAGAAAGTTACATTTGGGAACTAAAGGGAAGGGAAAAAGAGAATGATCATTTCATGAATGTGTACTATATGCTTGGTACTGGACTAAGTCCTTTATACATGATCTCATTCAGTCTTTACAATAAACCTATGAGAAATGCACTATTATTATACCTGTTTTTAAAAATGAGGAGTTTGAGGTCCTACAACATTAAATCACTTGCCAGGATTGTGTGAGCCAGGAATCTAACCCAGGTGTATAACTTCAAAACCCTTTATATTCATTCTTTCATTTAATTATAATGATTCTGTGGATGATGTTTTCCCCTCAGATAAGAAAACTGAAGTATTAAAAGGTGAAATAATTTTCCCAACTTATGATAGGGCTGGGATTCAATTCAGACCTATATGATTCCATCAATCATGGACTTTCCAGTGGATCAACCTTTAATATTGTGTGTGTGTGTGTGTGTGTGTGTGTTTAATAATAATTGGATTTGATTTCCATCCATTCTCCTCCCCTATTCACCTTTTCTTGGAAAACATGCTATACAGAAAGAGATAGCATGATTGATTCCTAAGGCTTTCACTTAACAACCCTATTTTATGATCTAGTAAACATGCCCTAGTCAATTTTCATTCAAGATCAGAATTGAGCTTTGTGACAAGAGAGCTTTGGTTCTAGGTGTGCTTCAGAAACGAAAGAAATTGGAGAAGGGCAGAGAGTGGTGATATTCTCACAAGATAACTAAACACTGTTATTCTACTTACTTCCTTAGCAATTTTTCCTGTGGAAAACAAAACAAACCTAATAAGCTCTGGTTTCTCTGCCTGTTCAGATACCTCTTTATTTGTCCTTTCTTTTGTTTTTGAGAAAAAAATATATATTTTAAGATTTAGAATAAAAGATTTCCAGTTACTGGCCAGATCAGGAGATATTTTATAGTATGATTCTATGAAGCAATAGCCAAATCCTTGTGTTTGTGAATTAGAAAATAGAAAACTTTGGAGGAGTGATTACTTTGGGACTGGTTATATGTACAGAAGTATATAATACAGACAGTCAAATTGCTTCAGGGATGAGCAAATCAATGAATGTAGATTTTATTTTTGTATAAGAGACCAACATATCAGTTACGACTATGCTCTGATTTTATTTTACTGTTATGAACCCACATTCTGAGGTAATGGGCCATGGAAAGAAATTCCCACCATGATTTGAACTGAGTCTTTAGTTTCTTGGAGGGCATAATATGCCCTGTGAGAATTTTAAAGTCATAGATGAAAAAAATTCTTAGATACTCTTCTGAAATTTTAAAAACAAGACTTTTTTTTAAAAAAAGTTCTTCTTCAGGCAAATAGTTAATTTTAGATTACATTACTAATGGACCCGAGTGTAGCTAATCCCAAACCACAATGAGCCAAAAAGAATGTATTCATTTTGTTTGGAAATACTAGTAGAGGTTTTTTGGTGGTCGGTGTTAATTGTACCATATTTAGGCTAATGTTAAAATTGATTTGATTACCTAGAATAGTAAATGTTGACTGGTTGATTCAGGGAGAAAACTGGTCTGGGATTATAGCTTTTCAACTATTTGTTGTTCCTGTCTGGGATTATAACTTTGCAACTATTTGTTGTTCCTGGGTAAGGATCACTTAAATAGCAATCAACCTTGAATCTGTCCACTTCATTCTTTTTATACCTGGGTTGGGATAGCAAAACCATTTTATGAAATGGCCATTTGAAGGAAGATTTTATAGCTGATTTTAAGTATGAATCCTAAAAACTGAAAACAATCAAGAAGACCTGCAATGTTTATTCCAGGGAAGAACAAATAGCTAGTGCATACAAATAATTTTAAATCTCCACAAGCATATTTACATTATTTTTTGTAGTCATTGTATGTTCCTGGCATTCTCATGTACATTATTGATACCCAATAACTTGACCACCTAGCATTTTATTTAAACTGAAAGCTTATTTATCCTTAAAAATAGAAATTAAAAAGACATCTAAGATGGGTGAAGGTCATCAAATGTACAAAGTTCTAGTTATAAAATAAATAAGTCCAGGGGATGTAATGTACAACATGGCGACTATAGTTAATAGTACTGTAATGTATATTTAAAAGTTGCTAAGAGATTAGATCTTAAATATCTCATCATAAGAAAAAAATTGTAACTGTGTGTGGTGATGGATGTTAACTGAACTTACTGTGGTGATCATTTTGCAGTATACACATATATCGAATCATGTTGTACACCTGAAAGTAATATAATATTATATGTCAATTATATCTCAATTAAAATAAACAGATATTAACTATATCTCAATTTTAAAAGTTTATGAATTTGCTGCTGGTACTTTCCTTTAAGAACCATTAGCACAAAGCATGGAATTAAGCAGAGAAACTCCACTTGGAATCAAGGATCTAAGTTTGCTTCCTGGCTCTACTTCCCAACTGAGTAAACACAGGCAAATTACTTAACTGCTCTGCACTTCAATTCAGATATATTTAACACTTACCTCAAGGGTTTGCTGGCTTGGCATATATGAGATGTAGGTAAAACCATGTTGAATAATGTAAAGCACGACACAGGTGGTATTTACTGTTATCTTCGGTTTAATACAGACATGAATTCCCCTGAACCTTAGCTCTAGGGTGGGAGCCTCAAGTTAATTTTGCAGTTTCTTGACTAAGTCTTGTGATAGGCACGGGCTATGGTCTGAGAGGAGAGGGTGGGGTGGGAAGGAGAGAAATGATCTTTTCATCTTTCCTAAGCCATGAAAAAAGGCCTTACAAAATAAGAGAGTATGCAAATAAGAGTGAAACAATGGGAATTCACTCTCCTGTAAATTAAACTTGAGAGGACTTTTCTCTCTTCTGTGAGCTAATCATTAAGACACTGAAAGCTTTGTCCATAGTTCCAGTGATAAAATACTTCAATGTTAAATTACTGAATGACACCATAACTCAAAGAACAGAGCGGGAATAGGAGAGCAATGAGAAAAGAAAATGCTTATGTTGACATATAGCAATCCTTTAGTAATCAGCAAGGAATGGAATGAAATAAAGTATACATGAATGTTTAATGGGGTTTTAGCAAATTAAATTTTGCAGAAATATGCTTAAACATGTGGCATTGCTAAGGGCTAGCCCCATCAGGTCAGGTGAGACAGTCTTTTGTTTGCATACCCTGCATGGCAAGGAAGACAGAGAAATACACATTCATTTTCAAGGAACGTAGGATGTGTGAGTTAGAGCAGTAATATATCTTCTGCTAAGTCTTTTGGTTAGGAACATTAGGCACCATCTACACTGAATCCCTGGACAAGGTCAGAAAATAATGCTTTCTAGAAAGAAAAGACCAAGTGAAGAAAGCTTCATTGTATCACAGAATGTGTTGCTATAGGCATACTGTTGCTCTGTAGGGAGATATTAAGAGGGGACAAGATAAAATTACAGCAGATACTGCACTTTTTTGTTATCTTGACAAGAACAGCAGCAGGACTTAGCTTAACCAAATGTTAACACTCTTCCCAAATGCTAATGAAATACAAGTAGAAAAATTGGGGGGATTCCCAATTTAAGTATTTTATTGGCTGGTGCTTTACACATGTATCATGTGTCTTGTTTACACAGGCACCAACAAAGAATTGGAGACACATGTCCCCCCACCTACACAATCACATTCCCTGAATTGTCATAGTCATCTTGCTGTCCTTCAAGTATCCAGATCTATGTTTAGGAAAGAAGGACTGGGGGGTGGAGAGAGAGAGGAGGAAAGGAGGAATGGGGAGGGAGGAAGGGAAGGAGAAAGAAAAGGAGGGAAGGAGAGGAAAAGAAGGAAAGGAAAGGAAAAAGAAAAGAAATTGTGTGCAAACAAGCATTAGTTTGCCAAATCTCTAAGAAGTATGTGAAGGACTGACCTATGATTGGAAGGTAGAAAAAGATTAGGCCTAACTGCATTCATCAGAAATAGCCTACGTGGAGAAGAAACACACCCAAGAACTTTACATCCTCCTCTGCAGTACACTGCAAATTGATTAGAATATCCTTCCTAACTACTGCTGCTGCCTTGCCTAAGGAAGGAAATCTATTGCAGATGAATAGTTTAGTGACTTAAAAGATAATGTGAGAGAGGAGCTCTGCATAATTAAATTTAAAAAACAGTGTTTTCTCAAACCAGGAAAGTAATTTATAGCAGGATAGGCTGACTTGATCAAGTTTTCTTATAGAGTCTTTTTCTCATAGACTGATATGGTTTGTATGCCTCTGATAGTTCTCTGCAAAACTTCTCTGCAAAATAAAGACATTCTACTTTGACTTCAGGGAAATATTTTTATGTATCTCTCCATTGAAGATACAGTCTCGTATGTCAAAGATTTTCCTATTTATTTTATGAATCTCTCCACCTGGTAGATACAATTATATTCCATCCCGTTTTATTTTTTGAAAGAAAAAATGTTATAAAGATTGATATTTATTTTTTTCTTTTTTTTTTCTTTTTTTTAATTTATTTTATTTATTTTTTTTTTACATCTTTATTGGGGTATAATTGCTTTACAATGGTGTGTTAGTTTCTGCTTTATAACAAAGTGAATCAGTCATACATAAACATATGTTCCCATATGTCTTCCCTGTTGCGTCTCCCTCCCTCCCACCCTCCCCATCCCACCCCTCCAGGCTGTCACAAAGCACCGAGCCAATATCCCTGTGCCATGCAGCTGCTTCCCACTAGCTATCTACCTTACTGCATTTGTTACTGTGTATATGCCCATGACTCTCTCTCGCCCTGTCACAGCTCACCCTTCCCCCTCCCCATAACCTCAAGTCCGTTCTCTAAGAGGTCTGCGTCTTTATTCCTGCTTTACCCCTAGGTTTTTCATGACATTTTTTTTTCTTAAATTCCATATATATGTGTTAGCATACGGTATTTGTCTCTCTCTTTCTGACTTACTTCACTCTGTATGACAGACTCTAGGTCTATCCACCTCATTACAAATAGCTCAATTTCGTTTCTTTTTATGGCTGAGTAATATTCCATTGTATATATGTGCCACATCTTCTTTATCCATTCATCCGATGACGGGCATTTAGGTTGTTTCCATCTCCGGGCTATTGTAAATAGAGCTGCAATGAACATTTTGGTACATGTCTCTTTTTGAATTATGGTTTTCTCAGGGTATATGCCCAGTAGTGGGATTGCTGGGTCATATGGTAGTTCTATTTGTAGCTTTTTAAGGAACCTCCATACTGTTCTCCACAGTGGCTGTATCAATTTACATTCCCACCAACAGTGTAAGAGGGTTCCCTTTTCTCCACACCCTCTCCAGCATTTATTGTTTCTAGATTTTTTGATGATGGCCATTCTGACTGGTGTGAGATGATATCTCATTGTAGTTTTGATTTGCATTTCTCTAATGATTAGTGATGTTGAGCATTCTTTCATGTGTTTGTTGGCAGTCTGTATATCTTCTTTGGAGAAATGTCTATTTAGGTCTTCTGCCCATTTTTGGATTGGGTTGTTTGTTTTCTTGTTATTGAGCTGCGTGAGCTGCTTGTAAATTTTGGAGATTAATCCTTTGTCGGTTGCTTCATTTGCAAATATTTTCTCCCATTCTGAGGGTTGTCTTTTGGTCTTGTTTATGGTTTCCTTTGCTGTGCAAAAGCTTTGAAGTTTCATTAGGTCCCATTTGTTTATTTTTGTTTTTATTCCCATTACTCTAGGAGGTGGGTCAGAAAGGATCTTGCTTTGATTTATGTCATAGAGTGTTCTGCCTATGTTTTCCTCTAAGAGTTTGATAGTTTCTGGCCTTACATTTAGGTCTTTAATCCATTTTGAGCTTATTTTTGTGTATGGTGTTAGGGAGTGATCTAATCTCATACTTTTACATGTACCTGTCCAGTTTTCCCAGCACCACTTATTGAAGAGGCTGTCCTTTCTCCATTGTACATTACTGCCACCTTTATCAAAGATAAGGTGTCCATATGTGCATGGGTTTATCTCTGAGCTTTCTATCCAGTTCCATTGATCTATCTTTCTGTTTTTGTGCCAGTACCATACTGTCTTGATGACTGTAGCTTTGTAGTATAGTCTGAAGTCAGGGAGCCTGATTCCTCCAGTTCCTTCTTTCGTTCTCAAGATTGCTTTGGCTATTCGGGGTCTTTTGTGTTTCCATACAAATTGTGAAATTTTTTGTTCTAGTTCTGTGAAAAATGCCAGTGGTAGTTTGATAGGGATTGCATTGAATCTATAGATTGCTTTGGGTAGTAGAGTCATTTTCACAATGTTGATTCTTCCAATCCAAGAACATGGTATATCTCTCCATCTATTTATATCATCTTTAATTTCTTTCATCAGTGTCTTATAATTTTCTGCATACAGGTCTTTTGTCTCCTTAGGTAGTTTATTCCTAGATATTTTATTCTTTTTGTTGCAATGGTAAATGGGAGTGTTTTCTTGATTTCACTTTCAGATTTTTCATCATTAGTGTATAGGAATGCCAGAGATTTCTGTGCATTAATTTTGTATCCTGCCACTTTACCAAATTCATTGATTAGCTCTAGTAGTTTTCTGGTAGCATCTTTAGGGTTCTCTATGTATAGGATCATGTCATCTGCAAACAGTGACAGCTTTACTTCTTCTTTTCCAATTTGGATTCCTTTTATTTCCTTTTCTTCTCTGATTGCTGTGGCTAAAACTTCCAAAACTATGTTGAATAAGAGTGGTGAGAGTGGGCAACCTTGTCTTGTTCCTGATCTTAGTGGAAATGCTTTCAGTTTTTCACCATTGAGGATGATGTTTGCTGTGGGCTTGTCATATATGGCCTTTATTATGTTGAGGAAAGTTCCCTCTATGCCTACTTTCTGCAGGGTTTTTATCATAAATGGGTGTTGAATTTTGTCAAAAGCTTTCTCTGCATCTATTGAGATGATCATTTGGTTTTTTTCCTTCAATTTGTTAATATGGTTTATCACATTGATAGATTTGCGTATATTGAAGAATCCTTGCATTCCTGGAATAAACCCCACTTGATCATGGTGTATGATCCTTTTAATGTGCTGTTGGATTCTGTTTGCTAGTATTTTGTTGAGGATTTTTGCATCTATGTTCATCAGTGATATTGGCCTGTAGTTTTCTTTCTTTGTGACATCCTTGTCTGGTTTTGGTATCAAGGTGATGGTGGCCTCGTAGAAGGAGTTAGGGAGTGGTCCTCCCTCTGCTATATTTTGGAAGAGTTTGAGAAGGATAGGTGTTAGCTCTTCTCTAAATGTTTGATAGAATTCGCCTGTGAAGCCATCTGGTCCTGGGCTTTTGTTTGTTGGAAGATTTTTAATCACAGTTTCAATTTCAGTGCTTGTGATTGGTCTGTTCATATTTTCTATTTCTTCCTGATTCAGTCTTGGCAGGTTGTGCATTTCTAAGAATTTGTCCATTTCTTCCAGATTGTCCATTTTATTGGCATAGAGTTGCTTGTAGTAATCTCTCATGATCTCTTTTATCTCTGCAGTGTCAGTTGTTACCTCTCCTTTTTCATTTCTAATTCTATTGATTTGAGTCTTCTCCCTTTTTTTCTTGATGAGTCTGGCTAGTGGTTTATCTATTTTGTTTATCTTCTCAAAGAACCAGCTTTTAGTTTTATTGATCTTTGCTATTGTTTCCTTCATTTCTTTTTCATTTATTTCTGATCTGATTTTTATGATTTCTTTCCTTCTGCTAGCTTTGGAGTTTTTTTGTTCTTCTTTCTCTAATTGCTTGAGGTGCAAGGTTAGGTTGTTTATTCGAGATGTTTCCTGCTTCTTAAGGTGGGCTTGTATTGCTATAAACTTCCCCCTTAGAACTGCTTTTGCTGCATCCCACAGGTTTTGGGTCGTTGTATCTCCATTGTCATTTGTTTCTAGGTATTTTTTGATTTCCTCTTTGATTTCTTCAGTGATCTCTTCATTATTAAGTAGTGTATTGTTTAGCCTCCATGTGTTTGTATTTTTTACAGATCTTTTCCTGTAATTGATATCTAGTCTCATGGCGTTGTGGTCAGAAAAGATACTTGATACAATTTCAATTTTCTTAAATTTACCAAGGCTTGATTTGTGACCTAAGATATGATCTATCCTGGAGAATGTTCCATGAGCACTTGAGAAAAATGTGTATTCTGTTGTTTTTGGATGGAGTGTCCTATAAATATCAATTAAGTCCATCTTGTTTAATGTATCATTTAAAGCTTGTGTTTCCTTATTTATTTTCATTTTGGATGATCTGTCCATGGGTGAAAGTGGGGTATTTAAGTCCCCTACTATGAATGTGTTACTGTCGATTTCCCCTTTTATGGCTGTTAGTATTTGCCTAATGTATTGAGGTGCTCCTATGTTGGGTGCATAAATATTTACAATTGTTATATCTTCTTCTTGGATCAATCCCTTGATCATTATGTAGTGTCCTTCTTTGTCTCTTTTAATAGTCCTTATTTTAAAGTCTATTTTGTCTGATATGAGAATTGCTACTCCAGCTTTCTTTTGGCTTCCATTTGCATGGAATATCTTTTTCCATCCCCTTACTTTCAGTCTGTATGTGTCTCTAGGTCTGAAGTGGGTCTCTTGTAGACAGCATATATAAGGGTCTTGTTTTTGTATCCATTCAGACAATCTGTGTCTTTTGGTGGGAGCATTTAGTCCATTTACATTTAAGGTAATTATCGATATGTATGTTCCTATTCCCATTTTCTAAATTGTTTTGGGTTCGTTATTATAGGTCTTTTCCTTCTCTTGTGTTTCTTGCCTAGAGAAGTTCCTTTAGCATTTGTTGTAAAGCTGGTTTGGTGGTGCTGAACTCTCTCAGCTTTTGCTTGTCTGTAAAGGTTTTAATTTCTCCATCAAATCTGAATGAGATCCTTGCTGGGTAGAGTAGTCTTGGCTGCATGTTTTTCTCCTTAGATTGATATTTCTTAAAGCGTTCCTGCCAGAGGAATTCCATACCTCAAGTCTGGAGGTAGGAACAATGAAGAGGAGAAACCTCTAGCATTGTGCTGTCCTTCCAGTTGTGGTCTAGTGAAGTTCACCCTCATCACTTACAGGCTGTTAAAAGAACAAAATTCAACAGAGTAAATTTGAAGATCTACTTGGCTTTATTCAACTATTCATGAACCAGGCAGCATCCCATCTAGCAACTAGCAGGGCACTCTGAGGAAGGCACTATAAGAAGGAAGGCTTTTACAGAAAGGAGGATGGGCCAAGGAAGACTTAGCAAAAGAAAAGAAAGGGTTATTTGGGGGTCAGGTCATCTTCTTTTGTGGGGGAAGGGAACAAGTGTTTTATCATGCAGTTTACCTAGTGTGGAGCAGGAAGTTTCAGGTCCATAGTTTTAAAGGTCACATTTCTGGGAAGGGTTGAAACTGCAATTAAATCTTGACTTGCTGTGGGTAGGAAGCAAATGACTTCATTTTGGGTGTTCATTTTTTTTTAAAAAAAAATTTATTTTATTTATTTATTTATTTTTGGCTGCATTGGGTCTTCCTTGCAGTGCGCGGACTTCTCATTGCAGAGGCATCTCTCTGGGGGAGCCCGGGCTCGAGGCACGTGGGCTTCAGTAGTTGTGGCACTCAGTTAAGATGACTTAGTTGCTCCACGGCATGTGGGATCTTCCCGGACCAGGGCTCGAACCCATGTCCCCTGCAATGGCAGGCAGATTCTTAACCATTGTGCCACCAGGAAAGCCCCATTAATTTCTTTTTTTTTTTTTTTTTTCTGGTACACGGGTCTCTCACTGCTGTGGCCTCTCCCGTTGCGGGGCACAGGCTCCGGACACGCAGGCTCAGCAGCCATGGCTCACGGGCCCAGCTGCTCCACGGCGTGTGGTATCTTCCCGGACCGGGGCACGAACCCGTGTCCCCTGCATCGGCAGGCGGACTCTCAACCACTGCGCCACCAGGGAAGCCCCCGTTAGTTTCTTTTTAACGAGGTCTTGTGTAGGAAAAAATCTTTTCACAAGGATGGCTGAGGAGCTGTCCCTACTCACTCAATGGTTTCCATTAAATGTATTAAAGTTACGGCATTTCCTTCAGATATACAGTCAAATGCAACAGGTTTAGGTGGACGCTTCCTCATCCCCCATTACGTTGGCTCCTCTTCTTTCCTCTCAGTTTTACTACCTTTCTGTCAACCCCCAAAAGTAAAAACGTAACTCCTACCTTTTCCTCAATCTACATGTTAAATCAGTAAGGAATGTCAAACATGCATCTTCTTCTAACCTCAGCGAGTGCACACGTGCGTGCACGCACACACACACACACACACACACACACTCCTCTTCTTCTCAGTGCTTGGATTCTTACAAGCTGGTCTTCATACCTCCATTCTCTTCATGTCCACCCCTCCTACAGATCCTGTGATTTGCGTGTAGGAGGGTTATCAGAAAGTGCTCACAGAAACATCTGTGCGGGAATAAAGGAAGCAGGACTGGGCAGATGGAAATGTAAAATTGCAACGTAGTTGCAACAGAGGCCTTAACCAATTCCACAGGGAACTCTGAAGGGCTGGACCTTCAGAGAGATCCACAATTGAGGCAAGTGGGCTGGGTCCTTGTAATCCCACAGAGAGCTGTCATTAGAGGTGGGCTGCCTATGGAGATGTAGGCATAATCTTGGGCAAGGTAGCTCTCTTTAGCCACCATGCCCTCCTCAGGCTATGGCTGTAGCATTTGTCTATTTACCACCAAAACTGTGCATAAGAATACCAAAAATTCCCCAGTTGGTCGCCTGGGGTCCTAAATAGACTGCATACTGGCCCAGAGAATGGCACTTGCAGGGTATTGTCTCTGAAAGCTCTCAGTTGGTGATACTGTTTGAGGCCTTGTGGGCAGGAAAGGCAAACCCTACCTGGAATATGTGGCACTTCTAGTCAAGGTGAATTGTTGCCCCTTCCAGTGTGGAGGGAACCCACTGTAATAAATCTGCTAAGAGGCTAATTGATCTCTTCAAGAGATAGTGCTGTAACAGGGACTCAGCATGGGTTTCTGTTTTTGGCAGGGGGGACATTTGGCAGTGGTAGTAACTGAATCAACCCTGGTGATTGGGAGCCTGTGCAATTGGGCCCATGAGTATCCTCTATGGCTTTTCTTTATATAAAACAATTGTACTAGCACTTATTTTTCCAGTGGCAAAGGTAGGCTGACATCAAATGGCTAGGCCGTTCTGTCTACTTGGGGGTTAAGTGCCTCTTCTGTGTGTGTGTGCTCTCTGGTGGCGATAACATGTGACACAAAGATCTTTACCATTTGTACTCTCTCCCATTTGTCTGTCCACATGCCTCCTCCCCAAACTTGTACACAATCTCCCAATCTTTCTCCTTCATGCCCCTGCCAAGTCAATCATCACTGCCATGGGTTTATATTCTTTCCCTGGCCTACTGCTCTTTTCATACAAAGTGGATGACCAGTACACTATCCAAAGATTCCCCATCACTAGCTTGCTTACATTCTCTTCTTATTCTTATGCTCAACTCCAGATATAGCCCTTCTATCTTAAGATGGATCGATGCTGGGAAAGGCCAGTCTTGGTAGGTCTGACAGAATGATGGACTGTTCTGGCCTCATAGTCACCTGACGTTTCACAGTCAAATCTCCATCTCTACTAGGGCCCCGTATATATTGGGATACATATATTGTAGTATGTTTGTCAAATGGTGTATAATTTTGTGTTGTAGATGGCATGACCCTGGGATCTACTTGTGATTCTTCTATGGCTGCTTTCCAAAAATTCCACACAGTGTCTTTTCCCACCAGAAGTATAGTAGGGTCTGCTGGGTTGTATGAGTCATATGGCCCGAGTGGCAAGGCTATTGACACCACAGCCTGGACCTGTGCAGGGCATGTCCTTGCTCCAGGTCTCACTCAAAGCTAGCAGCATTATGGGTCACTCAGTAAATGGGCAGAGTAGTATTTCCAGTTGGGGAATATGCTGACTCCAGAATTCAATAAAGAAGTTTTGTGTTTCTTTTTTCATGGTCAGAGGGACAAGATGTAATAATTTGTACTTTACTTTGATAAGATATCTTAGGCTCCCCCACTAGCTTCCTGAACATTGCACCGATCTGGCAGGTCTTCCATCTTTAGAGTGCACATATCTTACCAAGTCCTGCAATGTACTTGCCAAGGTTCTTTCTTATTTTGTTCAATTAATGTGATCTCTTCTGCCCACTGAGATATTCTGCAGAGTGTCTAGATGGTCTAGGTTCCTTTGGATTATATTAAGACAGACAGCAGGATAGTTAACATCCCTGGGGCATGACTATAACTTTATACTGACGTTTGTCCCACATGAATGTACATTGCTTCTAGCCCTCCTTCCAGATAGGGTAAAAAAAACCCCAAAACATATTCCTCAGATTAGTAGCCTTATACCAAGTACCCAAGGCCATGGTATACAGTTTTAGCTACATCTGGCACAACAATTGGGCCTACTACTTGGTTGATTTTGCATTATCCCACTTTCATTCTGTGGGATCTATCTAATTTTTGTAGGACCCAGACTAGTGAATTAATGGAGATTCAATGTGGACACCCTTTCTGTATCCTTCAGGTTTTTTTAAGTTGGCAATCTTCTCTTCCATTCCTGGGAAGCAATTTTATATTCTCAACTGGGAAATTTCAGAGGCTTCCACTTGGCCTTCTCTAGAGTCATAGTTTGTACTTCATAGGCCAAGGAACCAATGTTGAGGAGATGACCATGGATCAAGTAGATGCACTCTGAGTCAAACCTTTTATTATCTGGACCCCATAAACCTCACTCTAAAAAACAAGTCAAGGATGGGTAATCAGGCTCTAAGCCCTGATTATCCATTCATGATTTCTTTTGATTTACAAAATTTAACAATATCTTTATTGGCTGTCCATTTATATTGCCCATAGGGGTGCCATGTTCTATTAACCTAGTGGTTCTCAAGTTGTGATTTCAAACTACCAGCATCAGTATCAAAAGAGAGCTTATTTACAATGCAGTTTATCAAGTTCCACCTCAGACCTACTGAATCAGAAATCTGGAGGGTGAGGTCCAGCAAGTTGTGTTTTAGAAACTCTCCAGATGATTTTGGTGCATGCTCAAATTTGAGAATAATTATATTAACCATTACCTTAGCTCTCTTTGAGTCAGGTCTCTCTGACATCCACTCTCAGTTGTTGTTTTTTTTTTTTAAACATCCTTATTGGAATACAATTGCTTTACAATGGTATGTTAGTTTCTGCTTTATAACAAAGTGAATCAGCTATACATATACAGATATCACCATATATCCTCCCTCTTGCATCTCCCTCCCACCCTCCCTATCCCACCCCTCTAGGTGGTCACAAAGCACCGAGCTGATCTCCCTGTGCTATACGGCTGCTTCCCACTAGCTATCTATTTTACCTTTGGTAGTGTATATATGTCCATGCCACTCTCTCACTTCATCCCAACTTACCCTTCCCACTCGCCATGTCCTCAAGTCCATTCTCTATAGCGGCATCTTTATTCCTGTCCTGCCCCTATGTTCTTCAGAACCATTTTTTTTCTTAGATCCCATATATATGTGTTAGCATACGGTATTTGTTTTTCTCTTTCTGAATTACTTCAGTCTGTATGACAGTCTCTAGGTCCATCCACCTCACTACAAATAACTCAATTTCGTTTCTTTTTATGGCTGAGTAATATTCCATTGTATATATGTGCCACATCTTCCTTATGCATTCATCTGTCAATGGACACTTAAGTTGTTCCATGTCCTGGCTATAGTAAATAGAGCTGCAATAAACATTGTGGTACATGACTCTTTTTTTTTTTTAATTAACTTATTTATTTATTTTTGGCTGTGTTGGGTCTTTGTTTCTGTGCAAGGGCTTTCTCTAGTTGCAGCAAAGCGGGGGCCACTCTTCATCGCGGTGCGTGGGCCTCTCACTATCATGGCCTCTCTTGTTGCAGAGCACAGGCTCCAGACACGCAGGCTCAGTAGTTGTGGCCCGCAGGCCCAGTTGCTCCGCACCATGTGGGATCTTCCCAGACCAGGGCTTGAACCCGTGTCCCCTTCACAGGCAGGCAGATTCTCAACCACTGCGCCACCAGGGAAGCCCCCATGACTCTTTTTGAAATATGGTTTTCTCAGGATTTATGCCCAACACTGGGATAGCAGGGTCATATGGTAGCTCTATTTTTAGATTTTTTTTTTTTTTTTCTGTGCATGGACCTCTCACTGTTGTGGCCTCTCCCGTTGCGGAGCACAGGCTCAGGACGCGCAGGCTCAGCAGCCGTGGCTCACGGGACGTCCAGCCGCTCCGCGGCATGTGGGACCTTCCCGGACCGGGGCACGAACCCGTGTCCCCTGCATCGGCAGGCGGACTCTCAACCACTGCGCCACCAGGGAAGCCCCCGTTAGTTTCTTTTTAACGAGGTCTTGTGTAGGAAAAAATCTTTTCACAAGGATGGCTGAGGAGCTGTCCCTACTCACTCAATGGTTTCCATTAAATGTATTAAAGTTACGGCATTTCCTTCAGATATACAGTCAAATGCAACAGGTTTAGGTGGACGCTTCCTCATCCCCCATTACGTTGGCTCCTCTTCTTTCCTCTCAGTTTTACTACCTTTCTGTCAACCCCCAAAAGTAAAAACGTAACTCCTACCTTTTCCTCAATCTCCATGTTAAATCAGTAAGGAATGCTCAAATATGCATCTTCTTCTAACCTCAGCGAGTGCACGTGCGTGCACGCGCGCACACACACACACACACACACACACACTCCTCTTCTTCTCAGTGCTTGGATTCTTACAAGCTGGTCTTCATACCTCCATTCTCTTCATGTCCACCCCTCCTACAGATCCTGTGATTTGCGTGTAGGAGGGTTATCAGAAAGTGCTCACAGAAACATATGTGAGGGAATAAAGGAAGCAGGATTGGGCAGATGGAAATGTAAAATTGCAACGTAGTTGCAACAGAGGCCTTAACCAATTCCACAGGGAACTCTGAAGGGCTGGACCTTCAGAGAGATCCACAATTGAGGCAAGTGGGCTGGGTCCTTGTAATCCCACAGAGAGCTGTCATTAGAGGTGGGCTGCCTATGGAGATGTAGGCATAATCTTGGGCAAGGTAGCTCTCTTTAGCCACCATGCCCTCCTCAGGCTATGGCTGTAGCATTTGTCTATTTACCACCAAAACTGTGCATAAGAATACCAAAAATTCCCCAGTTGGTCGCCTGGGGTCCTAAATAGACTGCATACTGGCCCAGAGAATGGCACTTGCAGGGTATTGTCTCTGAAAGCTCTCAGTTGGTGATACTGTTTGAGGCCTTGTGGGCAGGAAAGGCAAACCCTACCTGGAATATGTGGCACTTCTAGTCAAGGTGAATTGTTGCCCCTTCCAGTGTGGAGGGAACCCACTGTAATAAATCTGCTAAGAGGCTAATTGATCTCTTCAAGAGATAGTGCTGTAACAGGGACTCAGCATGGGTTTCTGTTTTTGGCAGGGGGGACATTTGGCAGTGGTAGTAACTGAATCAACCCTGGTGATTGGGAGCCTGTGCAATTGGGCCCATGAGTATCCTCTATGGCTTTTCTTTATATAAAACAATTGTACTAGCACTTATTTTTCCAGTGGCAAAGGTAGGCTGACATCAAATGGCTAGGCCGTTCTGTCTACTTGGGGGTTAAGTGCCTCTTCTGTGTGTGTGTGCTCTCTGGTGGCGATAACATGTGACACAAAGATCTTTACCATTTGTACTCTCTCCCATTTGTCTGTCCACATGCCTCCTCCCCAAACTTGTACACAATCTCCCAATCTTTCTCCTTCATGCCCCTGCCAAGTCAATCATCACTGCCATGGGTTTATATTCTTTCCCTGGCCTACTGCTCTTTTCATACAAAGTGGATGACCAGTACACTATCCAAAGATTCCCCATCACTAGCTTGCTTACATTCTCTTCTTATTCTTATGCTCAACTCCAGATATAGCCCTTCTATCTTAAGATGGATCGATGCTGGGAAAGGCCAGTCTTGGTAGGTCTGACAGAATGATGGACTGTTCTGGCCTCATAGTCACCTGACGTTTCACAGTCAAATCTCCATCTCTACTAGGGCCCCGTATATATTGGGATACATATATTGTAGTATGTTTGTCAAATGGTGTATAATTTTGTGTTGTAGATGGCATGACCCTGGGATCTACTTGTGATTCTTCTATGGCTGCTTTCCAAAAATTCCACACAGTGTCTTTTCCCACCAGAAGTATAGTAGGGTCTGCTGGGTTGTATGAGTCATATGGCCCGAGTGGCAAGGCTATTGACACCACAGCCTGGACCTGTGCAGGGCATGTCCTTGCTCCAGGTCTCACTCAAAGCTAGCAGCATTATGGGTCACTCAGTAAATGGGCAGAGTAGTATTTCCAGTTGGGGAATATGCTGACTCCAGAATTCAATAAAGAAGTTTTGTGTTTCTTTTTTCATGGTCAGAGGGACAAGATGTAATAATTTGTACTTTACTTTGATAAGATATCTTAGGCTCCCCCACTAGCTTCCTGAACATTGCACCGATCTGGCAGGTCTTCCATCTTTAGAGTGCACATATCTTACCAAGTCCTGCAATGTACTTGCCAAGGTTCTTTCTTATTTTGTTCAATTAATGTGATCTCTTCTGCCCACTGAGATATTCTGCAGAGTGTCTAGATGGTCTAGGTTCCTTTGGATTATATTAAGACAGACAGCAGGATAGTTAACATCCCTGGGGCATGACTATAACTTTATACTGACGTTTGTCCCACATGAATGTACATTGCTTCTAGCCCTCCTTCCAGATAGGGTAAAAAAAACCCCAAAACATATTCCTCAGATTAGTAGCCTTATACCAAGTACCCAAGGCCATGGTATACAGTTTTAGCTACATCTGGCACAACAATTGGGCCTACTACTTGGTTGATTTTGCATTATCCCACTTTCATTCTGTGGGATCTATCTAATTTTTGTAGGACCCAGACTAGTGAATTAATGGAGATTCAATGTGGACACCCTTTCTGTATCCTTCAGGTTTTTTTAAGTTGGCAATCTTCTCTTCCATTCCTGGGAAGCAATTTTATATTCTCAACTGGGAAATTTCAGAGGCTTCCACTTGGCCTTCTCTAGAGTCATAGTTTGTACTTCATAGGCCAAGGAACCAATGTTGAGGAGATGACCATGGATCAAGTAGATGCACTCTGAGTCAAACCTTTTATTATCTGGACCCCATAAACCTCACTCTAAAAAACAAGTCAAGGATGGGTAATCAGGCTCTAAGCCCTGATTATCCATTCATGATTTCTTTTGATTTACAAAATTTAACAATATCTTTATTGGCTGTCCATTTATATTGCCCATAGGGGTGCCATGTTCTATTAACCTAGTGGTTCTCAAGTTGTGATTTCAAACTACCAGCATCAGTATCAAAAGAGAGCTTATTTACAATGCAGTTTATCAAGTTCCACCTCAGACCTACTGAATCAGAAATCTGGAGGGTGAGGTCCAGCAAGTTGTGTTTTAGAAACTCTCCAGATGATTTTGGTGCATGCTCAAATTTGAGAATAATTATATTAACCATTACCTTAGCTCTCTTTGAGTCAGGTCTCTCTGACATCCACTCTCAGTTGTTGTTTTTTTTTTTTAAACATCCTTATTGGAATACAATTGCTTTACAATGGTATGTTAGTTTCTGCTTTATAACAAAGTGAATCAGCTATACATATACAGATATCACCATATATCCTCCCTCTTGCATCTCCCTCCCACCCTCCCTATCCCACCCCTCTAGGTGGTCACAAAGCACCGAGCTGATCTCCCTGTGCTATACGGCTGCTTCCCACTAGCTATCTATTTTACCTTTGGTAGTGTATATATGTCCATGCCACTCTCTCACTTCATCCCAACTTACCCTTCCCACTCGCCATGTCCTCAAGTCCATTCTCTATAGCGGCATCTTTATTCCTGTCCTGCCCCTATGTTCTTCAGAACCATTTTTTTTCTTAGATCCCATATATATGTGTTAGCATACGGTATTTGTTTTTCTCTTTCTGAATTACTTCAGTCTGTATGACAGTCTCTAGGTCCATCCACCTCACTACAAATAACTCAATTTCGTTTCTTTTTATGGCTGAGTAATATTCCATTGTATATATGTGCCACATCTTCCTTATGCATTCATCTGTCAATGGACACTTAAGTTGTTCCATGTCCTGGCTATAGTAAATAGAGCTGCAATAAACATTGTGGTACATGACTCTTTTTTTTTTTAATTAACTTATTTATTTATTTTTGGCTGTGTTGGGTCTTTGTTTCTGTGCAAGGGCTTTCTCTAGTTGCAGCAAAGCGGGGGCCACTCTTCATCGCGGTGCGTGGGCCTCTCACTATCATGGCCTCTCTTGTTGCAGAGCACAGGCTCCAGACACGCAGGCTCAGTAGTTGTGGCCCGCAGGCCCAGTTGCTCCGCACCATGTGGGATCTTCCCAGACCAGGGCTTGAACCCGTGTCCCCTTCACAGGCAGGCAGATTCTCAACCACTGCGCCACCAGGGAAGCCCCCATGACTCTTTTTGAAATATGGTTTTCTCAGGATATATGCCCAATACTGGGATAGCAGGGTCATATGGTAGCTCTATTTTTAGATTTTTTTTTTTTTTCTGTGCATGGACCTCTCACTGTTGTGGCCTCTCCCGTTGCGGAGCACAGGCTCAGGACGCGCAGGCTCAGCAGCCGTGGCTCACGGGACGTCCAGCCGCTCCGCGGCATGTGGGACCTTCCCGGACCGGGGCACGAACCCGTGTCCCCTGCATCGGCAGGCGGACTCTCAACCACTGCGCCACCAGGGAAGCCCCCGTTAGTTTCTTTTTAACGAGGTCTTGTGTAGGAAAAAATCTTTTCACAAGGATGGCTGAGGAGCTGTCCCTACTCACTCAATGGTTTCCATTAAATGTATTAAAGTTACGGCATTTCCTTCAGATATACAGTCAAATGCAACAGGTTTAGGTGGACGCTTCCTCATCCCCCATTACGTTGGCTCCTCTTCTTTCCTCTCAGTTTTACTACCTTTCTGTCAACCCCCAAAAGTAAAAACGTAACTCCTACCTTTTCCTCAATCTCCATGTTAAATCAGTAAGGAATGCTCAAATATGCATCTTCTTCTAACCTCAGCGAGTGCACGTGCGTGCACGCGCGCACACACACACACACACACACACACACACTCCTCTTCTTCTCAGTGCTTGGATTCTTACAAGCTGGTCTTCATACCTCCATTCTCTTCATGTCCACCCCTCCTACAGATCCTGTGATTTGCGTGTAGGAGGGTTATCAGAAAGTGCTCACAGAAACATATGTGAGGGAATAAAGGAAGCAGGATTGGGCAGATGGAAATGTAAAATTGCAACGTAGTTGCAACAGAGGCCTTAACCAATTCCACAGGGAACTCTGAAGGGCTGGACCTTCAGAGAGATCCACAATTGAGGCAAGTGGGCTGGGTCCTTGTAATCCCACAGAGAGCTGTCATTAGAGGTGGGCTGCCTATGGAGATGTAGGCATAATCTTGGGCAAGGTAGCTCTCTTTAGCCACCATGCCCTCCTCAGGCTATGGCTGTAGCATTTGTCTATTTACCACCAAAACTGTGCATAAGAATACCAAAAATTCCCCAGTTGGTCGCCTGGGGTCCTAAATAGACTGCATACTGGCCCAGAGAATGGCACTTGCAGGGTATTGTCTCTGAAAGCTCTCAGTTGGTGATACTGTTTGAGGCCTTGTGGGCAGGAAAGGCAAACCCTACCTGGAATATGTGGCACTTCTAGTCAAGGTGAATTGTTGCCCCTTCCAGTGTGGAGGGAACCCACTGTAATAAATCTGCTAAGAGGCTAATTGATCTCTTCAAGAGATAGTGCTGTAACAGGGACTCAGCATGGGTTTCTGTTTTTGGCAGGGGGGACATTTGGCAGTGGTAGTAACTGAATCAACCCTGGTGATTGGGAGCCTGTGCAATTGGGCCCATGAGTATCCTCTATGGCTTTTCTTTATATAAAACAATTGTACTAGCACTTATTTTTCCAGTGGCAAAGGTAGGCTGACATCAAATGGCTAGGCCGTTCTGTCTACTTGGGGGTTAAGTGCCTCTTCTGTGTGTGTGTGCTCTCTGGTGGCGATAACATGTGACACAAAGATCTTTACCATTTGTACTCTCTCCCATTTGTCTGTCCACATGCCTCCTCCCCAAACTTGTACACAATCTCCCAATCTTTCTCCTTCATGCCCCTGCCAAGTCAATCATCACTGCCATGGGTTTATATTCCTTCCCTGGCCTACTGCTCTTTTCATACAAAGTGGATGACCAGTACACTATCCAAAGATTCCCCATCACTAGCTTGCTTACATTCTCTTCTTATTCTTATGCTCAACTCCAGATATAGCCCTTCTATCTTAAGATGGATCGATGCTGGGAAAGGCCAGTCTTGGTAGGTCTGACAGAATGATGGACTGTTCTGGCCTCATAGTCACCTGACGTTTCACAGTCAAATCTCCATCTCTACTAGGGCCCCGTATATATTGGGATACATATATTGTAGTATGTTTGTCAAATGGTGTATAATTTTGTGTTGTAGATGGCATGACCCTGGGATCTACTTGTGATTCTTCTATGGCTGCTTTCCAAAAATTCCACACAGTGTCTTTTCCCACCAGAAGTATAGTAGGGTCTGCTGGGTTGTATGAGTCATATGGCCCGAGTGGCAAGGCTATTGACACCACAGCCTGGACCTGTGCAGGGCATGTCCTTGCTCCAGGTCTCACTCAAAGCTAGCAGCATTATGGGTCACTCAGTAAATGGGCAGAGTAGTATTTCCAGTTGGGGAATATGCTGACTCCAGAATTCAATAAAGAAGTTTTGTGTTTCTTTTTTCATGGTCAGAGGGACAAGATGTAATAATTTGTACTTTACTTTGATAAGATATCTTAGGCTCCCCCACTAGCTTCCTGAACATTGCACCGATCTGGCAGGTCTTCCATCTTTAGAGTGCACATATCTTACCAAGTCCTGCAATGTACTTGCCAAGGTTCTTTCTTATTTTGTTCAATTAATGTGATCTCTTCTGCCCACTGAGATATTCTGCAGAGTGTCTAGATGGTCTAGGTTCCTTTGGATTATATTAAGACAGACAGCAGGATAGTTAACATCCCTGGGGCATGACTATAACTTTATACTGACGTTTGTCCCACATGAATGTACATTGCTTCTAGCCCTCCTTCCAGATAGGGTAAAAAAAACCCCAAAACATATTCCTCAGATTAGTAGCCTTATACCAAGTACCCAAGGCCATGGTATACAGTTTTAGCTACATCTGGCACAACAATTGGGCCTACTACTTGGTTGATTTTGCATTATCCCACTTTCATTCTGTGGGATCTATCTAATTTTTGTAGGACCCAGACTAGTGAATTAATGGAGATTCAATGTGGACACCCTTTCTGTATCCTTCAGGTTTTTTTAAGTTGGCAATCTTCTCTTCCATTCCTGGGAAGCAATTTTATATTCTCAACTGGGAAATTTCAGAGGCTTCCACTTGGCCTTCTCTAGAGTCATAGTTTGTACTTCATAGGCCAAGGAACCAATGTTGAGGAGATGACCATGGATCAAGTAGATGCACTCTGAGTCAAACCTTTTATTATCTGGACCCCATAAACCTCACTCTAAAAAACAAGTCAAGGATGGGTAATCAGGCTCTAAGCCCTGATTATCCATTCATGATTTCTTTTGATTTACAAAATTTAACAATATCTTTATTGGCTGTCCATTTATATTGCCCATAGGGGTGCCATGTTCTATTAACCTAGTGGTTCTCAAGTTGTGATTTCAAACTACCAGCATCAGTATCAAAAGAGAGCTTATTTACAATGCAGTTTATCAAGTTCCACCTCAGACCTACTGAATCAGAAATCTGGAGGGTGAGGTCCAGCAAGTTGTGTTTTAGAAACTCTCCAGATGATTTTGGTGCATGCTCAAATTTGAGAATAATTATATTAACCATTACCTTAGCTCTCTTTGAGTCAGGTCTCTCTGACATCCACTCTCAGTTGTTGTTTTTTTTTTTTAAACATCCTTATTGGAATACAATTGCTTTACAATGGTATGTTAGTTTCTGCTTTATAACAAAGTGAATCAGCTATACATATACAGATATCACCATATATCCTCCCTCTTGCATCTCCCTCCCACCCTCCCTATCCCACCCCTCTAGGTGGTCACAAAGCACCGAGCTGATCTCCCTGTGCTATACGGCTGCTTCCCACTAGCTATCTATTTTACCTTTGGTAGTGTATATATGTCCATGCCACTCTCTCACTTCATCCCAACTTACCCTTCCCACTCGCCATGTCCTCAAGTCCATTCTCTATAGCGGCATCTTTATTCCTGTCCTGCCCCTATGTTCTTCAGAACCATTTTTTTTCTTAGATCCCATATATATGTGTTAGCATACGGTATTTGTTTTTCTCTTTCTGAATTACTTCAGTCTGTATGACAGTCTCTAGGTCCATCCACCTCACTACAAATAACTCAATTTCGTTTCTTTTTATGGCTGAGTAATATTCCATTGTATATATGTGCCACATCTTCCTTATGCATTCATCTGTCAATGGACACTTAAGTTGTTCCATGTCCTGGCTATAGTAAATAGAGCTGCAATAAACATTGTGGTACATGACTCTTTTTTTTTTTAATTAACTTATTTATTTATTTTTGGCTGTGTTGGGTCTTTGTTTCTGTGCAAGGGCTTTCTCTAGTTGCAGCAAAGCGGGGGCCACTCTTCATCGCGGTGCGTGGGCCTCTCACTATCATGGCCTCTCTTGTTGCAGAGCACAGGCTCCAGACACGCAGGCTCAGTAGTTGTGGCCCGCAGGCCCAGTTGCTCCGCACCATGTGGGATCTTCCCAGACCAGGGCTTGAACCCGTGTCCCCTTCACAGGCAGGCAGATTCTCAACCACTGCGCCACCAGGGAAGCCCCCATGACTCTTTTTGAAATATGGTTTTCTCAGGATATATGCCCAATACTGGGATAGCAGGGTCATATGGTAGCTCTATTTTTAGATTTTTTTTTTTTTTCTGTGCATGGACCTCTCACTGTTGTGGCCTCTCCCGTTGCGGAGCACAGGCTCAGGACGCGCAGGCTCAGCAGCCGTGGCTCACGGGACGTCCAGCCGCTCCGCGGCATGTGGGACCTTCCCGGACCGGGGCACGAACCCGTGTCCCCTGCATCGGCAGGCGGACTCTCAACCACTGCGCCACCAGGGAAGCCCCCGTTAGTTTCTTTTTAACGAGGTCTTGTGTAGGAAAAAATCTTTTCACAAGGATGGCTGAGGAGCTGTCCCTACTCACTCAATGGTTTCCATTAAATGTATTAAAGTTACGGCATTTCCTTCAGATATACAGTCAAATGCAACAGGTTTAGGTGGACGCTTCCTCATCCCCCATTACGTTGGCTCCTCTTCTTTCCTCTCAGTTTTACTACCTTTCTGTCAACCCCCAAAAGTAAAAACGTAACTCCTACCTTTTCCTCAATCTCCATGTTAAATCAGTAAGGAATGCTCAAATATGCATCTTCTTCTAACCTCAGCGAGTGCACGTGCGTGCACGCGCGCACACACACACACACACACACACACACTCCTCTTCTTCTCAGTGCTTGGATTCTTACAAGCTGGTCTTCATACCTCCATTCTCTTCATGTCCACCCCTCCTACAGATCCTGTGATTTGCGTGTAGGAGGGTTATCAGAAAGTGCTCACAGAAACATATGTGAGGGAATAAAGGAAGCAGGATTGGGCAGATGGAAATGTAAAATTGCAACGTAGTTGCAACAGAGGCCTTAACCAATTCCACAGGGAACTCTGAAGGGCTGGACCTTCAGAGAGATCCACAATTGAGGCAAGTGGGCTGGGTCCTTGTAATCCCACAGAGAGCTGTCATTAGAGGTGGGCTGCCTATGGAGATGTAGGCATAATCTTGGGCAAGGTAGCTCTCTTTAGCCACCATGCCCTCCTCAGGCTATGGCTGTAGCATTTGTCTATTTACCACCAAAACTGTGCATAAGAATACCAAAAATTCCCCAGTTGGTCACCTGGGGTCCTAAATAGACTGCATACTGGCCCAGAGAATGGCACTTGCAGGGTATTGTCTCTGAAAGCTCTCAGTTGGTGATACTGTTTGAGGCCTTGTGGGCAGGAAAGGCAAACCCTACCTGGAATATGTGGCACTTCTAGTCAAGGTGAATTGTTGCCCCTTCCAGTGTGGAGGGAACCCACTGTAATAAATCTGCTAAGAGGCTAATTGATCTCTTCAAGAGATAGTGCTGTAACAGGGACTCAGCATGGGTTTCTGTTTTTGGCAGGGGGGACATTTGGCAGTGGTAGTAACTGAATCAACCCTGGTGATTGGGAGCCTGTGCAATTGGGCCCATGAGTATCCTCTATGGCTTTTCTTTATATAAAACAATTGTACTAGCACTTATTTTTCCAGTGGCAAAGGTAGACTGACATCAAATGGCTAGGCCGTTCTGTCTACTTGGGGGTTAAGTGCCTCTTCTGTGTGTGTGTGCTCTCTGGTGGCGATAACATGTGACACAAAGATCTTTACCATTTGTACTCTCTCCCATTTGTCTGTCCACATGCCTCCTCCCCAAACTTGTACACAATCTCCCAATCTTTCTCCTTCATGCCCCTGCCAAGTCAATCATCACTGCCATGGGTTTATATTCTTTCCCTGGCCTACTGCTCTTTTCATACAAAGTGGATGACCAGTACACTATCCAAAGATTCCCCATCACTAGCTTGCTTACATTCTCTTCTTATTCTTATGCTCAACTCCAGATATAGCCCTTCTATCTTAAGATGGATCGATGCTGGGAAAGGCCAGTCTTGGTAGGTCTGACAGAATGATGGACTGTTCTGGCCTCATAGTCACCTGACGTTTCACAGTCAAATCTCCATCTCTACTAGGGCCCCGTATATATTGGGATACATATATTGTAGTATGTTTGTCAAATGGTGTATAATTTTGTGTTGTAGATGGCATGACCCTGGGATCTACTTGTGATTCTTCTATGGCTGCTTTCCAAAAATTCCACACAGTGTCTTTTCCCACCAGAAGTATAGTAGGGTCTGCTGGGTTGTATGAGTCATATGGCCCGAGTGGCAAGGCTATTGACACCACAGCCTGGACCTGTGCAGGGCATGTCCTTGCTCCAGGTCTCACTCAAAGCTAGCAGCATTATGGGTCACTCAGTAAATGGGCAGAGTAGTATTTCCAGTTGGGGAATATGCTGACTCCAGAATTCAATAAAGAAGTTTTGTGTTTCTTTTTTCATGGTCAGAGGGACAAGATGTAATAATTTGTACTTTACTTTGATAAGATATCTTAGGCTCCCCCACTAGCTTCCTGAACATTGCACCGATCTGGCAGGTCTTCCATCTTTAGAGTGCACATATCTTACCAAGTCCTGCAATGTACTTGCCAAGGTTCTTTCTTATTTTGTTCAATTAATGTGATCTCTTCTGCCCACTGAGATATTCTGCAGAGTGTCTAGATGGTCTAGGTTCCTTTGGATTATATTAAGACAGACAGCAGGATAGTTAACATCCCTGGGGCATGACTATAACTTTATACTGACGTTTGTCCCACATGAATGTACATTGCTTCTAGCCCTCCTTCCAGATAGGGTAAAAAAAACCCCAAAACATATTCCTCAGATTAGTAGCCTTATACCAAGTACCCAAGGCCATGGTATACAGTTTTAGCTACATCTGGCACAACAATTGGGCCTACTACTTGGTTGATTTTGCATTATCCCACTTTCATTCTGTGGGATCTATCTAATTTTTGTAGGACCCAGACTAGTGAATTAATGGAGATTCAATGTGGACACCCTTTCTGTATCCTTCAGGTTTTTTTAAGTTGGCAATCTTCTCTTCCATTCCTGGGAAGCAATTTTATATTCTCAACTGGGAAATTTCAGAGGCTTCCACTTGGCCTTCTCTAGAGTCATAGTTTGTACTTCATAGGCCAAGGAACCAATGTTGAGGAGATGACCATGGATCAAGTAGATGCACTCTGAGTCAAACCTTTTATTATCTGGACCCCATAAACCTCACTCTAAAAAACAAGTCAAGGATGGGTAATCAGGCTCTAAGCCCTGATTATCCATTCATGATTTCTTTTGATTTACAAAATTTAACAATATCTTTATTGGCTGTCCATTTATATTGCCCATAGGGGTGCCATGTTCTATTAACCTAGTGGTTCTCAAGTTGTGATTTCAAACTACCAGCATCAGTATCAAAAGAGAGCTTATTTACAATGCAGTTTATCAAGTTCCACCTCAGACCTACTGAATCAGAAATCTGGAGGGTGAGGTCCAGCAAGTTGTGTTTTAGAAACTCTCCAGATGATTTTGGTGCATGCTCAAATTTGAGAATAATTATATTAACCATTACCTTAGCTCTCTTTGAGTCAGGTCTCTCTGACATCCACTCTCAGTTGTTGTTTTTTTTTTTTAAACATCCTTATTGGAATACAATTGCTTTACAATGGTATGTTAGTTTCTGCTTTATAACAAAGTGAATCAGCTATACATATACAGATATCACCATATATCCTCCCTCTTGCATCTCCCTCCCACCCTCCCTATCCCACCCCTCTAGGTGGTCACAAAGCACCGAGCTGATCTCCCTGTGCTATACGGCTGCTTCCCACTAGCTATCTATTTTACCTTTGGTAGTGTATATATGTCCATGCCACTCTCTCACTTCATCCCAACTTACCCTTCCCACTCGCCATGTCCTCAAGTCCATTCTCTATAGCGGCATCTTTATTCCTGTCCTGCCCCTATGTTCTTCAGAACCATTTTTTTTCTTAGATCCCATATATATGTGTTAGCATACGGTATTTGTTTTTCTCTTTCTGAATTACTTCAGTCTGTATGACAGTCTCTAGGTCCATCCACCTCACTACAAATAACTCAATTTCGTTTCTTTTTATGGCTGAGTAATATTCCATTGTATATATGTGCCACATCTTCCTTATGCATTCATCTGTCAATGGACACTTAAGTTGTTCCATGTCCTGGCTATAGTAAATAGAGCTGCAATAAACATTGTGGTACATGACTCTTTTTTTTTTTTAATTAACTTATTTATTTATTTTTGGCTGTGTTGGGTCTTTGTTTCTGTGCAAGGGCTTTCTCTAGTTGCAGCAAAGCGGGGGCCACTCTTCATCGCGGTGCGTGGGCCTCTCACTATCATGGCCTCTCTTGTTGCAGAGCACAGGCTCCAGACACGCAGGCTCAGTAGTTGTGGCCCGCAGGCCCAGTTGCTCCGCACCATGTGGGATCTTCCCAGACCAGGGCTTGAACCCGTGTCCCCTTCACAGGCAGGCAGATTCTCAACCACTGCGCCACCAGGGAAGCCCCCATGACTCTTTTTGAAATATGGTTTTCTCAGGATTTATGCCCAACACTGGGATAGCAGGGTCATATGGTAGCTCTATTTTTAGATTTTTTTTTTTTTTTTCTGTGCATGGACCTCTCACTGTTGTGGCCTCTCCCGTTGCGGAGCACAGGCTCAGGACGCGCAGGCTCAGCAGCCGTGGCTCACGGGACGTCCAGCCGCTCCGCGGCATGTGGGACCTTCCCGGACCGGGGCACGAACCCGTGTCCCCTGCATCGGCAGGCGGACTCTCAACCACTGCGCCACCAGGGAAGCCCCCGTTAGTTTCTTTTTAACGAGGTCTTGTGTAGGAAAAAATCTTTTCACAAGGATGGCTGAGGAGCTGTCCCTACTCACTCAATGGTTTCCATTAAATGTATTAAAGTTACGGCATTTCCTTCAGATATACAGTCAAATGCAACAGGTTTAGGTGGACGCTTCCTCATCCCCCATTACGTTGGCTCCTCTTCTTTCCTCTCAGTTTTACTACCTTTCTGTCAACCCCCAAAAGTAAAAACGTAACTCCTACCTTTTCCTCAATCTCCATGTTAAATCAGTAAGGAATGCTCAAATATGCATCTTCTTCTAACCTCAGCGAGTGCACGTGCGTGCACGCGCGCACACACACACACACACACACACACACTCCTCTTCTTCTCAGTGCTTGGATTCTTACAAGCTGGTCTTCATACCTCCATTCTCTTCATGTCCACCCCTCCTACAGATCCTGTGATTTGCGTGTAGGAGGGTTATCAGAAAGTGCTCACAGAAACATATGTGAGGGAATAAAGGAAGCAGGATTGGGCAGATGGAAATGTAAAATTGCAACGTAGTTGCAACAGAGGCCTTAACCAATTCCACAGGGAACTCTGAAGGGCTGGACCTTCAGAGAGATCCACAATTGAGGCAAGTGGGCTGGGTCCTTGTAATCCCACAGAGAGCTGTCATTAGAGGTGGGCTGCCTATGGAGATGTAGGCATAATCTTGGGCAAGGTAGCTCTCTTTAGCCACCATGCCCTCCTCAGGCTATGGCTGTAGCATTTGTCTATTTACCACCAAAACTGTGCATAAGAATACCAAAAATTCCCCAGTTGGTCACCTGGGGTCCTAAATAGACTGCATACTGGCCCAGAGAATGGCACTTGCAGGGTATTGTCTCTGAAAGCTCTCAGTTGGTGATACTGTTTGAGGCCTTGTGGGCAGGAAAGGCAAACCCTACCTGGAATATGTGGCACTTCTAGTCAAGGTGAATTGTTGCCCCTTCCAGTGTGGAGGGAACCCACTGTAATAAATCTGCTAAGAGGCTAATTGATCTCTTCAAGAGATAGTGCTGTAACAGGGACTCAGCATGGGTTTCTGTTTTTGGCAGGGGGGACATTTGGCAGTGGTAGTAACTGAATCAACCCTGGTGATTGGGAGCCTGTGCAATTGGGCCCATGAGTATCCTCTATGGCTTTTCTTTATATAAAACAATTGTACTAGCACTTATTTTTCCAGTGGCAAAGGTAGACTGACATCAAATGGCTAGGCCGTTCTGTCTACTTGGGGGTTAAGTGCCTCTTCTGTGTGTGTGTGCTCTCTGGTGGCGATAACATGTGACACAAAGATCTTTACCATTTGTACTCTCTCCCATTTGTCTGTCCACATGCCTCCTCCCCAAACTTGTACACAATCTCCCAATCTTTCTCCTTCATGCCCCTGCCAAGTCAATCATCACTGCCATGGGTTTATATTCTTTCCCTGGCCTACTGCTCTTTTCATACAAAGTGGATGACCAGTACACTATCCAAAGATTCCCCATCACTAGCTTGCTTACATTCTCTTCTTATTCTTATGCTCAACTCCAGATATAGCCCTTCTATCTTAAGATGGATCGATGCTGGGAAAGGCCAGTCTTGGTAGGTCTGACAGAATGATGGACTGTTCTGGCCTCATAGTCACCTGACGTTTCACAGTCAAATCTCCATCTCTACTAGGGCCCCGTATATATTGGGATACATATATTGTAGTATGTTTGTCAAATGGTGTATAATTTTGTGTTGTAGATGGCATGACCCTGGGATCTACTTGTGATTCTTCTATGGCTGCTTTCCAAAAATTCCACACAGTGTCTTTTCCCACCAGAAGTATAGTAGGGTCTGCTGGGTTGTATGAGTCATATGGCCCGAGTGGCAAGGCTATTGACACCACAGCCTGGACCTGTGCAGGGCATGTCCTTGCTCCAGGTCTCACTCAAAGCTAGCAGCATTATGGGTCACTCAGTAAATGGGCAGAGTAGTATTTCCAGTTGGGGAATATGCTGACTCCAGAATTCAATAAAGAAGTTTTGTGTTTCTTTTTTCATGGTCAGAGGGACAAGATGTAATAATTTGTACTTTACTTTGATAAGATATCTTAGGCTCCCCCACTAGCTTCCTGAACATTGCACCGATCTGGCAGGTCTTCCATCTTTAGAGTGCACATATCTTACCAAGTCCTGCAATGTACTTGCCAAGGTTCTTTCTTATTTTGTTCAATTAATGTGATCTCTTCTGCCCACTGAGATATTCTGCAGAGTGTCTAGATGGTCTAGGTTCCTTTGGATTATATTAAGACAGACAGCAGGATAGTTAACATCCCTGGGGCATGACTATAACTTTATACTGACGTTTGTCCCACATGAATGTACATTGCTTCTAGCCCTCCTTCCAGATAGGGTAAAAAAAACCCCAAAACATATTCCTCAGATTAGTAGCCTTATACCAAGTACCCAAGGCCATGGTATACAGTTTTAGCTACATCTGGCACAACAATTGGGCCTACTACTTGGTTGATTTTGCATTATCCCACTTTCATTCTGTGGGATCTATCTAATTTTTGTAGGACCCAGACTAGTGAATTAATGGAGATTCAATGTGGACACCCTTTCTGTATCCTTCAGGTTTTTTTAAGTTGGCAATCTTCTCTTCCATTCCTGGGAAGCAATTTTATATTCTCAACTGGGAAATTTCAGAGGCTTCCACTTGGCCTTCTCTAGAGTCATAGTTTGTACTTCATAGGCCAAGGAACCAATGTTGAGGAGATGACCATGGATCAAGTAGATGCACTCTGAGTCAAACCTTTTATTATCTGGACCCCATAAACCTCACTCTAAAAAACAAGTCAAGGATGGGTAATCAGGCTCTAAGCCCTGATTATCCATTCATGATTTCTTTTGATTTACAAAATTTAACAATATCTTTATTGGCTGTCCATTTATATTGCCCATAGGGGTGCCATGTTCTATTAACCTAGTGGTTCTCAAGTTGTGATTTCAAACTACCAGCATCAGTATCAAAAGAGAGCTTATTTACAATGCAGTTTATCAAGTTCCACCTCAGACCTACTGAATCAGAAATCTGGAGGGTGAGGTCCAGCAAGTTGTGTTTTAGAAACTCTCCAGATGATTTTGGTGCATGCTCAAATTTGAGAATAATTATATTAACCATTACCTTAGCTCTCTTTGAGTCAGGTCTCTCTGACATCCACTCTCAGTTGTTGTTTTTTTTTTTTAAACATCCTTATTGGAATACAATTGCTTTACAATGGTATGTTAGTTTCTGCTTTATAACAAAGTGAATCAGCTATACATATACAGATATCACCATATATCCTCCCTCTTGCATCTCCCTCCCACCCTCCCTATCCCACCCCTCTAGGTGGTCACAAAGCACCGAGCTGATCTCCCTGTGCTATACGGCTGCTTCCCACTAGCTATCTATTTTACCTTTGGTAGTGTATATATGTCCATGCCACTCTCTCACTTCATCCCAACTTACCCTTCCCACTCGCCATGTCCTCAAGTCCATTCTCTATAGCGGCATCTTTATTCCTGTCCTGCCCCTATGTTCTTCAGAACCATTTTTTTTCTTAGATCCCATATATATGTGTTAGCATACGGTATTTGTTTTTCTCTTTCTGAATTACTTCAGTCTGTATGACAGTCTCTAGGTCCATCCACCTCACTACAAATAACTCAATTTCGTTTCTTTTTATGGCTGAGTAATATTCCATTGTATATATGTGCCACATCTTCCTTATGCATTCATCTGTCAATGGACACTTAAGTTGTTCCATGTCCTGGCTATAGTAAATAGAGCTGCAATAAACATTGTGGTACATGACTCTTTTTTTTTTTAATTAACTTATTTATTTATTTTTGGCTGTGTTGGGTCTTTGTTTCTGTGCAAGGGCTTTCTCTAGTTGCAGCAAAGCGGGGGCCACTCTTCATCGTGGTGCGTGGGCCTCTCACTATCATGGCCTCTCTTGTTGCAGAGCACAGGCTCCAGACACGCAGGCTCAGTAGTTGTGGCCCGCAGGCCCAGTTGCTCCGCACCATGTGGGATCTTCCCAGACCAGGGCTTGAACCCGTGTCCCCTTCACAGGCAGGCAGATTCTCAACCACTGCGCCACCAGGGAAGCCCCCATGACTCTTTTTGAAATATGGTTTTCTCAGGATTTATGCCCAACACTGGGATAGCAGGGTCATATGGTAGCTCTATTTTTAGATTTTTTTTTTTTTTTTCTGTGCATGGACCTCTCACTGTTGTGGCCTCTCCCGTTGCGGAGCACAGGCTCAGGACGCGCAGGCTCAGCAGCCGTGGCTCACGGGACGTCCAGCCGCTCCGCGGCATGTGGGACCTTCCCGGACCGGGGCACGAACCCGTGTCCCCTGCATCGGCAGGCGGACTCTCAACCACTGCGCCACCAGGGAAGCCCCCGTTAGTTTCTTTTTAACGAGGTCTTGTGTAGGAAAAAATCTTTTCACAAGGATGGCTGAGGAGCTGTCCCTACTCACTCAATGGTTTCCATTAAATGTATTAAAGTTACGGCATTTCCTTCAGATATACAGTCAAATGCAACAGGTTTAGGTGGACGCTTCCTCATCCCCCATTACGTTGGCTCCTCTTCTTTCCTCTCAGTTTTACTACCTTTCTGTCAACCCCCAAAAGTAAAAACGTAACTCCTACCTTTTCCTCAATCTCCATGTTAAATCAGTAAGGAATGCTCAAATATGCATCTTCTTCTAACCTCAGCGAGTGCACGTGCGTGCACGCGCGCACACACACACACACACACACACACACACTCCTCTTCTTCTCAGTGCTTGGATTCTTACAAGCTGGTCTTCATACCTCCATTCTCTTCATGTCCACCCCTCCTACAGATCCTGTGATTTGCGTGTAGGAGGGTTATCAGAAAGTGCTCACAGAAACATATGTGAGGGAATAAAGGAAGCAGGATTGGGCAGATGGAAATGTAAAATTGCAACGTAGTTGCAACAGAGGCCTTAACCAATTCCACAGGGAACTCTGAAGGGCTGGACCTTCAGAGAGATCCACAATTGAGGCAAGTGGGCTGGGTCCTTGTAATCCCACAGAGAGCTGTCATTAGAGGTGGGCTGCCTATGGAGATGTAGGCATAATCTTGGGCAAGGTAGCTCTCTTTAGCCACCATGCCCTCCTCAGGCTATGGCTGTAGCATTTGTCTATTTACCACCAAAACTGTGCATAAGAATACCAAAAATTCCCCAGTTGGTCGCCTGGGGTCCTAAATAGACTGCATACTGGCCCAGAGAATGGCACTTGCAGGGTATTGTCTCTGAAAGCTCTCAGTTGGTGATACTGTTTGAGGCCTTGTGGGCAGGAAAGGCAAACCCTACCTGGAATATGTGGCACTTCTAGTCAAGGTGAATTGTTGCCCCTTCCAGTGTGGAGGGAACCCACTGTAATAAATCTGCTAAGAGGCTAATTGATCTCTTCAAGAGATAGTGCTGTAACAGGGACTCAGCATGGGTTTCTGTTTTTGGCAGGGGGGACATTTGGCAGTGGTAGTAACTGAATCAACCCTGGTGATTGGGAGCCTGTGCAATTGGGCCCATGAGTATCCTCTATGGCTTTTCTTTATATAAAACAATTGTACTAGCACTTATTTTTCCAGTGGCAAAGGTAGGCTGACATCAAATGGCTAGGCCGTTCTGTCTACTTGGGGGTTAAGTGCCTCTTCTGTGTGTGTGTGCTCTCTGGTGGCGATAACATGTGACACAAAGATCTTTACCATTTGTACTCTCTCCCATTTGTCTGTCCACATGCCTCCTCCCCAAACTTGTACACAATCTCCCAATCTTTCTCCTTCATGCCCCTGCCAAGTCAATCATCACTGCCATGGGTTTATATTCCTTCCCTGGCCTACTGCTCTTTTCATACAAAGTGGATGACCAGTACACTATCCAAAGATTCCCCATCACTAGCTTGCTTACATTCTCTTCTTATTCTTATGCTCAACTCCAGATATAGCCCTTCTATCTTAAGATGGATCGATGCTGGGAAAGGCCAGTCTTGGTAGGTCTGACAGAATGATGGACTGTTCTGGCCTCATAGTCACCTGACGTTTCACAGTCAAATCTCCATCTCTACTAGGGCCCCGTATATATTGGGATACATATATTGTAGTATGTTTGTCAAATGGTGTATAATTTTGTGTTGTAGATGGCATGACCCTGGGATCTACTTGTGATTCTTCTATGGCTGCTTTCCAAAAATTCCACACAGTGTCTTTTCCCACCAGAAGTATAGTAGGGTCTGCTGGGTTGTATGAGTCATATGGCCCGAGTGGCAAGGCTATTGACACCACAGCCTGGACCTGTGCAGGGCATGTCCTTGCTCCAGGTCTCACTCAAAGCTAGCAGCATTATGGGTCACTCAGTAAATGGGCAGAGTAGTATTTCCAGTTGGGGAATATGCTGACTCCAGAATTCAATAAAGAAGTTTTGTGTTTCTTTTTTCATGGTCAGAGGGACAAGATGTAATAATTTGTACTTTACTTTGATAAGATATCTTAGGCTCCCCCACTAGCTTCCTGAACATTGCACCGATCTGGCAGGTCTTCCATCTTTAGAGTGCACATATCTTACCAAGTCCTGCAATGTACTTGCCAAGGTTCTTTCTTATTTTGTTCAATTAATGTGATCTCTTCTGCCCACTGAGATATTCTGCAGAGTGTCTAGATGGTCTAGGTTCCTTTGGATTATATTAAGACAGACAGCAGGATAGTTAACATCCCTGGGGCATGACTATAACTTTATACTGACGTTTGTCCCACATGAATGTACATTGCTTCTAGCCCTCCTTCCAGATAGGGTAAAAAAAACCCCAAAACATATTCCTCAGATTAGTAGCCTTATACCAAGTACCCAAGGCCATGGTATACAGTTTTAGCTACATCTGGCACAACAATTGGGCCTACTACTTGGTTGATTTTGCATTATCCCACTTTCATTCTGTGGGATCTATCTAATTTTTGTAGGACCCAGACTAGTGAATTAATGGAGATTCAATGTGGACACCCTTTCTGTATCCTTCAGGTTTTTTTAAGTTGGCAATCTTCTCTTCCATTCCTGGGAAGCAATTTTATATTCTCAACTGGGAAATTTCAGAGGCTTCCACTTGGCCTTCTCTAGAGTCATAGTTTGTACTTCATAGGCCAAGGAACCAATGTTGAGGAGATGACCATGGATCAAGTAGATGCACTCTGAGTCAAACCTTTTATTATCTGGACCCCATAAACCTCACTCTAAAAAACAAGTCAAGGATGGGTAATCAGGCTCTAAGCCCTGATTATCCATTCATGATTTCTTTTGATTTACAAAATTTAACAATATCTTTATTGGCTGTCCATTTATATTGCCCATAGGGGTGCCATGTTCTATTAACCTAGTGGTTCTCAAGTTGTGATTTCAAACTACCAGCATCAGTATCAAAAGAGAGCTTATTTACAATGCAGTTTATCAAGTTCCACCTCAGACCTACTGAATCAGAAATCTGGAGGGTGAGGTCCAGCAAGTTGTGTTTTAGAAACTCTCCAGATGATTTTGGTGCATGCTCAAATTTGAGAATAATTATATTAACCATTACCTTAGCTCTCTTTGAGTCAGGTCTCTCTGACATCCACTCTCAGTTGTTGTTTTTTTTTTTTAAACATCCTTATTGGAATACAATTGCTTTACAATGGTATGTTAGTTTCTGCTTTATAACAAAGTGAATCAGCTATACATATACAGATATCACCATATATCCTCCCTCTTGCATCTCCCTCCCACCCTCCCTATCCCACCCCTCTAGGTGGTCACAAAGCACCGAGCTGATCTCCCTGTGCTATACGGCTGCTTCCCACTAGCTATCTATTTTACCTTTGGTAGTGTATATATGTCCATGCCACTCTCTCACTTCATCCCAACTTACCCTTCCCACTCGCCATGTCCTCAAGTCCATTCTCTATAGCGGCATCTTTATTCCTGTCCTGCCCCTATGTTCTTCAGAACCATTTTTTTTCTTAGATCCCATATATATGTGTTAGCATACGGTATTTGTTTTTCTCTTTCTGAATTACTTCAGTCTGTATGACAGTCTCTAGGTCCATCCACCTCACTACAAATAACTCAATTTCGTTTCTTTTTATGGCTGAGTAATATTCCATTGTATATATGTGCCACATCTTCCTTATGCATTCATCTGTCAATGGACACTTAAGTTGTTCCATGTCCTGGCTATAGTAAATAGAGCTGCAATAAACATTGTGGTACATGACTCTTTTTTTTTTTAATTAACTTATTTATTTATTTTTGGCTGTGTTGGGTCTTTGTTTCTGTGCAAGGGCTTTCTCTAGTTGCAGCAAAGCGGGGGCCACTCTTCATCGCGGTGCGTGGGCCTCTCACTATCATGGCCTCTCTTGTTGCAGAGCACAGGCTCCAGACACGCAGGCTCAGTAGTTGTGGCCCGCAGGCCCAGTTGCTCCGCACCATGTGGGATCTTCCCAGACCAGGGCTTGAACCCGTGTCCCCTTCACAGGCAGGCAGATTCTCAACCACTGCGCCACCAGGGAAGCCCCCATGACTCTTTTTGAAATATGGTTTTCTCAGGATTTATGCCCAACACTGGGATAGCAGGGTCATATGGTAGCTCTATTTTTAGATTTTTTTTTTTTTTTTCTGTGCATGGACCTCTCACTGTTGTGGCCTCTCCCGTTGCGGAGCACAGGCTCAGGACGCGCAGGCTCAGCAGCCGTGGCTCACGGGACGTCCAGCCGCTCCGCGGCATGTGGGACCTTCCCGGACCGGGGCACGAACCCGTGTCCCCTGCATCGGCAGGCGGACTCTCAACCACTGCGCCACCAGGGAAGCCCCCGTTAGTTTCTTTTTAACGAGGTCTTGTGTAGGAAAAAATCTTTTCACAAGGATGGCTGAGGAGCTGTCCCTACTCACTCAATGGTTTCCATTAAATGTATTAAAGTTACGGCATTTCCTTCAGATATACAGTCAAATGCAACAGGTTTAGGTGGACGCTTCCTCATCCCCCATTACGTTGGCTCCTCTTCTTTCCTCTCAGTTTTACTACCTTTCTGTCAACCCCCAAAAGTAAAAACGTAACTCCTACCTTTTCCTCAATCTCCATGTTAAATCAGTAAGGAATGCTCAAATATGCATCTTCTTCTAACCTCAGCGAGTGCACGTGCGTGCACGCGCGCACACACACACACACACACACACACACACTCCTCTTCTTCTCAGTGCTTGGATTCTTACAAGCTGGTCTTCATACCTCCATTCTCTTCATGTCCACCCCTCCTACAGATCCTGTGATTTGCGTGTAGGAGGGTTATCAGAAAGTGCTCACAGAAACATATGTGAGGGAATAAAGGAAGCAGGATTGGGCAGATGGAAATGTAAAATTGCAACGTAGTTGCAACAGAGGCCTTAACCAATTCCACAGGGAACTCTGAAGGGCTGGACCTTCAGAGAGATCCACAATTGAGGCAAGTGGGCTGGGTCCTTGTAATCCCACAGAGAGCTGTCATTAGAGGTGGGCTGCCTATGGAGATGTAGGCATAATCTTGGGCAAGGTAGCTCTCTTTAGCCACCATGCCCTCCTCAGGCTATGGCTGTAGCATTTGTCTATTTACCACCAAAACTGTGCATAAGAATACCAAAAATTCCCCAGTTGGTCGCCTGGGGTCCTAAATAGACTGCATACTGGCCCAGAGAATGGCACTTGCAGGGTATTGTCTCTGAAAGCTCTCAGTTGGTGATACTGTTTGAGGCCTTGTGGGCAGGAAAGGCAAACCCTACCTGGAATATGTGGCACTTCTAGTCAAGGTGAATTGTTGCCCCTTCCAGTGTGGAGGGAACCCACTGTAATAAATCTGCTAAGAGGCTAATTGATCTCTTCAAGAGATAGTGCTGTAACAGGGACTCAGCATGGGTTTCTGTTTTTGGCAGGGGGGACATTTGGCAGTGGTAGTAACTGAATCAACCCTGGTGATTGGGAGCCTGTGCAATTGGGCCCATGAGTATCCTCTATGGCTTTTCTTTATATAAAACAATTGTACTAGCACTTATTTTTCCAGTGGCAAAGGTAGGCTGACATCAAATGGCTAGGCCGTTCTGTCTACTTGGGGGTTAAGTGCCTCTTCTGTGTGTGTGTGCTCTCTGGTGGCGATAACATGTGACACAAAGATCTTTACCATTTGTACTCTCTCCCATTTGTCTGTCCACATGCCTCCTCCCCAAACTTGTACACAATCTCCCAATCTTTCTCCTTCATGCCCCTGCCAAGTCAATCATCACTGCCATGGGTTTATATTCCTTCCCTGGCCTACTGCTCTTTTCATACAAAGTGGATGACCAGTACACTATCCAAAGATTCCCCATCACTAGCTTGCTTACATTCTCTTCTTATTCTTATGCTCAACTCCAGATATAGCCCTTCTATCTTAAGATGGATCGATGCTGGGAAAGGCCAGTCTTGGTAGGTCTGACAGAATGATGGACTGTTCTGGCCTCATAGTCACCTGACGTTTCACAGTCAAATCTCCATCTCTACTAGGGCCCCGTATATATTGGGATACATATATTGTAGTATGTTTGTCAAATGGTGTATAATTTTGTGTTGTAGATGGCATGACCCTGGGATCTACTTGTGATTCTTCTATGGCTGCTTTCCAAAAATTCCACACAGTGTCTTTTCCCACCAGAAGTATAGTAGGGTCTGCTGGGTTGTATGAGTCATATGGCCCGAGTGGCAAGGCTATTGACACCACAGCCTGGACCTGTGCAGGGCATGTCCTTGCTCCAGGTCTCACTCAAAGCTAGCAGCATTATGGGTCACTCAGTAAATGGGCAGAGTAGTATTTCCAGTTGGGGAATATGCTGACTCCAGAATTCAATAAAGAAGTTTTGTGTTTCTTTTTTCATGGTCAGAGGGACAAGATGTAATAATTTGTACTTTACTTTGATAAGATATCTTAGGCTCCCCCACTAGCTTCCTGAACATTGCACCGATCTGGCAGGTCTTCCATCTTTAGAGTGCACATATCTTACCAAGTCCTGCAATGTACTTGCCAAGGTTCTTTCTTATTTTGTTCAATTAATGTGATCTCTTCTGCCCACTGAGATATTCTGCAGAGTGTCTAGATGGTCTAGGTTCCTTTGGATTATATTAAGACAGACAGCAGGATAGTTAACATCCCTGGGGCATGACTATAACTTTATACTGACGTTTGTCCCACATGAATGTACATTGCTTCTAGCCCTCCTTCCAGATAGGGTAAAAAAAACCCCAAAACATATTCCTCAGATTAGTAGCCTTATACCAAGTACCCAAGGCCATGGTATACAGTTTTAGCTACATCTGGCACAACAATTGGGCCTACTACTTGGTTGATTTTGCATTATCCCACTTTCATTCTGTGGGATCTATCTAATTTTTGTAGGACCCAGACTAGTGAATTAATGGAGATTCAATGTGGACACCCTTTCTGTATCCTTCAGGTTTTTTTAAGTTGGCAATCTTCTCTTCCATTCCTGGGAAGCAATTTTATATTCTCAACTGGGAAATTTCAGAGGCTTCCACTTGGCCTTCTCTAGAGTCATAGTTTGTACTTCATAGGCCAAGGAACCAATGTTGAGGAGATGACCATGGATCAAGTAGATGCACTCTGAGTCAAACCTTTTATTATCTGGACCCCATAAACCTCACTCTAAAAAACAAGTCAAGGATGGGTAATCAGGCTCTAAGCCCTGATTATCCATTCATGATTTCTTTTGATTTACAAAATTTAACAATATCTTTATTGGCTGTCCATTTATATTGCCCATAGGGGTGCCATGTTCTATTAACCTAGTGGTTCTCAAGTTGTGATTTCAAACTACCAGCATCAGTATCAAAAGAGAGCTTATTTACAATGCAGTTTATCAAGTTCCACCTCAGACCTACTGAATCAGAAATCTGGAGGGTGAGGTCCAGCAAGTTGTGTTTTAGAAACTCTCCAGATGATTTTGGTGCATGCTCAAATTTGAGAATAATTATATTAACCATTACCTTAGCTCTCTTTGAGTCAGGTCTCTCTGACATCCACTCTCAGTTGTTGTTTTTTTTTTTTAAACATCCTTATTGGAATACAATTGCTTTACAATGGTATGTTAGTTTCTGCTTTATAACAAAGTGAATCAGCTATACATATACAGATATCACCATATATCCTCCCTCTTGCATCTCCCTCCCACCCTCCCTATCCCACCCCTCTAGGTGGTCACAAAGCACCGAGCTGATCTCCCTGTGCTATACGGCTGCTTCCCACTAGCTATCTATTTTACCTTTGGTAGTGTATATATGTCCATGCCACTCTCTCACTTCATCCCAACTTACCCTTCCCACTCGCCATGTCCTCAAGTCCATTCTCTATAGCGGCATCTTTATTCCTGTCCTGCCCCTATGTTCTTCAGAACCATTTTTTTTCTTAGATCCCATATATATGTGTTAGCATACGGTATTTGTTTTTCTCTTTCTGAATTACTTCAGTCTGTATGACAGTCTCTAGGTCCATCCACCTCACTACAAATAACTCAATTTCGTTTCTTTTTATGGCTGAGTAATATTCCATTGTATATATGTGCCACATCTTCCTTATGCATTCATCTGTCAATGGACACTTAAGTTGTTCCATGTCCTGGCTATAGTAAATAGAGCTGCAATAAACATTGTGGTACATGACTCTTTTTTTTTTTAATTAACTTATTTATTTATTTTTGGCTGTGTTGGGTCTTTGTTTCTGTGCAAGGGCTTTCTCTAGTTGCAGCAAAGCGGGGGCCACTCTTCATCGCGGTGCGTGGGCCTCTCACTATCATGGCCTCTCTTGTTGCAGAGCACAGGCTCCAGACACGCAGGCTCAGTAGTTGTGGCCCGCAGGCCCAGTTGCTCCGCACCATGTGGGATCTTCCCAGACCAGGGCTTGAACCCGTGTCCCCTTCACAGGCAGGCAGATTCTCAACCACTGCGCCACCAGGGAAGCCCCCATGACTCTTTTTGAAATATGGTTTTCTCAGGATATATGCCCAATACTGGGATAGCAGGGTCATATGGTAGCTCTATTTTTAGATTTTTTTTTTTTTTCTGTGCATGGACCTCTCACTGTTGTGGCCTCTCCCGTTGCGGAGCACAGGCTCAGGACGCGCAGGCTCAGCAGCCGTGGCTCACGGGACGTCCAGCCGCTCCGCGGCATGTGGGACCTTCCCGGACCGGGGCACGAACCCGTGTCCCCTGCATCGGCAGGCGGACTCTCAACCACTGCGCCACCAGGGAAGCCCCCGTTAGTTTCTTTTTAACGAGGTCTTGTGTAGGAAAAAATCTTTTCACAAGGATGGCTGAGGAGCTGTCCCTACTCACTCAATGGTTTCCATTAAATGTATTAAAGTTACGGCATTTCCTTCAGATATACAGTCAAATGCAACAGGTTTAGGTGGACGCTTCCTCATCCCCCATTACGTTGGCTCCTCTTCTTTCCTCTCAGTTTTACTACCTTTCTGTCAACCCCCAAAAGTAAAAACGTAACTCCTACCTTTTCCTCAATCTCCATGTTAAATCAGTAAGGAATGCTCAAATATGCATCTTCTTCTAACCTCAGCGAGTGCACGTGCGTGCACGCGCGCACACACACACACACACACACACACACACTCCTCTTCTTCTCAGTGCTTGGATTCTTACAAGCTGGTCTTCATACCTCCATTCTCTTCATGTCCACCCCTCCTACAGATCCTGTGATTTGCGTGTAGGAGGGTTATCAGAAAGTGCTCACAGAAACATATGTGAGGGAATAAAGGAAGCAGGATTGGGCAGATGGAAATGTAAAATTGCAACGTAGTTGCAACAGAGGCCTTAACCAATTCCACAGGGAACTCTGAAGGGCTGGACCTTCAGAGAGATCCACAATTGAGGCAAGTGGGCTGGGTCCTTGTAATCCCACAGAGAGCTGTCATTAGAGGTGGGCTGCCTATGGAGATGTAGGCATAATCTTGGGCAAGGTAGCTCTCTTTAGCCACCATGCCCTCCTCAGGCTATGGCTGTAGCATTTGTCTATTTACCACCAAAACTGTGCATAAGAATACCAAAAATTCCCCAGTTGGTCGCCTGGGGTCCTAAATAGACTGCATACTGGCCCAGAGAATGGCACTTGCAGGGTATTGTCTCTGAAAGCTCTCAGTTGGTGATACTGTTTGAGGCCTTGTGGGCAGGAAAGGCAAACCCTACCTGGAATATGTGGCACTTCTAGTCAAGGTGAATTGTTGCCCCTTCCAGTGTGGAGGGAACCCACTGTAATAAATCTGCTAAGAGGCTAATTGATCTCTTCAAGAGATAGTGCTGTAACAGGGACTCAGCATGGGTTTCTGTTTTTGGCAGGGGGGACATTTGGCAGTGGTAGTAACTGAATCAACCCTGGTGATTGGGAGCCTGTGCAATTGGGCCCATGAGTATCCTCTATGGCTTTTCTTTATATAAAACAATTGTACTAGCACTTATTTTTCCAGTGGCAAAGGTAGGCTGACATCAAATGGCTAGGCCGTTCTGTCTACTTGGGGGTTAAGTGCCTCTTCTGTGTGTGTGTGCTCTCTGGTGGCGATAACATGTGACACAAAGATCTTTACCATTTGTACTCTCTCCCATTTGTCTGTCCACATGCCTCCTCCCCAAACTTGTACACAATCTCCCAATCTTTCTCCTTCATGCCCCTGCCAAGTCAATCATCACTGCCATGGGTTTATATTCCTTCCCTGGCCTACTGCTCTTTTCATACAAAGTGGATGACCAGTACACTATCCAAAGATTCCCCATCACTAGCTTGCTTACATTCTCTTCTTATTCTTATGCTCAACTCCAGATATAGCCCTTCTATCTTAAGATGGATCGATGCTGGGAAAGGCCAGTCTTGGTAGGTCTGACAGAATGATGGACTGTTCTGGCCTCATAGTCACCTGACGTTTCACAGTCAAATCTCCATCTCTACTAGGGCCCCGTATATATTGGGATACATATATTGTAGTATGTTTGTCAAATGGTGTATAATTTTGTGTTGTAGATGGCATGACCCTGGGATCTACTTGTGATTCTTCTATGGCTGCTTTCCAAAAATTCCACACAGTGTCTTTTCCCACCAGAAGTATAGTAGGGTCTGCTGGGTTGTATGAGTCATATGGCCCGAGTGGCAAGGCTATTGACACCACAGCCTGGACCTGTGCAGGGCATGTCCTTGCTCCAGGTCTCACTCAAAGCTAGCAGCATTATGGGTCACTCAGTAAATGGGCAGAGTAGTATTTCCAGTTGGGGAATATGCTGACTCCAGAATTCAATAAAGAAGTTTTGTGTTTCTTTTTTCATGGTCAGAGGGACAAGATGTAATAATTTGTACTTTACTTTGATAAGATATCTTAGGCTCCCCCACTAGCTTCCTGAACATTGCACCGATCTGGCAGGTCTTCCATCTTTAGAGTGCACATATCTTACCAAGTCCTGCAATGTACTTGCCAAGGTTCTTTCTTATTTTGTTCAATTAATGTGATCTCTTCTGCCCACTGAGATATTCTGCAGAGTGTCTAGATGGTCTAGGTTCCTTTGGATTATATTAAGACAGACAGCAGGATAGTTAACATCCCTGGGGCATGACTATAACTTTATACTGACGTTTGTCCCACATGAATGTACATTGCTTCTAGCCCTCCTTCCAGATAGGGTAAAAAAAACCCCAAAACATATTCCTCAGATTAGTAGCCTTATACCAAGTACCCAAGGCCATGGTATACAGTTTTAGCTACATCTGGCACAACAATTGGGCCTACTACTTGGTTGATTTTGCATTATCCCACTTTCATTCTGTGGGATCTATCTAATTTTTGTAGGACCCAGACTAGTGAATTAATGGAGATTCAATGTGGACACCCTTTCTGTATCCTTCAGGTTTTTTTAAGTTGGCAATCTTCTCTTCCATTCCTGGGAAGCAATTTTATATTCTCAACTGGGAAATTTCAGAGGCTTCCACTTGGCCTTCTCTAGAGTCATAGTTTGTACTTCATAGGCCAAGGAACCAATGTTGAGGAGATGACCATGGATCAAGTAGATGCACTCTGAGTCAAACCTTTTATTATCTGGACCCCATAAACCTCACTCTAAAAAACAAGTCAAGGATGGGTAATCAGGCTCTAAGCCCTGATTATCCATTCATGATTTCTTTTGATTTACAAAATTTAACAATATCTTTATTGGCTGTCCATTTATATTGCCCATAGGGGTGCCATGTTCTATTAACCTAGTGGTTCTCAAGTTGTGATTTCAAACTACCAGCATCAGTATCAAAAGAGAGCTTATTTACAATGCAGTTTATCAAGTTCCACCTCAGACCTACTGAATCAGAAATCTGGAGGGTGAGGTCCAGCAAGTTGTGTTTTAGAAACTCTCCAGATGATTTTGGTGCATGCTCAAATTTGAGAATAATTATATTAACCATTACCTTAGCTCTCTTTGAGTCAGGTCTCTCTGACATCCACTCTCAGTTGTTGTTTTTTTTTTTTAAACATCCTTATTGGAATACAATTGCTTTACAATGGTATGTTAGTTTCTGCTTTATAACAAAGTGAATCAGCTATACATATACAGATATCACCATATATCCTCCCTCTTGCATCTCCCTCCCACCCTCCCTATCCCACCCCTCTAGGTGGTCACAAAGCACCGAGCTGATCTCCCTGTGCTATACGGCTGCTTCCCACTAGCTATCTATTTTACCTTTGGTAGTGTATATATGTCCATGCCACTCTCTCACTTCATCCCAACTTACCCTTCCCACTCGCCATGTCCTCAAGTCCATTCTCTATAGCGGCATCTTTATTCCTGTCCTGCCCCTATGTTCTTCAGAACCATTTTTTTTCTTAGATCCCATATATATGTGTTAGCATACGGTATTTGTTTTTCTCTTTCTGAATTACTTCAGTCTGTATGACAGTCTCTAGGTCCATCCACCTCACTACAAATAACTCAATTTCGTTTCTTTTTATGGCTGAGTAATATTCCATTGTATATATGTGCCACATCTTCCTTATGCATTCATCTGTCAATGGACACTTAAGTTGTTCCATGTCCTGGCTATAGTAAATAGAGCTGCAATAAACATTGTGGTACATGACTCTTTTTTTTTTTAATTAACTTATTTATTTATTTTTGGCTGTGTTGGGTCTTTGTTTCTGTGCAAGGGCTTTCTCTAGTTGCAGCAAAGCGGGGGCCACTCTTCATCGCGGTGCGTGGGCCTCTCACTATCATGGCCTCTCTTGTTGCAGAGCACAGGCTCCAGACACGCAGGCTCAGTAGTTGTGGCCCGCAGGCCCAGTTGCTCCGCACCATGTGGGATCTTCCCAGACCAGGGCTTGAACCCGTGTCCCCTTCACAGGCAGGCAGATTCTCAACCACTGCGCCACCAGGGAAGCCCCCATGACTCTTTTTGAAATATGGTTTTCTCAGGATATATGCCCAATACTGGGATAGCAGGGTCATATGGTAGCTCTATTTTTAGATTTTTTTTTTTTTTCTGTGCATGGACCTCTCACTGTTGTGGCCTCTCCCGTTGCGGAGCACAGGCTCAGGACGCGCAGGCTCAGCAGCCGTGGCTCACGGGACGTCCAGCCGCTCCGCGGCATGTGGGACCTTCCCGGACCGGGGCACGAACCCGTGTCCCCTGCATCGGCAGGCGGACTCTCAACCACTGCGCCACCAGGGAAGCCCCCGTTAGTTTCTTTTTAACGAGGTCTTGTGTAGGAAAAAATCTTTTCACAAGGATGGCTGAGGAGCTGTCCCTACTCACTCAATGGTTTCCATTAAATGTATTAAAGTTACGGCATTTCCTTCAGATATACAGTCAAATGCAACAGGTTTAGGTGGACGCTTCCTCATCCCCCATTACGTTGGCTCCTCTTCTTTCCTCTCAGTTTTACTACCTTTCTGTCAACCCCCAAAAGTAAAAACGTAACTCCTACCTTTTCCTCAATCTCCATGTTAAATCAGTAAGGAATGCTCAAATATGCATCTTCTTCTAACCTCAGCGAGTGCACGTGCGTGCACGCGCGCACACACACACACACACACACACACACACTCCTCTTCTTCTCAGTGCTTGGATTCTTACAAGCTGGTCTTCATACCTCCATTCTCTTCATGTCCACCCCTCCTACAGATCCTGTGATTTGCGTGTAGGAGGGTTATCAGAAAGTGCTCACAGAAACATATGTGAGGGAATAAAGGAAGCAGGATTGGGCAGATGGAAATGTAAAATTGCAACGTAGTTGCAACAGAGGCCTTAACCAATTCCACAGGGAACTCTGAAGGGCTGGACCTTCAGAGAGATCCACAATTGAGGCAAGTGGGCTGGGTCCTTGTAATCCCACAGAGAGCTGTCATTAGAGGTGGGCTGCCTATGGAGATGTAGGCATAATCTTGGGCAAGGTAGCTCTCTTTAGCCACCATGCCCTCCTCAGGCTATGGCTGTAGCATTTGTCTATTTACCACCAAAACTGTGCATAAGAATACCAAAAATTCCCCAGTTGGTCGCCTGGGGTCCTAAATAGACTGCATACTGGCCCAGAGAATGGCACTTGCAGGGTATTGTCTCTGAAAGCTCTCAGTTGGTGATACTGTTTGAGGCCTTGTGGGCAGGAAAGGCAAACCCTACCTGGAATATGTGGCACTTCTAGTCAAGGTGAATTGTTGCCCCTTCCAGTGTGGAGGGAACCCACTGTAATAAATCTGCTAAGAGGCTAATTGATCTCTTCAAGAGATAGTGCTGTAACAGGGACTCAGCATGGGTTTCTGTTTTTGGCAGGGGGGACATTTGGCAGTGGTAGTAACTGAATCAACCCTGGTGATTGGGAGCCTGTGCAATTGGGCCCATGAGTATCCTCTATGGCTTTTCTTTATATAAAACAATTGTACTAGCACTTATTTTTCCAGTGGCAAAGGTAGGCTGACATCAAATGGCTAGGCCGTTCTGTCTACTTGGGGGTTAAGTGCCTCTTCTGTGTGTGTGTGCTCTCTGGTGGCGATAACATGTGACACAAAGATCTTTACCATTTGTACTCTCTCCCATTTGTCTGTCCACATGCCTCCTCCCCAAACTTGTACACAATCTCCCAATCTTTCTCCTTCATGCCCCTGCCAAGTCAATCATCACTGCCATGGGTTTATATTCTTTCCCTGGCCTACTGCTCTTTTCATACAAAGTGGATGACCAGTACACTATCCAAAGATTCCCCATCACTAGCTTGCTTACATTCTCTTCTTATTCTTATGCTCAACTCCAGATATAGCCCTTCTATCTTAAGATGGATCGATGCTGGGAAAGGCCAGTCTTGGTAGGTCTGACAGAATGATGGACTGTTCTGGCCTCATAGTCACCTGACGTTTCACAGTCAAATCTCCATCTCTACTAGGGCCCCGTATATATTGGGATACATATATTGTAGTATGTTTGTCAAATGGTGTATAATTTTGTGTTGTAGATGGCATGACCCTGGGATCTACTTGTGATTCTTCTATGGCTGCTTTCCAAAAATTCCACACAGTGTCTTTTCCCACCAGAAGTATAGTAGGGTCTGCTGGGTTGTATGAGTCATATGGCCCGAGTGGCAAGGCTATTGACACCACAGCCTGGACCTGTGCAGGGCATGTCCTTGCTCCAGGTCTCACTCAAAGCTAGCAGCATTATGGGTCACTCAGTAAATGGGCAGAGTAGTATTTCCAGTTGGGGAATATGCTGACTCCAGAATTCAATAAAGAAGTTTTGTGTTTCTTTTTTCATGGTCAGAGGGACAAGATGTAATAATTTGTACTTTACTTTGATAAGATATCTTAGGCTCCCCCACTAGCTTCCTGAACATTGCACCGATCTGGCAGGTCTTCCATCTTTAGAGTGCACATATCTTACCAAGTCCTGCAATGTACTTGCCAAGGTTCTTTCTTATTTTGTTCAATTAATGTGATCTCTTCTGCCCACTGAGATATTCTGCAGAGTGTCTAGATGGTCTAGGTTCCTTTGGATTATATTAAGACAGACAGCAGGATAGTTAACATCCCTGGGGCATGACTATAACTTTATACTGACGTTTGTCCCACATGAATGTACATTGCTTCTAGCCCTCCTTCCAGATAGGGTAAAAAAAACCCCAAAACATATTCCTCAGATTAGTAGCCTTATACCAAGTACCCAAGGCCATGGTATACAGTTTTAGCTACATCTGGCACAACAATTGGGCCTACTACTTGGTTGATTTTGCATTATCCCACTTTCATTCTGTGGGATCTATCTAATTTTTGTAGGACCCAGACTAGTGAATTAATGGAGATTCAATGTGGACACCCTTTCTGTATCCTTCAGGTTTTTTTAAGTTGGCAATCTTCTCTTCCATTCCTGGGAAGCAATTTTATATTCTCAACTGGGAAATTTCAGAGGCTTCCACTTGGCCTTCTCTAGAGTCATAGTTTGTACTTCATAGGCCAAGGAACCAATGTTGAGGAGATGACCATGGATCAAGTAGATGCACTCTGAGTCAAACCTTTTATTATCTGGACCCCATAAACCTCACTCTAAAAAACAAGTCAAGGATGGGTAATCAGGCTCTAAGCCCTGATTATCCATTCATGATTTCTTTTGATTTACAAAATTTAACAATATCTTTATTGGCTGTCCATTTATATTGCCCATAGGGGTGCCATGTTCTATTAACCTAGTGGTTCTCAAGTTGTGATTTCAAACTACCAGCATCAGTATCAAAAGAGAGCTTATTTACAATGCAGTTTATCAAGTTCCACCTCAGACCTACTGAATCAGAAATCTGGAGGGTGAGGTCCAGCAAGTTGTGTTTTAGAAACTCTCCAGATGATTTTGGTGCATGCTCAAATTTGAGAATAATTATATTAACCATTACCTTAGCTCTCTTTGAGTCAGGTCTCTCTGACATCCACTCTCAGTTGTTGTTTTTTTTTTTTAAACATCCTTATTGGAATACAATTGCTTTACAATGGTATGTTAGTTTCTGCTTTATAACAAAGTGAATCAGCTATACATATACAGATATCACCATATATCCTCCCTCTTGCATCTCCCTCCCACCCTCCCTATCCCACCCCTCTAGGTGGTCACAAAGCACCGAGCTGATCTCCCTGTGCTATACGGCTGCTTCCCACTAGCTATCTATTTTACCTTTGGTAGTGTATATATGTCCATGCCACTCTCTCACTTCATCCCAACTTACCCTTCCCACTCGCCATGTCCTCAAGTCCATTCTCTATAGCGGCATCTTTATTCCTGTCCTGCCCCTATGTTCTTCAGAACCATTTTTTTTCTTAGATCCCATATATATGTGTTAGCATACGGTATTTGTTTTTCTCTTTCTGAATTACTTCAGTCTGTATGACAGTCTCTAGGTCCATCCACCTCACTACAAATAACTCAATTTCGTTTCTTTTTATGGCTGAGTAATATTCCATTGTATATATGTGCCACATCTTCCTTATGCATTCATCTGTCAATGGACACTTAAGTTGTTCCATGTCCTGGCTATAGTAAATAGAGCTGCAATAAACATTGTGGTACATGACTCTTTTTTTTTTTAATTAACTTATTTATTTATTTTTGGCTGTGTTGGGTCTTTGTTTCTGTGCAAGGGCTTTCTCTAGTTGCAGCAAAGCGGGGGCCACTCTTCATCGCGGTGCGTGGGCCTCTCACTATCATGGCCTCTCTTGTTGCAGAGCACAGGCTCCAGACACGCAGGCTCAGTAGTTGTGGCCCGCAGGCCCAGTTGCTCCGCACCATGTGGGATCTTCCCAGACCAGGGCTTGAACCCGTGTCCCCTTCACAGGCAGGCAGATTCTCAACCACTGCGCCACCAGGGAAGCCCCCATGACTCTTTTTGAAATATGGTTTTCTCAGGATATATGCCCAATACTGGGATAGCAGGGTCATATGGTAGCTCTATTTTTAGATTTTTTTTTTTTTTCTGTGCATGGACCTCTCACTGTTGTGGCCTCTCCCGTTGCGGAGCACAGGCTCAGGACGCGCAGGCTCAGCAGCCGTGGCTCACGGGACGTCCAGCCGCTCCGCGGCATGTGGGACCTTCCCGGACCGGGGCACGAACCCGTGTCCCCTGCATCGGCAGGCGGACTCTCAACCACTGCGCCACCAGGGAAGCCCCCGTTAGTTTCTTTTTAACGAGGTCTTGTGTAGGAAAAAATCTTTTCACAAGGATGGCTGAGGAGCTGTCCCTACTCACTCAATGGTTTCCATTAAATGTATTAAAGTTACGGCATTTCCTTCAGATATACAGTCAAATGCAACAGGTTTAGGTGGACGCTTCCTCATCCCCCATTACGTTGGCTCCTCTTCTTTCCTCTCAGTTTTACTACCTTTCTGTCAACCCCCAAAAGTAAAAACGTAACTCCTACCTTTTCCTCAATCTCCATGTTAAATCAGTAAGGAATGCTCAAATATGCATCTTCTTCTAACCTCAGCGAGTGCACGTGCGTGCACGCGCGCACACACACACACACACACACACACTCCTCTTCTTCTCAGTGCTTGGATTCTTACAAGCTGGTCTTCATACCTCCATTCTCTTCATGTCCACCCCTCCTACAGATCCTGTGATTTGCGTGTAGGAGGGTTATCAGAAAGTGCTCACAGAAACATATGTGAGGGAATAAAGGAAGCAGGATTGGGCAGATGGAAATGTAAAATTGCAACGTAGTTGCAACAGAGGCCTTAACCAATTCCACAGGGAACTCTGAAGGGCTGGACCTTCAGAGAGATCCACAATTGAGGCAAGTGGGCTGGGTCCTTGTAATCCCACAGAGAGCTGTCATTAGAGGTGGGCTGCCTATGGAGATGTAGGCATAATCTTGGGCAAGGTAGCTCTCTTTAGCCACCATGCCCTCCTCAGGCTATGGCTGTAGCATTTGTCTATTTACCACCAAAACTGTGCATAAGAATACCAAAAATTCCCCAGTTGGTCGCCTGGGGTCCTAAATAGACTGCATACTGGCCCAGAGAATGGCACTTGCAGGGTATTGTCTCTGAAAGCTCTCAGTTGGTGATACTGTTTGAGGCCTTGTGGGCAGGAAAGGCAAACCCTACCTGGAATATGTGGCACTTCTAGTCAAGGTGAATTGTTGCCCCTTCCAGTGTGGAGGGAACCCACTGTAATAAATCTGCTAAGAGGCTAATTGATCTCTTCAAGAGATAGTGCTGTAACAGGGACTCAGCATGGGTTTCTGTTTTTGGCAGGGGGGACATTTGGCAGTGGTAGTAACTGAATCAACCCTGGTGATTGGGAGCCTGTGCAATTGGGCCCATGAGTATCCTCTATGGCTTTTCTTTATATAAAACAATTGTACTAGCACTTATTTTTCCAGTGGCAAAGGTAGGCTGACATCAAATGGCTAGGCCGTTCTGTCTACTTGGGGGTTAAGTGCCTCTTCTGTGTGTGTGTGCTCTCTGGTGGCGATAACATGTGACACAAAGATCTTTACCATTTGTACTCTCTCCCATTTGTCTGTCCACATGCCTCCTCCCCAAACTTGTACACAATCTCCCAATCTTTCTCCTTCATGCCCCTGCCAAGTCAATCATCACTGCCATGGGTTTATATTCTTTCCCTGGCCTACTGCTCTTTTCATACAAAGTGGATGACCAGTACACTATCCAAAGATTCCCCATCACTAGCTTGCTTACATTCTCTTCTTATTCTTATGCTCAACTCCAGATATAGCCCTTCTATCTTAAGATGGATCGATGCTGGGAAAGGCCAGTCTTGGTAGGTCTGACAGAATGATGGACTGTTCTGGCCTCATAGTCACCTGACGTTTCACAGTCAAATCTCCATCTCTACTAGGGCCCCGTATATATTGGGATACATATATTGTAGTATGTTTGTCAAATGGTGTATAATTTTGTGTTGTAGATGGCATGACCCTGGGATCTACTTGTGATTCTTCTATGGCTGCTTTCCAAAAATTCCACACAGTGTCTTTTCCCACCAGAAGTATAGTAGGGTCTGCTGGGTTGTATGAGTCATATGGCCCGAGTGGCAAGGCTATTGACACCACAGCCTGGACCTGTGCAGGGCATGTCCTTGCTCCAGGTCTCACTCAAAGCTAGCAGCATTATGGGTCACTCAGTAAATGGGCAGAGTAGTATTTCCAGTTGGGGAATATGCTGACTCCAGAATTCAATAAAGAAGTTTTGTGTTTCTTTTTTCATGGTCAGAGGGACAAGATGTAATAATTTGTACTTTACTTTGATAAGATATCTTAGGCTCCCCCACTAGCTTCCTGAACATTGCACCGATCTGGCAGGTCTTCCATCTTTAGAGTGCACATATCTTACCAAGTCCTGCAATGTACTTGCCAAGGTTCTTTCTTATTTTGTTCAATTAATGTGATCTCTTCTGCCCACTGAGATATTCTGCAGAGTGTCTAGATGGTCTAGGTTCCTTTGGATTATATTAAGACAGACAGCAGGATAGTTAACATCCCTGGGGCATGACTATAACTTTATACTGACGTTTGTCCCACATGAATGTACATTGCTTCTAGCCCTCCTTCCAGATAGGGTAAAAAAAACCCCAAAACATATTCCTCAGATTAGTAGCCTTATACCAAGTACCCAAGGCCATGGTATACAGTTTTAGCTACATCTGGCACAACAATTGGGCCTACTACTTGGTTGATTTTGCATTATCCCACTTTCATTCTGTGGGATCTATCTAATTTTTGTAGGACCCAGACTAGTGAATTAATGGAGATTCAATGTGGACACCCTTTCTGTATCCTTCAGGTTTTTTTAAGTTGGCAATCTTCTCTTCCATTCCTGGGAAGCAATTTTATATTCTCAACTGGGAAATTTCAGAGGCTTCCACTTGGCCTTCTCTAGAGTCATAGTTTGTACTTCATAGGCCAAGGAACCAATGTTGAGGAGATGACCATGGATCAAGTAGATGCACTCTGAGTCAAACCTTTTATTATCTGGACCCCATAAACCTCACTCTAAAAAACAAGTCAAGGATGGGTAATCAGGCTCTAAGCCCTGATTATCCATTCATGATTTCTTTTGATTTACAAAATTTAACAATATCTTTATTGGCTGTCCATTTATATTGCCCATAGGGGTGCCATGTTCTATTAACCTAGTGGTTCTCAAGTTGTGATTTCAAACTACCAGCATCAGTATCAAAAGAGAGCTTATTTACAATGCAGTTTATCAAGTTCCACCTCAGACCTACTGAATCAGAAATCTGGAGGGTGAGGTCCAGCAAGTTGTGTTTTAGAAACTCTCCAGATGATTTTGGTGCATGCTCAAATTTGAGAATAATTATATTAACCATTACCTTAGCTCTCTTTGAGTCAGGTCTCTCTGACATCCACTCTCAGTTGTTGTTTTTTTTTTTTAAACATCCTTATTGGAATACAATTGCTTTACAATGGTATGTTAGTTTCTGCTTTATAACAAAGTGAATCAGCTATACATATACAGATATCACCATATATCCTCCCTCTTGCATCTCCCTCCCACCCTCCCTATCCCACCCCTCTAGGTGGTCACAAAGCACCGAGCTGATCTCCCTGTGCTATACGGCTGCTTCCCACTAGCTATCTATTTTACCTTTGGTAGTGTATATATGTCCATGCCACTCTCTCACTTCATCCCAACTTACCCTTCCCACTCGCCATGTCCTCAAGTCCATTCTCTATAGCGGCATCTTTATTCCTGTCCTGCCCCTATGTTCTTCAGAACCATTTTTTTTCTTAGATCCCATATATATGTGTTAGCATACGGTATTTGTTTTTCTCTTTCTGAATTACTTCAGTCTGTATGACAGTCTCTAGGTCCATCCACCTCACTACAAATAACTCAATTTCGTTTCTTTTTATGGCTGAGTAATATTCCATTGTATATATGTGCCACATCTTCCTTATGCATTCATCTGTCAATGGACACTTAAGTTGTTCCATGTCCTGGCTATAGTAAATAGAGCTGCAATAAACATTGTGGTACATGACTCTTTTTTTTTTTTAATTAACTTATTTATTTATTTTTGGCTGTGTTGGGTCTTTGTTTCTGTGCAAGGGCTTTCTCTAGTTGCAGCAAAGCGGGGGCCACTCTTCATCGCGGTGCGTGGGCCTCTCACTATCATGGCCTCTCTTGTTGCAGAGCACAGGCTCCAGACACGCAGGCTCAGTAGTTGTGGCCCGCAGGCCCAGTTGCTCCGCACCATGTGGGATCTTCCCAGACCAGGGCTTGAACCCGTGTCCCCTTCACAGGCAGGCAGATTCTCAACCACTGCGCCACCAGGGAAGCCCCCATGACTCTTTTTGAAATATGGTTTTCTCAGGATTTATGCCCAACACTGGGATAGCAGGGTCATATGGTAGCTCTATTTTTAGATTTTTTTTTTTTTTTTCTGTGCATGGACCTCTCACTGTTGTGGCCTCTCCCGTTGCGGAGCACAGGCTCAGGACGCGCAGGCTCAGCAGCCGTGGCTCACGGGACGTCCAGCCGCTCCGCGGCATGTGGGACCTTCCCGGACCGGGGCACGAACCCGTGTCCCCTGCATCGGCAGGCGGACTCTCAACCACTGCGCCACCAGGGAAGCCCCCGTTAGTTTCTTTTTAACGAGGTCTTGTGTAGGAAAAAATCTTTTCACAAGGATGGCTGAGGAGCTGTCCCTACTCACTCAATGGTTTCCATTAAATGTATTAAAGTTACGGCATTTCCTTCAGATATACAGTCAAATGCAACAGGTTTAGGTGGACGCTTCCTCATCCCCCATTACGTTGGCTCCTCTTCTTTCCTCTCAGTTTTACTACCTTTCTGTCAACCCCCAAAAGTAAAAACGTAACTCCTACCTTTTCCTCAATCTCCATGTTAAATCAGTAAGGAATGCTCAAATATGCATCTTCTTCTAACCTCAGCGAGTGCACGTGCGTGCACGCGCGCACACACACACACACACACACACACACTCCTCTTCTTCTCAGTGCTTGGATTCTTACAAGCTGGTCTTCATACCTCCATTCTCTTCATGTCCACCCCTCCTACAGATCCTGTGATTTGCGTGTAGGAGGGTTATCAGAAAGTGCTCACAGAAACATATGTGAGGGAATAAAGGAAGCAGGATTGGGCAGATGGAAATGTAAAATTGCAACGTAGTTGCAACAGAGGCCTTAACCAATTCCACAGGGAACTCTGAAGGGCTGGACCTTCAGAGAGATCCACAATTGAGGCAAGTGGGCTGGGTCCTTGTAATCCCACAGAGAGCTGTCATTAGAGGTGGGCTGCCTATGGAGATGTAGGCATAATCTTGGGCAAGGTAGCTCTCTTTAGCCACCATGCCCTCCTCAGGCTATGGCTGTAGCATTTGTCTATTTACCACCAAAACTGTGCATAAGAATACCAAAAATTCCCCAGTTGGTCGCCTGGGGTCCTAAATAGACTGCATACTGGCCCAGAGAATGGCACTTGCAGGGTATTGTCTCTGAAAGCTCTCAGTTGGTGATACTGTTTGAGGCCTTGTGGGCAGGAAAGGCAAACCCTACCTGGAATATGTGGCACTTCTAGTCAAGGTGAATTGTTGCCCCTTCCAGTGTGGAGGGAACCCACTGTAATAAATCTGCTAAGAGGCTAATTGATCTCTTCAAGAGATAGTGCTGTAACAGGGACTCAGCATGGGTTTCTGTTTTTGGCAGGGGGGACATTTGGCAGTGGTAGTAACTGAATCAACCCTGGTGATTGGGAGCCTGTGCAATTGGGCCCATGAGTATCCTCTATGGCTTTTCTTTATATAAAACAATTGTACTAGCACTTATTTTTCCAGTGGCAAAGGTAGGCTGACATCAAATGGCTAGGCCGTTCTGTCTACTTGGGGGTTAAGTGCCTCTTCTGTGTGTGTGTGCTCTCTGGTGGCGATAACATGTGACACAAAGATCTTTACCATTTGTACTCTCTCCCATTTGTCTGTCCACATGCCTCCTCCCCAAACTTGTACACAATCTCCCAATCTTTCTCCTTCATGCCCCTGCCAAGTCAATCATCACTGCCATGGGTTTATATTCTTTCCCTGGCCTACTGCTCTTTTCATACAAAGTGGATGACCAGTACACTATCCAAAGATTCCCCATCACTAGCTTGCTTACATTCTCTTCTTATTCTTATGCTCAACTCCAGATATAGCCCTTCTATCTTAAGATGGATCGATGCTGGGAAAGGCCAGTCTTGGTAGGTCTGACAGAATGATGGACTGTTCTGGCCTCATAGTCACCTGACGTTTCACAGTCAAATCTCCATCTCTACTAGGGCCCCGTATATATTGGGATACATATATTGTAGTATGTTTGTCAAATGGTGTATAATTTTGTGTTGTAGATGGCATGACCCTGGGATCTACTTGTGATTCTTCTATGGCTGCTTTCCAAAAATTCCACACAGTGTCTTTTCCCACCAGAAGTATAGTAGGGTCTGCTGGGTTGTATGAGTCATATGGCCCGAGTGGCAAGGCTATTGACACCACAGCCTGGACCTGTGCAGGGCATGTCCTTGCTCCAGGTCTCACTCAAAGCTAGCAGCATTATGGGTCACTCAGTAAATGGGCAGAGTAGTATTTCCAGTTGGGGAATATGCTGACTCCAGAATTCAATAAAGAAGTTTTGTGTTTCTTTTTTCATGGTCAGAGGGACAAGATGTAATAATTTGTACTTTACTTTGATAAGATATCTTAGGCTCCCCCACTAGCTTCCTGAACATTGCACCGATCTGGCAGGTCTTCCATCTTTAGAGTGCACATATCTTACCAAGTCCTGCAATGTACTTGCCAAGGTTCTTTCTTATTTTGTTCAATTAATGTGATCTCTTCTGCCCACTGAGATATTCTGCAGAGTGTCTAGATGGTCTAGGTTCCTTTGGATTATATTAAGACAGACAGCAGGATAGTTAACATCCCTGGGGCATGACTATAACTTTATACTGACGTTTGTCCCACATGAATGTACATTGCTTCTAGCCCTCCTTCCAGATAGGGTAAAAAAAACCCCAAAACATATTCCTCAGATTAGTAGCCTTATACCAAGTACCCAAGGCCATGGTATACAGTTTTAGCTACATCTGGCACAACAATTGGGCCTACTACTTGGTTGATTTTGCATTATCCCACTTTCATTCTGTGGGATCTATCTAATTTTTGTAGGACCCAGACTAGTGAATTAATGGAGATTCAATGTGGACACCCTTTCTGTATCCTTCAGGTTTTTTTAAGTTGGCAATCTTCTCTTCCATTCCTGGGAAGCAATTTTATATTCTCAACTGGGAAATTTCAGAGGCTTCCACTTGGCCTTCTCTAGAGTCATAGTTTGTACTTCATAGGCCAAGGAACCAATGTTGAGGAGATGACCATGGATCAAGTAGATGCACTCTGAGTCAAACCTTTTATTATCTGGACCCCATAAACCTCACTCTAAAAAACAAGTCAAGGATGGGTAATCAGGCTCTAAGCCCTGATTATCCATTCATGATTTCTTTTGATTTACAAAATTTAACAATATCTTTATTGGCTGTCCATTTATATTGCCCATAGGGGTGCCATGTTCTATTAACCTAGTGGTTCTCAAGTTGTGATTTCAAACTACCAGCATCAGTATCAAAAGAGAGCTTATTTACAATGCAGTTTATCAAGTTCCACCTCAGACCTACTGAATCAGAAATCTGGAGGGTGAGGTCCAGCAAGTTGTGTTTTAGAAACTCTCCAGATGATTTTGGTGCATGCTCAAATTTGAGAATAATTATATTAACCATTACCTTAGCTCTCTTTGAGTCAGGTCTCTCTGACATCCACTCTCAGTTGTTGTTTTTTTTTTTTAAACATCCTTATTGGAATACAATTGCTTTACAATGGTATGTTAGTTTCTGCTTTATAACAAAGTGAATCAGCTATACATATACAGATATCACCATATATCCTCCCTCTTGCATCTCCCTCCCACCCTCCCTATCCCACCCCTCTAGGTGGTCACAAAGCACCGAGCTGATCTCCCTGTGCTATACGGCTGCTTCCCACTAGCTATCTATTTTACCTTTGGTAGTGTATATATGTCCATGCCACTCTCTCACTTCATCCCAACTTACCCTTCCCACTCGCCATGTCCTCAAGTCCATTCTCTATAGCGGCATCTTTATTCCTGTCCTGCCCCTATGTTCTTCAGAACCATTTTTTTTCTTAGATCCCATATATATGTGTTAGCATACGGTATTTGTTTTTCTCTTTCTGAATTACTTCAGTCTGTATGACAGTCTCTAGGTCCATCCACCTCACTACAAATAACTCAATTTCGTTTCTTTTTATGGCTGAGTAATATTCCATTGTATATATGTGCCACATCTTCCTTATGCATTCATCTGTCAATGGACACTTAAGTTGTTCCATGTCCTGGCTATAGTAAATAGAGCTGCAATAAACATTGTGGTACATGACTCTTTTTTTTTTTTAATTAACTTATTTATTTATTTTTGGCTGTGTTGGGTCTTTGTTTCTGTGCAAGGGCTTTCTCTAGTTGCAGCAAAGCGGGGGCCACTCTTCATCGCGGTGCGTGGGCCTCTCACTATCATGGCCTCTCTTGTTGCAGAGCACAGGCTCCAGACACGCAGGCTCAGTAGTTGTGGCCCGCAGGCCCAGTTGCTCCGCACCATGTGGGATCTTCCCAGACCAGGGCTTGAACCCGTGTCCCCTTCACAGGCAGGCAGATTCTCAACCACTGCGCCACCAGGGAAGCCCCCATGACTCTTTTTGAAATATGGTTTTCTCAGGATATATGCCCAATACTGGGATAGCAGGGTCATATGGTAGCTCTATTTTTAGATTTTTTTTTTTTTTTCTGTGCATGGACCTCTCACTGTTGTGGCCTCTCCCGTTGCGGAGCACAGGCTCAGGACGCGCAGGCTCAGCAGCCGTGGCTCACGGGACGTCCAGCCGCTCCGCGGCATGTGGGACCTTCCCGGACCGGGGCACGAACCCGTGTCCCCTGCATCGGCAGGCGGACTCTCAACCACTGCGCCACCAGGGAAGCCCCCGTTAGTTTCTTTTTAACGAGGTCTTGTGTAGGAAAAAATCTTTTCACAAGGATGGCTGAGGAGCTGTCCCTACTCACTCAATGGTTTCCATTAAATGTATTAAAGTTACGGCATTTCCTTCAGATATACAGTCAAATGCAACAGGTTTAGGTGGACGCTTCCTCATCCCCCATTACGTTGGCTCCTCTTCTTTCCTCTCAGTTTTACTACCTTTCTGTCAACCCCCAAAAGTAAAAACGTAACTCCTACCTTTTCCTCAATCTCCATGTTAAATCAGTAAGGAATGCTCAAATATGCATCTTCTTCTAACCTCAGCGAGTGCACGTGCGTGCACGCGCGCACACACACACACACACACACACACACACTCCTCTTCTTCTCAGTGCTTGGATTCTTACAAGCTGGTCTTCATACCTCCATTCTCTTCATGTCCACCCCTCCTACAGATCCTGTGATTTGCGTGTAGGAGGGTTATCAGAAAGTGCTCACAGAAACATATGTGAGGGAATAAAGGAAGCAGGATTGGGCAGATGGAAATGTAAAATTGCAACGTAGTTGCAACAGAGGCCTTAACCAATTCCACAGGGAACTCTGAAGGGCTGGACCTTCAGAGAGATCCACAATTGAGGCAAGTGGGCTGGGTCCTTGTAATCCCACAGAGAGCTGTCATTAGAGGTGGGCTGCCTATGGAGATGTAGGCATAATCTTGGGCAAGGTAGCTCTCTTTAGCCACCATGCCCTCCTCAGGCTATGGCTGTAGCATTTGTCTATTTACCACCAAAACTGTGCATAAGAATACCAAAAATTCCCCAGTTGGTCGCCTGGGGTCCTAAATAGACTGCATACTGGCCCAGAGAATGGCACTTGCAGGGTATTGTCTCTGAAAGCTCTCAGTTGGTGATACTGTTTGAGGCCTTGTGGGCAGGAAAGGCAAACCCTACCTGGAATATGTGGCACTTCTAGTCAAGGTGAATTGTTGCCCCTTCCAGTGTGGAGGGAACCCACTGTAATAAATCTGCTAAGAGGCTAATTGATCTCTTCAAGAGATAGTGCTGTAACAGGGACTCAGCATGGGTTTCTGTTTTTGGCAGGGGGGACATTTGGCAGTGGTAGTAACTGAATCAACCCTGGTGATTGGGAGCCTGTGCAATTGGGCCCATGAGTATCCTCTATGGCTTTTCTTTATATAAAACAATTGTACTAGCACTTATTTTTCCAGTGGCAAAGGTAGGCTGACATCAAATGGCTAGGCCGTTCTGTCTACTTGGGGGTTAAGTGCCTCTTCTGTGTGTGTGTGCTCTCTGGTGGCGATAACATGTGACACAAAGATCTTTACCATTTGTACTCTCTCCCATTTGTCTGTCCACATGCCTCCTCCCCAAACTTGTACACAATCTCCCAATCTTTCTCCTTCATGCCCCTGCCAAGTCAATCATCACTGCCATGGGTTTATATTCTTTCCCTGGCCTACTGCTCTTTTCATACAAAGTGGATGACCAGTACACTATCCAAAGATTCCCCATCACTAGCTTGCTTACATTCTCTTCTTATTCTTATGCTCAACTCCAGATATAGCCCTTCTATCTTAAGATGGATCGATGCTGGGAAAGGCCAGTCTTGGTAGGTCTGACAGAATGATGGACTGTTCTGGCCTCATAGTCACCTGACGTTTCACAGTCAAATCTCCATCTCTACTAGGGCCCCGTATATATTGGGATACATATATTGTAGTATGTTTGTCAAATGGTGTATAATTTTGTGTTGTAGATGGCATGACCCTGGGATCTACTTGTGATTCTTCTATGGCTGCTTTCCAAAAATTCCACACAGTGTCTTTTCCCACCAGAAGTATAGTAGGGTCTGCTGGGTTGTATGAGTCATATGGCCCGAGTGGCAAGGCTATTGACACCACAGCCTGGACCTGTGCAGGGCATGTCCTTGCTCCAGGTCTCACTCAAAGCTAGCAGCATTATGGGTCACTCAGTAAATGGGCAGAGTAGTATTTCCAGTTGGGGAATATGCTGACTCCAGAATTCAATAAAGAAGTTTTGTGTTTCTTTTTTCATGGTCAGAGGGACAAGATGTAATAATTTGTACTTTACTTTGATAAGATATCTTAGGCTCCCCCACTAGCTTCCTGAACATTGCACCGATCTGGCAGGTCTTCCATCTTTAGAGTGCACATATCTTACCAAGTCCTGCAATGTACTTGCCAAGGTTCTTTCTTATTTTGTTCAATTAATGTGATCTCTTCTGCCCACTGAGATATTCTGCAGAGTGTCTAGATGGTCTAGGTTCCTTTGGATTATATTAAGACAGACAGCAGGATAGTTAACATCCCTGGGGCATGACTATAACTTTATACTGACGTTTGTCCCACATGAATGTACATTGCTTCTAGCCCTCCTTCCAGATAGGGTAAAAAAAACCCCAAAACATATTCCTCAGATTAGTAGCCTTATACCAAGTACCCAAGGCCATGGTATACAGTTTTAGCTACATCTGGCACAACAATTGGGCCTACTACTTGGTTGATTTTGCATTATCCCACTTTCATTCTGTGGGATCTATCTAATTTTTGTAGGACCCAGACTAGTGAATTAATGGAGACTCAATGTGGACACCCTTTCTGTATCCTTCAGGTTTTTTTAAGTTGGCAATCTTCTCTTCCATTCCTGGGAAGCAATTTTATATTCTCAACTGGGAAATTTCAGAGGCTTCCACTTGGCCTTCTCTAGAGTCATAGTTTGTACTTCATAGGCCAAGGAACCAATGTTGAGGAGATGACCATGGATCAAGTAGATGCACTCTGAGTCAAACCTTTTATTATCTGGACCCCATAAACCTCACTCTAAAAAACAAGTCAAGGATGGGTAATCAGGCTCTAAGCCCTGATTATCCATTCATGATTTCTTTTGATTTACAAAATTTAACAATATCTTTATTGGCTGTCCATTTATATTGCCCATAGGGGTGCCATGTTCTATTAACCTAGTGGTTCTCAAGTTGTGATTTCAAACTACCAGCATCAGTATCAAAAGAGAGCTTATTTACAATGCAGTTTATCAAGTTCCACCTCAGACCTACTGAATCAGAAATCTGGAGGGTGAGGTCCAGCAAGTTGTGTTTTAGAAACTCTCCAGATGATTTTGGTGCATGCTCAAATTTGAGAATAATTATATTAACCATTACCTTAGCTCTCTTTGAGTCAGGTCTCTCTGACATCCACTCTCAGTTGTTCTTTTTTTTTTTTAAACATCCTTATTGGAATACAATTGCTTTACAATGGTATGTTAGTTTCTGCTTTATAACAAAGTGAATCAGCTATACATATACAGATATCACCATATATCCTCCCTCTTGCATCTCCCTCCCACCCTCCCTATCCCACCCCTCTAGGTGGTCACAAAGCACCGAGCTGATCTCCCTGTGCTATACGGCTGCTTCCCACTAGCTATCTATTTTACCTTTGGTAGTGTATATATGTCCATGCCACTCTCTCACTTCATCCCAACTTACCCTTCCCACTCGCCATGCCCTCAAGTCCATTCTCTATAGCGGCATCTTTATTCCTGTCCTGCCCCTATGTTCTTCAGAACCATTTTTTTTCTTAGATCCCATATATATGTGTTAGCATACGGTATTTGTTTTTCTCTTTCTGAATTACTTCAGTCTGTATGACAGTCTCTAGGTCCATCCACCTCACTACAAATAACTCAATTTCGTTTCTTTTTATGGCTGAGTAATATTCCATTGTATATATGTGCCACATCTTCCTTATGCATTCATCTGTCAATGGACACTTAAGTTGTTCCATGTCCTGGCTATAGTAAATAGAGCTGCAATAAACATTGTGGTACATGACTCTTTTTTTTTTTTTAATTAACTTATTTATTTATTTTTGGCTGTGTTGGGTCTTTGTTTCTGTGCAAGGGCTTTCTCTAGTTGCAGCAAAGCGGGGGCCACTCTTCATCGCGGTGCGTGGGCCTCTCACTATCATGGCCTCTCTTGTTGCAGAGCACAGGCTCCAGACACGCAGGCTCAGTAGTTGTGGCCCGCAGGCCCAGTTGCTCCGCACCATGTGGGATCTTCCCAGACCAGGGCTTGAACCCGTGTCCCCTTCACAGGCAGGCAGATTCTCAACCACTGCGCCACCAGGGAAGCCCCCATGACTCTTTTTGAAATATGGTTTTCTCAGGATATATGCCCAATACTGGGATAGCAGGGTCATATGGTAGCTCTATTTTTAGATTTTTTTTTTTTTTTCTGTGCATGGACCTCTCACTGTTGTGGCCTCTCCCGTTGCGGAGCACAGGCTCAGGACGCGCAGGCTCAGCAGCCGTGGCTCACGGGACGTCCAGCCGCTCCGCGGCATGTGGGACCTTCCCGGACCGGGGCACGAACCCGTGTCCCCTGCATCGGCAGGCGGACTCTCAACCACTGCGCCACCAGGGAAGCCCCCGTTAGTTTCTTTTTAACGAGGTCTTGTGTAGGAAAAAATCTTTTCACAAGGATGGCTGAGGAGCTGTCCCTACTCACTCAATGGTTTCCATTAAATGTATTAAAGTTACGGCATTTCCTTCAGATATACAGTCAAATGCAACAGGTTTAGGTGGACGCTTCCTCATCCCCCATTACGTTGGCTCCTCTTCTTTCCTCTCAGTTTTACTACCTTTCTGTCAACCCCCAAAAGTAAAAACGTAACTCCTACCTTTTCCTCAATCTCCATGTTAAATCAGTAAGGAATGCTCAAATATGCATCTTCTTCTAACCTCAGCGAGTGCACGTGCGTGCACGCGCGCACACACACACACACACACACACACACACTCCTCTTCTTCTCAGTGCTTGGATTCTTACAAGCTGGTCTTCATACCTCCATTCTCTTCATGTCCACCCCTCCTACAGATCCTGTGATTTGCGTGTAGGAGGGTTATCAGAAAGTGCTCACAGAAACATATGTGAGGGAATAAAGGAAGCAGGATTGGGCAGATGGAAATGTAAAATTGCAACGTAGTTGCAACAGAGGCCTTAACCAATTCCACAGGGAACTCTGAAGGGCTGGACCTTCAGAGAGATCCACAATTGAGGCAAGTGGGCTGGGTCCTTGTAATCCCACAGAGAGCTGTCATTAGAGGTGGGCTGCCTATGGAGATGTAGGCATAATCTTGGGCAAGGTAGCTCTCTTTAGCCACCATGCCCTCCTCAGGCTATGGCTGTAGCATTTGTCTATTTACCACCAAAACTGTGCATAAGAATACCAAAAATTCCCCAGTTGGTCGCCTGGGGTCCTAAATAGACTGCATACTGGCCCAGAGAATGGCACTTGCAGGGTATTGTCTCTGAAAGCTCTCAGTTGGTGATACTGTTTGAGGCCTTGTGGGCAGGAAAGGCAAACCCTACCTGGAATATGTGGCACTTCTAGTCAAGGTGAATTGTTGCCCCTTCCAGTGTGGAGGGAACCCACTGTAATAAATCTGCTAAGAGGCTAATTGATCTCTTCAAGAGATAGTGCTGTAACAGGGACTCAGCATGGGTTTCTGTTTTTGGCAGGGGGGACATTTGGCAGTGGTAGTAACTGAATCAACCCTGGTGATTGGGAGCCTGTGCAATTGGGCCCATGAGTATCCTCTATGGCTTTTCTTTATATAAAACAATTGTACTAGCACTTATTTTTCCAGTGGCAAAGGTAGGCTGACATCAAATGGCTAGGCCGTTCTGTCTACTTGGGGGTTAAGTGCCTCTTCTGTGTGTGTGTGCTCTCTGGTGGCGATAACATGTGACACAAAGATCTTTACCATTTGTACTCTCTCCCATTTGTCTGTCCACATGCCTCCTCCCCAAACTTGTACACAATCTCCCAATCTTTCTCCTTCATGCCCCTGCCAAGTCAATCATCACTGCCATGGGTTTATATTCTTTCCCTGGCCTACTGCTCTTTTCATACAAAGTGGATGACCAGTACACTATCCAAAGATTCCCCATCACTAGCTTGCTTACATTCTCTTCTTATTCTTATGCTCAACTCCAGATATAGCCCTTCTATCTTAAGATGGATCGATGCTGGGAAAGGCCAGTCTTGGTAGGTCTGACAGAATGATGGACTGTTCTGGCCTCATAGTCACCTGACGTTTCACAGTCAAATCTCCATCTCTACTAGGGCCCCGTATATATTGGGATACATATATTGTAGTATGTTTGTCAAATGGTGTATAATTTTGTGTTGTAGATGGCATGACCCTGGGATCTACTTGTGATTCTTCTATGGCTGCTTTCCAAAAATTCCACACAGTGTCTTTTCCCACCAGAAGTATAGTAGGGTCTGCTGGGTTGTATGAGTCATATGGCCCGAGTGGCAAGGCTATTGACACCACAGCCTGGACCTGTGCAGGGCATGTCCTTGCTCCAGGTCTCACTCAAAGCTAGCAGCATTATGGGTCACTCAGTAAATGGGCAGAGTAGTATTTCCAGTTGGGGAATATGCTGACTCCAGAATTCAATAAAGAAGTTTTGTGTTTCTTTTTTCATGGTCAGAGGGACAAGATGTAATAATTTGTACTTTACTTTGATAAGATATCTTAGGCTCCCCCACTAGCTTCCTGAACATTGCACCGATCTGGCAGGTCTTCCATCTTTAGAGTGCACATATCTTACCAAGTCCTGCAATGTACTTGCCAAGGTTCTTTCTTATTTTGTTCAATTAATGTGATCTCTTCTGCCCACTGAGATATTCTGCAGAGTGTCTAGATGGTCTAGGTTCCTTTGGATTATATTAAGACAGACAGCAGGATAGTTAACATCCCTGGGGCATGACTATAACTTTATACTGACGTTTGTCCCACATGAATGTACATTGCTTCTAGCCCTCCTTCCAGATAGGGTAAAAAAAACCCCAAAACATATTCCTCAGATTAGTAGCCTTATACCAAGTACCCAAGGCCATGGTATACAGTTTTAGCTACATCTGGCACAACAATTGGGCCTACTACTTGGTTGATTTTGCATTATCCCACTTTCATTCTGTGGGATCTATCTAATTTTTGTAGGACCCAGACTAGTGAATTAATGGAGACTCAATGTGGACACCCTTTCTGTATCCTTCAGGTTTTTTTAAGTTGGCAATCTTCTCTTCCATTCCTGGGAAGCAATTTTATATTCTCAACTGGGAAATTTCAGAGGCTTCCACTTGGCCTTCTCTAGAGTCATAGTTTGTACTTCATAGGCCAAGGAACCAATGTTGAGGAGATGACCATGGATCAAGTAGATGCACTCTGAGTCAAACCTTTTATTATCTGGACCCCATAAACCTCACTCTAAAAAACAAGTCAAGGATGGGTAATCAGGCTCTAAGCCCTGATTATCCATTCATGATTTCTTTTGATTTACAAAATTTAACAATATCTTTATTGGCTGTCCATTTATATTGCCCATAGGGGTGCCATGTTCTATTAACCTAGTGGTTCTCAAGTTGTGATTTCAAACTACCAGCATCAGTATCAAAAGAGAGCTTATTTACAATGCAGTTTATCAAGTTCCACCTCAGACCTACTGAATCAGAAATCTGGAGGGTGAGGTCCAGCAAGTTGTGTTTTAGAAACTCTCCAGATGATTTTGGTGCATGCTCAAATTTGAGAATAATTATATTAACCATTACCTTAGCTCTCTTTGAGTCAGGTCTCTCTGACATCCACTCTCAGTTGTTGTTTTTTTTTTTTAAACATCCTTATTGGAATACAATTGCTTTACAATGGTATGTTAGTTTCTGCTTTATAACAAAGTGAATCAGCTATACATATACAGATATCACCATATATCCTCCCTCTTGCATCTCCCTCCCACCCTCCCTATCCCACCCCTCTAGGTGGTCACAAAGCACCGAGCTGATCTCCCTGTGCTATACGGCTGCTTCCCACTAGCTATCTATTTTACCTTTGGTAGTGTATATATGTCCATGCCACTCTCTCACTTCATCCCAACTTACCCTTCCCACTCGCCATGTCCTCAAGTCCATTCTCTATAGCGGCATCTTTATTCCTGTCCTGCCCCTATGTTCTTCAGAACCATTTTTTTTCTTAGATCCCATATATATGTGTTAGCATACGGTATTTGTTTTTCTCTTTCTGAATTACTTCAGTCTGTATGACAGTCTCTAGGTCCATCCACCTCACTACAAATAACTCAATTTCGTTTCTTTTTATGGCTGAGTAATATTCCATTGTATATATGTGCCACATCTTCCTTATGCATTCATCTGTCAATGGACACTTAAGTTGTTCCATGTCCTGGCTATAGTAAATAGAGCTGCAATAAACATTGTGGTACATGACTCTTTTTTTTTTTTAATTAACTTATTTATTTATTTTTGGCTGTGTTGGGTCTTTGTTTCTGTGCAAGGGCTTTCTCTAGTTGCAGCAAAGCGGGGGCCACTCTTCATCGCGGTGCGTGGGCCTCTCACTATCATGGCCTCTCTTGTTGCAGAGCACAGGCTCCAGACACGCAGGCTCAGTAGTTGTGGCCCGCAGGCCCAGTTGCTCCGCACCATGTGGGATCTTCCCAGACCAGGGCTTGAACCCGTGTCCCCTTCACAGGCAGGCAGATTCTCAACCACTGCGCCACCAGGGAAGCCCCCATGACTCTTTTTGAAATATGGTTTTCTCAGGATATATGCCCAATACTGGGATAGCAGGGTCATATGGTAGCTCTATTTTTAGATTTTTTTTTTTTTTTCTGTGCATGGACCTCTCACTGTTGTGGCCTCTCCCGTTGCGGAGCACAGGCTCAGGACGCGCAGGCTCAGCAGCCGTGGCTCACGGGACGTCCAGCCGCTCCGCGGCATGTGGGACCTTCCCGGACCGGGGCACGAACCCGTGTCCCCTGCATCGGCAGGCGGACTCTCAACCACTGCGCCACCAGGGAAGCCCCCGTTAGTTTCTTTTTAACGAGGTCTTGTGTAGGAAAAAATCTTTTCACAAGGATGGCTGAGGAGCTGTCCCTACTCACTCAATGGTTTCCATTAAATGTATTAAAGTTACGGCATTTCCTTCAGATATACAGTCAAATGCAACAGGTTTAGGTGGACGCTTCCTCATCCCCCATTACGTTGGCTCCTCTTCTTTCCTCTCAGTTTTACTACCTTTCTGTCAACCCCCAAAAGTAAAAACGTAACTCCTACCTTTTCCTCAATCTCCATGTTAAATCAGTAAGGAATGCTCAAATATGCATCTTCTTCTAACCTCAGCGAGTGCACGTGCGTGCACGCGCGCACACACACACACACACACACACACACACTCCTCTTCTTCTCAGTGCTTGGATTCTTACAAGCTGGTCTTCATACCTCCATTCTCTTCATGTCCACCCCTCCTACAGATCCTGTGATTTGCGTGTAGGAGGGTTATCAGAAAGTGCTCACAGAAACATATGTGAGGGAATAAAGGAAGCAGGATTGGGCAGATGGAAATGTAAAATTGCAACGTAGTTGCAACAGAGGCCTTAACCAATTCCACAGGGAACTCTGAAGGGCTGGACCTTCAGAGAGATCCACAATTGAGGCAAGTGGGCTGGGTCCTTGTAATCCCACAGAGAGCTGTCATTAGAGGTGGGCTGCCTATGGAGATGTAGGCATAATCTTGGGCAAGGTAGCTCTCTTTAGCCACCATGCCCTCCTCAGGCTATGGCTGTAGCATTTGTCTATTTACCACCAAAACTGTGCATAAGAATACCAAAAATTCCCCAGTTGGTCGCCTGGGGTCCTAAATAGACTGCATACTGGCCCAGAGAATGGCACTTGCAGGGTATTGTCTCTGAAAGCTCTCAGTTGGTGATACTGTTTGAGGCCTTGTGGGCAGGAAAGGCAAACCCTACCTGGAATATGTGGCACTTCTAGTCAAGGTGAATTGTTGCCCCTTCCAGTGTGGAGGGAACCCACTGTAATAAATCTGCTAAGAGGCTAATTGATCTCTTCAAGAGATAGTGCTGTAACAGGGACTCAGCATGGGTTTCTGTTTTTGGCAGGGGGGACATTTGGCAGTGGTAGTAACTGAATCAACCCTGGTGATTGGGAGCCTGTGCAATTGGGCCCATGAGTATCCTCTATGGCTTTTCTTTATATAAAACAATTGTACTAGCACTTATTTTTCCAGTGGCAAAGGTAGGCTGACATCAAATGGCTAGGCCGTTCTGTCTACTTGGGGGTTAAGTGCCTCTTCTGTGTGTGTGTGCTCTCTGGTGGCGATAACATGTGACACAAAGATCTTTACCATTTGTACTCTCTCCCATTTGTCTGTCCACATGCCTCCTCCCCAAACTTGTACACAATCTCCCAATCTTTCTCCTTCATGCCCCTGCCAAGTCAATCATCACTGCCATGGGTTTATATTCTTTCCCTGGCCTACTGCTCTTTTCATACAAAGTGGATGACCAGTACACTATCCAAAGATTCCCCATCACTAGCTTGCTTACATTCTCTTCTTATTCTTATGCTCAACTCCAGATATAGCCCTTCTATCTTAAGATGGATCGATGCTGGGAAAGGCCAGTCTTGGTAGGTCTGACAGAATGATGGACTGTTCTGGCCTCATAGTCACCTGACGTTTCACAGTCAAATCTCCATCTCTACTAGGGCCCCGTATATATTGGGATACATATATTGTAGTATGTTTGTCAAATGGTGTATAATTTTGTGTTGTAGATGGCATGACCCTGGGATCTACTTGTGATTCTTCTATGGCTGCTTTCCAAAAATTCCACACAGTGTCTTTTCCCACCAGAAGTATAGTAGGGTCTGCTGGGTTGTATGAGTCATATGGCCCGAGTGGCAAGGCTATTGACACCACAGCCTGGACCTGTGCAGGGCATGTCCTTGCTCCAGGTCTCACTCAAAGCTAGCAGCATTATGGGTCACTCAGTAAATGGGCAGAGTAGTATTTCCAGTTGGGGAATATGCTGACTCCAGAATTCAATAAAGAAGTTTTGTGTTTCTTTTTTCATGGTCAGAGGGACAAGATGTAATAATTTGTACTTTACTTTGATAAGATATCTTAGGCTCCCCCACTAGCTTCCTGAACATTGCACCGATCTGGCAGGTCTTCCATCTTTAGAGTGCACATATCTTACCAAGTCCTGCAATGTACTTGCCAAGGTTCTTTCTTATTTTGTTCAATTAATGTGATCTCTTCTGCCCACTGAGATATTCTGCAGAGTGTCTAGATGGTCTAGGTTCCTTTGGATTATATTAAGACAGACAGCAGGATAGTTAACATCCCTGGGGCATGACTATAACTTTATACTGACGTTTGTCCCACATGAATGTACATTGCTTCTAGCCCTCCTTCCAGATAGGGTAAAAAAAACCCCAAAACATATTCCTCAGATTAGTAGCCTTATACCAAGTACCCAAGGCCATGGTATACAGTTTTAGCTACATCTGGCACAACAATTGGGCCTACTACTTGGTTGATTTTGCATTATCCCACTTTCATTCTGTGGGATCTATCTAATTTTTGTAGGACCCAGACTAGTGAATTAATGGAGACTCAATGTGGACACCCTTTCTGTATCCTTCAGGTTTTTTTAAGTTGGCAATCTTCTCTTCCATTCCTGGGAAGCAATTTTATATTCTCAACTGGGAAATTTCAGAGGCTTCCACTTGGCCTTCTCTAGAGTCATAGTTTGTACTTCATAGGCCAAGGAACCAATGTTGAGGAGATGACCATGGATCAAGTAGATGCACTCTGAGTCAAACCTTTTATTATCTGGACCCCATAAACCTCACTCTAAAAAACAAGTCAAGGATGGGTAATCAGGCTCTAAGCCCTGATTATCCATTCATGATTTCTTTTGATTTACAAAATTTAACAATATCTTTATTGGCTGTCCATTTATATTGCCCATAGGGGTGCCATGTTCTATTAACCTAGTGGTTCTCAAGTTGTGATTTCAAACTACCAGCATCAGTATCAAAAGAGAGCTTATTTACAATGCAGTTTATCAAGTTCCACCTCAGACCTACTGAATCAGAAATCTGGAGGGTGAGGTCCAGCAAGTTGTGTTTTAGAAACTCTCCAGATGATTTTGGTGCATGCTCAAATTTGAGAATAATTATATTAACCATTACCTTAGCTCTCTTTGAGTCAGGTCTCTCTGACATCCACTCTCAGTTGTTGTTTTTTTTTTTTAAACATCCTTATTGGAATACAATTGCTTTACAATGGTATGTTAGTTTCTGCTTTATAACAAAGTGAATCAGCTATACATATACAGATATCACCATATATCCTCCCTCTTGCATCTCCCTCCCACCCTCCCTATCCCACCCCTCTAGGTGGTCACAAAGCACCGAGCTGATCTCCCTGTGCTATACGGCTGCTTCCCACTAGCTATCTATTTTACCTTTGGTAGTGTATATATGTCCATGCCACTCTCTCACTTCATCCCAACTTACCCTTCCCACTCGCCATGTCCTCAAGTCCATTCTCTATAGCGGCATCTTTATTCCTGTCCTGCCCCTATGTTCTTCAGAACCATTTTTTTTCTTAGATCCCATATATATGTGTTAGCATACGGTATTTGTTTTTCTCTTTCTGAATTACTTCAGTCTGTATGACAGTCTCTAGGTCCATCCACCTCACTACAAATAACTCAATTTCGTTTCTTTTTATGGCTGAGTAATATTCCATTGTATATATGTGCCACATCTTCCTTATGCATTCATCTGTCAATGGACACTTAAGTTGTTCCATGTCCTGGCTATAGTAAATAGAGCTGCAATAAACATTGTGGTACATGACTCTTTTTTTTTTTTAATTAACTTATTTATTTATTTTTGGCTGTGTTGGGTCTTTGTTTCTGTGCAAGGGCTTTCTCTAGTTGCAGCAAAGCGGGGGCCACTCTTCATCGCGGTGCGTGGGCCTCTCACTATCATGGCCTCTCTTGTTGCAGAGCACAGGCTCCAGACACGCAGGCTCAGTAGTTGTGGCCCGCAGGCCCAGTTGCTCCGCACCATGTGGGATCTTCCCAGACCAGGGCTTGAACCCGTGTCCCCTTCACAGGCAGGCAGATTCTCAACCACTGCGCCACCAGGGAAGCCCCCATGACTCTTTTTGAAATATGGTTTTCTCAGGATATATGCCCAATACTGGGATAGCAGGGTCATATGGTAGCTCTATTTTTAGATTTTTTTTTTTTTTTCTGTGCATGGACCTCTCACTGTTGTGGCCTCTCCCGTTGCGGAGCACAGGCTCAGGACGCGCAGGCTCAGCAGCCGTGGCTCACGGGACGTCCAGCCGCTCCGCGGCATGTGGGACCTTCCCGGACCGGGGCACGAACCCGTGTCCCCTGCATCGGCAGGCGGACTCTCAACCACTGCGCCACCAGGGAAGCCCCCGTTAGTTTCTTTTTAACGAGGTCTTGTGTAGGAAAAAATCTTTTCACAAGGATGGCTGAGGAGCTGTCCCTACTCACTCAATGGTTTCCATTAAATGTATTAAAGTTACGGCATTTCCTTCAGATATACAGTCAAATGCAACAGGTTTAGGTGGACGCTTCCTCATCCCCCATTACGTTGGCTCCTCTTCTTTCCTCTCAGTTTTACTACCTTTCTGTCAACCCCCAAAAGTAAAAACGTAACTCCTACCTTTTCCTCAATCTCCATGTTAAATCAGTAAGGAATGCTCAAATATGCATCTTCTTCTAACCTCAGCGAGTGCACGTGCGTGCACGCGCGCACACACACACACACACACACACACACACACTCCTCTTCTTCTCAGTGCTTGGATTCTTACAAGCTGGTCTTCATACCTCCATTCTCTTCATGTCCACCCCTCCTACAGATCCTGTGATTTGCGTGTAGGAGGGTTATCAGAAAGTGCTCACAGAAACATATGTGAGGGAATAAAGGAAGCAGGATTGGGCAGATGGAAATGTAAAATTGCAACGTAGTTGCAACAGAGGCCTTAACCAATTCCACAGGGAACTCTGAAGGGCTGGACCTTCAGAGAGATCCACAATTGAGGCAAGTGGGCTGGGTCCTTGTAATCCCACAGAGAGCTGTCATTAGAGGTGGGCTGCCTATGGAGATGTAGGCATAATCTTGGGCAAGGTAGCTCTCTTTAGCCACCATGCCCTCCTCAGGCTATGGCTGTAGCATTTGTCTATTTACCACCAAAACTGTGCATAAGAATACCAAAAATTCCCCAGTTGGTCGCCTGGGGTCCTAAATAGACTGCATACTGGCCCAGAGAATGGCACTTGCAGGGTATTGTCTCTGAAAGCTCTCAGTTGGTGATACTGTTTGAGGCCTTGTGGGCAGGAAAGGCAAACCCTACCTGGAATATGTGGCACTTCTAGTCAAGGTGAATTGTTGCCCCTTCCAGTGTGGAGGGAACCCACTGTAATAAATCTGCTAAGAGGCTAATTGATCTCTTCAAGAGATAGTGCTGTAACAGGGACTCAGCATGGGTTTCTGTTTTTGGCAGGGGGGACATTTGGCAGTGGTAGTAACTGAATCAACCCTGGTGATTGGGAGCCTGTGCAATTGGGCCCATGAGTATCCTCTATGGCTTTTCTTTATATAAAACAATTGTACTAGCACTTATTTTTCCAGTGGCAAAGGTAGGCTGACATCAAATGGCTAGGCCGTTCTGTCTACTTGGGGGTTAAGTGCCTCTTCTGTGTGTGTGTGCTCTCTGGTGGCGATAACATGTGACACAAAGATCTTTACCATTTGTACTCTCTCCCATTTGTCTGTCCACATGCCTCCTCCCCAAACTTGTACACAATCTCCCAATCTTTCTCCTTCATGCCCCTGCCAAGTCAATCATCACTGCCATGGGTTTATATTCTTTCCCTGGCCTACTGCTCTTTTCATACAAAGTGGATGACCAGTACACTATCCAAAGATTCCCCATCACTAGCTTGCTTACATTCTCTTCTTATTCTTATGCTCAACTCCAGATATAGCCCTTCTATCTTAAGATGGATCGATGCTGGGAAAGGCCAGTCTTGGTAGGTCTGACAGAATGATGGACTGTTCTGGCCTCATAGTCACCTGACGTTTCACAGTCAAATCTCCATCTCTACTAGGGCCCCGTATATATTGGGATACATATATTGTAGTATGTTTGTCAAATGGTGTATAATTTTGTGTTGTAGATGGCATGACCCTGGGATCTACTTGTGATTCTTCTATGGCTGCTTTCCAAAAATTCCACACAGTGTCTTTTCCCACCAGAAGTATAGTAGGGTCTGCTGGGTTGTATGAGTCATATGGCCCGAGTGGCAAGGCTATTGACACCACAGCCTGGACCTGTGCAGGGCATGTCCTTGCTCCAGGTCTCACTCAAAGCTAGCAGCATTATGGGTCACTCAGTAAATGGGCAGAGTAGTATTTCCAGTTGGGGAATATGCTGACTCCAGAATTCAATAAAGAAGTTTTGTGTTTCTTTTTTCATGGTCAGAGGGACAAGATGTAATAATTTGTACTTTACTTTGATAAGATATCTTAGGCTCCCCCACTAGCTTCCTGAACATTGCACCGATCTGGCAGGTCTTCCATCTTTAGAGTGCACATATCTTACCAAGTCCTGCAATGTACTTGCCAAGGTTCTTTCTTATTTTGTTCAATTAATGTGATCTCTTCTGCCCACTGAGATATTCTGCAGAGTGTCTAGATGGTCTAGGTTCCTTTGGATTATATTAAGACAGACAGCAGGATAGTTAACATCCCTGGGGCATGACTATAACTTTATACTGACGTTTGTCCCACATGAATGTACATTGCTTCTAGCCCTCCTTCCAGATAGGGTAAAAAAAACCCCAAAACATATTCCTCAGATTAGTAGCCTTATACCAAGTACCCAAGGCCATGGTATACAGTTTTAGCTACATCTGGCACAACAATTGGGCCTACTACTTGGTTGATTTTGCATTATCCCACTTTCATTCTGTGGGATCTATCTAATTTTTGTAGGACCCAGACTAGTGAATTAATGGAGACTCAATGTGGACACCCTTTCTGTATCCTTCAGGTTTTTTTAAGTTGGCAATCTTCTCTTCCATTCCTGGGAAGCAATTTTATATTCTCAACTGGGAAATTTCAGAGGCTTCCACTTGGCCTTCTCTAGAGTCATAGTTTGTACTTCATAGGCCAAGGAACCAATGTTGAGGAGATGACCATGGATCAAGTAGATGCACTCTGAGTCAAACCTTTTATTATCTGGACCCCATAAACCTCACTCTAAAAAACAAGTCAAGGATGGGTAATCAGGCTCTAAGCCCTGATTATCCATTCATGATTTCTTTTGATTTACAAAATTTAACAATATCTTTATTGGCTGTCCATTTATATTGCCCATAGGGGTGCCATGTTCTATTAACCTAGTGGTTCTCAAGTTGTGATTTCAAACTACCAGCATCAGTATCAAAAGAGAGCTTATTTACAATGCAGTTTATCAAGTTCCACCTCAGACCTACTGAATCAGAAATCTGGAGGGTGAGGTCCAGCAAGTTGTGTTTTAGAAACTCTCCAGATGATTTTGGTGCATGCTCAAATTTGAGAATAATTATATTAACCATTACCTTAGCTCTCTTTGAGTCAGGTCTCTCTGACATCCACTCTCAGTTGTTGTTTTTTTTTTTTAAACATCCTTATTGGAATACAATTGCTTTACAATGGTATGTTAGTTTCTGCTTTATAACAAAGTGAATCAGCTATACATATACAGATATCACCATATATCCTCCCTCTTGCATCTCCCTCCCACCCTCCCTATCCCACCCCTCTAGGTGGTCACAAAGCACCGAGCTGATCTCCCTGTGCTATACGGCTGCTTCCCACTAGCTATCTATTTTACCTTTGGTAGTGTATATATGTCCATGCCACTCTCTCACTTCATCCCAACTTACCCTTCCCACTCGCCATGTCCTCAAGTCCATTCTCTATAGCGGCATCTTTATTCCTGTCCTGCCCCTATGTTCTTCAGAACCATTTTTTTTCTTAGATCCCATATATATGTGTTAGCATACGGTATTTGTTTTTCTCTTTCTGAATTACTTCAGTCTGTATGACAGTCTCTAGGTCCATCCACCTCACTACAAATAACTCAATTTCGTTTCTTTTTATGGCTGAGTAATATTCCATTGTATATATGTGCCACATCTTCCTTATGCATTCATCTGTCAATGGACACTTAAGTTGTTCCATGTCCTGGCTATAGTAAATAGAGCTGCAATAAACATTGTGGTACATGACTCTTTTTTTTTTTTAATTAACTTATTTATTTATTTTTGGCTGTGTTGGGTCTTTGTTTCTGTGCAAGGGCTTTCTCTAGTTGCAGCAAAGCGGGGGCCACTCTTCATCGCGGTGCGTGGGCCTCTCACTATCATGGCCTCTCTTGTTGCAGAGCACAGGCTCCAGACACGCAGGCTCAGTAGTTGTGGCCCGCAGGCCCAGTTGCTCCGCACCATGTGGGATCTTCCCAGACCAGGGCTTGAACCCGTGTCCCCTTCACAGGCAGGCAGATTCTCAACCACTGCGCCACCAGGGAAGCCCCCATGACTCTTTTTGAAATATGGTTTTCTCAGGATATATGCCCAATACTGGGATAGCAGGGTCATATGGTAGCTCTATTTTTAGATTTTTTTTTTTTTTTCTGTGCATGGACCTCTCACTGTTGTGGCCTCTCCCGTTGCGGAGCACAGGCTCAGGACGCGCAGGCTCAGCAGCCGTGGCTCACGGGACGTCCAGCCGCTCCGCGGCATGTGGGACCTTCCCGGACCGGGGCACGAACCCGTGTCCCCTGCATCGGCAGGCGGACTCTCAACCACTGCGCCACCAGGGAAGCCCCCGTTAGTTTCTTTTTAACGAGGTCTTGTGTAGGAAAAAATCTTTTCACAAGGATGGCTGAGGAGCTGTCCCTACTCACTCAATGGTTTCCATTAAATGTATTAAAGTTACGGCATTTCCTTCAGATATACAGTCAAATGCAACAGGTTTAGGTGGACGCTTCCTCATCCCCCATTACGTTGGCTCCTCTTCTTTCCTCTCAGTTTTACTACCTTTCTGTCAACCCCCAAAAGTAAAAACGTAACTCCTACCTTTTCCTCAATCTCCATGTTAAATCAGTAAGGAATGCTCAAATATGCATCTTCTTCTAACCTCAGCGAGTGCACGTGCGTGCACGCGCGCACACACACACACACACACACACACACACACTCCTCTTCTTCTCAGTGCTTGGATTCTTACAAGCTGGTCTTCATACCTCCATTCTCTTCATGTCCACCCCTCCTACAGATCCTGTGATTTGCGTGTAGGAGGGTTATCAGAAAGTGCTCACAGAAACATATGTGAGGGAATAAAGGAAGCAGGATTGGGCAGATGGAAATGTAAAATTGCAACGTAGTTGCAACAGAGGCCTTAACCAATTCCACAGGGAACTCTGAAGGGCTGGACCTTCAGAGAGATCCACAATTGAGGCAAGTGGGCTGGGTCCTTGTAATCCCACAGAGAGCTGTCATTAGAGGTGGGCTGCCTATGGAGATGTAGGCATAATCTTGGGCAAGGTAGCTCTCTTTAGCCACCATGCCCTCCTCAGGCTATGGCTGTAGCATTTGTCTATTTACCACCAAAACTGTGCATAAGAATACCAAAAATTCCCCAGTTGGTCGCCTGGGGTCCTAAATAGACTGCATACTGGCCCAGAGAATGGCACTTGCAGGGTATTGTCTCTGAAAGCTCTCAGTTGGTGATACTGTTTGAGGCCTTGTGGGCAGGAAAGGCAAACCCTACCTGGAATATGTGGCACTTCTAGTCAAGGTGAATTGTTGCCCCTTCCAGTGTGGAGGGAACCCACTGTAATAAATCTGCTAAGAGGCTAATTGATCTCTTCAAGAGATAGTGCTGTAACAGGGACTCAGCATGGGTTTCTGTTTTTGGCAGGGGGGACATTTGGCAGTGGTAGTAACTGAATCAACCCTGGTGATTGGGAGCCTGTGCAATTGGGCCCATGAGTATCCTCTATGGCTTTTCTTTATATAAAACAATTGTACTAGCACTTATTTTTCCAGTGGCAAAGGTAGGCTGACATCAAATGGCTAGGCCGTTCTGTCTACTTGGGGGTTAAGTGCCTCTTCTGTGTGTGTGTGCTCTCTGGTGGCGATAACATGTGACACAAAGATCTTTACCATTTGTACTCTCTCCCATTTGTCTGTCCACATGCCTCCTCCCCAAACTTGTACACAATCTCCCAATCTTTCTCCTTCATGCCCCTGCCAAGTCAATCATCACTGCCATGGGTTTATATTCTTTCCCTGGCCTACTGCTCTTTTCATACAAAGTGGATGACCAGTACACTATCCAAAGATTCCCCATCACTAGCTTGCTTACATTCTCTTCTTATTCTTATGCTCAACTCCAGATATAGCCCTTCTATCTTAAGATGGATCGATGCTGGGAAAGGCCAGTCTTGGTAGGTCTGACAGAATGATGGACTGTTCTGGCCTCATAGTCACCTGACGTTTCACAGTCAAATCTCCATCTCTACTAGGGCCCCGTATATATTGGGATACATATATTGTAGTATGTTTGTCAAATGGTGTATAATTTTGTGTTGTAGATGGCATGACCCTGGGATCTACTTGTGATTCTTCTATGGCTGCTTTCCAAAAATTCCACACAGTGTCTTTTCCCACCAGAAGTATAGTAGGGTCTGCTGGGTTGTATGAGTCATATGGCCCGAGTGGCAAGGCTATTGACACCACAGCCTGGACCTGTGCAGGGCATGTCCTTGCTCCAGGTCTCACTCAAAGCTAGCAGCATTATGGGTCACTCAGTAAATGGGCAGAGTAGTATTTCCAGTTGGGGAATATGCTGACTCCAGAATTCAATAAAGAAGTTTTGTGTTTCTTTTTTCATGGTCAGAGGGACAAGATGTAATAATTTGTACTTTACTTTGATAAGATATCTTAGGCTCCCCCACTAGCTTCCTGAACATTGCACCGATCTGGCAGGTCTTCCATCTTTAGAGTGCACATATCTTACCAAGTCCTGCAATGTACTTGCCAAGGTTCTTTCTTATTTTGTTCAATTAATGTGATCTCTTCTGCCCACTGAGATATTCTGCAGAGTGTCTAGATGGTCTAGGTTCCTTTGGATTATATTAAGACAGACAGCAGGATAGTTAACATCCCTGGGGCATGACTATAACTTTATACTGACGTTTGTCCCACATGAATGTACATTGCTTCTAGCCCTCCTTCCAGATAGGGTAAAAAAAACCCCAAAACATATTCCTCAGATTAGTAGCCTTATACCAAGTACCCAAGGCCATGGTATACAGTTTTAGCTACATCTGGCACAACAATTGGGCCTACTACTTGGTTGATTTTGCATTATCCCACTTTCATTCTGTGGGATCTATCTAATTTTTGTAGGACCCAGACTAGTGAATTAATGGAGACTCAATGTGGACACCCTTTCTGTATCCTTCAGGTTTTTTTAAGTTGGCAATCTTCTCTTCCATTCCTGGGAAGCAATTTTATATTCTCAACTGGGAAATTTCAGAGGCTTCCACTTGGCCTTCTCTAGAGTCATAGTTTGTACTTCATAGGCCAAGGAACCAATGTTGAGGAGATGACCATGGATCAAGTAGATGCACTCTGAGTCAAACCTTTTATTATCTGGACCCCATAAACCTCACTCTAAAAAACAAGTCAAGGATGGGTAATCAGGCTCTAAGCCCTGATTATCCATTCATGATTTCTTTTGATTTACAAAATTTAACAATATCTTTATTGGCTGTCCATTTATATTGCCCATAGGGGTGCCATGTTCTATTAACCTAGTGGTTCTCAAGTTGTGATTTCAAACTACCAGCATCAGTATCAAAAGAGAGCTTATTTACAATGCAGTTTATCAAGTTCCACCTCAGACCTACTGAATCAGAAATCTGGAGGGTGAGGTCCAGCAAGTTGTGTTTTAGAAACTCTCCAGATGATTTTGGTGCATGCTCAAATTTGAGAATAATTATATTAACCATTACCTTAGCTCTCTTTGAGTCAGGTCTCTCTGACATCCACTCTCAGTTGTTGTTTTTTTTTTTTAAACATCCTTATTGGAATACAATTGCTTTACAATGGTATGTTAGTTTCTGCTTTATAACAAAGTGAATCAGCTATACATATACAGATATCACCATATATCCTCCCTCTTGCATCTCCCTCCCACCCTCCCTATCCCACCCCTCTAGGTGGTCACAAAGCACCGAGCTGATCTCCCTGTGCTATACGGCTGCTTCCCACTAGCTATCTATTTTACCTTTGGTAGTGTATATATGTCCATGCCACTCTCTCACTTCATCCCAACTTACCCTTCCCACTCGCCATGTCCTCAAGTCCATTCTCTATAGCGGCATCTTTATTCCTGTCCTGCCCCTATGTTCTTCAGAACCATTTTTTTTCTTAGATCCCATATATATGTGTTAGCATACGGTATTTGTTTTTCTCTTTCTGAATTACTTCAGTCTGTATGACAGTCTCTAGGTCCATCCACCTCACTACAAATAACTCAATTTCGTTTCTTTTTATGGCTGAGTAATATTCCATTGTATATATGTGCCACATCTTCCTTATGCATTCATCTGTCAATGGACACTTAAGTTGTTCCATGTCCTGGCTATAGTAAATAGAGCTGCAATAAACATTGTGGTACATGACTCTTTTTTTTTTTTAATTAACTTATTTATTTATTTTTGGCTGTGTTGGGTCTTTGTTTCTGTGCAAGGGCTTTCTCTAGTTGCAGCAAAGCGGGGGCCACTCTTCATCGCGGTGCGTGGGCCTCTCACTATCATGGCCTCTCTTGTTGCAGAGCACAGGCTCCAGACACGCAGGCTCAGTAGTTGTGGCCCGCAGGCCCAGTTGCTCCGCACCATGTGGGATCTTCCCAGACCAGGGCTTGAACCCGTGTCCCCTTCACAGGCAGGCAGATTCTCAACCACTGCGCCACCAGGGAAGCCCCCATGACTCTTTTTGAAATATGGTTTTCTCAGGATATATGCCCAATACTGGGATAGCAGGGTCATATGGTAGCTCTATTTTTAGATTTTTTTTTTTTTTTCTGTGCATGGACCTCTCACTGTTGTGGCCTCTCCCGTTGCGGAGCACAGGCTCAGGACGCGCAGGCTCAGCAGCCGTGGCTCACGGGACGTCCAGCCGCTCCGCGGCATGTGGGACCTTCCCGGACCGGGGCACGAACCCGTGTCCCCTGCATCGGCAGGCGGACTCTCAACCACTGCGCCACCAGGGAAGCCCCCGTTAGTTTCTTTTTAACGAGGTCTTGTGTAGGAAAAAATCTTTTCACAAGGATGGCTGAGGAGCTGTCCCTACTCACTCAATGGTTTCCATTAAATGTATTAAAGTTACGGCATTTCCTTCAGATATACAGTCAAATGCAACAGGTTTAGGTGGACGCTTCCTCATCCCCCATTACGTTGGCTCCTCTTCTTTCCTCTCAGTTTTACTACCTTTCTGTCAACCCCCAAAAGTAAAAACGTAACTCCTACCTTTTCCTCAATCTCCATGTTAAATCAGTAAGGAATGCTCAAATATGCATCTTCTTCTAACCTCAGCGAGTGCACGTGCGTGCACGCGCGCACACACACACACACACACACACACACACACTCCTCTTCTTCTCAGTGCTTGGATTCTTACAAGCTGGTCTTCATACCTCCATTCTCTTCATGTCCACCCCTCCTACAGATCCTGTGATTTGCGTGTAGGAGGGTTATCAGAAAGTGCTCACAGAAACATATGTGAGGGAATAAAGGAAGCAGGATTGGGCAGATGGAAATGTAAAATTGCAACGTAGTTGCAACAGAGGCCTTAACCAATTCCACAGGGAACTCTGAAGGGCTGGACCTTCAGAGAGATCCACAATTGAGGCAAGTGGGCTGGGTCCTTGTAATCCCACAGAGAGCTGTCATTAGAGGTGGGCTGCCTATGGAGATGTAGGCATAATCTTGGGCAAGGTAGCTCTCTTTAGCCACCATGCCCTCCTCAGGCTATGGCTGTAGCATTTGTCTATTTACCACCAAAACTGTGCATAAGAATACCAAAAATTCCCCAGTTGGTCGCCTGGGGTCCTAAATAGACTGCATACTGGCCCAGAGAATGGCACTTGCAGGGTATTGTCTCTGAAAGCTCTCAGTTGGTGATACTGTTTGAGGCCTTGTGGGCAGGAAAGGCAAACCCTACCTGGAATATGTGGCACTTCTAGTCAAGGTGAATTGTTGCCCCTTCCAGTGTGGAGGGAACCCACTGTAATAAATCTGCTAAGAGGCTAATTGATCTCTTCAAGAGATAGTGCTGTAACAGGGACTCAGCATGGGTTTCTGTTTTTGGCAGGGGGGACATTTGGCAGTGGTAGTAACTGAATCAACCCTGGTGATTGGGAGCCTGTGCAATTGGGCCCATGAGTATCCTCTATGGCTTTTCTTTATATAAAACAATTGTACTAGCACTTATTTTTCCAGTGGCAAAGGTAGGCTGACATCAAATGGCTAGGCCGTTCTGTCTACTTGGGGGTTAAGTGCCTCTTCTGTGTGTGTGTGCTCTCTGGTGGCGATAACATGTGACACAAAGATCTTTACCATTTGTACTCTCTCCCATTTGTCTGTCCACATGCCTCCTCCCCAAACTTGTACACAATCTCCCAATCTTTCTCCTTCATGCCCCTGCCAAGTCAATCATCACTGCCATGGGTTTATATTCTTTCCCTGGCCTATTGCTCTTTTCATACAAAGTGGATGACCAGTACACTATCCAAAGATTCCCCATCACTAGCTTGCTTACATTCTCTTCTTATTCTTATGCTCAACTCCAGATATAGCCCTTCTATCTTAAGATGGATCGATGCTGGGAAAGGCCAGTCTTGGTAGGTCTGACAGAATGATGGACTGTTCTGGCCTCATAGTCACCTGACGTTTCACAGTCAAATCTCCATCTCTACTAGGGCCCCGTATATATTGGGATACATATATTGTAGTATGTTTGTCAAATGGTGTATAATTTTGTGTTGTAGATGGCATGACCCTGGGATCTACTTGTGATTCTTCTATGGCTGCTTTCCAAAAATTCCACACAGTGTCTTTTCCCACCAGAAGTATAGTAGGGTCTGCTGGGTTGTATGAGTCATATGGCCCGAGTGGCAAGGCTATTGACACCACAGCCTGGACCTGTGCAGGGCATGTCCTTGCTCCAGGTCTCACTCAAAGCTAGCAGCATTATGGGTCACTCAGTAAATGGGCAGAGTAGTATTTCCAGTTGGGGAATATGCTGACTCCAGAATTCAATAAAGAAGTTTTGTGTTTCTTTTTTCATGGTCAGAGGGACAAGATGTAATAATTTGTACTTTACTTTGATAAGATATCTTAGGCTCCCCCACTAGCTTCCTGAACATTGCACCGATCTGGCAGGTCTTCCATCTTTAGAGTGCACATATCTTACCAAGTCCTGCAATGTACTTGCCAAGGTTCTTTCTTATTTTGTTCAATTAATGTGATCTCTTCTGCCCACTGAGATATTCTGCAGAGTGTCTAGATGGTCTAGGTTCCTTTGGATTATATTAAGACAGACAGCAGGATAGTTAACATCCCTGGGGCATGACTATAACTTTATACTGACGTTTGTCCCACATGAATGTACATTGCTTCTAGCCCTCCTTCCAGATAGGGTAAAAAAAACCCCAAAACATATTCCTCAGATTAGTAGCCTTATACCAAGTACCCAAGGCCATGGTATACAGTTTTAGCTACATCTGGCACAACAATTGGGCCTACTACTTGGTTGATTTTGCATTATCCCACTTTCATTCTGTGGGATCTATCTAATTTTTGTAGGACCCAGACTAGTGAATTAATGGAGACTCAATGTGGACACCCTTTCTGTATCCTTCAGGTTTTTTTAAGTTGGCAATCTTCTCTTCCATTCCTGGGAAGCAATTTTATATTCTCAACTGGGAAATTTCAGAGGCTTCCACTTGGCCTTCTCTAGAGTCATAGTTTGTACTTCATAGGCCAAGGAACCAATGTTGAGGAGATGACCATGGATCAAGTAGATGCACTCTGAGTCAAACCTTTTATTATCTGGACCCCATAAACCTCACTCTAAAAAACAAGTCAAGGATGGGTAATCAGGCTCTAAGCCCTGATTATCCATTCATGATTTCTTTTGATTTACAAAATTTAACAATATCTTTATTGGCTGTCCATTTATATTGCCCATAGGGGTGCCATGTTCTATTAACCTAGTGGTTCTCAAGTTGTGATTTCAAACTACCAGCATCAGTATCAAAAGAGAGCTTATTTACAATGCAGTTTATCAAGTTCCACCTCAGACCTACTGAATCAGAAATCTGGAGGGTGAGGTCCAGCAAGTTGTGTTTTAGAAACTCTCCAGATGATTTTGGTGCATGCTCAAATTTGAGAATAATTATATTAACCATTACCTTAGCTCTCTTTGAGTCAGGTCTCTCTGACATCCACTCTCAGTTGTTGTTTTTTTTTTTTAAACATCCTTATTGGAATACAATTGCTTTACAATGGTATGTTAGTTTCTGCTTTATAACAAAGTGAATCAGCTATACATATACAGATATCACCATATATCCTCCCTCTTGCATCTCCCTCCCACCCTCCCTATCCCACCCCTCTAGGTGGTCACAAAGCACCGAGCTGATCTCCCTGTGCTATACGGCTGCTTCCCACTAGCTATCTATTTTACCTTTGGTAGTGTATATATGTCCATGCCACTCTCTCACTTCATCCCAACTTACCCTTCCCACTCGCCATGTCCTCAAGTCCATTCTCTATAGCGGCATCTTTATTCCTGTCCTGCCCCTATGTTCTTCAGAACCATTTTTTTTCTTAGATCCCATATATATGTGTTAGCATACGGTATTTGTTTTTCTCTTTCTGAATTACTTCAGTCTGTATGACAGTCTCTAGGTCCATCCACCTCACTACAAATAACTCAATTTCGTTTCTTTTTATGGCTGAGTAATATTCCATTGTATATATGTGCCACATCTTCCTTATGCATTCATCTGTCAATGGACACTTAAGTTGTTCCATGTCCTGGCTATAGTAAATAGAGCTGCAATAAACATTGTGGTACATGACTCTTTTTTTTTTTTAATTAACTTATTTATTTATTTTTGGCTGTGTTGGGTCTTTGTTTCTGTGCAAGGGCTTTCTCTAGTTGCAGCAAAGCGGGGGCCACTCTTCATCGCGGTGCGTGGGCCTCTCACTATCATGGCCTCTCTTGTTGCAGAGCACAGGCTCCAGACACGCAGGCTCAGTAGTTGTGGCCCGCAGGCCCAGTTGCTCCGCACCATGTGGGATCTTCCCAGACCAGGGCTTGAACCCGTGTCCCCTTCACAGGCAGGCAGATTCTCAACCACTGCGCCACCAGGGAAGCCCCCATGACTCTTTTTGAAATATGGTTTTCTCAGGATATATGCCCAATACTGGGATAGCAGGGTCATATGGTAGCTCTATTTTTAGATTTTTTTTTTTTTTTCTGTGCATGGACCTCTCACTGTTGTGGCCTCTCCCGTTGCGGAGCACAGGCTCAGGACGCGCAGGCTCAGCAGCCGTGGCTCACGGGACGTCCAGCTGCTCCGCGGCATGTGGGACCTTCCCGGACCGGGGCACGAACCCGTGTCCCCTGCATCGGCAGGCGGACTCTCAACCACTGCGCCACCAGGGAAGCCCCCGTTAGTTTCTTTTTAACGAGGTCTTGTGTAGGAAAAAATCTTTTCACAAGGATGGCTGAGGAGCTGTCCCTACTCACTCAATGGTTTCCATTAAATGTATTAAAGTTACGGCATTTCCTTCAGATATACAGTCAAATGCAACAGGTTTAGGTGGACGCTTCCTCATCCCCCATTACGTTGGCTCCTCTTCTTTCCTCTCAGTTTTACTACCTTTCTGTCAACCCCCAAAAGTAAAAACGTAACTCCTACCTTTTCCTCAATCTCCATGTTAAATCAGTAAGGAATGCTCAAATATGCATCTTCTTCTAACCTCAGCGAGTGCACGTGCGTGCACGCGCGCACACACACACACACACACACACACACACACTCCTCTTCTTCTCAGTGCTTGGATTCTTACAAGCTGGTCTTCATACCTCCATTCTCTTCATGTCCACCCCTCCTACAGATCCTGTGATTTGCGTGTAGGAGGGTTATCAGAAAGTGCTCACAGAAACATATGTGAGGGAATAAAGGAAGCAGGATTGGGCAGATGGAAATGTAAAATTGCAACGTAGTTGCAACAGAGGCCTTAACCAATTCCACAGGGAACTCTGAAGGGCTGGACCTTCAGAGAGATCCACAATTGAGGCAAGTGGGCTGGGTCCTTGTAATCCCACAGAGAGCTGTCATTAGAGGTGGGCTGCCTATGGAGATGTAGGCATAATCTTGGGCAAGGTAGCTCTCTTTAGCCACCATGCCCTCCTCAGGCTATGGCTGTAGCATTTGTCTATTTACCACCAAAACTGTGCATAAGAATACCAAAAATTCCCCAGTTGGTCGCCTGGGGTCCTAAATAGACTGCATACTGGCCCAGAGAATGGCACTTGCAGGGTATTGTCTCTGAAAGCTCTCAGTTGGTGATACTGTTTGAGGCCTTGTGGGCAGGAAAGGCAAACCCTACCTGGAATATGTGGCACTTCTAGTCAAGGTGAATTGTTGCCCCTTCCAGTGTGGAGGGAACCCACTGTAATAAATCTGCTAAGAGGCTAATTGATCTCTTCAAGAGATAGTGCTGTAACAGGGACTCAGCATGGGTTTCTGTTTTTGGCAGGGGGGACATTTGGCAGTGGTAGTAACTGAATCAACCCTGGTGATTGGGAGCCTGTGCAATTGGGCCCATGAGTATCCTCTATGGCTTTTCTTTATATAAAACAATTGTACTAGCACTTATTTTTCCAGTGGCAAAGGTAGGCTGACATCAAATGGCTAGGCCGTTCTGTCTACTTGGGGGTTAAGTGCCTCTTCTGTGTGTGTGTGCTCTCTGGTGGCGATAACATGTGACACAAAGATCTTTACCATTTGTACTCTCTCCCATTTGTCTGTCCACATGCCTCCTCCCCAAACTTGTACACAATCTCCCAATCTTTCTCCTTCATGCCCCTGCCAAGTCAATCATCACTGCCATGGGTTTATATTCTTTCCCTGGCCTACTGCTCTTTTCATACAAAGTGGATGACCAGTACACTATCCAAAGATTCCCCATCACTAGCTTGCTTACATTCTCTTCTTATTCTTATGCTCAACTCCAGATATAGCCCTTCTATCTTAAGATGGATCGATGCTGGGAAAGGCCAGTCTTGGTAGGTCTGACAGAATGATGGACTGTTCTGGCCTCATAGTCACCTGACGTTTCACAGTCAAATCTCCATCTCTACTAGGGCCCCGTATATATTGGGATACATATATTGTAGTATGTTTGTCAAATGGTGTATAATTTTGTGTTGTAGATGGCATGACCCTGGGATCTACTTGTGATTCTTCTATGGCTGCTTTCCAAAAATTCCACACAGTGTCTTTTCCCACCAGAAGTATAGTAGGGTCTGCTGGGTTGTATGAGTCATATGGCCCGAGTGGCAAGGCTATTGACACCACAGCCTGGACCTGTGCAGGGCATGTCCTTGCTCCAGGTCTCACTCAAAGCTAGCAGCATTATGGGTCACTCAGTAAATGGGCAGAGTAGTATTTCCAGTTGGGGAATATGCTGACTCCAGAATTCAATAAAGAAGTTTTGTGTTTCTTTTTTCATGGTCAGAGGGACAAGATGTAATAATTTGTACTTTACTTTGATAAGATATCTTAGGCTCCCCCACTAGCTTCCTGAACATTGCACCGATCTGGCAGGTCTTCCATCTTTAGAGTGCACATATCTTACCAAGTCCTGCAATGTACTTGCCAAGGTTCTTTCTTATTTTGTTCAATTAATGTGATCTCTTCTGCCCACTGAGATATTCTGCAGAGTGTCTAGATGGTCTAGGTTCCTTTGGATTATATTAAGACAGACAGCAGGATAGTTAACATCCCTGGGGCATGACTATAACTTTATACTGACGTTTGTCCCACATGAATGTACATTGCTTCTAGCCCTCCTTCCAGATAGGGTAAAAAAAACCCCAAAACATATTCCTCAGATTAGTAGCCTTATACCAAGTACCCAAGGCCATGGTATACAGTTTTAGCTACATCTGGCACAACAATTGGGCCTACTACTTGGTTGATTTTGCATTATCCCACTTTCATTCTGTGGGATCTATCTAATTTTTGTAGGACCCAGACTAGTGAATTAATGGAGACTCAATGTGGACACCCTTTCTGTATCCTTCAGGTTTTTTTAAGTTGGCAATCTTCTCTTCCATTCCTGGGAAGCAATTTTATATTCTCAACTGGGAAATTTCAGAGGCTTCCACTTGGCCTTCTCTAGAGTCATAGTTTGTACTTCATAGGCCAAGGAACCAATGTTGAGGAGATGACCATGGATCAAGTAGATGCACTCTGAGTCAAACCTTTTATTATCTGGACCCCATAAACCTCACTCTAAAAAACAAGTCAAGGATGGGTAATCAGGCTCTAAGCCCTGATTATCCATTCATGATTTCTTTTGATTTACAAAATTTAACAATATCTTTATTGGCTGTCCATTTATATTGCCCATAGGGGTGCCATGTTCTATTAACCTAGTGGTTCTCAAGTTGTGATTTCAAACTACCAGCATCAGTATCAAAAGAGAGCTTATTTACAATGCAGTTTATCAAGTTCCACCTCAGACCTACTGAATCAGAAATCTGGAGGGTGAGGTCCAGCAAGTTGTGTTTTAGAAACTCTCCAGATGATTTTGGTGCATGCTCAAATTTGAGAATAATTATATTAACCATTACCTTAGCTCTCTTTGAGTCAGGTCTCTCTGACATCCACTCTCAGTTGTTGTTTTTTTTTTTTAAACATCCTTATTGGAATACAATTGCTTTACAATGGTATGTTAGTTTCTGCTTTATAACAAAGTGAATCAGCTATACATATACAGATATCACCATATATCCTCCCTCTTGCATCTCCCTCCCACCCTCCCTATCCCACCCCTCTAGGTGGTCACAAAGCACCGAGCTGATCTCCCTGTGCTATACGGCTGCTTCCCACTAGCTATCTATTTTACCTTTGGTAGTGTATATATGTCCATGCCACTCTCTCACTTCATCCCAACTTACCCTTCCCACTCGCCATGTCCTCAAGTCCATTCTCTATAGCGGCATCTTTATTCCTGTCCTGCCCCTATGTTCTTCAGAACCATTTTTTTTCTTAGATCCCATATATATGTGTTAGCATACGGTATTTGTTTTTCTCTTTCTGAATTACTTCAGTCTGTATGACAGTCTCTAGGTCCATCCACCTCACTACAAATAACTCAATTTCGTTTCTTTTTATGGCTGAGTAATATTCCATTGTATATATGTGCCACATCTTCCTTATGCATTCATCTGTCAATGGACACTTAAGTTGTTCCATGTCCTGGCTATAGTAAATAGAGCTGCAATAAACATTGTGGTACATGACTCTTTTTTTTTTTTAATTAACTTATTTATTTATTTTTGGCTGTGTTGGGTCTTTGTTTCTGTGCAAGGGCTTTCTCTAGTTGCAGCAAAGCGGGGGCCACTCTTCATCGCGGTGCGTGGGCCTCTCACTATCATGGCCTCTCTTGTTGCAGAGCACAGGCTCCAGACACGCAGGCTCAGTAGTTGTGGCCCGCAGGCCCAGTTGCTCCGCACCATGTGGGATCTTCCCAGACCAGGGCTTGAACCCGTGTCCCCTTCACAGGCAGGCAGATTCTCAACCACTGCGCCACCAGGGAAGCCCCCATGACTCTTTTTGAAATATGGTTTTCTCAGGATATATGCCCAATACTGGGATAGCAGGGTCATATGGTAGCTCTATTTTTAGATTTTTTTTTTTTTTTCTGTGCATGGACCTCTCACTGTTGTGGCCTCTCCCGTTGCGGAGCACAGGCTCAGGACGCGCAGGCTCAGCAGCCGTGGCTCACGGGACGTCCAGCCGCTCCGCGGCATGTGGGACCTTCCCGGACCGGGGCACGAACCCGTGTCCCCTGCATCGGCAGGCGGACTCTCAACCACTGCGCCACCAGGGAAGCCCCCGTTAGTTTCTTTTTAACGAGGTCTTGTGTAGGAAAAAATCTTTTCACAAGGATGGCTGAGGAGCTGTCCCTACTCACTCAATGGTTTCCATTAAATGTATTAAAGTTACGGCATTTCCTTCAGATATACAGTCAAATGCAACAGGTTTAGGTGGACGCTTCCTCATCCCCCATTACGTTGGCTCCTCTTCTTTCCTCTCAGTTTTACTACCTTTCTGTCAACCCCCAAAAGTAAAAACGTAACTCCTACCTTTTCCTCAATCTCCATGTTAAATCAGTAAGGAATGCTCAAATATGCATCTTCTTCTAACCTCAGCGAGTGCACGTGCGTGCACGCGCGCACACACACACACACACACACACACACACACTCCTCTTCTTCTCAGTGCTTGGATTCTTACAAGCTGGTCTTCATACCTCCATTCTCTTCATGTCCACCCCTCCTACAGATCCTGTGATTTGCGTGTAGGAGGGTTATCAGAAAGTGCTCACAGAAACATATGTGAGGGAATAAAGGAAGCAGGATTGGGCAGATGGAAATGTAAAATTGCAACGTAGTTGCAACAGAGGCCTTAACCAATTCCACAGGGAACTCTGAAGGGCTGGACCTTCAGAGAGATCCACAATTGAGGCAAGTGGGCTGGGTCCTTGTAATCCCACAGAGAGCTGTCATTAGAGGTGGGCTGCCTATGGAGATGTAGGCATAATCTTGGGCAAGGTAGCTCTCTTTAGCCACCATGCCCTCCTCAGGCTATGGCTGTAGCATTTGTCTATTTACCACCAAAACTGTGCATAAGAATACCAAAAATTCCCCAGTTGGTCGCCTGGGGTCCTAAATAGACTGCATACTGGCCCAGAGAATGGCACTTGCAGGGTATTGTCTCTGAAAGCTCTCAGTTGGTGATACTGTTTGAGGCCTTGTGGGCAGGAAAGGCAAACCCTACCTGGAATATGTGGCACTTCTAGTCAAGGTGAATTGTTGCCCCTTCCAGTGTGGAGGGAACCCACTGTAATAAATCTGCTAAGAGGCTAATTGATCTCTTCAAGAGATAGTGCTGTAACAGGGACTCAGCATGGGTTTCTGTTTTTGGCAGGGGGGACATTTGGCAGTGGTAGTAACTGAATCAACCCTGGTGATTGGGAGCCTGTGCAATTGGGCCCATGAGTATCCTCTATGGCTTTTCTTTATATAAAACAATTGTACTAGCACTTATTTTTCCAGTGGCAAAGGTAGGCTGACATCAAATGGCTAGGCCGTTCTGTCTACTTGGGGGTTAAGTGCCTCTTCTGTGTGTGTGTGCTCTCTGGTGGCGATAACATGTGACACAAAGATCTTTACCATTTGTACTCTCTCCCATTTGTCTGTCCACATGCCTCCTCCCCAAACTTGTACACAATCTCCCAATCTTTCTCCTTCATGCCCCTGCCAAGTCAATCATCACTGCCATGGGTTTATATTCTTTCCCTGGCCTACTGCTCTTTTCATACAAAGTGGATGACCAGTACACTATCCAAAGATTCCCCATCACTAGCTTGCTTACATTCTCTTCTTATTCTTATGCTCAACTCCAGATATAGCCCTTCTATCTTAAGATGGATCGATGCTGGGAAAGGCCAGTCTTGGTAGGTCTGACAGAATGATGGACTGTTCTGGCCTCATAGTCACCTGACGTTTCACAGTCAAATCTCCATCTCTACTAGGGCCCCGTATATATTGGGATACATATATTGTAGTATGTTTGTCAAATGGTGTATAATTTTGTGTTGTAGATGGCATGACCCTGGGATCTACTTGTGATTCTTCTATGGCTGCTTTCCAAAAATTCCACACAGTGTCTTTTCCCACCAGAAGTATAGTAGGGTCTGCTGGGTTGTATGAGTCATATGGCCCGAGTGGCAAGGCTATTGACACCACAGCCTGGACCTGTGCAGGGCATGTCCTTGCTCCAGGTCTCACTCAAAGCTAGCAGCATTATGGGTCACTCAGTAAATGGGCAGAGTAGTATTTCCAGTTGGGGAATATGCTGACTCCAGAATTCAATAAAGAAGTTTTGTGTTTCTTTTTTCATGGTCAGAGGGACAAGATGTAATAATTTGTACTTTACTTTGATAAGATATCTTAGGCTCCCCCACTAGCTTCCTGAACATTGCACCGATCTGGCAGGTCTTCCATCTTTAGAGTGCACATATCTTACCAAGTCCTGCAATGTACTTGCCAAGGTTCTTTCTTATTTTGTTCAATTAATGTGATCTCTTCTGCCCACTGAGATATTCTGCAGAGTGTCTAGATGGTCTAGGTTCCTTTGGATTATATTAAGACAGACAGCAGGATAGTTAACATCCCTGGGGCATGACTATAACTTTATACTGACGTTTGTCCCACATGAATGTACATTGCTTCTAGCCCTCCTTCCAGATAGGGTAAAAAAAACCCCAAAACATATTCCTCAGATTAGTAGCCTTATACCAAGTACCCAAGGCCATGGTATACAGTTTTAGCTACATCTGGCACAACAATTGGGCCTACTACTTGGTTGATTTTGCATTATCCCACTTTCATTCTGTGGGATCTATCTAATTTTTGTAGGACCCAGACTAGTGAATTAATGGAGATTCAATGTGGACACCCTTTCTGTATCCTTCAGGTTTTTTTAAGTTGGCAATCTTCTCTTCCATTCCTGGGAAGCAATTTTATATTCTCAACTGGGAAATTTCAGAGGCTTCCACTTGGCCTTCTCTAGAGTCATAGTTTGTACTTCATAGGCCAAGGAACCAATGTTGAGGAGATGACCATGGATCAAGTAGATGCACTCTGAGTCAAACCTTTTATTATCTGGACCCCATAAACCTCACTCTAAAAAACAAGTCAAGGATGGGTAATCAGGCTCTAAGCCCTGATTATCCATTCATGATTTCTTTTGATTTACAAAATTTAACAATATCTTTATTGGCTGTCCATTTATATTGCCCATAGGGGTGCCATGTTCTATTAACCTAGTGGTTCTCAAGTTGTGATTTCAAACTACCAGCATCAGTATCAAAAGAGAGCTTATTTACAATGCAGTTTATCAAGTTCCACCTCAGACCTACTGAATCAGAAATCTGGAGGGTGAGGTCCAGCAAGTTGTGTTTTAGAAACTCTCCAGATGATTTTGGTGCATGCTCAAATTTGAGAATAATTATATTAACCATTACCTTAGCTCTCTTTGAGTCAGGTCTCTCTGACATCCACTCTCAGTTGTTTTTTTTTTTTTTTTAAACATCCTTATTGGAATACAATTGCTTTACAATGGTATGTTAGTTTCTGCTTTATAACAAAGTGAATCAGCTATACATATACAGATATCGCCATATCTCCTCCCTCTTGCATCTCCCTCCCACCCTCCCTATCCCACCCCTCTAGGTGGTCACAAAGCACTGAGCTGATCTCCCTGTGCTATATGGCTGCTTCCCACTAGCTATCTATTTTACCTTTGGTAGTGTATATATGTCCATGCCACTCTCTCACTTCATCCCAACTCACCCTTCCCACTCGCCATGTCCTCAAGTCCATTCTCTATATCTGCATCTTTATTCCTGTCCTGCCCCTATGTTCTTCAGAACCATTTTTTTCCTTAGATCCCATATATATGTGTTAGCATACGGTATTTGTTTTTCTCTTTCTGAATTACTTCAGTCTGTATGACAGTCTCTAGGTCCATCCACCTCACTACAAATAACTCAATTTCGTTTCTTTTTATGGCTGAGTAATATTCCATTGTATATATGTGCCACATCTTCCTTATGCATTCATCTGTCAATGGACACTTAAGTTGTTCCATGTCCTGGCTATAGTAAATAGAGCTGCAATAAACATTGTGGTACATGACTCTTTTTTTTTTTTAATTAACTTATTTATTTATTTTTGGCTGTGTTGGGTCTTTGTTTCTGTGCAAGGGCTTCCTCTAGTTGCAGCAAGCGGGGGCCACTCTTCATCGCGGTGCGTGGGCCTCTCACTATCATGGCCTCTCTTGTTGCAGAGCACAGGCTCCAGACACGCAGGCTCAGTAGTTGTGGCCCGCAGGCCCAGTTGCTCCGCACCATGTGGGATCTTCCCAGACCAGGGCTTGAACCCGTGTCCCCTTCACAGGCAGGCAGATTCTCAACCACTGCGCCACCAGGGAAGCCCCCATGACTCTTTTTGAAATATGGTTTTCTCAGGATATATGCCCTATACTGAAATAGCAGGGTCGTATGGTAGTTCTATATTTAGATTTTTTTTTTTTTTTTCTGTGAACGGGCCTCTCACTGTTGTGGCCTCTCCCGTTGCGGAGCACAGGCTCCAGACGCGCAGGCTCAGCAGCCATGGCTCACGGGTCCAGCCGCTCCGCGGCATGTGGGACCTTCCCGGACCGGGGCACGAACCCGTGTCCCCTGCATCGGGGGACTGTTCTTCATCGTGAGTGTATCAATTTACATTCTCAGCGACACTGCAGGAGGTTGCCCTTTTCTCCACACTCTCTTCAGCATTTATTGTTTGTAGATTGTTTGATGATGGCCATTCTGACTGGTGTGAGGTGATACCTCACTGTAATTTTGATTTGCATTTCTCTGATGATTAGTGATGCTGAGCATTTTTCATGTGTTTGTTGGCAATTTGTATGTTTTCTTTGGAGAAATGTCTATTTAGGTGTTCTGCCCATTTTTGATTGGGTCGTTTGTTTTTTTGATATTGAGCCTCCTGAGCTGCCTGTATATTTTAGAGATTAATCCTTTGTCAGTTGCTTCATTTGCAAATATTTTCTCCCATTCTGAGGGTTGTCTGTTCATCTTGTTTATGGTTTCCTTTGCTGTGCAAAAGCTTTTAAGTTTCATTAGGTCCCATTTCATTAGGTCCCATTTATTTTCGTTTTTATTTCCATTTCTCCAGGAGGTGGGACAAAAAGGATCTTGTTTTGATGTATGTCATAGAGTGTTCTGCCTATGTTTTCCTCTAAGACTTTTATAGTGTCTGGCCTTACATTTAAGTCTTTAATCCATTTTGAGTTTAGTTTTGTGTATGGTTTTAGGGAGTGTTCTAAATTCATTCTTTTACATGTAGCTGTCCAGTTTTCCCAGTACCACTTATTTAAGAGGCTGTCTTTTCTCCATTGTATATTCTTGCCTCCTTTATCAAAGATAAGGTGACCATATGTGCATAGGTTTATCTCTGGGCTTTCTATGCTGTTCCATTTATCCATATTTCTGTTTTTGTGCCAGTACCATACTGTCTTGATTACCATAGCTTTGTAGTATAGTCTGAAGTCAGGGAGCCTGATTCCTCCAGCTCTGTTTTTCTTTCTCAAGATTGCTTTGGCTATTCGGGGTCTTTGTGTTTCCATACACATTGTGAAATTTTTTGTTTTCGTTCTGCGAAAAATGCCATTGGTGGTTTGATAGAGATTACATTGAATCTGTAGATTGCTTTGGTAGTATTTCACAATATTGATTCTTCCAATCCAAGAACTTGGTATATCTCTCCATCTGTTTGTATCATCTTTAATTTCTTTCATCAGTGTCTTACAGTTTTCTGCATACAGGTCTTTTGTTTCCTTAGGTAGGTTTGTTTCCTAGGTATTTTATTCTTTTTGTTGCAGTGGTAAATGGGAGTGTTTCCTTAATTTCTCTTTCAGATTTTTCATCATTTGTATATAGGAATGCAAGAGATTTCTGTGCATTAATTTTGTATCCTGCTACTTTACCAAATTCATTGATTAGCTCTAGTAGTTTTCTGGTAGCATCTTTAGGATTCTCTATGTATAGTGTCATGTCATCTACATGCAAACAGTGACAGCTTTACTTCTTCTTTTCTGATTTGGATTCCTTTTATTTCTTTTCTTCTCTGATTTCTGTGGCTAAAACTTCCAAAACTATGTTGAATAATAGTTGTGAGAGTTGGCAACCTTGGTCTTAGTGGAAATGCTTTCAGTTTTTCACCATTGAGAATGATGTTGGCTGTGGGTTTGTCTTATATGGCCTTCATTTTTTTATTTTTTGTTATTTTATTTTATTTTTTTCAGTACGCGGGCCTCTCACTGCTGTGGCCTTTCCCACCGTGGAGCACAGGCTCCGGACGCACAGGCCCAGCGGCTACGGCTCATGGACCCAGCCGCTCCATGGCACGCACGATCCCCCCGGACGGGGGCACGAACCCACGCCCCCTGCATTGGCAGGCAGACCCCCAACCACTGCGCCACCAGGGAAGCCCCATGGCCTTTATTTTGTTGAGGGAAGTTCCCTCTATGCCTGCTTTCTGTAGGGTTTTTATCATAAATGTGTGTTGAATTTTTCAAATGATTTTTCTGCATCTATTGAGAGGATCATATGGTTTTTCTCCTTCAGTTTGTTAATATGGTTTATCACATTGATTGATTTGCATATATTGAATAATCCTTGCATCCCTGGGATAAACCCCACTTGATCATGGTGTATGATGCTTTTAATGTGCTGTTGGATTCTGTTTGCTAGTATTTTGTTGAGGATTTTTGCATCTATGTTCATCAGTGATATTGGCCTGTACTTTTCTTTCTTTGTGACATCTTTGTCTGGTTGTGGTATCAGGGTGCTGGTTCCCTGGTAGAATGAGTTTGGGAGTGTTCCTCCCTCTGCTATATTTTGGAAGAGTTTGAGGAGGATAGGTGGTAGTTCTTCTCTAAATGTTTGATAGAATTTGCCTGTGAAGCCATCTGGTCCTGGGCTTTTGTTTGTTGGAAGATTTTTAATCACAGTCTCAATTTCAGTGCTTGTGATTGGTCTGTTTATATTTTCTATTTCTTCCTGGTTCAGTCTCGGAGGGTTGTGCTTTTCTAAGAATTTGTCCATTTCTTTGTGGTTGTCCATTTTATTGGCATAGCGTTTCTCGTAGTAATCTCTTATGATCCTTTGTATTTCTGCGGTGTCAGTTGTTACTTCTCTCCTTTTTCATTTCTAATTCTATTGATTTGAGTCTTCTCCCTTTTTTTCTTGATGAGTCTTGCTATTGGTTTATCAATATTGTTTATCTCCTCAAAGAACCAATTTTTACTTTTTTTGATCTTTGCTATTGTTTCCTTCATTTCTTTTTCATTTATTTCTGATCTGATCTTTATGATTTTTTTCTGTTGCTCACTTTGGGGTTTTTTTGTTCTTCTTTTTCTAATTGTTTTAGGTGTAAATTTAGGTTGTTTATTTGAGATGTTTCTTGTTTCTTGAGGTAGGATTTTATTGCTATAAACTTCCCTCTTAGAACTGCTTTTGCTGCCTCCCATAGATTTTGGTCGTCGTGTTTTCATTGTTATTTGTTTCTAGGTATTTTTTGATTTCCTGTTTGATTTCCTCAGTGATCTCTTGGTTATTTAGTAGTGTGTTGCTTAGCCTCCATGTGTTTGTATTTTGTGCAGATTTTTTCCTGTAATTGATATCTATTTTCATAGCGTTGTGGTCAGAAAAGATACCTGATATTTCAATTTTCTTAAATGTACCGAGGCTTGATTTGTGACCCAAGATATGACCTATCCTGGACAATACTAGCTGTGGCACACTGGACCCCTTCAGGCTCTCTTCATTTAGCCAACCCCAGTCTTCTCCCTGCGGTCTGTTCTCCAACGTCTGAGCCTCAGCTCCCAACCCCGCCCGCCCCAGCGGGTGAGCAGACAAGCCTTTCAGGGTGGTGAGTGCTGGTTGGATCCAATCCTCTGTGCAGGGATCTCTGTGCTTTGCCCTCTGCACCCCTGTTTCTGCGCTCTCCTCCGTGGCTCTGAGCTTCACCTCCCACCCACTCAACATCTCCTCCAGTAAAAGGGCTTCCTGGTGTGTGGAAACTATTCCTCTTTCACAGCTCCCTCCACGAGGTGCAGGTCCTATCTCTATTCTTTTGTCTCTGTTTTTTTCTTTTTTCTTTTGCCCTACCCAGGTATGTGGGGATTTTCTTGCCTTTTGGGAAGTCTGAGGTCTTCTGCCAGCATTCAGTAGGTGCTCTGTTGGAGTTTTCCACATGAAGATGTATTTCTGACGTATTTGTGGGGAGGATGATGATCTCCATGTTTTACGCCTCTGCCATCTTGAAGGTCTTCTCCCACTCTCACCTTTCGAGTTGTATGAGTTATTTTTATATTTTGGATATTAACCCCTTATTGATACATCATTTTCAAATATCTTCCCCATGCAGTTGGCAGGTTTTTTGTTTTGTTGATACTTTCCTTTGCTGTACATGAGCTTTTTAGTTTGATGTAGTCCCATTTGTCTATTTTTCTTTTGTTTCCTTTGCCTAAGGAGACATATCCAAAAAATATTGCTAAGATCCATGTCAAAGAGCTTACTGCCTGTTTTTTTCTAAAAATTTTCTGGTTTTGGGTCTTACATTTAAGTCTCTAATACATTTTGAATTTATTTTTATATATGGTGTGAGAAAGTAGTCCAGTTTGAGTCTTATGCATGTAACTGTCCAGTTTTCCCAACACCAATTATTGATGTGGCTGTCTTTCCCCCATTGTAATTCTTGCCTCCTTTGTCCTAGATTAATTGACCATGTAAGTGTGGGTTTATTTCTGGGATCTCTATTTAGTTTCATTGATCTATGTGTCTGTTTGGGGGCCAGTACCATACTGTTTTGATTACTGTAGCTTTATAGTATAGATTGAAATCAGCAAGTGTGATACTTCGATCTTTGTTCTTTTTTCTCAAGATTGCTTTGGCTATTCTGGGTTACCTGTGGTTCCATATAAATTTTAGGACTATTTGTTCTAGTTCTGTGAAAAATGTCATCAGTATTTTGATAGGGATTGCATTGAATCTATAGATTGCCTTGGGTAGTATGGTCATTTTAACAATATTAGTTCCTTCAGTTCATGAGCATGTTTTATCTTTCCATCTGTTTGTGTCATTTCCAATTTCTTTCATCAGTGTCTTATAATTTTCTGAGTACAGATATTACCTCCTTGGTTAGATTTATTCGTAGGTATTTTATTCTTTTTGATGCAATTGTAATGGGATTGTTTTCTTAATTTCTATTTCTGATAGTTTGTTGTTAGTGTATAGAAACAAAAACAGATTTATGTATATTAATTTTGTATCCTGCAACTTTATTGAACTCATTGATGACTTCTAATTATTTTTGGTGGTGTCTTTAGGATTTTCTATGTATAGTATCATGTCATCTACAAACAGTGATGATTTTACTTTTTCCTTTCCAATTTGGATTCCTTTTGTTTCTTTTTCTTGTCTTATTGCTGTGGCTAGGACTTCCAATACTATGATGAATAAAAGTAGTGGGAGTTACCATCCTTGTCTTGTTTCAGATCTTAGAGGAAATGTTTTCAGCTTTTCACCATTGAGCTTGATGTTGGCTGTAGGTTTGCCATATATAGCCTTTATTACATTGAAAGTTTATATCTCTATAACCACTTTTTTGAGAATTTTTATTATAAATGGATGTTGAATTTTATCAAAACCTTTTTCTGGATTTATTGAGATGATTATATGATTTTTATTCTTCAGTTGTTAATGTGGTGTATCACATTGATTTATTTGTGAATATTGAAATATTCTTGCATCCCTGACATTTATCGAACTTTATCATGGTGTATGACCCTTTTAATGTATTGTTGAATTTATTTGCTAAAATTTTGTTGAGAATTTTTGCATCAATGTTCATCAGTCATATTGGCTTGTAATTTTTTTTCATTGTGTGTTTGTCTGGTGTTTGTATCAGAATGATGCTGGCTTGGTAGAATGAATTTAGAAGCATTACTTCCTCTTCAACTTTTTGGTATCGTTTAAGAAAGATAGGCATTAACTCTTCTTTAAATGTTTGGTAGAATTCACCTATGAATTAATCTCATTTTGCACTTTTGTTTTTGTAGGATTTTCTTTGACTACTGATTCAATTTCATTACTAGTAAACAATCTGTTTATGTTTTCTATTTCTTCCTGATTCTGTCTTGGAAGAGTGTACATTTCTAGGAATTTATCCATTTCTTCTAGACTGTCCTTTGTTAGCACATAATTTTTTTGTAGTAATCTCTTGTGATCTTTTGTAGTAATCTCTTGTGATCCTTTGTATAACTGTGGTGTTGTAACTTCTCCTCTTTCATTTCTTATTTTATTTACTTGGGCCCTCTCTCTTTTTTTTCTTGATGAGTCTGGCTAATGGTTCATCAATTTTGATTATCTTTTCAAAGAACCAACTCTTGAACCAGTTTCATTGATCTTTTCTATTTTTTTGTCTCTATTTCATTTGTTTCTGTTCCAATCTTTATTATTTCTTTTCTTTTACTAACATTGGATTTTGTTTGTTCTTTGTTTTCTAATTACTTTAGTTGTAAGGTTAGAGTGTTTATTTGAGATGTTTCTTGTTTCCTGTAGTAGGCTTGTATCATTATAATCTTTCCTCCCAGGACAGCTTTTGCTGCATCCCACAGCTTTTGAATCATTGTGTTTTCATTTTGTTTTGTCTCCAAGTATTTTTTGATTTCTTCTTCAACATTTTCAGTGATCCATTCATTGTTTAGTAGCATATTGCTTAGCCTGTACATGTTTGTGTTTTTTGTAGTTTCTTTTCTTGTCCTTGATGTAGTCTCATACTGTGGTGGTTGGAAAAGATGCTTTATATGATTGCAGTCTTCTTAAATTTATTGGGACTTGTTTTGTGGCCTAACATGTGATCTATCCTGGAGAATGTTGCAAGTGCTTTTGAAAAGAATGTTCATTCTGCTATTTTTGGATGGAATGTTCTGTAGATATCTATTAAGTCCACTGACCTATATGTCACTTAAGACCACATTGCCTGAGAGGTGGAGTCAAGATGGTGGTATGGGAAGACGTGGAGTTAGCATCTCCCCAGAACTGGGGCACCTGCCAGCCGCTGGTGGAGAACTCTGATGCCCAAGGAGATGGAAGAAACCCCAAAGTGAACTGGTATGACATAGGGAGACTGAGGGGGGAGAAGTGGAGGCCAGACAGGATCAGGACCCCTGAGCCAAGGGAGATCAGGAGAGGCGGGGGGAGGGACTCTCCAGGAAGAGCAAGAGAGGAGCGGAGGGCGATTGTATGGCCCACTTGAGCCAGGGAGCCTGCTGAGCTCCCAAGACAGTGTCCCCACTCCAAAGCCCCATCCAGGCCACGTGGGTCCTGGGGGCATAGGAGGGAGGCTGGGGAGATCAGGAGAGGCAGGGGGGAGGAGCCATCCAGGAGGAGCAGGAGAGGAGCAGAGGGCAATTGCCCCAACCACTTGGGTACAGGAGCCTGCTAAGCTCCCAGGCTGGCCCCCTGCTCTCAAGAGCCCCCTCCAGGCTGCATAGGTCCTTGCTGGCATAAGAGGTAGTTTGGGGAGATCAGAAGAGGCAGGTGGGAGGGGACTTTCCAGTTAAGAGGAGCAGGAGAGGAGAGAAGGGCATTTGCCCCACTCACTCGAGCCCAGGAAGCCTGCTATGCTCCCAGATGAGGTCCCCTGCCCTCTGAGACCAGGTATTGGGAGCAAACCTGGGCCCCTTCTGTTCCTTGAGCCTAAGCCCCACCATCCACAGCCCCCAGGGCCTTTTCCAGCCCTGTGAGTCCTGAGCATTGGCCCCACCCACCACCCAAACATCATCCTTGCTTAGGCCCCACGCTCCATAGCCAAGGCCTTTAACCCCCTTTTTTTTTCTTTTCCCTCCTCCTCTTTTTTACTATTGTGGTACTGATGTACCTTCCGCTTGATGATTCATCTTATTTTTATTTTCTTCCTAACATATCTGTAAGTTTCCTAGTCTAATTTTATTTTTTACCTTGTTATTGTTCTTTTTCTTTTTCTTTTTTTGCTGCCCCAGGTGGCTTGTGGGATCTTGGTTCATGAACCTGGGGTCAGGCCGAAGCTCCTGCAGTAGGAGCTACAAGTCTGAACCACTGGACTAACAGAGAACCTCAGACCCCAGGAAATATTCATCGGAGTTAGGTCTCACAGAGTTCCTCATCTCAGTACCAAGACTCAGCTCTACTCAATAGGCTACAAACTCATATGTTGGAGGCCTCAGGCCAAACAACCAGTAAGACAGGAACACAATCCCACTCATAAAAAAAGAAAAAAAATTACACGGCAAAAAAATATGTTACCAATGAAGGAGCAAGGTAAAAACCTACAAGACCAAATAAATGATGAGGGAATAGGCAATCAACCTGAGAAAGAATTCAGAGTAATGATAGTAAAGATGATGCAGAATCTTGGAAATAGAATGGAGGCACAGATTGAGCAAATACAAGAAATGTTGAACAAACATCTAGAAGAAGTAAAGAACAAACAGAGATGAACAACACAATAACTGAAATGAAAAATTCACTAGAATGAATCAATAACAGAATAACGGAGGCAGAAGAATAAGTGAGCTGGAAGACAAAATGGTGGAAATAACTGCCGAGAAGCAGAATAAAAAAAAAGAAAAGAAAAGAATTGAAGACAACCTCAAAGACCCCTGGAACAACACTAAATACACCAACGTCTGAATTTTAGGGGTCCCAGAAGAAGAAGAGACAAAGAAAGAGTCTGACAAAATACTTGAAGAGATTACAGTCAAAAACTTCCCTAACATGGGAAAGGAAACAGTCACCCAAGTCCAGGAAGCACAGAGAGTCCCATACAGGATAAACTCCAGAAGAAACACACCAAAGCACATATTAATCAAGCTAACAAAAATTAAATTCAGAGAAAAAAATATTAAAAGCAGCGAGGGAAAAACAAAAAATAACATACAAAGGAATCCCCATAATGTTATCAGCTGATTTTTCAGTGGAAACTCTTCAAGCCATAAGGGAGTGGCAGGATATACTTAAAGTGATGAAAGAGAAAAACCTATAACCAAAATTACTCTACCCAGCAAGGATGTCATTCATATTCTATGGAGAAGACAAAAGCTTTTCAGACAAGCAAAAGCTAAGAGAATTCTGCACGACCAAACCAGCTATACGACAAATGCTAAAGAAACTTCTCTAAGTGGGAAACACAAGAGAAGAAAAGACCCACAAAAACAAACCCAAAACAATTAAGAAAATAGTAATAGGAACATACATATTGATAATAAACTTGAATGTAGATGGATTAAATGCCCCAACCAAAAGACACAGGCTGACTGAATGGATACAAAAACAAAAGCCATATATATGCTGTCTATAAGAGACCCACTTCAGACCTAGGGACACATACAGACTGAAAGTGAAGGGATGGAAAAAGATATTCCATGCAAATGGAAATCTAAAGAAAGCTGGAGTAGCAATACTGGTATCAGATAAAATAGAATTTAAAATAAAGACTTTTACAAGAGATAAGGAGGGACACTACATAATGATCAAAGGATCAATCCAAGAAGAAGATATAACAATTACAAATGTTTATGCACCCAACATAGGAACACCTCAGTACATAAGGCAAATGTTAACAACCATGAAAGGAGAAATCGACAGTAACACAATAATAGTAGGGGACTTTAACACCCCACTTACACCAATGGACAGATCATCCAAACAGAAAATCTATTCTCCAGGATAGATCACATCTTGGGTTACAAATCAAGCCTAGGAAAATTGAAATTATATGAAGCATCATTTCTGATCACAACACTATGAGACTGGAAATCAATTACAGGAAATAAAATGTAAAAAACACAAATACATGGAGGCTAAATAGTGTGCTACTAAATAACCAAGAGATCACTAAAGAAATCAATGAAGAAATAAAAAAAATACACATGAGAATGAAAACATGATGACCCAAAACCTATGGGATGCAGCAGAAGCAGTTCTAAGATGGAAGTTACTAGCAATACAATCTCCCCTCAAGTAACAAGAAAAATCTCAAATAAACAATCTAACCTTACACTTAAAACCACTAGAGAAAGACGAAAAATGAAAGCCCTAAGTCAGCAGAAGGAAAGAAATCATAAATATCAGAGCAGAAATAAATGAAATAGAAATGAAGAAAACAATAGCAAAGATCAATAAAATTAAAAACTGGTTCTTTGAGAAGATAAACAAAATTGATAAACCCTTAGCAAGACTCATCAAGTAAAAAAGGGAAAGGATGCAAATCAATAAAATTAGAAATGAAAAGGAGAAATCACAACTGACACTACAGAAATACAAAAGATTTTAAGAGACTACTACAAACAACTATATGCCAGTAAAATGGACAACCACGAAGAAATGGACGAATTCTTGGAAAGTACAATTTTCCAAGACTGAATGAAGAAGAATTAGAAAATAAAAACAGACCTATCACAAGTAATGAAATTGAAACTGTAACTAAAAATTTTCCAACAAACAAAAATCCAGGACAAGGTGGCTTCACAGGCGAATTCTATCAAAGACTCAGAGAAGAGCTAAAACTGATCCTTCTCAAAATCTTCCAAAAAATTGCAGATGGAGAAACACTCCCTAATTCATTCTGCGAAGCTACCATCACCCTGATACCAAAACCAGAAAAAGGTATCACAAAAAAAGAAAATTATAGACCAATATCACTGATGAACATAGATGCAAAACTCCTGAACAAAATATTAGCAAACAGAATCCAACAGCACATTAAAAGGGTCATACACCATGATCAAGTGGGATTTATCCCAGGGATGCAAGGATTACTGAATATAGGCAAATCAATCAATGTGATACACCACATTAACAATTTAAGGAATAAAAACCATATGATCATCTCAATAGATGCAGAAAAAGCTTTTGACAAAGTTCAACACCGATTTATGATCAAAACTCTCCAGAAAATGGGCATAGAGGCAACCTACCTCAACATAATAAAGTCCATATATGACAAACTCACAGCAAGCATCATACTCAATGGTGAAAAAACTGAAAGCATTTTCACCTAAGATCAGGAACAAGACAAGGATGTCCACTCTCGCCACTCTTATTTAACATAGTTTTGGAATTCCTAGCCACAGTAATCAGAAAAGAAAAAGAAATAAAAGGACTACAAATTGGAAAAGCAGAAGTAAAACTGTCACTGTTTGCCAATTACATGATACTATACATAGAAAACCCTAAAGATGCCACCAGAAAACTACTAGAACTAATCAATGAATTTGGTAAGGTTTCAGGATACAAAATTAAAGCACAGAAATCTCTGGCATTCCTATACACCAACAACAAAAACTCAGAAAGAGAAATTAAGGAAACACTCCCATTTACCAATGCAACAAAAAGAATACAATACCTAGGAATAAAACTACCTAAGGAGGAGAAAGACTTGTACTCTGAAAACTATAAAACACTGATGAAAGTAATCAAAGATGACATAAGCAGATGGAGAAATATGCCATGTTCTTGGACTGGAAGAACGAAAGTTGTGAAAATGACTATACTACCCAAAGCCATGTACAGATTCAACGCAATCCCTATCAAACTACCAATGGCATTTTTCACAGAATTAGAATAAAAAAATTTGAAATTCACATGGAAACACAAAAGACTCTGAATAGCTAAAGCAGTCTTGAGAAAGAAAAACGGAGTTGGAGGAATCAGGTTCCCTGACTTCAAACTATACCACAAAGCTACAGTAATCAAGACAGTATAGTACTGGCAGAAAAACAGAAATATAGATCAATGGTACAGGATAGAATGCCCAGAGATAAACTCATGCACATATGGGCACCTATTTTATGACAAAGGAGGCAAGAACATACGGTGGAGAAAAGACAGCCTCTTCAATAAGTGGCGCTGGGAAAAGTGGACAGCTACATGTAAAAAAATGAAATTAGAACACTACCTAGTGGGAAGCAGCTGCATAGCACAGGGAGATCAGCTTGGTGCTTTGTGACCACCTAAGGGGTGGGATAGGGAGGGTGGGAGGGAGGAAGATGCAAGAGGGAAGAGATATGGGGATATATGTATATGTATAACTGATTCAATTTGTTATAAAGCAGAAACTGACACACCACTGTAAAGCAGTTATGCTCCAATAAAGATGTTAAAATAAAAAAGAACACTACCTAACACTACACACAAGAATAAATTCCAAATGGATTAAAGACTTAAATGTAAGACCAGACACTAAAAATGCTTAGAGCAAAACGTAGGAAAAACACTGTTTGCCATAAACCATAGCAAGATATTTTTTGATGCACCTCCTAGAGTAACAGAAATAAAGACAAAAATAAACAAATGGGACTTAATTAAACTTAAAAGCTTTTGCACAGCAAAGGAAACCATAACCAAGATGAAAAGACAACTCTCAGAATGGGAGAAGATATTTGCAAATGAAACAACAGACAAAGGATTAATCTCCAAAATATACAAACAGCTCATGGAGCTCAATATCAAAAAAAACAAACAATTCAGTTAAAAAAATGGAAGATCTAAATACACATTTCACCAAGGAAGACATACAGTTGGCCAAGAGGCACATGAAAAGATGCCCAACATCACTAATTATTAGAGAAATGCAAATCAAAACTACAATGAGGTATCACCTCATGCCAGTCAGAATGGCCATTATCAAATAATCTAAAAACTATAAATGCTGGAAAGGGTGTGATGAAAAGGGAACCCTCCTGTGCTGTTGGTGGGAATGTAAATTGATACAACCAATATGGAAAACAGTATGTAGGTTCCTTAAAAAACTAAAAATAGAACTATCATATGACCCAGCAATCCCAGTACTGGCCATATATCCTGAGAAAACCATAATTCAAAAAGAGACATGTACCACAATGTTCATTGCAGCACTGTTTACAATAGCCAGAATGTGGAACCAACCTAAATGTCCATTGACAGATGAATGGATAAAGAAGATATGGCACATATATACAATGGAATATTACTCAGCCATAAAAAGAAATGAAATTGAGTTATTTGTAGTGAGGTGGATGGACGTAGAGTCTGTCATACAGAGTGAAGTAGTCAGATAGAGAACAACAAATACCGTATGCTAACACATATATATGGAATCTAAAAAAAAAAATTGTATTGATGAACCTAGTTGCAGGGTAGGAATAAAGAGGTAGACATAGAAAATGGACTTGAGGAAAACGGGTTGGAGTGTGAAGGTGGGGTGAAATGAGAGTAGCATCAACATATATACACTACTGAATGTAAAATAGTTGGCTGGTGGGAAGCAGCAGCATAGCACAGGGAGATCAGCTCAGTGCTTTGTGATGACCTATAGGGGTGGGATAGGGAGGAGGGGAGGGATGCTTAAGAGGGTGGGTATATGGGGACATGTATATGCATATGGCTGATTCGCTTTGTTGCACAACAAAAAACTAACACAGTATTGTGAAGCAATTATACTCCAATAAAGATGTTTTAAAAAAAAAAAGTACATGTACTCCTTCCCTGTGACCGAGTAATTCACTTCTAGAGAAATAAAAACAAACGTCCAGAAAAAGAAAAAAAGAAAAGCCACTTTGATTCCCATGTTCATTGTACCATTATTCCTAGTAGCCAAAATGTAGAAACAACTCGTGTCTATCAGCAAATGAATGGATTAAAAAAATGTAGTCTATACATACAATGGGATATTATTCACCCATGTAAAGGAATACACTTGTGATATATGCTACAACATGGATGAATGTGAAAATATGCTATGTGAAATAAGGCAGTGACAAAAAGACAAAAGTTGTATGATTCTATTTATATGAAATATCTAGACAGGCAAATTCATAGAGACAGAAAGTAAAGTAGAGTTTCCCAGTGGCTGGGAGAAGAGGGGGATGGGAGATATATTCTTATGCTTATAGTTTCTTTTGGGGGTGATGGAAAAGATTTGGAAACAGAGCAGTGATGGTTGCACAACAGTGTGAATGTAATTACTACACTGAATTGTAAACTGAAAATGCTTAAAATGACATATTTTATGTCATATATATTTAATCACAATAAAGAATTTTTAACCCACCCCCCCCCACAGAAAAAAGACTACATTGCCTTATTGATTTTCTGTCTAGATGACCTGTACATTAATGTAAGTGGAGTGTTAAAGTCCTCTAGTATTATTGTATTATTGTCAATTTCTCCCTTTTATGTCTGTTAACATTTGCTTTATATATTTAGGTGATCCTGTATTGGGTGCATATATGTTAATGAAAGTAATATCCTCTTCTTTATTGATCTCTTTATCATTATATAATGCCCTTCTTTGAGTTTTGTTGTTGACTTTGTTTTAAAGTCTACTTTGTCTGATGTGAGTATTGCTACCTCAGCTTTCTTGCCTTTTCCAGTTGCATGAAATAGCTTTTTCCATCTCCTCACTTTCAGTCTTTGTGTTTCTTTAGCTCTGAAGTGAGTCTTTTGTAGGCAACATATATATGAGTCTTGATTTTTAAATCCATTTAACCACTCTATGTCTTTTGGTTGGAGCATTTAGTCCATTTAAAGTTAAAGCAAGTATTAACAGCTATGTACTTACTGCCATTTTGTTCATTGTTTTGGGGTTGTTTTGTAGTTCTTTTTTGTTTCTTTCTTCTTCTTTTGCTCTCTTCCCTTGTGATTTGATGACTACCTTTAGTGTTACGTTTGCATTTACTTTTCTTGTCTGTATCTGTTATACATTTTTGGTTTGTTATTATGAACCTTTATACATTATTGTTTTAAGTTGATAATCTCTTAGGTTTGAATGCATTTTAACTCGCCCCACCACATTTAATATTTCTGATATCACATTTTATGTTTTTTTGTGCATTCCTTAACTACTTATTGTGGATATAGATGATTTTACTACTTTTGTCTTTTAACCTTTCTAAGTGGTTTATAAGTGGTTGATCTACTACCTTTACTATATGTTTGCTTTTACTCCTTAGATTTTTCTTTTCATAATTTTCATATTTGTAGTCATGGCCTTTTTTTTTTTTTTTTTAATGCTTAAAGAAGTCCCTTTAACATTTTTTGTAAAGCCAGTTTAGTGGTATTGAACTCTTAGCTTTTGCTTGTCTGTGAAACTCTTTATCTCTCCTTGAAATCTGAATGAAAGCATTGCCAAGTAGAGTATTCTTGATTGGAGGTTTTCCCCTTCATCATTTAAAATTTATCATACCACTCACTTCTGGCCTGCCAAGTTTCTGATGGAAAGTCAGCTGATTATCTTATGGGAGTTCTCTGTTCTTACCTAGTTGCTTTTCTCTTGATGGTTTTAAGATTCTCTCTTTATTTTTAATTTTTGACATTTTAATTGTAATGTGTCTTGGTGTGGACGTCTTTGGTTTCCTCTTGTTTGGGACTCTTTGTGCTTCCTGAACCTGAATTTCTCTTTTCTTTCCCAGATTCGGAAGGTTTTTATTTTTTACTTTTTTTTTTTTTTTTTTTGGTGGTACGCAGGCCTCTCACCGCTGTGGCCTCTCCTATTGCGGAGCACAGGCTCCGGACGTGCAGGCTCAGTGGCCATGGCCCACAGGCCCAGCCACTCTGCAGCATGTGGGATCCTCCCGGACCGGGGCACGAACCCGCGTCCTCTGCATCAGCAGGCAGACTCTCAACCACGGTGCCACCAGGGAGGCCCAATTGGGAAGTTTTCAGCTATTATTTCTTCAAATAATTTCTCTGTCCCTTTCTATCTATGTTTTTCTTCTGGGACCCCTATAATGGGGATGTTAGCATGCTCGATGTTGTCCCAGAGGTCTCTTAAACTATCATTCTTTAAAATTCTTATTTCTTTTTTCTGTTCAGCCCAGGTGATTTCCACTACCCTGTCTACCAGTTTTCTATGTTTCTCTGTATCACCCAATCTACTCTTTATTCTTTCTAGTGTATTTTTATTTCAGTTATACTCTTCAGTTCCTTTAAGTTCTTCTTTATATTTTCTAACTCTTTGTTAAACATCTCTCTGTATTCATCCATTCTTCTCATGAGTTCATTGAGCATCTTAATAATCATAACCTTGAACTCTTTATCAGATAGATTTCTCGTCTCCATTTTACTTAGTTCTTCTTCTGGGGTTTTGTCTTATTCCTTCATTGAAACATATTTCTCTCTCTCACCACATTTATTCTAATTCTCTCTGTTTATACCTATGTAATAGGTAGGTCAGTTACATTTCCCAATCTTGGAGAAGAGGCCTTATGTAGAAGACATTCTATAGAGCTCAGCAGCACACTCGTCTCTGGTTACCAGAGCTATATGCTCCAGGGGTGCCCAACTCTGGGCTTCATGGGCCCCTGTTGTTGTGTGGCTGACCACTATGGGCCTGCTGGTAGGTAGGGCTGGCCCCTGGTCTGGTTAGTTGCTGGGCCTTGCCTTGTGCGATGGCTGCTGGCCTGCTGGTGGGTGGGCGTGAGTCTCTGTGGGGCTGGCTGCTTGGTCTGGGGCTTCCAGTGCCTGGTTCAGGCCTGCTAGTGTGAAAGGCTGGGTCCCTCCATGACTGCCTACTCTGCCTGGAGGGGTCCCAGGACTGATGCCTGTTCACTGGTGGGTGGGTAAGCTCCTGGTGCTAATAGGCTAGAGAAGGAACTCCAAAATGGTGCTTGACAGCACTAGAGTGTCCCCATGGTAGAACAATCTTCCCAAATTTGCTACCACCAGTATCTCTGTTCCCAGGGGGTATCCCAGTGGCCTCTTGCCTCTCCAGGAGGCTTTCCAAGATCTGCAGGTGGGTCTGGCCCAGGTTCCTTTCCAATTATTGCCTCTGAACTCAGACTTGGAACATGAGAGATTTTGCATGCACACTTTAAGTGCAGAGTTTCTGTTTCTAGAGCCCTCTGACTCTCCCGCACCTAGGCCCCACTGGCTTTCAGAACCAGACATTTTGGGAGCCTGTCTTCCCAGTACAGGACCTCTAAGCTGGGAGCCTAATGTGGAGCTCAGACTCCTTGCCCCTTGGGGAGAAACTTTGTGATTGTGATTATTTTCCCTTTTGTGAGTTAGCTATCTCGGAGTGTGGGTCTTGACTATTCTACATCTCTGCCCCTCCTACCCATCTCACTGTGGTTCTTTCTTTATATGTTTAATTGTGGAAAATCTTTTCTGCTAGTCTTCAGTTCATTATTATAGATAGTTGAAATTTTTATGTGGCTATGGGAGATGGTGAGCTCAGGGTCTTCCTACTCTGCCATCTTGCCCACACTCCTCCAGCAAAAGTTTTAAATTTTCATGAATTTTGTTGTGGTTAGTGCTTTTGCATTTTGTCTAAGAACTCTGTCTATATCAAGGTCACAAAGATAATCTCCATGTTTTCTTCTAGGAGCTTTGTAGTCTGTAATTTGATCTTTCTCAAATTAAATTTGGGTATGATGTAAGAGAGAGAAGTAGAGGTTTTGTGCATGTGGTTTTTAAAAATGTATGATTATCCAATTGTGTCAAAGACCTTCCACATTTAAATTGCATTGATATATTTGATAAAAATCAGTTGATTATATATATGTATATATATATACATATACATATGTATAGATATACATATATATGTATATCTATACATATATATATATGTATCTATATATAGGCTTATTTTTAGGTTCTTTAATTTGTTACATTGATCTATTTGTCTATCTTTATGCCAGTTGGATACTGTCTTCATTACCCTTTATATAGTAAGTTTTGAAATCCTGTAGATAAGCTTTCCAATTTTGTTCATTTTCAAGATTGTTTTGGCTTTTCTAAGTCCTTTTTATTTCCATAAAATTTTAGAATTAGCTTCCCATTTTCTAAAAATATAAAGAACTTTAAACGGCCTGCTTGGATTTTAATTCAGATGGCATTGAGCCTATAAATCAATTAAGGACACTAGAATTAATCTTTTAATACATAATCTCAACTCTTTCAATCCATGAGCATGGGGTACCTTTACCTTTATTTAGGTCTTATTTAACTTTCTCAGAACATTTTAGTGTCTTTTATTTTATAAGTCTCGTACATATTTTGTTAAATTTATCTCTAAACGTTTCATATTTTGTGCTATTTTAAATGGAATAATTTTTAATTTTTAAAAAATTGTTGCTAGTAAACAGAAATGCAATTAATTTTTGTATTTTTACCTTGTGTACTGTGACTCTCCTAAACTTACTTATCAGTTTTGGTATTTATTTTGTAGATTTCTTTGGATTGTCTATATAAGTCAATCATTTGTGAATTAAAACAGTTATATTCATTCATTTCCAACATTTATGCCTTTTAAAAAATTTTATTGACTATTTCACTTGCTAGATCTCCAAAATAACATTGAATAAAAGTGATGACAGTAAACATTCTTTTCTTCTCTCTGGTTGGGAAAGGGTTCAGTATTTCACCATTTAGTACGATGTTATTTGTAGTTTTTTTGAAAGATGCCCTTTATCAGATTGAGAAAATGTCTTTCTATTCTTAGTTTGATGAGAGTTTTATTTTTATATCATAAATGGATATTGAATTTTATCAAATCCTTTTAAAAAATCTTTTGAGATGATCACGTAACTTTCTCCTTTATTCTTTAATGTAGTAAGTTACAGTTATTCGTTCTCCCAATAGTGAACTGGTCTTGTTTTCCAATAATAAATCCCACTTCATCATTTATTATCTTATTACTACTAAGTTTGGTTTTTATTGAAATTTAGTATTCCCATCCATTATGTTTGTAGACAACAAACCACAATAATATTATTGATGCTTGTGATTTAGTCACCAGTAAAAATGAGATGTTTTCATATTTCATTACAATTAATACAGATATCTTGAATATAGTTTATGCTCACTACTGCATTGGTATTATATATCGTGGTTATTACACTTTCTGCTATATCATATTACTCAATGAGTTAAAGAAGTAGTACCTCTTATTATAATATCATAAATCTATTTTCTGGTATTTGCTAACTGTGTTTCAGCACAATGTATTTCTTTTATAATAGTCTGTATTTTACTTATACATTTAAAAATATTTTCCTGTGAAGGGGTCCCTAGGCTTTATCAGACTGCTAGAGATGTTCATGGCACCGAAATTTAAGAATCCCTGGACTAGAGCTAAAAATTCAGTCTTTATCTTAAAACAGATAGAACTGGATGGGATCACCTAGAGAGTGTAGACAGAGAGGATTAGGGAGTGGAGGACACAGCCCCATATATTCTCAATGTTTAAAATTTGGTAGAAGTAGAGGATCTTACCAGGAGAAAAATCAAGTGATTGTGATATGAAAGATGTGTAGAAAAAGAGGTTCAGTAACACATCCAATGCTACTGAGAAGCCACAAAAGATGAAAATGGAGAATTGGGACGCTGACCAGGTTATGTCACTGATGAGTAGCAGCAACAAAAGCACAATTAGAGGAGGTCAAGAAGTGAATGAGAGTCAGGTTAAGTAGAGAAAGGAGCATAGATAACTCTTTTGAGTAGTTTTGCTGCTAAGGGAAGCTGAGAAACAGTGGAGCTAGAGAAATGTGGAATCAAGGGAGTCCAGTTTGTTTTTTTAAGACAGAAGACGTTAATTAAGTCATGTTTGTATGTCAGTGAGAATGATCCATTAGAAAGGGAGAAATTTATGTAGAAGGGAAAAGATTGAAGGTGTAAGGAGGTTGGCAGAAGGATCATTAGGCAACGAGGTGGTTCTTTTTCTACTGGATTTATATTTTTCTATGAAGTATGAGGTAAGATCCTTAGGTATAAGGAGGAAGAGGAGGAGAAATTAGAGATTTGAAGAGAGAAGAGAAGGTTTGAAATAGATGCCTGGGGGAGTAGAAAGTTAATTTTCAGTATAAGTGATTTATTTAACCATCGGGTCTTATGACACTTGCTAAATAACTCTTATTAGGTATTAGGGCTGTCTTCAGCCACTCTTGTCAAGATAAATGTTATAAATTAGTTTTATAGGCAAAACACAGTCCTGGAATCCTTTCTAGTCTCTCCCATGTTAAGGTTTGTGTGACTGTTTAGGGGAGAGCACAGGGGGCGGGACTGTACCACAGCTGATGATAAATAGCCCTCTTCTAGTCCTACAAAGTCAGAATCTGTAGGCAAGTGCTTTGTCATCCAGATTATTTAAAGATACTAGAAAGTTTCAAATGCTTAACACTAGTCAGTTTCACAAGGTATCTTTAAACCAACTTCCATCACACTCCCTTTGTACCACTTACCCATATGTTGCTTACTTAATCCTTTGGCAGAAGTTTCCATTCATATCTGGCTATTTGATATCAGCCAGTTTCAGCGTGTGGATCATCACTCCCATGTAATGGACTGAAATGTCATGAACACTGGCTTTTGACAGTTCTAAATTAACAAGAAGATGAAAGGAACATTTGATTATTGAGCCATTTTTTTAAAAAAATGCATCTTGCTTGTTAGAAGTGATGGGAAAGGAAATACTGGAAAAGCACATGACGACTTAATGATGTTTTGGGAAAAAAAGTCAGTCTGTTTTCAGCAGTTCTTCCATGGAATGGCTGATTAGGCTTTGGTTGGTCCCACCTAAGTTTTATTTTTGGAAAAGAAAATTAACCTAACAGCTGTGGCTTATTGCAGTCAGCAAGGGCATCTACTTTATCAAGGGGCCTGTTATCTCAGGCCCCCATATGCTTCCGTCCCTAGTCCATCCTTATGAAATGCAATCTCCTGGTGACAAAGGGGCTTGCGTTTAATGTCATGATAGTTTCCAAAAAATCTATCACAGGCCTGAAACCTTTGGGAACTGGATTCTAACTCTTTCACTTTATATATTTGCTCTCTCTTCCAATTTCAAGTCACCTACAAATTGTTGTTGTTGGTGGTGGTGGTGGTGGAGGTGGTGTGTGTGTATTTTAGTCACCTATACATCAAGAGATAGCACTGAAGAAATGCCCCGGGACTGCTCCCTCACTATACTGAGGTCCTTTGCAGTGAGAGTCATGTGAGCCTGAGGTCCACCATGTTTTTGACACTATGGCCATGTCTTGCTTTTAGAAAATATAATATGTATATTTAGAAATATTTACCTAACAATTATAGTGTATATATGGTTGATTCTGATTACTCTTGGTACTTGTGTTCTGTAAAGATCCAGCAACACTTAATTAGTGAATACTGAATCATTGGTCCTAGGAGAAATACAAGGTTCTTTTCTTTTACTTTAAAATTTTTTTATTTTATTGATGTATAGTTGGGTTAGTTTCAGATATACAGCAAGGTGATTCAGTTATACCTATATATACATTATTTTTTTCATATCCTTTTCCATTATGGTGTATCACAAGATATTGAATATAGTTCCCTGTGCTATACAGTAAGACCTTGCTGTTTATCCATTCTTTTTTTTTGAATTTTATTTTATTTATTTTTTTATACAGTTGGTTCTTAATAGTTATCAATTTTATACACATCAATGTATGCATGTCAATCCCAATTGCCCAATTCATCACACCACTACCCTCACCTCCCACCGCTTTCTCCCCTTTGTGTCCATACGTTTGTTCTCTACATCTGTGTCTCAATTTCTCCCTGCAAACCGGTTCATCTGCACAATTTTTCTAGGTTCCACATATATGCATTAATATACGATGTTTGTTTTCCTCTTTCTGACTTACTTCACTCTGTATGACAGTCTCTAGATCCATCCACGTCTCAACAAATGACCCACGTCTCAACAAATGACCCAATATATACAATATTCCATTGTATATATGTACCACTCCTTCTTTATCCATTTGTCTGTTGATGGGCATTTAGGTTGTTTCCATGACCTGGCTATTGTAAATAGTGCTGCAATGAACATTGGGGTGCATGTGTCTTTTTGAATTATGGTTTTCTCTGGGTTTATGGCCAGTAGTGGGATTGCTGGATCATATGGTAATTCTATTTTCAGTTTTTTAAGGAACCTCCATACTGTTCTCCATAGTGGCTGTATCAATTTAAATTCCCACCAACAGTGCAAGAGGGCTCCCTTTTCTCCACACCCTCTCCAGCATTTGTTGTTTGTAGATTTTCTGATGATTCCCATTCTAACTGGTGTGAAGTAATACCTCATTGTAGTTTTGACTTGCATTGTTCTAATAATTAGTGATGTTGAGCAGCTTTTCATGTGCTTCTTGCCCTTCTGTATGTCTTCTTTGGAGAAATGTCTATTTAGGTCTTCTGCCCATTTTTGGATAGGGTTATTTGTTTTTTTAATATTGAGCTGCATGAGCCATTCTGACGGCTATCTTTTCATGTTGTTTATGGTTTCCTTTGCTGTGCAAAAGCTTATAAATTTCATTAGGTCCCATTTGTTTATTTTTGGTTTTATTTCCATTACTTTAAGAAGTGGATCAAAAAAGATGTGATTTATGTCATAGAGTGTTCTTCCTATGTTTTCCTCTAAGAGTTTTATCGTGTCTGGTCTTACATTTAGATCTCTAATCCATTTTGAGTTTATTTTTGTGTATGGTGTTAGGGAGTGTTCTGATTTAATTCTTTTACATGTAGCTGTCTAGTTTTCCCAGCACCACTTATTGAGGAGATGTCTTTTCTCCATTGTATATCCTTGCCTCCTTTCTTATAGATTATTTGACCATAGGTGCATGGGTTTATCTCTGGGCTTTCTATCTTGTTCCATTGATCTATATTTCTGTTTTTGTGCCAGTACCATATTGTCTTGATTGCTGTAGCTTTGTAGTATGGTCTGAAGTCAGGGAGTCTGATTCCTCCAGCTCCAGTTTTTTCCCTCAAGACTGCTTTGGCTATTCGGGGTCTTTTTTGTCTCCATACAAATTTTAAGATTTTTTGTTCTAGTTCTGTGGAAAATGCCATTGGTAATTTGATAGGGATTGCATTGAATCTGTAGATTGCTTTGGGTAGTATAGCCATTTTCACAATATTGATTCTTCCAATCCAAGAACAAGGTATATTTCTCCATCTGTTGTTATCATCTTTAATTTCTTTCATCAGTGTCTTATAGTTTTCTGCATACAGGTCTTTTGTCTCCCTAAGTAGGTTTATTCCTCGGTATTTTATTCGTTTTGTTGCAATGGTAAATAAGCATGTTTCCTTAATTTCTCTTTCAGATTTTTCATCATTAGTATATAGGAATGCAAGAGATTGCTGTGCATTAATTTTGTATCCTGCTACGTTACCAAATTCATTGATTAGCTCTAGTAGTTTTCTTGTGACAAGTTTAGGATTCTCTATGTATAGTATCATGTCATCTGCAAACAGTGACAGTTTTACTTCTTCTTTTCCAATTTGTATTCCTTTTATTTCTTTTTTTTCTCTGATTGCCATGGCTAGGACTTCCAAAACTATGTTGAATAATAGTGGTGAGAGTGGACATCCTTGTCTTGTTCATGATCTTAGAGGAAATGCTTTCAGTTTTTCACCATTGGGAATGATGTTTGCTGTGGGTTTGTCAATATGGCTGTTATTATTTGAAGTAGGTTCCCTCTATGCCCACTTTCTGGAGAGTTTTTATCATAAATGGGTGTTGAATTTTGTCAAAAGCTTTTTCTGCATCTATTGAGATGATCATATGGTTTTTATTCTTCAGTTTGTTAATATGGTGTATCACATTGATTGATTTGTGTATATTGAAGAATCCTTGCATCCCTGGGATAAATCCCACTTGATCATGGTGTATGATCCTTTTAATATGTTGTTGGTTTCTGTTTGCTAGTCTTTTGTTGAGGCTTTTTACATCTATATTCATCAGTGATATTGGTCTGTAATTTTCTTTTTTTGTAGTATCTTTGTCTGACTTTGGTATCAGGGTGATTGTGGCCTCATAGAATGAGTTTGGGAGTGTTCCTTCCTCTGAAATATTTTGAAAGCATTTGAGAAGGATGGGTGTTAGCTCTTCTCTAAATGTTTGATAAAATTCACCTGTGAAGCCATCTGGTCCTGGACTTTTGTTTGTTGGAAGATTTTTAATCACAGTTTCAATTACATTACTTGTGATTGGTCTGTTCATATTTTCTATTTCTTCCTAGTTCAGTCTTGGAAGGTTATACCTTTCTAAGAATTTGTCCATTTCTTCCAGGTTGTCCATTTTATTGGCATGGATTTGCATGTAGTAGTCTCTTAGGATGCTTTGTATTTTTGTGATGTCTGCTGTAACTTCTCCTTTTTCATTTCTAATTTTATTGATTTGAGTCCTCTTCCTCTTTTTTTTTGATGAGTCTGGCTAATGATTTATCAATTTTGTTTATCTTCTCAAAGAATCAGCTTTTAGTTTTATTGATATTTGCTATTTTTTCTTTGTTTCTATTTCATTTTTTTCTGCTCTCATCTTTATGATTTCTTCCCTTCTGCTAACTTTGGGTTTTGTTTGTTCTTCTTTCTCTAGTTCCTTTAGGTGTAACGTTAGGTTGTTTATTTGAGATTTTTCTTGTTTCTTGAGGTAGGATTTTATAGCTACAAACTTCCCTTTTAGAACTGCTTTTGCTGCATCCCATAGGTTTTGGATTGTCGTCTTTTCGTTATCATTTATCTCTAGGTATTTTTTGATTTCCTGTTTGATTTCTTCAGTGATCTCTTGGTTATTTAGTAATGTACTTTTTAGCCTCCATGTGTTTGTGTTTTTTACATTTTTTCCCTTTAATTCATTTCTAATCTCATAGCATTGTGGTCAGAAAAGATGCTTGATATGATTTCAATTTTCTTAAATTTATTGAGGCTTGATTTGTGACCCAGGATGTGATCTATCCCAGAGAATGTTCCATGCATACTTGAGAAGAAAGTGTAATCTGCTGTTTTTGGATGGAATGTACTTTAAATATCAATTAACTCTACCTGGTCTATTGTGTCATATAATGCTTGTGTTTCCTTATTAATTTTCTGTTTGGATGATCTGTCCATTGGTGTAACTGAGGTGTTAAAGTCCCCCACTATTACTGTGTTAATGTCAATTTCCTCTTTTATTGCTGTTAGCAGTTGCCTTATGTATTGAGGTACTCCTTGTTGGGTGCATATATATTTATAATTGTTATATCTTCTTCTTGGATTGATCCCTTGATCACTATGTAGTGTCCTTCCTTATCTCTTGTAACATTCTTTATTTTAAAGTCTATTTTATCTGATATGAGTATTGCTACTCCAACTTTCTTTTGATTTCCATTTGCATGGAATATCTTTTTCCATCCCCTCACCTTCAGTCTGTATGTGTCCTTAGGTTTGAAATGGGTCTCTTGTAGACAGCATATATACGGTTCTTGTTTTTGTATCCATTCAACGAGCCTGTGTCTTTTCGTTGGAGCATTTAATCCATTCATGTTTAAGGTAATTTTCGATATGTATATTCTTATTACCATTTTCTTAATTGTTTTGGGTTTGTTTTTGTAGGCCCTTTTCTTCTCTTGTGTTTCCCACTTAGAGAAGTTCCTTTAGCATTTGTTGTAGAGCTGGTTTGGTGGTGCTGAATTCTCTTAGCTTTTGCTTGTCTCTAAAGCTTTTGATTTCTCCATCGAATATGAATGAGATCCTTGCCAGGTAGAGTAATCTTGGTTGTAGATTCTTCCCTTTCATCACTTTAAGCATATCATGCCACTTCCTTCTGGCTTGTAGAGTTTCTGCTGAGAAATCTGCTGTTAACCTTATGGGAGTTCCCTTGTATGTTATTTGTCTTTTTTCCCTTGTTGCTTTCAATAATTTTTCTTTGTCTTTAATTTTTGCCAGTTTGATTACTATGTGTCTCGCTGTGTTTCTCCTTGGGTTTTTCCTGCATGGGACTCTCTGCGCTTCCTGGTCTTGGGTGACTATTTCCTTTTCCATGTTAGGGAATTTTATGACTATAATCTCTTCAAATATTTTCTCAGGTCGTTTCTTTCTCTCTTCTCTTTCTGGGACCCCTATAATTCAAATGTTGTTTTAGTTAATGTTGTCCCAGAGGTCTCTCAGGCTGTCTTCATTTCTTTTCATTCTTTTTTCTTTATTTTGTTCCACAGCAGTGAATTCCACCATTCTTTTTCTCCAGGTAACTTATCCATTCTTCTGCCTCAGTTATTCTGCTATTGATTCTTTGTAGTGTAGTTTTCATTTCAGTTATTATATTGTTCATTTCTGTTTGTTTGTTCTTTAATTCTTCTAGGTCTTTGTTAAACATTTCTTGCATCTTCTTGATCTTTGCCTCCATTTTTTTCCCAAGGTCCTGGATCATCTTCACTATCATTATTCTGATTCTTTTCCTGAAAGGTTTCCTATCTTTACTTCATTTAGTTGTTTTTCTGGGGTTTTATCTTGTTCCTTCATCTAGTACATAGCCCTCTGCCTTTTCATCTTGTCTATCTTTCTATGAATGTAGTTTTCATTCCACAGGCTGCAGGGTTATAGTTTTTCATGCTTCTGCTGTCTGCCCTCTGGTGGATGAGGCTATCTATCTATGAGGCTTCCACGGTTAAGTTCTGAGAACCTCTGATCATGACATTTTCATCTACTGATCAATAATACAGAGTCTTGTTTTATGTGTGTTTCTGTTTAAAGACACCTTATTTAATATACACCTTGAACTCAATTGCAAAAGCACTATAACTTTCACCTGAACAAAGCTTATCTTACACACATGTTTTCTCCTTAAGGCACATCACAGCTTTCTTGCCCTCAGGAACACCAGACAGCCCTTTAGCACTGTGCTTGGAGGCTTGTTTTAGATAGAAAAATCACCACCAAAAAGCACTAAAATGCAAAAACATGACACTAAGTGGACAGTGAAAAGACAGACTATGGGAGTTGAAATAAGAAGGCAGAATGTCACCTAGTTTGACGTCAATTGGGAACATACACATTGTGCAATTCAAAGTTTTCACTGATCTGTGCATGTTCACAAATGGCTGTGAAAGCACCATAGGTATTGATCTTGGCATTACGAGTACATTTTAGTGAGTAGGTGAATTCACAACTGCGGAATCTGCAAATAAGGAGGATGAACTATATTTTTTTCAAGCAGATATGGAGCATTTACAGATATTGACCACACTTTAGGCAAAACAAAAGCAAAAAACAAAAACCCTCAACTATCAATGGATCAGTATCATACAGATTATATCATGTGTCTAGAGTGTATTTAAAGTACAAACTAATCTTACCTCCCCAAAACTTATCAAACACTTAGAATTGAATAATAACAAAAATAACATAATTTAAAATATGTGGGATATAGCTAAAATAGGGGGCATAGAGAATTTTATAGCTTTAAATACTTCATTAAAAAAAGTGAAATTGGATGTGCTAAGGGTATATCTTGTGTTAGAAAAGGAACAACAGAGCTAATCTAAAGAAAGTAAAAGTAATAAGATAATAAAAGTAGAGACTAGAAAAACAGAGCATAAATATATAATAATTTAGATTAATGTAACCAAAAATTAATAAACATACCTCTGCTGAAACTGATCATAAAAAAGGTAAAACAAACAAAATCTTAGGAATAAAAAGTGGTTATAATACAATATAGCAGACTTAGTGAAAGAATAATATATTTACATTTTGCTCATAAAATTTAAACATATACCAAATGACCATATTCCTCAAGGAGAAATAGAAAACCTAAATAGTCCTGTAATTAAAAAAATATTCTATCAGTAATCAACCACCTCCCTTGATTGAAGACATCTTACCAGACGATTTTATTAGTTCTACAAAACTCTAAAAAACAGATCATTTTAGTTTTATACAAAGTCTTCAAGACAATAGAAAAATTCCCAAGTCATTTTACAATATTAAATAACCTTGATGTCAAATTTGGACAAAGAGAATAAATTAAAAATAAACAGGGCTTCCCTGGTGGCACAGTGGTTGAGAGTCTACCTGCCGATGCAGGGGACAAGGGTTCGTGCCCCGGTCCGAGAGGATCCCGCATGCCGTGGAGCGGCTGGGCCCGTGAGCCATGGCCGATGAGCCTGCACGTCCGGAGCCTGTGCTCCGCAACGGGAGAGACCACAACAGTGAGAGGCCCGCGTATGGCAAAAAAAACCCAAAGAAACAAAAAAAAACAAAATGCCAATTCACTTTCTTTCCCCTTTAGAAAACTAGAATGCTACTCACCTTTCTTACTATGTCTTTTAAGACCCCTTCTCTACTTCTCTTAGAGCTCACTTGTATGAACACAATGATTTTGCTTGCAAGATTTCTGAGTTCCCTGGCTTTAATCCCTGGCTGAGGAACTTGAACTGATTGGGAGCAGCCAGATGATTTCTTAGAATCTCTGAATCTACCTCATCCATTTTAATGTATCTTTCTCATCATGGAGATAATTTTCCTTGAAAAGGCAGAAGTAACACAGAAGTTAAGCTCTATTTTCTCTTTGTTATCCATGAACATTACACTATCTTTCTTAAGTTAATGTCTAAAATTATTATTATTAATAACCCATAACTTAATAGATTCCAAAGGGTGATCACATACTTGGCCTGGAATAGTTATTGCAATTTAGCAAAGGAATATCCTGGAAAAAACTTGAACCCAAACCAAATAGAATAGATGGTTTCATTCATTTATTCAATAACTATTTATTGATCATCTGTTATATGTCAGGAATTATACTAGGCCCTATGGACACAGAGTTTTGTGTTCCTAACCTGGAGGAGCTCACAATTTAGGAGCTAGGAAGGGAGTGGGTTGGGGAAAAACATAAACTGAATGATAACACAGTAGCTAAAATTTCAGTTGGTTGTATATAAAAAAGATGATTAATAACTAGGTACTAACATGAAGGGAATTATTTCATGGTGCCAACGGGCTGTGTCCATGTCTGTCCTCTTCCAGAAACCTAGTGAAGATGTGGAAGGCATGCTCATCAAATCTACAGATAACACAAATCTGGGAGGAAGACTTAGGGCAGGGATGACACTTAGATTTAAAGCATTCCTAACAAGTCAAAGAAATAGGCTTAAAGCAGATAAAACGTAATACAGAAAACAATTATTATATAAAATTTTTGATTGCATAGTACAGGAAGGAAAAGACTTGAATAAGCAATACTTCATATGACAAAATCCGGAAGTTTCAGTTGACCGCAAGCTCAATTTTAACTGGTAAAAAGTTAATGCATTTTATGCTACATTAGTAAAAGTAAAATATGAAGATATGCTTGTGCATGCAGCTAATTTAGCAAATATCAAGCTATATTAAAATTATTTGTTTAGTGTTCCTCCCAATAGATTGTGAAATCCTTGAGTATAGGGTTTGTAAATTGTTTATTTACATATTCCCAAGATGTAGCTCAGTTCTTGGAATATAGTGAATATTCAGGAAACAACTGTCAAATGACTAATGAATAATAATTTTGTGTAGAGGCTGCTCTAAGCTTGTTAATGTAATTAACTCACTTAATCCTCTCAATATACCCATTAAGGAAAGTACTATTACTATTTCCATTTTATAGATGAGGAAACTGGGTCCTCAATATGTGGTTTATGAAATAAGGGGCACAGAAAAGCAAAATACACAAAAACTTTCAAAATCTAAATATAGAAAATAGTTTCCAACTTCTCTCTTCAAGACTTTTTCAAGACACAAATAACTTGTCAAAGGTGACACACCTATAAGTGGCAGAGCTGAGAGTTGAACCCCTGAAGTCAAGCTCTTAAGCTTAGCTTCTTATCCACTTTGCTTTACTATAGTGTTTACATAACAATATGCTATTGGATTGCATGGCTCAGAGCATCATAAGGTTCAAAGGCCAATGGAGACACTTTTCCTTTGCTTCTTCCCTTTCTTCTTCTCTCCCTCCCTCTCTTTTCCTTCCTTACACTTTTATAAAAGAAAAAAAAGGATTTAAATTGGTTTATAAAAATAAATGTAACAAAATGGAAAACAAAAAGGAAAAGTTTCAGTGAAGGGAAAATTAAGATAGGTAAATAAGATGGAGTCATAGTGAGGTTAGTACAGAGAACACACATAGTGAGGTCCTATTTCCATGAAATTCTTTGTGACTGCCTAACTCCATCCTTAGAGCTCCCTTCTCTCATCTATTGCATTTCTTGTTTACATGATGCATTTGGCACTTTATCATAGACTTTTGATAATTTTATGTATATAATCTGTTTTCCCTATCTGTGAGCTCCACATCCCTGGATTCAACCAACTGTGGGTCAAAAATCACAGATATAAAGTGCTGATTGTACTATGCCATTTTATAAAAGGGGCTTGAGCATCTGTGGATTTTGGTATTCGAAGGGAGTCCTGGAACCAGTCCTGCAGATACTGAGGGATGACTTTACAGCTTTTATCCCCTCAGTAAGATTGTACACTTATTGAGGTAGGGACCTTGTCATATTATCCTTCATATTCATTTCGCCGCTAACATGATGCTGGTTTCATAATAGATTCTGTGTAAACACCTATTAAATTGAAAGGACTTTCAATTACTGGGAGTTAATCCATATCTACTTCTGAACTTTTCCCAAATCCTTGTTTCTTCTCTTTGTCTTTCTGTCTTCCTGGAACTCCAGGCAGAATTAACCATTCTTCTTCAGTGCTTCTGCAAAGAACAATTTTCTTTATATTGTATTTCTACTCTAATACATTACCTACTACTTATATGTCTATTGTCCTGTATAGGCTGTGAATTGTTTGTGAACATTATTTATGCTCATATTCCACTATGAGTTCAATTCCTAGTAAAAATTCAGATTCAGTAAACAAACATGGTAAGGAGTAAAGAAGAAAGGGAGAGAGGAAGAATTTTTTTCCTTTTGCCATTTGATTACTGATCATCACCAGAAAGATGTTAGGAGAAAACACTTAGGTGACAAAACTTTGCATGGTATGGGCATGGGCCACAATACACCCTGTTGTGCATGGTAGGCCTAGCCCAATCCAGTGAAGGATGGATCTGGTATATACAGAGAGTCCTGTGCCCTGGGACTAGAGGTCTGGAACAGGAATCCTTTATCACACATACAGCTGACCTTTACCTAATCTTGGTTTCCCCTCTCTGCACCTTTTACCTGGCCCAGCCTCTCCTAACCTCTCTGCACCACCTTTTCCTGTTCAGACCAATTTCCAGTCTTTCAATAGAAGAAGACCAGTCATGGGGCAACCAATTTAAAACCTAGTCTCCCATGAAACACTGAAGATGGAGGGGTTTAAAGAGGACACTATGGAAGAAAATCCAGCTCTAATTGGCAAAAATGAGGTAGTTCAATAGGTTATACGCTCCAAATAGTTGTTCCCTCTGGTGATACAGCAACAAAAAGTATTCTGGCTGTGCAGACCTGGAGCTGCTGCTGACTTATCCCTGAGATTGCTCATGTACCTGAGAACACAGTGCAGGAATGAGGGCCTTAGATTAAAATACACAAAAATACAAAACCAGATTATTTATATTATGAAAAAAAAGTTAAAATGCATAAGATACGCCATTCGCACACAGCTAGTGCAGCTGGCATCCTGGAGAAAGTGGGACCCAAGGTACAGTCATCCAAGGGAGTCAATAAATAAAATTGTATTGGCACAGAATGGAGTGGGATTGAGCTTAGAAGCAGCAGGTCTGCAGCTGTTCCCTCAACCACCCCTTTTGCCTAACATCACAACCCACTGCTTGGGATAGTTCTCAGCACTGTATCCCAGGAGGGGGTTATGAGGAGACAAGATGAGGAAAACCCTGCCTTACCCCTGAGATATTTCCTCCCACAGAAGGTAGTGGCTTGTGGGTTGGGTCCATCAATCTGGTCTCATGCTTAATCTTTTCACTCTAGCATAGGAAATATTATTCCCTATCTTTCTTTAGGAGTAAGACAACTTCCCTATCCAGGCCACTTTCAAAAGGTGGAGATTCTGGGGTTGGAGACTCAGATAAAGCATGTAAGGAGGGTTACCCCCCAAAGCCTTCAGGTGTATTTGGATAGAGGGAAGAGGGGGTGATGCTATGGACCCTGGCCTGAGTTATATGGCAGTGCCAGCTGCCCCTACCCACCCTGTCCCCACTTTCTCCACTCTGCCAATTGATGCCTGTTCCTCAAAACTTTCTGATCACAGAAGGATAGCCCCCACCCACTGTGGCTCAATTCTGGGCCTCTGGGAACATGGCAGGGCTGTGAATCTCTTCTTCCTCTTCCCGAAAGCAGGCTGGCCTTCTCTGTGAGCTGGGAGCTTGCTGGGCCTTCAGTGGACACGAGGCTACGATATGGTTGATGCTCTGGCAGAAGTGGCACTTCTTGGGCTGGGTGGCTGTTTGGAGTCCTTGGCATGATGGTCTAGACCTCCCCGGTTGTAGCACCTGTCTCCCTTTGATCTGCGTTTCTGCCTGTTCTTCCCTTTGGGCCACCTCTTGCTCCCAGTAAAGAACACCCCACCAGGGCCGGTGACTCTGAGAGATTCAGGCCCTTGGCGGACTTCTTAAAGGTGAACTCCACGGCCTCACCATCCTTCAGGCTCCGGAAGCCCTCCATGTGCAGCTTACTCGGGTGCACAAAGACATCCCCCGCAGGCCGTCATGGGCAGGAAGCCGAATCCCATGTGCAAGTTGAACCACTTACAGATGCTGGCTCCGTGCATCAGCTGCGGCTCCACGGGCGCCCTGGCCGCATCCTCCTGCGACTCCTCAGGCGCCTCGGTGCCACCACCTGCAAACTGCTGGTTTGACCCCAAAGCCCATGGCAGTTGGCTGAGCCCGGGGTCCTGGGCCCCTGGCTGGCCAGTTGCTGGCCCCAGAGAAGTCCGGAGGCAGAAAGAGTATTAATGAGGGGAAATAGTTGAAATTACTTGCTATAATGAGATTTTGGAATTTGTGTCTTTTGCTTTTCTACACCCCCTTTCAATGAATAGCCTTGCAAGTAAGAGTCTGGAACCTTCCTATCTGGGTTCGGTTGCTGCCACTGCTACTGCATAGCTATATAACCTTGCACAAGGCATTTATTTCTCTGTACCCCAGACTCATTATGTATAGTATTGAGTTACTAAAAATAACTTACCTCACAGGGTCCTAGTATGAATTAACTAAATAGGTATGACAGAAATAATTTAGAATGGTTCTTGGCACATAGAAAGTACTATAGAAGTGTTTGCTGTTATTATGACCCCTGTTTTTGAAAGATAGAATTTCTTGCATTGCAAAGTTTGGAATGCCAGATACTACTACAGCATCAACTTCCCTTTTAGAAGAACTGGAAACACTCCAGGACTCACTTTTAGCCAGGGTGCTCTGCACTTCCTGAAGTGATGCTGGCCACAAAAGCAATGCTCATACAAGATAATGAAGTACCACATGATTGCAAAGTCAAGAATATCTAACCCCTAAAAACACCAAAAGGAACTTGGTTTAGATTTGTCCTATGCTTGAGAGCATAATTGGTATGAGGCAGGCAAAGATCCAATTAATGGGTGGCCCAGGCAATGGAGAGGAGATCCTGGGGGTGGGAGGATGGCTCCACAGAACACCTGGACTCAGCTATGACATTCCTGACAGCTGCACACAGGAGCTGGCTCCAGGACCTGAATCCAAGTTTACAAATTCTCTAAGTTAAAAGTGATGGAACAGAGGCAACTGAACCCATGCTACACTTTTATTCTTGTAATAGCATCTTAACTCAGTAAAGTCTTTTGAAGTTTATAAATACACTTTCCAATACAAAATCTCAGTGATTCACCAGTGAAAGATAGAGGGCATATATCTTCTCTAAAAAATTCATAATATAAAAATAAGTATTAAGAGGATGATACAAATTTACTTCTCATCCCCAAAGTCATTTCCAATCTTTCACCTCTTATCCAATGGATACAGTTTTTCTTAGAGAAAACATCCTGGATCTAGAAGTTGAGAAACAAATTAGGAAAAGTGAAACTATTGAAAGGGTCATCTCAGCTAGGTAAGAAAAATAGTAACGGGACCATAAGCATGGCTCCAATGTTTAGATTTGACTCTACTCCCTCAGCCTGTACAGAAAGTCATGGCAGACACAGCTCCTACAGTGCTATGGTTTGCTGCTTCAACCCCACCCCAAACTCTGATTGAATCCATTCCAGATTCCCCCTTGCCCAAGCTGCTCAGCACTGCCTACTGCTCAGTGAAGATACTCCCAGTTGGAAGTGGTAGTTGAGGAGCAAATAAGATAGCAAATTCAATTCAACTCAACTTAATTGAATTAAATTCAGTTAAATGTGTATTTATTGAACTCCTTATAATACAAATTATATAAATGTGCTAATTCATATAAATAAACTAGGTTCAGGATTAGGGATACAAGAAATGAATATAAGGTACTATTTCTACTTTCAAAGAGCTCATAATTTAATGAGTTAGACATGTAAAAGTATTAAGAACCAAGCTGCAGTGTGCCTTTTAAGAGATATAAATGTAATAAAATGGGCTATGAGGGCACACAAAAAAGTGCTTATTTCTAATGGGGCAAGACAAGTACCCTGTGCTATAGTATCTCATTTAATCCTGTGAACTCATTAAGGTGGAAGCTATCCTCATTTGAGAGATAGAGTAACTGAGCCTGAAACAGGCTGCCCAAAGTTATGCAGGAAGTAAATGAGTGAACTTAGACTTGAACTCAGGTCTTCTGAAGCTAAAAGCTTGTATTCTGTTCCTCACATCTTGCTGACAGTCCTGATCAGATTGGGGACCTGTAAAATTCCATCGTAGGGTCCCTGAAACCCTATACATTCCATGGGAAGGCAATGCCTTGTCCTTACAAGGGTCTGAGCCTACCCTGATATTACTTACAGTGGGAATTACAACATTTCGGTGGACTTGTGCATCTGGATTACAATAAAGGCAATATTAGGGAGATATAAATCCATAATTGCAATACACTCAATAAGAAAGAGGCACAGAATCTCAGAAATCAGTCCAGGAATGGATTCTGCTCCCTGCTCTCACGAGATGCTTCTATGTCTGCAGCCCCTGTTGCAGCCCCCAGCACTGTGGCAGGTCCGTGAAGTGGTTTTCTCAGGGAGAACAAATGAGTGCTGCTGAACTGGGTGTCTGTTGCAGAACCATCATTCTATAGACTTTTTATTTGCAGCGCTCACCTTAGGAAGTTAATGCTTCTAAGTGATGCCTAGGCAAACTGCCAGTTGTTTTTGCTTAACGTTAATACGTGCTTCTGATTTGGTTACTATGGTTACAGACACTTCCAGTGTTGGCTTTCACTCAAATCAGAAGTCCCATCTTTTATACATCGTGAATGTTGCACTCTGACCCAGCATTCCAATCTGGTCCCATCCAAACAGGGACCCATAACTTCATGTTGTAGTCTTCAAGGGCAAGGGGTTAGGTAAGGGGGCCTTATTTTTAAAAAAATGTTTTATGATATACTTTTATAATTAAGTGAAATGCTACCTTCTGAAAGGAAAACAGGATATTTTTTCCTAATAGGAGCCTGGGATCCAATTCAGGTGAGGACCATTTACCTCAAATGGTACACAATTTACCTCCTCGGGGAAAATTAGTTTTCTTTGCATTACTCCTCCAAAGTAATCAGAATTCAACAGAATTACTCTCCTTCATCACTACATAGTGGGGGATCCCCAATATCATGACTGGTTGCAACTTTGTCTATCATCACCCAAGGCAGAATCGCCACTGGCCCGTGAAATTACTTCCTCCGATAGCAGGATGACCTTTATAACTGCCAGCCTTCAGAAAAGTGCCTGGGGAAGCCTTAGCCCGTTCTTCTGATCAGATGCCTAGCTGCCTCTGCCTTTGATAAATTAATCATTCAGAGGGTGCCAGCTCAGATGCTGTGAGATTTAAAACAAGCATGTGCTTTACACGTCTACAGTTACCCTTCTGCTTAAGCTACTCAGACAGGAGGCTGGAGGTTGTTGGGAAGGCTGATAATGTACTCCCTGTCCCCTTTTCAAACTGCCCTTGACATTCATTTTTTACTAATTTAATCTGCATACAAGTCTTAGGCAGGGAGGTGAGGCATCCACTTAGAATGACTGGTCCTAGGCCCCATCGCCAACATTTTGGTAACAATAAAAAGATGCTCTTGGGCTTCCCTGGTGGCGCAGTGGTTGAGAGTCCGCCTGCCGATGCAGGGGACATGGGTACGTTCCCCCGGTCCAGGAAGATCCCACATGCCATGGAGCGGCTGGGCCCGTGAGCCATGGCCGTTGAGCCTGCGTGTCCGGAGCCTGTGCTCCGCAAACGGGAGAGGCCACAACAGTGAGAGGCCCACATACCGAAAAAAAAAAAAAAGCTCTTTCTCATCATACATATTATTTTGATTCATCACTGTTTGCAGTGGCTTCGTTTTGTTCTTGCTGGAAAGGATTACGGAGAATACTTTTATTCTGGGTCTTTAAAATAGGAACGCTTTATTCTGCTCCCCTAAAACCCAGGCAGCAGGCAGCTCTGGCACTCCCCCAGAGCAAATAATGACTCGGTATTTCAATATTCATTCTGAACACTATCTATTCCCCTGGGCAGTCAGGCACATGGCCCTCTGGAAATCAAGCAGCAATAAAATCCAGTTTAAACTGGTCAAAGTTAAGACATTTCAGAGAACGTGCGCTTGTTTTTTTCTACAAGTATAAATCTGACCACACTACTGTCTGTAGCTTCTCCTCAAGGACAGCAAGTATAGCTGCTGTAGTCAGGAAGGGATCTGACAAGAAAAAGGGCTCAAATTAACTATTTGCTTGCTTGATAACCAAAACGTTCCCCAGAGCCAAAGTCACAGTAAGGATACCTAATGAGGAAGGAATAGATAACAATTCTTACTTGCCTGCAGCCTGATTTCAGTTGCGGAAAGTTTAATTTAGTGCTTGTGTGGGTGGCATGTGCAAATTTGCAGAATAACTAGCATTAACTGTTTATTTACTTGTCCTTTTGGAATTTGGCTTGCAGCCTGGCAGCCATTCACTGGCCAACACTTAGCAAAAGTGAGGAGTAAGGAAAGTTTATTTTAGACAACCCCACTGCTGCTTTCTGCTCCTTCTTTCCACATCTATGGCATCCCTTCTCCCAGATGCCTCGAGCTATTACGTTCACTCTCTCTCAAAATTTGCTCTGGAAAGAATCAGAATAACTCATTTGTTCTAAGTTATGAGACATCATCCCTTTGGGACAATAATGTCTTTTTTATTCAGCAGTATTAGCAAATGAGGCATTCTACATAAATAAAATTTCCAGATAAACGAAGATTATACTTTTAAGTGCCAATTAAAAATTAATTGTCTTGGATAGCTACATTTTAAAATGCATTATGTGTATCGCTATCTTCATATGCTAAGGGTATTAAAAATAATAATTGACCAATTGTGTAGCACTTTACATACTACAAAGTGTTTTCACTTACATTTTCCCATTGATTTTGACATTTTTTAAAGGAAGATACTAGGTTCATGTTTGTAATATACGAATCATTGTTTCAAGTACAAGTTGCTATACCATAATTCATACTGCAATGTAATGCAATGATATCTTTCATGAATGTATATGATTTGCCCCTTCCCAGGGTCCCCGTGTTTTTGCAGTTTTTTCTGGGTCTTTGTGTTTGCCACCTCTGTAGAGTCAGCTCCTATTTCTCATTGCTGGAGAACCAGTATCCAGCAATTTTGACCATCCATCCTGGTTTACTATTTCTCCTTCAACTGACTGCTTCTATGAATTAACTTATTAAAATAGTGTCTTAAAGTAAGACCAAACAAAGCTATCCATTTGTTTCAGCTTGGCTTTCAGAATGACTCTATTTCCAAGATATAAAGCTTTAAAAGTCTCCTCTCTGACCACATTTTCTCAGACCATGACCCTTTTCTGGTTTTTAATATGCTTCCATACCCAGACTGGGCCTTGTTGTGAGCCAAGCCCACAATACTTTACTTTTTTAATTTTTATTTTATTTATTTATTTTTGGCTGTGTTGAGTCTTCGTTGCTGTGCATGGACTTTTCTCTAGTTGCGGTGAGCGGGGACTACTCCTCGTTGCAATGTGCGGGCTCCTCATTGTGGTGGCCTCTCTTGTTGCAGGGCACGGGCTCTAGGTGTGCGGGCTTCAGTAGTTGTGGCTCGTGGGCTCCAGAGTGCCTGCTCAGCAGTTGTGGCGCATGAGCTTGGTTGCTCCGCGGCATGTGGGATCCTCCCGGACCAGGGCTTGAACTCGTGTCCCCTGCATTGGCAGGCGGATTCTTAACCACTACGCCACCAGAGAAGCCCCACAATACTTTAATTAGGATCCCCCAATTGCTTCACTTCTGAGCAAGCCCAACCATCAGGTTCTTCTGATCCTGCCCCCAGGCTGCTGAACATTCCTAGGGAAATTCAGGGGCCCATGTTGAATAGTACATTATGATTTTTAAAATTTTGTAAAAATAATACATTATTTATAGAAATGTAGAAGATGAATTTTGAGATGGTCTCTTCTCCAGTAAAGGAAATAAATCACTAGCTTCATTGGGCAGTTCAGTGTATTTCTCTTCAAACCATTTTTTGTGTGTATACGTGCACATGCATGTGTGTTTGTGTGCATTTAGATAATACTTTTAATTTTGCATTCTTCTTTTTCCACATATGTTTATATCATTGGCATGTTCCCTTGTCATTGTATAGTTTTTCTACCCATCATATTTAATGATTGCATAATATTTTGTCAAGCAGTTATAAATATTTTCAATGTAAATCATGTCTCCATTATTAGATGTTTACCTTCTTTATTATGGTTTGTGACTTTGTAAATAACACTGCAAAAACCTTTTAATATTTGTACATTTTCTCTAATTAGGATTATTTCCTAATTAGCTCCTTGAGTTAGAATTACCGATCAAATAGCAAGAACTTTTAAAAAACTTAAAGTCTCTAGAATCTTACATCTTTCCTTCACTTAAATTTTTATCTTTTCCTATTTAATATGCTCACTAATTGATCATTTATCTTGTGTCTACTTTGTGTCAGGGACTAGGGAGACCAAGAGGAATAAAACATGGTCCCTGCCCTCAAGGGATCCTCAGTTCAAAGTTATCCCATGATTGGTGCCACAATGAAGTATTTAAGTGGTGGTGACACAAGGAGAGAATGACTAACTTGACAGAGGAGGCAAGATGTTTGCCTTAAATTTTTTTTTTTTTTTTTTTTTTTTGCGATACACGGACCTCTCACTGTTGTGGCCTCTCCCGTTGCGGAGCACAGGCTCCGGCTCAGGATGCGCAGGCTCAGCGGCCATGGCTCACGGGCCCAGCTGCTCCGCGGCATGTGGGATCTTCCCGGACCGCGGGACCAACCCATGTGCCCTGCATCGGCAGACGGACACTCAACCACTGCGCCATCAGGGAAGCCCTGCCTTAAATTTTAAAGAATGAGCAGGAATTCACCAGACAAAGGCACAGACCCTGAAGAAGAACGTTGTACTCAGAAAACTACAAGCACTTCATTTTCATTTGAACACAGTGGGGTAACCACTAAAATAAGAACACCTGATGTAATGTATTGCAAGCTAGGTATTAAGTACTTGCTAAATGTTTTGTAGACATCATCTCCAAGAGCCTTCACAGCAACCTGTGAGATAGGTATTATTAGCCACATTTTACAGATGAAGATTACCTAGTCACTGAATACTGATAAACAGCAGAAGTGTATCTGAACCCAGGTCCACCTGACTGCATAGCCAGAGGCCCTATTTGTCATGTTTTACTACCAGGTAGATTATAATTTCTGCTAAAGAGTATGGCTTCTTTTTTTAGTGCAGCAGGACTGATTATTCCCTCTTCTGTACTCTTGTCAGACCTGTACATATTTCTATTACAGCATTCATTATACTTATTTCTAGGGTCTGTTTGCAAGTATGTCTTCTCCATTAACCTGAGATTCTCAAGTGTAAAGGTTGTCTCTTATTTATATTTATCTTCTCAATGACTAACTCAGGCTCTAGCAAAGTGCAGAGATGAAATCAGTGTGAATGAATGAATTATTGGATGAATTTGTGAATTTTTAAGCCAGCCTGCAACAGGCCCTTTCTGTCTTGCAATTGCCAGTCATTTACATTTTTAGGAATTATCTGTTGTTGTTAAACACAACCATTATTAAAAATTCAATTTTATAAACATATAATTAAATACATTCTATTAAAAGCACAGGTAGCACATTGTCAAAATTCATAATTTCTTAATTATTTTACTATTACATATGCCCTTGCATTTATTTTGTTTATTGCCTCTGAATGGTGGAAATAGTCTCTAAAAGTGAGCTTCTCTTCCAACTCTGCCTTCACATTGGTATCTTACAATTGCCTGTAGTGCTGACCCTTTCTTTTCTTTTTTTTTAACATCTTTATTGGAGTATAATTGCTTTACAATTGTGTGTTATGGTATTCATTGTTCTGATTTCCCTGTTTCTCTGACTATTTCTCTTTCCTTTGCTTGTTCTTCTCTTTCTTCCTGTCTTTTAGAAGTTCTTTCTTTGGTCCTCTTAAATTCTCTTATTTTTTATTTCACCTACTTCCAAAGTGTCAATTTCTATCTCTGTAGAAACGACTTTCTCATTTATATCTCCAATACTAGCTTCTCTTTTTGGCTCCAAAATGCATATCTTATTTCCAAATACCTGCTGGGTATCCTGATCTAGATATTCGAGAATAGTTCTTGAACCACCGTGCCCATCGCATGCCTGAGACCAGCCCCCCACACCCTTGTGGCCATTCTGACTTCCGTAATCAAGCTGATGGTGACTTCCTCATTTTATTTAGTTACCTAGGCATGGATACTTAGTGTCATCTTTGTTTCCTTCCCCTCAATCCCCCTGACATTTTCCTTAAAATCTTCAACTGATAGTAGTCTTCCTTATGTTCTCTTTTCTACTGAATATTGTATAGATGAGATAGCGTGACCACATTTTGCCTTGTATTGCAGTTATTTATGCACTTGTCTTATACTTCTTAGATAGCAAGTCTTTTAAAAGGCCAGAACTAATTTTTAGAGTTCTTGGTATTCCTTAGAGCATCTAATGATATTATACATAGTAAATGCCTTATCTATATTCATTGAACTTAATTGAGTGACAGCCTGAGGGAGCTCTCTTATGATTAAATTGTATGGACTTTATGAATATATTTTGGTGTCTTAAAGGCTTTCTTTGACTAATTTCAAGTTCTTGGCTAGGGCTTGCATAATTGAGAGTGACAGATAAATAACTTCAAAGTAAGAATTTGAAAGCAGTAAGCTGAATAATGGCCCCCAAAGATGTTGACATCCTAATTCTCAGAACCTATGAATATGTTATCTTACATGGCAGAAGAAACTTCACAGACGTGACGTAAATGATCTTGAAATGGGGAGATTATCCTGGATTTTCCAATTGGGGTGTGTCCCATGTAATCACAAGGGTCCTTAGAAGGGGGAAGCAGGTGGGTCAGAGTCAGAGAAGGAGATATGATGACAGAAGCAGAAGTTAGAGTAACGTGGAGCCAGGAGCCAAGGAATGCAGGGATCTTCTAGAATGTGCAAAACACAAGGAAATAGATTCTCTCTGAAGCCTCCAGAAGAAACACAGCTTGGCTGACGCCTTGATTTTGGGCTTTTGACCTCTAGACTGATTTTGGACTTTTGATCTCTAGAACTATAAGGTAATAAAGTGTAGTTTTAAGTCTCTATGTTTATGATAACTTGTTATAGTAGCAATAGGAAATTAATACAAGGGATCTTGCTGGAATGTACATTTTAATCTGAGACAAAGCCAAGGAATCAATTCTTAATTGTGGAATTTCAAGTATATCTGTAAGCTGGTTGGAAGGGGTAGGTTTTGGCCAATACATCCACAGATTTTAAGACTGGTTGGCCGCATGACAAGGAATTACCAGAAACGCCTCAGGGGCAGAAAGTGTTCATGTGTACACATGATGTTCTGATCAGGAAACAACTCATCATAAACCCAGGAGTCAAATTAGCCTTCAGAGAATGAGAAATCAGAGAGCTAGAGGCTTCCCAGAAAGTACTCTCTTTATTAGAGATGAAGACAGTAGAGACTAAAGTGTGAAGTTAGGCCTTTGTCACAATTACCTCATGGCTGCACTGGGACCAGAATCCAAGTTGTTTTAGTCCTAGTTCAGTGTTCTTTCCTCTCCACTTCACTTTAACCATCCATATATTCAAACCACTGTTGAAAAATATCACCTTTCATTCTTTAGCAAGATTTTGGCTAATGTGATCATGTATATTAGTTACCTATTGTTGTATAACAAATTACCCCAAACCTAGTGACTTAGAACACATTGATTATTTCTCATAGTTTCTGTCAGTCAGAAACTCAGAGGCATCTTGACTGATCATTTCTGGCTCATGGTCTCTCAGGTTGCAATCAGGATGGTGGCTGAATGGGGCTGGAATAACCACTTCCATGCTTGAAGTTGGTGTTGGCTGTTGGTGTGAGGCCTCTGTTTTCTCCATGTGAGTCTCTCCATAGGGCTTCTTGAGTATCCTCATAACATGGTGGCAGGTTTCCCCCAGATCATGAGCAGGTAGAAGCCTTCCTTTTTTATGATCTAGACTCAGAACTCACATAACATCACTTCCATTGTATGTGATTTATTAGAAGTGATTCACTAAGTCTGGCACACATTCAAGAGGAGGAGGATTAGATTCTACCTTTTGAAGGAAGAGTGTTAAAGAATTTTTGGACATATTTTAAAACCACCACATCATGCCTTGAACCTCATAAATTCTTTGCAAAAGATATTATTATTCTTACCCCCATTTTAAAAAGTAGGAAAGTGAGGTTTAGAGACTTTAAGAGACTTGCCAAATCTAGTCTTTGTGCCTCCAAAACTAGTGCTCTGTTTTATCCTCCCCTTTCACTTTTTATTTTCCAATACTGGTGTCCATATGGAGCAAACACGAGAAGAATATAAAATATGTCCCCCTTTTTCCTACATACTTTTGTGGCTCATTATAAAGAAGCATAAATTAAAATGAAATGTTTTCTGTGAACATACATTTTCACCTTCAATTTATTTCCCACCCTCACTTCATCTTGTTCTCCTGCCCTGCAATGGACAGAGGCTGCAGTAAGATGGCCATGCAGAGTGTTCTATGGCTGTCAGTTACCGGGGTGACAAGGAGCATGATTCTTAACAGGGTACACAAGCTTCCTTCCTCCAAAGCACAGATATGCTCCATGAGAAATAGATGTTGTGTCATTTTAATCCACATGGTTAGCTGCCTCTCCTTAAAGTTCGGTGACTCTATCCAGGGTAAAGAAAGAAAAAGCAATGTATATTGATCCTCTGATATGTCCCAGATATGGTGCTTTATATACTGGTGAGCTCCTTGAGGGTGAGACTTATTTACCTTTGTCTCTTCCTTCTCTTCTCCCAAATTCTAAACAGTGACGTTCCATGGGACTTGATTTTTACATTTCTTCCCTTATCCATCTATACTAACTTTTGGATGAGCTCGTGGCTTTAAATGCCCTCTGTATCCCAATAGCTCCCAAATTTATGTCATCAGCCTGGATCTCTCCTCAGCACTGAACACTCACATATCCAGACACCTACTAGACATCTCTGCTTGGTGTCTTAAACCCAACCTGTACAAAACTGAACTTCTGACTTCCTTTCCCTTTAAACCTTTTCCTTACCAATCATAGTGAATGATGCTACTATTCATCCAATTGCTCAGATCAAAAGTCTTGGGAGTTCTTTCTGACTTTTCTGAAGTCTTCTCATACCCACATCCAATGCATCAGAAAATTCTATTAGTTTTATTTTAAAAATTTTATCTTAAATCCAGTGACTTCTCAACACCTCTATCACTACCTCCCAGTCTTAGTCATCATTCTTCTCCTAACCTGTCCTAACTTTTCCTTCTTCCATTCTCATCTGTCTTCCTCCAGTCTAGTCCCATGCAACAGTCAGAGTGATCTTTTGAAAACATAAATCCATATCTCATTACTCCCCTGGTCAAAATCCTCTAGTGGCTTCCCACAACACTCAGAACTTCTTTCCAGTGTCTCCAAGGCCCAACACACTCTGGCCCTTTCCCACCTGTCTGAGCCCTTTTCCTGCCACACTCATCCTTGCTCACTTTGCCTCAACCACAGGGCAGTCTAGCTTTTCCTTGAACATGCCAAGCATACCCCCACCCCAGGGCTTTACAAATCCTCACAACTCTGCTGGAATGCTCTTCCACCAGACAGCCATTTGGCTTTCTCCTTTACTTCATTCCAACTTCTGCTAAATGTTGCCTTCTCAGAGAGGTCTTCCTTAGTCACTCTATTTAGAGCTTACTCTCCCCCTACCTTCCCATCAGTCTCTGCCCCCTTATTCTGCTGTTTTTCTTTATAGCACTGATTAATTGTGCTGTAAACATATACATAAATATTGGGTTAAGTGTGGTTTTTGCTTATGTCCTTCGGTACAACATAAGCTGGAGCTTTGTTTTATTCATTAGGCTAATAGTAGGTGCTCAGTCAACATTTTCTGAATGAATGAATGAGTGAATGAATAAATGAATTAATTAATCTTTGTATCCTCAGTGTCTAATCTCAAATCTGTAATGTAAAACCTGCTCAATAATATTTACTTGAATTATTTCACTTAATTCTCCTAACTAACTTCAGATGTAAATGATTTTCTCACTTTACAGACATTATGTAATTTGCCTAAGGGCACTCAGCTGAGCAGAAATTTGATTCCTGATCTCTGCACTTTAGAGCTTCTGCATTTCCACTTCCTCCTAGGGTTTCCATTTCCCTATGCTGCCTACCAGGTCTCAGGATGGCTCAGATGACAATGAAAAGGCTCCTCTACATTGTGTTCATATGAGAAAGCTAAGGAGAACTCAGGTGGATGGGATCTGGGTCTCCATAGTAACCCAAAGAGACACTTGGCAAATTCCAAGTACCAAGTCTTCTGATCGATGAGGGCAATAGCATTCTTGTCATTTCCTCCTCAAAGAGCTGTTCCAGAGTGCATCCTAAGAGTTTTTCCTGTACCTGGGCAATCAACAACACACTCCAAGGCTGTTGTCTGAGGCCAAGTCTAGATGGCCTTAGAGCCCACATTCCACGTGGTTCTCTTCAGATCTCAGGAGGAGAGATGGTGGAAAGACAGAGTACATATTAAATGACACTCTGCATACCTTAGGAAGCTGTGGGTGGGAGTGACGGTAGGAAGCATCAGTGAGCAAAATCAATTACTTTTCCACAAATCTTCATGTCAATAAGCCTTGCAAATAAGGCTATTTAGTGTAATTATCATGTACTTTGTAGCTATTGCTTCCAAGACTGCCCAGTCTAAAAGGCTATCTTCTCCATGAAGCCAACTTCAGTTACTCCAGCTCAAACTAATCATTTTATCACTTGCCATCGGGTTTTATATTTTGTCCTTCAATTATAGAGTTCTTGATTCTTTAGCGGGCACATAGCTTGGCTCCCTAACAGGATTGCCAGCTCCTTGAGAGCAGGGACCACAGCATATATTCCTCTGTTGTCCTCACAAAGCTCTTTCCTTCCCCTCACTTTTTTACTATAATCTACATATCAGCTCATCTCCATGGAGATTCCTGAAATAATCCATGCCAAGGTAGAGAGTATTTTAGGTGGCTTCCTACCCCACTCTCCTACATCCCATCTCAACCAGGTTTTATATTCTAGAATTCACTGTGCTACGTTGACCCATTGACTGATATGCCTGGAGGGAGCTCTGGTCACTTGCCCACCTAGCCATAGTCTTCCCTGAAGGCCTCCTACATCAGGTAGGAGATACAATTCTCTTACTTACTGACCCTTTAACTCCTGGCAAGTCATTTAACCTCTTCCAGTCTCCGTTTTCTCTATCTCTTAGGGCTGTTTGTGAAAATTAATTGAGGCAGTGTGTATTAAAAAACTTTTAAAAATATACATTTTCTTACTATATTTTTAGATACTTATAAGGTAATAACAATAACCAAGATTAATAAGATAGTTAGATGTGGTAATAAAATGGAGATTTTATTTTGTACAAAGCTAACTGACTCATCTGGGCATTATAACCATTACTTTGTAAGAAAGAAAACTATCTCCATGTGGGTTTTTCTCTGGAAGTAATTCCTAAGACCAGGATTCAAGTGCAAATACTATATCCCATGAAACACCAGCAGGGGAAAAAGGAATTGATATAGAAAAGGGAAGGCAGGGAAGAAGAGGTGTGTTATTTCACCAGCTACCAGAGTGGACAAATGAAGCTTATTCCCAATGAGAAAACTCCAGGAAAATTATAAAGCACATGCCCTGGAATTATCCCACTCGGGAGGTGAAGGAGCAGGGGGTATTAATGCACACATTCCCATCACTCATTGCTTGCAGACTGGTGGGGGTGAGAAAGTTAATTCCTGGTACTTCCAGCCTGCCTTGTGGAGGCGTCTGGGGGTGGTGGTGGGAGCTATAGTGCAACCCTCTGGAAAAACCCACAGGCACATAACTGGCTAAAATATTGTGATCTATAATAAGAAACACATATTTGGTCTTTGTCACTGTTTCTGGCACAGAAATCCTAAAACCATTGGAATTTCTTAAATGACAAGAGTGATAAAGGTAAGACAATTTTAAGATTTTTTTTAGGTTAATGAGGTGACTTTTGGAAAGTACCTAGGTAACCTAGGGGTGGAGGCTGACCACCATGGGAGCCACGTGTGTGATTAGAGGGTTGGAACTTTTAGTCCCACTCCCCTGACCTCCAGGAAGGGAAGAGGGGCTGAAGTTTAAATCAATTGCCAGTGGCTGATGATTTATTCAATCATGACTATGTAATGAAGCCCCCATAAAAAACCTAAAAAGGTTGGGTTTTGGAGAGCTTCTGGGTTGGTGAACACTGCATATTCAGGGAGAGTGTGTGCCCCTTCCCACATATCTTGCCCTGTGCATCTCTTCCATCTGGCTGTTCCTGAGTTATACACTCTTATAATAAACTGGTTATCTAGTTAGTAAAATGATTTTCTGAGTTTTATGAACAGCTCTATTAAATTAATCAAACTCAAGGAGGGGGGTCATTGGAACCTTCGATCTATAGTCAGTCAGTCAGAAGCACAGGTACCCACCTGGACTTGCTATTGGTGTCTGAAGTGGGGCTGGGGGGACAGTCTTGAAGGACTGTCTCCTGGGAGATAGTGTCAGAATTGAGTTGTAGGCCACCCAGCTGGTGTCTGAGAATTGCTTGGTATGGTGGGAAACATTTCCCCCAAATGAATAAATTAGGCATCATATTTTTATATTCATTATTTAATTATATCTGGGTTTCATAATAACTTTATGAGTTATTTATCAGAAAGTATTATTATTATAAGCCAAATTCTACAGATGAGAAGCCTGGCACTAAGTTATGAGTTAGAATTTCTTGTTTAAAAGGCAGAAAATAAAGAATTAATTCTTTTGATCTGAAATGCATAAGTCACAGAAAATTTATAATGATAAAAGCTAATATGTGGTTATTTAAAGGATAATATAGTCAACAATGCCTGGAAATCAGAAGCAAAATTCCTTTTTCTATAGTAAAGGGCATTTAATATAAACTTAAAAAAAAAAGGTTATGTGTGCGTCAATTGTTCTTAAATTGTTTTTGTAAAACTTTTGCCATGTTTCCAGCATTTTTATGGAGTCTTAAGAGGAAAAAATTACTCTGTGAACATTTTTTTCTTAGTAGGGCAAATAAATAAATAAAGATGAAACTCTGCATGCCTCTGAAACCCAGATAAGTGATCCTTTGTAACTCTCACCAATATAGAAAAATCTATTTAAATTTTCTCACTTCCCCTTTCCTTTCAAACATGATCCAGTTAGCCTTGGCTCCCACCTCCTCCTTCCCCAGTTATAAAACCAAACAGAATGTTTGTACTGAAGGGACAAGTCTGTGCAGTGACTCAGAGGAAACAAGTGTTTATAAACCGTGTTTCACTAAAGCCTCGGCACAAACATGGCTGTGGCCCAATTCCAGATTGGACAGGGTGAAACTCAGTAGTATAGGCCTGGCAAAGCAGAGTGTTGGAGGAGTCTAGCCAGAAACAAGACCTGGGCTGCAGGAGGCCTTGAGGCAACACCATACCTTGGAGATCTTTCATCTCCAAAGGTCAAAACAAAAATTGCTTAAAACTAAGTCAGACAAATAAATGTTTGGGTTTTGCTGGAATGGCGTATTCTCTTTGAATTTTCAGTATAGTTTAGCCTGGCTGCAGCTTCCTTGCTGGTGAATCTCTATTTCACTGTGTCCACGAGCTGTGTTCTTTATGTAATATTTTGCCTTAGGGCCAACACTGACCATATCTGCCTGGAATTCAAAAGGTTGCAAGGATAGTTTGGTTTATCTCTGAAGTCAGTCAGATCTAGTTTTGACCCTCAATTCTCTGCTTTATACTTTCATTTGAAAAATATTTACCGAAGACTTATTTTGTGCCAAGTATGGTTTTAAGTGCTGAGAATGAGTGAGCCAGCAGGATAGACGAAGTCCCTATTTCCCTGGTCTTCCCTTCTACTTGGAGTAAACAGGAAAAAAAAAAAAAAAGAAAACGAGAACACAGATTATTTCACAGTGATGGCAGTAATGTCATGAAAATACAGTAAGTCCCCTGCATACAAACAAGTTCTTTTCCAAAAGTGTGTTCGTAAGTCCAATTTGTTTGTAAGTCCAAAAAAGTTAGTCTAGGTACCCAGCTAACACAATCAGCTATATAGTACTGTAGTGTAATAGGTTTATAATGTTTTTCACACAGATAATACATTAAAAACAAACACACACAAAAAAAAGAAAACATTTTTAATCTTACAGTACAGTACCTTGAAAAACACAGTAGTACAGTACAACAGCTGCCATCCAGGGGCTGGCATTGTGTGAACAGTCAAGAAGAGTTACTGACTGGAGGAGGGAGAGGAGGTAGGAGATGGTAGAGCTGAAGGACTGTTAGCAGTTGGAGATGGAGGGCAAGCTACAATTTCACTCACTCCTGACGTTGATGGCACAGGTTCTGGTTCCCTGCTGGATTCGATTCTATCTACCCTCTTGAAGAAACGATCCAGTGATATCTGGGTAGTAGCTCTTTTTTTCTCATCATAGATGACACGGTAGCACTAGATTGCGTTCTGAACAACTGCTGCAACCTTCGTGTACCATTCTACATTCAGGTCCTGTGCCTCAAACACTAACATTGCCTCCTCAAATAAAGAAATTTCCCTTGCCATTTCCTGCGTCGTGAATCTCTTTGGTTCTTCAGTTACTTCTTCTTCCTGTTGTCTCTCTTTGTCCTTTCTCTGGGCCTCCAATTCCATCAGGTCTTTATTAGTATGCTCCTGGTGTTGCACAGCAAGGAGTTCAGTGAAGTCGTCCTCTTACAGATCTAGCTCCAGCTTCTTGCTGAGGGCCACTAAGTTAGTGAAGACTTCTTTGGACTCCTCATTCACCTTCTCAAATCCATGAAAATCATGAACAAACTGCAGGCAATGCTTCTTTCAAACCTCATTTGTGGTGATGGCCATAACCTCACACCAAGCAAAGTCAATGTTCTTTATGGCCTCGTAGATGTTATAGTCCTTCCAAAATTGTCGCAAGATTGTTCCTGGTTCGTCACTCGCCTTTACTGCCTGACGAAAAGTATGATGTAAAATAATATTTCTTGACTCCCTGGTCCATAAGTTGGATGAGCGACATAGTATTCGTTGGCAGATGCACTACTTTGACTTTGGGGTGAAAGTCATCCATGAATGGAGGGTGGCCTGGAGCATTGTCGAGCAGCAAAAGAATTTTGAATGGGACGTCCTTCTCCAAGCAGTATTTCTTTACCTCAGGGATAAAGTGGTGGAAAAACCAATCCTGGAAAATGGCCTGTGTAACCCAGGCTTTGGGGTACTCTTCCACACGACAGGAAAAGAGCCCTTGCCTATGTTTTCAAGGGCTTTTGGGTTCTCTGAATGATAAACTAAGAGAGGCTTCAGCTTCAGATCGCTGGAAGCATTGCCACCAAAAAACAGAGTTAGCCTGTCCTCTGCTGCTTTATAGACTGGCATCAAATTTTTTTTTTATTTTTTTAACATCTTTATTAGAGTATAATTGCTTTACAATGGTGTGTTAGTTTCTGCTTTATACCAAGTGAATCAGTTATACATATACATATGTTCCCATATCTCTTCCCTCTTGCGTCTCCCACCTTCCCTATCCCACCCCTCCAGGCGGTTACAAAGCACCGAGCTGATCTCCCTGTGCTATGTGGCTGCTTCCCACTAGCTATCTATCTTACATTTGGTAGTGTATATATGTCCATGCCTTTCTCTCAATTTGTCACAGCTTACCTGTCACCCTCCCCATATCCTCAAGTCCATTCTCTAGTAGGTCTGTGTCTTTATTCCTGTCTTACCCCTAGGTTCTTCATGACATTTTTATTTTCTTAAATTCCATATATATGTGTTAGCATATGGTATTTGTCTTTCTCTTTCTGACTTACTTCACTCTGTATGACAGACTTAGGTCTATCCACCTCATTACAAATAGCTCAATTTTGTTTCTTTTTATGACTCAGTAATATTTCATTGTATATTTGTGCCACATCTTCTTTATCCATTCATCCAATGATGGACACTTAGGTTGTTTCCATCTCTGGGCTATTGTAAATAGAGCTTCAATGAATATTTTGGTACATGACTCTTCTAGAATTATGGTTTTCTCAGGGTATATACCCAGTAATGGGATTGCTGGGTCATATGGTAGTTCTATTTGTAGTTTTTTAAGGAACCTCCATACTATTCTCCATAGTGGCTGTACCAATTCACATTCCCACCAGCAGTGCAAGAGTGTTCCCTTTTCTCCACACCCTCTCCAGCATCTATTGTTTCTAGATTTTTTGATGATGGCCATTCTGATTGGTGTGAGATGATATCTCATTGTAGTTTTGATTTGTATTTCTCTAATGATTAATGATGTTGAGTATTCTTTTATGTGTTTGTTGACAGTCTGTATATCTTATTTGGAGAAATGTCTATTTAGATCTTCTGCCCATTTTTGGATTGGGTTGTTTGTTTTTTTATTATTGAGCTGCATGAGCTGCTTATAAATTTTGGAGATTAATCCTTTGTCAGTTGCTTCATTTGCAAATATTTTCACCCATTCTGAGGGTTGTCTTTTGGTCTTGTTTATGGTTCCCTTTGCTGTGCAAAAGCTTTGAAGTTTCATTAGGTCCCATTTGTTTATTTTTGTTTTTATTTCCATTTCTCTAGGAGGTGGGTCAAAAAGCATCTTGCTGTGATTTATGTCATAGAGTGTTCTGCCTATGTTTTCCTCTAAGAGTTTGATAGTTTCTGGCCTTACATTTAGGTCTTTAATCAATTTAAGCTGATTTTTGTGTGTGGTGTTAGGGAGTGATCTAATCTCATACTTTTACATGTACCTCTCCAGTTTTCTCAGCACCACTTATTGAAGAGGCTGTCCTTTCTCCACTGTACATTCCTGCCACCTTTATCAAAGATAAGGTGACCATATGTGCGTGGGTTTATCTGTAGGCTTTTATCCTGTTCCATTGATCTATATTTCTGTTTTTGTGCCAGCAACATACTGTCTTGATTACTGTAGCTTTGTAGTATAGTCTGAAGTCAGGGAGCCTGATTCCTCCAGCTCTGTTTTCCGTTCTCAAGATTGCTTTGGGTATTCGGGATCTTTTGTGTTTCCATACAAATTGTGAAATTTTTTGTTCTAGTTCTGTGAAAAATGCCAGTGGTAGTTTGATAGGGATTGCATTGAATCTGTAGATTGCTTTGGGTAGTAGAGTCATTTTCACAATGTTGATTCTTCCAATCCAAGAACATGGCATATCTCTCCATCTATTTGTATCATTTTTAATTTCTTTCATCAGTGTCTTATAATTTTCTGCATACAGGTCTTTAGTCTCCTTAGGTAGGTTTATTTTTAGATATTTTACTCTTTTTGTTGCAATGGTAAATGGGACTGTTTTCTTGATTTCACTTTCAGATTTTTCATCATTAGTGTATAGGAATGCCAGAGATTTCTGTGCATTAATTTTGTAACCTGCTACTTTACCAAATTCATTGATTAGCTCTAGTAGTTTTCTAGTAGCATCTTTAGGATTCTCTATGTATAGTATCATGTCATCTGCATGCAAACAGTGACAGCTTTACTTCTTCTTTTCTGATTTGGATTCCTTTTATTTCCTTTTCTTCTCTGATTGCTGTGGCTAAAACTTCCAAAACTATGTTGAATAAGAGTGGTGAGAGTGGGCAACCTTGTCTTGTTCCTAATCTTAGTGGAAATGCTTTCAGTTTTTCACCATTGAGGACGATGTTGGCTGTGGGTTTGTCATATATGGCCTTTATTATGTTGAGGAAAGTTCCCTCTATGCCTGCTTTCTGCAGGGTTTTTCTCATTAATGGGTGTTGAATTTTGTCGAAAGCTTTCTCTGCATCTATTGAGATGATCAAATGGTTTTTCTCCTTCAATTTGTGAACATCGTTTATCACATTGATTGATTTGCGTATATTGAAGAATCCTTGCATTCCTGGAATAAACCCCACTTGATTATAGTGTATGATCCTTTTAATGTGCTGCTGGATTCTGTTTGCTAGTATTTTGTTGAGGATTTTGGGATCTATGTTCATCAGTAATACTGGGCTGTAGTTTTGTTTCTTTGTGACATCCTTGTCTGGTTTTGGTATCAGGGTGATGGTGGCCTCGTAGAATGAGTTTGGGAGTGTTCCTCCCTCTGCTATATTTTGAAAGAGTTTCAGAAGTATAGGTGTTAGCTCTTCTCTAAATGTTTGATAGAATGCGCCTGTGAAGCCATCTGCTCCTGGGCTTTTGTTTCTTTGAAGATTTTTAATCACAGTTTCAATTCAGTGCTTGTGATTGGTCTGTTCATATTTTCTATTTCTTCCTGATTCAGTTTTGGCAGGTTGTGCATTTCTAAAAATTTGTCCATTTCTTCCAGGTTTTCCATTTTATTGGCTTAGAGTTGCTTGTAGTATTCCCTCATGATCTTTTGTTTTTTGGCAGTGTCAGTTGTTACTTCTCCTTTTTCATTTGTAATTCTGTTGATTTGAGTCTTCTCCCTTTTTTTCTTGATGAGTCTGGCTAATGGTTTATCAATTTTTTTTTTATCTTCTCAAAGAACCAGCTTTTACTTTTAGTGATCTTTGCTACCGTTTCCTTCATTTCTTTTATCATTTATTTCTGATCTGATTTTTATGATTTCTTTCCTTCTGCTAAATTTGGTGGTTTTTTGTTCTTCTTTCTCTAATTGCTTTAGGTGCAAGGTGAGGTTGTTTTTTTGAGATGTTTCCTGTTTCTTAAGGTAGGATTGTATTGCTATAAACTTCCCTCTTAGAACTGCTTTTGCTGCATCCCATAGGTTTTGGGTCGTTGTGTCTCCATTGTCTTTTGTTTCTCGGTATTGTTTTATTTGCTCTTTGATTTCTTCAGTGATCACTTCGTTATAAAGTAGTGTATTGTTTAGCCTCCAAGTGTTTGTATTTTTTACAGACCTTTTCCTGTAATTGATATCTAGTCTCATAGCGTTGTGGTCAGAAAAGATACTTGATACAATTTCAATTTTCTTAAATTTATCAAGGCTTGAGTTGTGACCCAGGATATGATCTATCCTGGAGAATGTTCCATGAGCACTTGAGAAAAATGTGTATTCTGTTATTTTTGGATGGAATGTCCTATAAATATCAATTAAGTCCATCTTGTTTAATGTATCATTTAAAGCTTGTGTTTCCTTATTTATTTTCATTTTGGATGATCTGTCCATTGGTGAAAGTGGGGTGTTAAAGTCCCCTACTATGAATGTGTTACTGTTGATTTCCCCTTTTATGGCTGTTTGTATTTGCCTTATATATTGAGGTGCTCCTATGTTGGGTGCATAAATGTTTACAATTATTATTTCTTCTTCTTGGATCGATTCCTTGATCATTATGTAGTGTTCTTCTTTATCTCTTTTAATAGTCTTTATTTTAACATCTATTTTGTCTGATATGAGAATTGCTACTCCAGCTTTCTTTTGGTTTGCCTTTGCATGGAATATCTTTTTCCATCCCCTCACTTTCAGTCTGTATGTGTCTCTAGGTCTGAAGTGGGTCTCTTGTAGACAGCATATATATGGGTCTTGTTTTTGTATCCATTCAGCCAATCTGTGTCTTTTGGTGGGAGCATTTAGTCCATTTACATTTAAGGTAATTATCAATATGTATGTTCCTATTCCCATTTTCTTAATTGTTTTGGGTTTGTTATTGTAGGTCTTTTCCTTCTCTTGTGTTTCTTGCTTAAAGAAGTCCCATTAGCATTTGTTGTCAAGCTGGTTTAATGGTGCTGAACTCTCTCAGCTTTTGCTTTTCTGTAAAGGTTTTAATTTCTCCATCAAATCTGGATGAGATCCTTGCTGGGTAGAGTAATCTTGTTTGCAGGTTTTTCTCCTTCATCACTTTAAATATGTCCTGCCAATCCCTCCTGGGTTGCAGGGTTTCTGCTGAAAGATCAGCTGTTAACCTTATGGGGATTCCCTTGTGTGTTTTTGGTTGTTTTTCCCTTGCTGCTTTAATATGTTTTCTTTGTATTTAATTTTTGACAGTTTGATTAATATGTGTCTTGGCGTGTTTCTCCTTGGATTTATCCTGTATGGGACTCCCTGTTCTTCGCTCAGACAGGACAGGGTTAAAGGAGCCACTGATTCAGGGGCTCTGGCTCACTCAGGCCGGAGGGAGGGAGGGGCACGATGCAGGGTGAGCCTGTGGCAGCAGAGGCCAGTGTGACATTGCACCAGCCTGAGGCGCACAGTGTGATCTCCTGGGGAAGTTGTCCCTGGATCCCGGGACCCTGGCAGTGGCGAGCTGCACAGGCTCCCAGGAGGGGAGTGTGGATAGTGACCTGTGCTGGCACACAGGCTTCTTGGCGGCAGCAGCAGCCTTAGTGTCTCATGCCCGTCTCTGGGGTCTGTGCTTTTAGCCGCGGCTCACGCCCGTCTCTGGAGCTCCTTTAAGCAGTACTCTTAATCCCCTCTCCTCGCGCACCAGGAAAAGAAAGAGGGAAGAAAAAGTCTCTTGACTCTTCGGGAGGTCTAGACTTTTCCCCGGTCTCCCTCCCGGCTAGCCGTGGTGCACTAACCCCCTGCAGGCTGTGTTCACGCCGCCATCCCCAGTCCTCTCCCTGCACTCCAACCGAAGCCGGAGCCTCAGCTCCCAGCCCCACCCGCCCAGGCGGGTGAGCAGACAAGCCTCTCGGGCTGGTGAGTGCCGGTCGGCACCGATCCTCTGTGCAGGAATCTCCCCGCTTTGCCCTCCGCACCCCTGTTTCTGTGCTCTCCTCCGTGGCTCCGAAGATTTCCCCCTCCTCCACCCGCAGTCTCTGCCCGCGAAGGGGCTTCTTTTGTGTGGAAACCTTTCTTCCTTCACAGCTCCCTCCCACTAGTGCAGGTCCCATCCCTATCCTTTTGTCTCTGTTTATTCTTTTTTCTTTTGCCCTACCCACGTATGTGGGGAGTTTCTTGCCTTTTGGGAGGTCTGAGGTCTTCTGCCAACATTCAGTAGGTGTTCTGTAGGAGTTGTTCCACGTTTAGATGTATTTCTGGTGTATCTGTGGGGAGGAAGGTGATCTCTGCGTCTTACTCTTCCACCATCTTCCCCTCGTTCTCCTGGCATCAACTTTTTCTCCTTTCTGATGTAACTTTGGTCTGGCATCCTATTCCAGTACAGTCCTGTCTCATCCACATGAAAAACCTGCTTGGGTAAATATGTGCCCTCATCAGTAATTTCTCGAAGTGTTTCAGGAAATTCCGGGGCCGCTACCGTATCTGCACTCGCTACCTCGCCGCTTACTTTTACATTGTGAAAGTTGGCTCTAGCCTTGAATTGATGGAAACAGCCATTGCTGGCATTAAAATATGCACCCTCTGATTCTTCGCCGTGTTTCTTCTTCAAGTCTTCATAAAGGCAGTTAGCTTTCTCTTGAAACAGCATTAAACTGATGGGGATTGACGCTGATGCTGATCCTGAATCACACACTGGGAAGTTTCTCCGTTTCCTCCATCACATTTCCACGTTTCTTTGATATTATTGTCGACATCATTGGCACAGCAGACTTCACATGTTCCATGATCTTGTCCTTGTTCTTTAGAATCGGGCCGATGGTTGAACGATTCATGTTATGAGAATGAGCGATGTCTACCATCTTTTCACCTCACTCCATTCTCTCAATTATTTTCACTTTTGTTGCCATCGTTATTGTTTGGAACTTCTTAGCAGTACCAGCTACATCATCGCTGCTTTTACGCTTGCTTCCAGACATCCTGGGCTTGAAATAAAGATACTGCACTACTGCACTCTATACAGTACTGTACAGTAAAGTACACAAAAGCACAACCACTTGTAGAGGATGCACGCATGTGACAATATATGCCAGACGTGTGAACTAACATGATTGGACATGCAAACACACTTTTGAATCTTTGAAAGTTTGCAACTTGAAGGGTCGTATATAGAGGACTTACTGTAAATCAGGGAGCTTGACTGGGCAATGAGGAAAGCCCTATGCAAGATTGTGAGGAGGAGGCTCCTATGAAGAAGTGACATTTAAGCTGAGACCTGAATGACATGAAGGACCCTTGAGGATAAGAGTACTCCTGGCACAGGCTCACAAGGTCCCGAGAGAAGAATAACCTTGGCCCATTTGAAGAACAAGAAATCCCATGAGGCTGGAGCACTGAGAGTGAGGGAGAGGAAGATGAGGTAAGTTGGAGAGTATGGCAGGTGAAAGATGAACGCCCATTCTTTGAGACACCTCTCACAGAGAGGTGGGTATATTTCCCCTCCCCTTGAATCTGGAGTGGGCTCCAACTGTTTGTGTTGAACCCCAGCGTGTGGCAGAAATGATGCTGGGCAAGTTCTGAGCCTAGACTTTAGGATGGCTGACACCTCCATTTTAGTCATTCTGTGGCTCTAAACTGACATGTGAGAAGGCTGACCACCTGCTGGAGAGACCACCTGGAGAGGCCCTGAGAATAAATACATGAAGAGGATAGGGCCAAACCTTCCAGCTGTTGTCCCTGCCAAGGTGCCAGACAAATGAGGGAAACCATCTCAGATCAGATTAGTTGCCAGCTGAATATCACTGAGTGACTCCAGTAGATGCCTCATGAGACAGAAGAACCATCTGGCTGAGCCTTGCCCAATCCTGACATACTAAATCATGAGATAAAATTCAATGGTGGTTGTTTTAAACCACTAAATTTTAGGGTAATTTGTGTCTCAGCAAATGATATCCAGAACAGAGACACAGGTTGAAGCCAGGTTACTTTGATCCTTAGCCAGGATAAAGAGTTTGGCTTAAGATGGTTGAGGTACCACAGGAGGGTTTAAGCAAGAGGTGTAGGAACTACATTTTAAAACTTCCTTTGACTGCTGTTTGTTTCTGGTTTCCTAGTTCTTTGCCTCATACAAGTAACTGAACTCTGCCTTGGTCTCTTTAACTGTAAAATAAGAATAATAATAGTGCCTACATCAGAGGATTGTTTGAGGATAAAGTAATATAAAATCATTAACAAGAGTGCCCAGCACCTGGTTAAGGGTTCCTAGAATGATATCTGCAATTGTTACTGTTTTGCTGGCTCAGCTTCAGAATTGAGAAGACTCTAGCCACACTTAAATTCCTCTCAACAAGTTCAGGAAGCCCTGAGGAGAACTGTATTATTCACATTCCAGTTGGTGCCTCTCATATGCACCAGAAATGTCCAGCAAAGCTGCCATCTTGTGTTCTCCACAGCCTTCTCTCCTCCTCTGATGTTGGTCCCATGGATCCTTGGAAACAGCAAACCACATTAGCCTGACTGGATAGCGGCCCAAACCTTTGCAGTCCTCTTTTGTGGCTGCTTTGTCCCCTCCAGCATAGGATGTACCAGGTTGCTACCTCTTAGGCTGTCAGTTGGTGGACTCAGGCCATCATCACGCTCAAGTGGGGTAAACAGCCTCTCTCCTCCCCCTTGGAGAAGAAACTGCCAGAAGAGTGATTCCTTGATCTCCTGGATTCCTACAGAACTTTCAATAATGAAAGTATATTATGTTGTGTTATGTTAGATTACGTTATCTATTTCAGTAATGCCCATTATAAGGTGACTTAGTCCAACCACAAGTAGACTGTGAACAAGCTCACTTGCTGATAAGCTCTCTACTTGGCATCTGCCGTCCTTCCCCTTATCCAGCCTCTGCTTCCCTTGTTTGTGCATTAGGTCAGTTTTTCTCAAGCCTGCGTTGGAAAACATCAGTTCAATTCTTCAGACATGTCCCATTAAAAAAGAATAAAAGTGTTCTTGGTTAAATGACTGCTCCTTTCCACCTTTCCATTTCAGAGACTCACAGTGCACATCTCCATACTAAGACCATGAGACACACTCCAGCAAGAAACACTGTTTCACTTGGCTTACTCCAGTATTTCATAAACCTATTTAATCACAGAAGTGTTTTGTTTTCTCCTATGAAGAAATGTTTGAGAGGTGCTACATTTAGTTCCTTCACCACTTCCACAGATTATAAGCTTTCTTTTATTTAGTTTTTACCCTGACTCTTTCAATTATAATAAATAATACCAGAATTTTTTATTCTTCTGGATGTTAGTTTTGTTGCATAGTGAATAGACTGCCTGGGTTTGAGTCCTGAATCCATTACTTATAGCTACATAACTTTGGACAATTACTGATATGTAAAATGAAGGTAATAATAGCATTTTCCTCTCAATACAGCTGCTGTGATGATTAAATGATCTCATGCACAGAAAGCGAGTTCCACATTTTCTGCTCATGAGTGTTAGCTGTTATTACTATAATTATATTATGTTACATTACATTATATTATTATTACTATTATTATTATTTTTAAAAAGCAGTCAACATTTAGGGTCTATAAATATTTCTTTATATAAAGATTTGTCCAGCTTTATCTGAAGTAAGTCATCCTGTTCTCTTCTGAATCATCACTGCTCTACAGTGTTTGACTTTAGGACAGGTCAATACAGGTAGTGTATTGATATCACTGATATTAATATGAGAAACGTGTTAACTAAATGCTTTTTTTCCTCCACCTCCTGTATAACACTTCAGCTATTACACAACAAATATCTCCAAAAGAAAGGTTATTGGAGAGGTGTAAGCCTCGTGTTAGCCATTTATTCTAAGTACTCAAGAGTTCTCTAGTTCAGCAGTTCTTACTATGTTTAGGAGAGCCATGCATGGTGCGGTAAGAATCCGTATTGATCCCATTTTCTAAATGAGGCCTTCAAGGCATACGGAAATTTTATTTTTATATTTCTGCCACTGGAAGCAAAAAGACATAGCCTGGTTATCAGGGTAGTGGAAATCATGACTAGGACCTCTCCAGGATCTGCTAGCAGTCACTGTTAAGCTTCTTTTGTGGGGGCAGTCAGAGCCAGCCTCGAAGAAAGGGAACAGCAGCCCTTTGATTCCAGCCTCCAGGGAGCGGGTACAAACAGCATTTTTTTGACTTCGCGAGAGAAAGTTAAGGCCAGTGTTTCCTTTTTGAAGTATAGAAGATCAGGGTTGAATTGAATACAGATAGACTACAGTTTATCATAAATTGAAGTTTAGTGATAAACACGTTCCATAGTTTCCCTTGATCTTGCTCTATATGGCAGTCTTCTTTAAATTATATGTATATTATCAACAGCAAAAAGCAGGTTAGATGCTCTTCTCAGCTTCCTGTGTCTTGCCATGCAGACAGCTGCCCCAAAGAGGAAGGATTCTATATACGGGAAAATATTCAATAAGGCTATCCTTGAAAACTTGAACTTACATTAATGGTGAATGTACTTAGTACAATCACTTAATAATCAGCTTTATTGACTTTGAAGCCTTCTGATTTAGAAGGAATAAGCTTTCAGGCACATCTTTTGACTAATGTAAAGATGGAAGTGATTTTATAATGCAAAGCACAAGCCTCCTTACAGAACTGTTATTATTGTTATCATTATTTTTTTGGCTGGCTTTCTTGCTTGCATTCTCTCCATCCTTGCACAGAACATGGTTTTCTTATGACTGGGAAGAGCAGGAGTCCTCAGTGGGTCATTTAACACCCAGAGGGCAGGGCTGTGCCCATCTTGTTCCCACTGTATCTCAAAGGCTGATATCACTCTGCTCTGGCACTGAAGATTGCTTTTTAAAAAGTCAAAAATCAATTTTGAGTCTTTTTAAAGAGCAACTTTTTCTAGAATCCAAAATATGATGCAAATATGAAAAGATGTCTTCTTTCCTATCAATTGTGGTCTTCTTCAAGACAATTTCATATGTTGCCAAAAGCAAGAAGACAAGTATCTCTTAAATGCAATGCAGACAAATTGCCTACTGCTATTTAATGAAAAGGAAACAAAATTGATCTTACTTTGTACTTTTACACAAATAAAAATATTTTTAAACCCTCAGGCCAGAAAACTTCCCTAGAGTAATACTGGATGATGGCTTCACATTTTTTTCTTTACAAAAATATCAATACAAACTCTCTAATATATGGGTTTTATCTTATTTTGTGCAAAATCAAACCATAAAATAATTTTTATCATCTATAATATACATAGTCATGTTTTGCTGGAGTTCTTTTCAAAAACTTGTTCTCTAAGATATATCTCAAAGTGAATAAAAATAAAGTTATAAAAATATTTCTATTGGCAATATATTTTTTTCCTGCTGTTTCAATGAACCAAAAGGGTGAGAGAAAAGATTCACTGGGGATTCATTTGTTAGTAATTTACACATATAGTATCTTGGAATATTTTTCCTGCAAATGACTTTATATTGGAGATGAATCTTCCTACAGCTTCTAATTCAAACCATGTGTTCTGGGTTTAATATCAGGATCATTCTCGACTATCTGGCTTGAAGGACAAGGAAGGACAAAGAGCCCTTTAATAACAATGCAATATAATTATAAAAAGAAGAACCCAAACCAAGAGAAAGATGTTGCCATAAACTTCAATGTCTATGAAATTGGCATTCAGCTTATTTCTCTGAGTATCTATGAATTCAGCTTAAAAGGTTCTCTGTTTTATCATTACTGGCATCCAAATCACAAGCCACACATCAGCTTTCAAGATTAAGTCTTGCTCTCCTCTTCTTGGCGATGTGTGTTTCTGTGTGTGTGTGTGTGTGTGTGTGTGTGTGTGTGTGTGTGTGTGTGTTCTTTCCAAATTAATCACTCTTGCTTTGCAAAATACAAAACATAGGATTTATGGGAAAATGGCAAAACTTGTGGGAAATCATACTGGTTACCATATACCATAGTCTTGTTAATTTGAAACAATTTTCTGTGCAGATTTTTCTATTCCCCACCCTCTCTTCTGGAAAGCATACATGAACCTTCCTTAAAAATATGCCAGCAGGGCTTCCCTGGTGGTGCAGTGGTTGAGAGTCCGCCTGCCGATGCAGGGGACACAGGTTCGTGCTCCGGTCTGGGAAGATCCCACATGCCGCGGAGCGGCTAGGCCCGTGAGCCATGGCCGCTTGGCCTGCGCATCCAGAGCCTGTGCTCCGCAACGGGAGAGGCCACAACAGTGAGAGGCCCATGTACAGCAAAAAAAAAAAAAAAAAAAAAACAAAAACAAAAAACCAGCAAATATGCCATTCATTTACTGAATCCTCACTGTGGACCCAGCACTGTCATGGGCTCTGTGAGACATCTTGGCACTCAAAGAACTCATGGTCTATTTGGGGTTAGTGGATTTATAAGGAAGAACACTGATGAATGAAGTGACTTTGTGCAAAATCATGTGCCTAGACAGAGGCATATGTTAAATGTTACAAGGTGTGCTTTCCTGCTTCTATGCCCTCACTCATGCTTTTCCATCCACCTGGAATACCATCTTCTTCTTTTAGAAACTCTACCCATTCTTTAAAAACTGGCCCAATGGCAATCTGTAGGAAGTGTTTCCTTATTACTCTAAATCAGAACTGGTCTCTCTCAGCCTTATAATCCTACATCATTTTTCCCCTCGTACTAATCTTAAGGGAGTTATCACATGCAGGTTCATATTGTAGTTATTTATGTACATGAGCAAAAAACAGTCCCCTTCAGTTCCTGAGGGCCAAAATTAGGTCTTTTGAATCTTTGGATGCTCCACGGCATGTAGAACCATTTCATCCATTCATTGAATGAGTGCTCTATATACATTTATTGAATAGATGACTGAATTATCAAATGATTGAATCACAGGCTTTTATACAAAAACTCCAAGGATATTTGTGTTGTATATAACAGTTTACCAAGACCTTTCCCTTACATTATCTTTCTTAATTCTCTAAGGTAGTTATTATCATCATCACCTTACAAATTAATGAACCAAGGATCAGAGAAGTCAAGTAACTTGTTTAACCACATATAGCAAGTGAATGGCAGAGCTGGCACTCAAACTCAGGTGTTTTGGCTCCAACTCTAGTGCTCTTTCCATTCCTTTATTCTATTTCCTATAGTAATTCATTCTTTATTCACTGCAGGGTTTATTTAAATGCATTTTAAATCTTTATAACTGTAGATTGTAAGCAGTTTGAGGAAAGGCTATTGAGATTATTAGTACTCTTAAAGAACTAATGCAACACCTCATTTTTATACATTTTCATGAATCTGATGCTAGTTGAAGAAACGGTGCTACTAATGTTTCATCAGATGTTAAACATCTAAGGTTGGGGCCTCTTAAGGTGATAAGGTCCTTTTCTCTCTCTCCAGAAAGCAGTTGTTTGGTCCTTTTTTATCTTATATCATAGGTATGTTTTTCAAGTATCAAACTGATGTCCATGAATTAAAATGCCCCAATATTTAATACAGCAGTTAATTTTGTTATAAATAAGGCTTCCTATTACAGCTTTTCTATTGTATATCGCAGTTCTCTAGCACTCATCAGAACAATGGATACTTGTACATGCCTTACAGTTCAAGTTTTGGGTTCTCTTATAGCCAACTGGCTGCAAAGTAATAATATCTATCTGATGAAAAAAATGTTCTGGTGGAGTGACAAGTGGCTTAACTTGGAGTCAGAAGACATGAGTCAACTATCCTTTCTTCCATTTAAACTAACTGTGAGATGCTGGGCAAATCCTTAATATGTGTGGGTCTTAATTTCTTCATCTGTGAAATGAAGAGATTAAAAAGTCTGATCTCCAGCTGTAACATTCTAGGATTCATTTGGTCTTTTGTTCAACAAGAAAGCCATATGCTTTTTTGTTATAGGGAGATTAATTTTACACAATTAAGACATCTCTGCCATTGATTAGTATGTGAAATTAAAGAATTTTCTTAAGCTCTCCCTTGGCTTACTCACTTGTAATGTACAAAGAATAATAACTGCTGTACAGGATTTTTAAAAGACAGGTTATGAGAAAGACCTTTATACATTTCAATATACTGTACACATATCTTTGGACCTTGGCTACTCAAACATAAAATATCAAGGATGACATAATTCTCATTATGCTTCTTGTACCAGTTTTTAATTATTTATTATTATATAAATTTTGATAAATACACAATTATATATATATAACATATATATAAAATTTGAAGCATATAATAGAAATGAACATCTGCAAAACCACTATCTAGCCTAAGTGCTAGAACATTCTCAACATAAATGAAACCAAACAATGTTTTTCTCTGATTCAGCCCTCTGCTTTCTCATTAGAATTTGTGTTTTTAACTTTTAAAAATATTTTTACCACATATGTATGGATCCCTGAACAGCATATTGTTAAGTTTTGCTTGTTTTTTGGTTTTATAAAAATGACATCATACTGTATGTAATCTGAGACTTCCTGTTTTCCCCACTTAATATTATACTTTTATTATTAAAATTATAATTTTAATATATTAATATTAATATTACTAGCTTACCACATTAATCACAATATTATATATTAATTACATGTAATTTTTATATTAACATATAAATCACATAATTTTTGTTATAATTACACAATTTATAGATTTATATATGTTAATTTTACATATAATTTATATATCAATATAATATATAGAATTATATATTTATATTATAATTAATATAACATTATTATATCATAATTTACATATAATTTCTATTACTATATGACTATATAAATATAAATTATATGTAAATTATAATAACATTACATATTAATTATAATATAAATATTGTAGCTTAGAGATAGATAAATCATTTTTGCTATTGTATACTATTCCACTCTGTGAATATGCCACACATTATCCATTTTTATGAAAATGAACATTTGGGTTGTTTGCAGTAGTTTTACTATTAAAACCATAAAATCAAAGCGGACACAAGCCTTATGAGGAAACATATTCTCCTGGTGCACATGAAGAAGAATTTGTCCCCCTTCTAACCATGCTTAATTTTTCTCCTTAATATTTATCACTATTTAACATTGTGCACACACACATATATCTTGATAATTACCTGGATTCACAACTGGAATATAAGATTCTATTTTATCAATGCCATATCCCCAGTTCCAAGAAAAGAGCATCTTGCAAGGGCTCAGAAAATATTTGTTGAATAAATGAATTAATGAATGAATAGATGAATAGGGTTTTGTTGCTTGTTTGTTAAGTAAATTATCCTGTTTGGATTTCCTACTGATACAGAAATCAGCACGGAATATTAGAAGGACACCGAGCACACTCTTCTGTGTTCTGATCCCAGATCTGCCACTAACTTTGGGCAAGTTACCCAATCTTTCTGATTCTGAGTATCAACATTTATAGAAAGGAAATAGTAATAATTTCCGGGCACTATACAAATGTTTTATAAACCCTGACTTGATAAATATATGCTAGTTGTCAATCCTTATAGAAAAAATCCCACATATTTTTATGGAGACTCAAAAAAAATGAACACAAGATCAAATTATTTGTTCTGTATTAAGAATTTCTGCAGTTGTGTAGGAAGCCAGAAAGGAAATAACAGACTGGAGAGAATGAGAGAACTGAGTTCCAGGGGCCTAATCTGATACACTTCCTATGCTGGATGTGGGGCAATCAAGTTTTTGCTGCAAAATCAAGCTATTTTTAACTTCAAGAAAGCATAAAGACTTCTTTTTAAGTAGGGCAACCAAGATAGTGTGTTACCCTTTTCAATCAGCCTGCCTAAATGAAATATTCATCTTTTGTGTCAAAATATGAAGTGTTATATATAGTTGGGCACTAAGAAGGGATGAAGTCTTCTGAGGGTAAATCCTTTAAAAGTCCTGGATAAAATAACTGTAGCAGAAACATCCATTTATATTGAATTAAGGTTCTATACTCTAGAGACATGAGGTTTAAAAATTTTTTTTCTTCTATCCTTGTCTCACATCAACAGGCAAAGGCAGAGGTGATGATGTCTGGGGAAACTTTTCATCCACCTGGATCCAGGGCAACATAATGGAAAAGACCCCTGGATTTGGAGTTGGTTCGACCCTGTGCTGCTCGGAGTTAATAGTGTTGGCCTCTGTTTCATCATCTGTAAAGTGGAGTTAATAACAATATTGTCCCACTCTGGTGGTTGTAAGAATTAAGTATGATAATGTGAGTGAAAGCCGTTTGTGAACTGTAAAGTACAATGTTGATGTTATGAGATCTGAGTTCTATTGTCATGAGACTGAAACCCAAGGCAAAGATGTGTATTTCTGTTATGAGAACTAGACAAAAATTGAAGGAAAAGTTTAATTTTGCCCTCTTCCTGTTGCCCTCACCTTTTATTAGACGTTCCTACTTCCTTCCTCACCCTGTCTTTCCCACGGGTGCCCAGCACTTGTGCTCAACCACTGCTGAAGGTCTCCTGTACCCAGACCTGGAATCATATGCCCCTGTGCCCTACATGTCCATCCTGTGCCCCTCCCTTTAGGTTTGGCTCTGCCCTCTCCTTCCTAAAATAATACCAAGGTCTAGCAGAATGGGAAACAAAAAGATTATTTGGCTTCCTGTTCACTAAGAGCCCAAGTCCTGAGTTTTGCTGTGATCTCTGCATGAGGTTTATATAGTCACAGAGAATCACTGACAAGACTGAGGAAGAAATGGTCCACTGGGAAGCTTTAACTTTTCTACAACTTGCCCAAAGGTGTTTTGACACTTTTACGTATAACAGGAACCTCTGGAAAAAGCACAGGCCTCTCTCAACCTTTGATAAGGTCTGGGTGACACAGTTAATATGAGATCATTGTTAATAGATGCTCATGGAGTAGTGTTTATGGTTTTAATTCCGTGTTTCATAGCCATAGTGAGAATTTAAATGGATTGGTTAGGAAAAGAAACTTAGTAAATTCCTAAGGGAAAAAAAGTTGTTCAAAAAATTTTTTTAAAATTAAATGTGGATTACTATGCATGGATTGGAGCTAGAACTGAAAACCCGCTCTTATAATTCTCTCTTATTGTCTCAGTTTCTTTCTACATTCTTCTTCATTCCCTTCTCTATTCTTTCCAGGTCAAATCCTGGAGGAACTTAGCTTGCCTGGCTTAGCTCACCATTACTACCCTGTGGGAGGCTCTTGAATTAATCCACCTAGTGAGTTTCTTCTGGTCCACCCCACCTACTCTTGATTTAACCAGCAGCAAGTACTTTGCAGAGAACAGCCTGGCTCTGACTCCTTAGGCAGGGCTGAGGGTCTGCAGGTTTCCAGTAGAAGAGAAACATGACTGACAGATTCAGGACACTTGTCAGGGCTGTATGAGCATGAGGGAGGGAAATTGCTTTGAGCGGATCCCTGTCTTAGCTTGAGAAGCTTCCCCCCGCCGCCCACCAAGTCTCAAAGTTGCACACCCCTCTCATCCTCCCACCTCTACTTCAAACAAGATTGGTTCTGTAGATGAGACACAAATCTCTCTCTCTCTTTTACATATATAATTCAATTTCTCAAAGACTCCGAAAAGAAGTAGGCAAAGAGTTCTGGTCTTGGGGGCGGGATGGGAAGGCTCTTTCCTTGAGGGCAAAGCATCTCAAAGGATTTCACTTAAGACTGATAGAGGGCTTGGCTTCCCTGGTGGCGCAGTGGTTGAGAGTCCGCCTGCCGATGCAGGGGACACGGGTTCGTCTTCCGGTTTGGGAAGATCCCACATGCCGTGTGAGCGGCTGGGCCCGTGAGCCATGGCCGCTGAGCCTGCACGTTCGGAGCCTGTGCTTTGCAACGGGAGAGACCACAACAGTGAGAGGCCCGCGTACCGCAAAAAAAAAAAAAAAAAAAAAAGACTGTTTTTTTGAGGCCAGTGTTGAATTTCATTTCCCAGATCCCATTCTTCCACTTAACCAGCTATGAGACCTTGAGAAAGTTATTTCATCTGTATAATGGGCACATTGGTAATATTTACCACCACACTTTTATAAGGATTAAATCAGGTAACTCATGCAAAGTGCTTAACCCAGTTCCTGGCACTTAGCAAGTCCTCAATATATTTTAGCTAGATTTTTATTGCTATTGCTTGATTATTAACTCTCCAATCATGCCATTTAATCAACATTTATTGAGAGCTTGCTCTGTGTGAGATATTTTACTAAGGTATTGGATTGGCCAAAAAGTTCATTCGGTTGTAAATAAAAATAAAAGACATTTTTTATTTTCACCAAGAACTTTATCAAATAACGTATTCATTAACTGAACAAACTTTTTGGCCAACCCAATATTTAAGGCACCCCAAAATAATTGAAAAATTTCAAAATTAAAAGTTTTAATCATATGACTTACACTGCTAAATTTTTTATCAAAGTCTTTCTTCACAAATGCAGAATTGTATAATATCAGTGAGTTTTGGTATTGCTTTAAGTTATAGATTAAAGAAACTTGCTTAAACATTCACGATAGTGAATCTGCGTAATTGAGATGAAATTACTTGAAAATAAATTTCTAAATAATGTAGAAGTTTATCATATTTAAATAGACTGGGAAATTATGCCAAAAGAGACATGGTCAAGCTTCAGAGAGCATACACTGCTTAAAAATTTTGAATCTGTGTAATTTTTATGACATTTCTTCTCAAAATAAACATTTCTTTTCCTTAAATGAAAAATTCTGTGCTAACTCATATCCTTCCTAAACTCTTCTTGCCCTGCAAAAACTTATCAGTGTGTGCACAGGATGGGAAAAAAAAAAAAAGCTAAGGAAGTAGTTTTCAGTTTCAAGTTTCCAAAGGGTTATTATAAATAACAACCAGTGCGTTTGAACAATGGTGTTTTCTAGTTAATTAAATTTTTGCTTACTTGGGAATTAACTCAAATACCCTTTTCATTTTGATCCATTTAAAAATTCACTATAAGATGGTGAATATAGGTGAATCTTTCTTAAGATAATTTGGGGTGCTTGGTCATAAGCAAGAATGTCAATTCTCATGTAGGCATTCAAGAAACGTTTGTTGACTGTACTAAACTGTAGCTGTACAGCGTACAGAGGAACAGCCAGGAGATGTGTTAATTCCAGGACATGCTCTATGGACTTTCAAACACTTTTACAGCAACCCACAGTAAAAAAAATATATTTTGTATTGCAACCCATTACCAATAAACACACACACGCATCCATATAAATAATTGAAAGAAAATTTTGCAAAACTAAGCTGCAATGCATTCTGATTGTTTTTATCCTATTCTATTCTATTTCCTTTTTAAGAAAGAATGTTATCTGTGACCTACTAAATTAATTTCATGACCTATCAGTGGACTATGGCATATAGTTTTAAAACTCCTGTTTTGAAAAACAAGTATCTTATATCAACATGTTTTGTTGTCATTTGCATAATTTACCAAAATATAGAACTCAGGAAAAAAAGTTTTTCTAGTTATTTTCTTTAACCTTAGAAAAATGGAACCAAGTTTCTTGGTTAACACTGTCTTTTAAATTTGGATTAAATAAATTAGCTTTTGGTTCCTGTTGCTTAAACAACATCTATTCCTGAAGACCTGACCTTAAATAAGTTGCTAAATTTGATTTACCAAAATATCCAAATGTGAGATAATTAATGAAAACCTTTGAAAAATAAGATATTCTCAAAAACTGTAGCAAAATTATAACTTTAAATTGGCTTACATGAAATTAAGATCCAAAAATAATCCAAAAAACACCTCATCAAGCCAATGAATAACTTGAACAAGTTCTAGAATCCTTTCTTCTGTGGCTTATTCATTTTTGCTTTTTATTGACATCAGGGATTATTTCTGTAATATCCTAGTATGTTTCCTTGCTGTGGGGTATGCAGTGTACATGTTCTTTGAAACAATTTCTTAACACGAAGAAACATAGTATGTCAGATCCTTACGTTTTGGAGAAATTAAAACCTCATATGAAGATAAAAATGGCTTCTTCCATTTTCTTAGGCTCTTTAATTAAGAACTCAATTTGTCATGGGTGGGGATGAAGCTGGTGGGGAGAGCAGAGGTGTTTTTTATTTTTTTAACATCTTTATTGTAGTATAATTGTTTTACAGTGGTGTGTTATTTTCTGCTTTATAACAAAGTGAATCAGCTATACATATACATATATCCCCATCTCTCCTCCCTCTTGTGTCTGCCTCCCACCCTCCCTATCCCCTCGCTCTAGGTCGTCACAAAGCACTGAGCTGATCTCCCTGTGCTATGTGGCTGCTTCCCACTAGCTATCTATTTTACATCTGGTAGTGTATATATGTCCATGCCACTCTCTCACTTTGTCCCAGCTTACCCTTCCCCCTCCCCGTGTCCTCAGTCCATTCTCTACATCTGCATCTTTATTCCTGTCCTGCCCCTAGGTTCTTCAGAACCTTTTTTTTTTTTAAGATTCCATATATATGTTTTAGCATACAGTATTTGTTTTTCTCTTTTTGACTTACTTCACTCTGTATGACAGACTCTAGGTCCATCCACCTCACTACAAATAACTCAATTACGTTTCTTTTTATGGCTGAGTAATATACATTGGACACTTAGGTTGCTTCCATGTCCTGGCTATTGTAAATAGAGCTGCAATGAACATTGTGGTACATGTCTCTTTTTGAATTATGGTTTTCTCAGAGTATATGCCCAGTAGTGGGATTGCTGGGTCATGTGGTAGTTTTATTTTTAGTTTTTTAAGGAACCCTGCATACTGTTCTCCATAGTGGCTGTATCAATTTACATTCCCACCAACAGTGCAAAAGGGTTCCCTTTTCTCCACACACTCTCCAGCATTTATTGTTGCAGATTTTTTGATGATGACCATTCTGACTGGCATGAGGTGATACCTCATTGTAGTTTTGATTTGCATTTCTCTAATGATTAGTGATGTTGAGCATCCTTTCATGTATTTGTTGGCAATCTGCCTATCTTCTTTGGAGAAATGTCTATTTAGGTCTACTGCCCATTTTTGGATTGGGTTGTTTGTTTTTTTGAAATTGAGCTGCATGAGCTGCTTGTAAATTTTCGAAATTAATCCTTTGTCAGTTGCTTCATTTGTAAATATTTTCTCCCATTCTGAGGGTTGTCTTTTGGTCTTGTTTATGGTTTCCTTTGCTGTGCAAAAGCTTTTAAGTTTCATTATGTCTCATTTGTTTATTTTTCTTTTTGCTTCCATTTCTCTAGGAGGTGGGTCAAAAAGGATATTGCTGTGATGTATGTCATAGAGTGTTCTGCCTGTTTTCCTTTAAGAGTTTTATAGTGTCTGGCCTTACATTTAGGTCTTTAATCCCTATCAAACTACCAATGGCATTTTTCACAGAACTAAAACAAAAAATTTCACAATTTGTATGGAAACACTAAAGACCTCAAGTAGCCAAAGCAATCTTTAGAAAGAAAAATGGAGTTGGAGGAATCAGGCTCCCAGGCTTCAGACTATACTACAAAGCTACAGTAATAAAGACAGTATGGTACTGTCACAGAAGCCGAAATATAGATCAATGGAAAAGGAGAAAGCCCAGAAATAAACCCATGCACATATGGTCACCTTATTTTTGATAAAGGAGGCAAGAATACACAGTGGAGAAAATACAGCCTCTTCAATAAGTGGTGCTGGGAAAACTGGACAGCTACACATAAAAGAATGAAATTAGAACACTCCCTAACACCATACACAAAAACAAACTCAAAATGGATTAAAGACAGAGGTGGTTTTTACAAGCAGTGGTGTGGCTAGTTGTCAAGTTCAGGAGTGTTCTATCAAGTAGGTAAGCTCCCAGGTATTTTTTGAGTGCTTGCAAGATTTTTAGCCAGTCCCATGCTTCTTAAACTATTAAATATTATGCTGTCTTGGTACGCATTGCAAAACCTCAAATTTCTTTTCCTGTAGCTGCCATGTGGCTCTTTATATAGCCCAAGTGGCCGGTGTTGTGCAACCAAGTCTGAACACTCCAGACACAGTGTGTTTCTGGTGCCAGAGGAAGTGGCGGGGCTGATCTAAAGGCTTGTGGGAAGTAAATATTCAGTCCACATTTATTCCCAGGCCTGACTCAAAAAGGCTGTGTGATTTAAGGAATTACCCCAGCTGTGCTTCCCTGTTCCAGAGAGTAAAACCACAGGGCAGTGTGGGCTAATGTGTTTGCACCTGTCTGGTGTCTGTGCCATTGTTCCTGTCACCCTGAGTCACAGGGCATTAGTGACTGTCTTGTGGGCTGCAACAATGTAGGGAGGGTTCAGTAGCTCTAGGGCTGGAGTGGGTTGATTCCCATTCAAATTTCAGTTGTGCCATGCTGGCTCTGTGACTCTGGATATGCTCCTTGAGTCCTCCAAGCACTAGTTTCCTTATCTATAAAACAGGAACAATAATACCATCAAGTAAAGTTGTTGAGAACAGTAAAGAAGATTGTTAAAGGAGCTAAACATAGTACAGTAAGTCCCCTATGTATGAACGAGTTATGTTCCGAGAGCATGTTTGTAAGTCCAATTTGTTCTTAAGTTCAACAAAGTTAGCCTAGGTACCTAACTAACACAGCTGGGTATATAGTACTGTACTGTAATAGATTTATAATACTTTTTACACAAATAATACATAAAAAACACACACTAAAAATAAAGAAAACATTTTTAATCTTACAGTACAGTACCTTGAAAAGTACAGTAGTTCATGACAGACACATGAACTAACTTGCGTGATTGGATATGTGAATGCATATTCGCATCTTTGAAAGTTCACAACTTGAAGGTTCATATGTAGGGGACTTACTGTAAATGCTTATTATGTGCCAGGCACTGTTCTGAGCACTTTTTTGCATTACACATATGAAAACAACTAATTATTATTATTATTACTGTGTATATTAATACACTTGTTTTTTTCATTAAAAATGTTTTTATTTATTTTATTTTTTATTGAAGTATAGTTGATTTACTATGTTGGGTTGGTTTCAGGTGTACAGCAAAGTGATTAAGTTATACATATATATATATCCACTATTTTTCAGATTCTGTTCCCTTACAGTTTATTACAAAATATTGAGTATAGTTCCCTGTGCTATACAGTAGGTCCTTGTTGGTTATCTATTTTATATATAGTAGTGTGTATATGTTAATCTCAAACTCCTAACTTTTCCCTCCCCCACCTTTCCCCTTTGGTAACCATAAGTTTGTTTTCTATGTCTGTGGGTCTGTTTCCATTTTGTATATAAGTTCATTTGTATCATTTTTTAAAGATTCCACATATAAGCAATGTCATATGATATTTGTCTTTCTCCATCTGGCTTACTTCACTTAGTCTGTTCATCTCTGGGTCCATCCATGTTGCTGCAAATGGCATTGATTTCATTCTATTTTATGGCTGAGTAATATTCCATTGTATAAATATACCACATCTTCTTTATCCATTCATCTGTCGATGGACACTTAGGTTGCTTCCATGTCTTGGTTATTGTAAATAGTGCTGCAATGAACATTGGGGTGCATGTATCTTTGCAAATTATGGTTTTCTCCAGATATATGCCCATGAGTGGGATTGCAGGATCATACGTTAGCTCTATTTTTAGTTTTATAAGGAACTTCCATACTGTTCAATTAATTATTTTTACATTAAACATATAAGCACACTTAATTCTCATGGTAACCCTAGGGGTAGGTGTTATCATCATTTTCATTTTCCAGACTGAGACTGATTTGTATAAGATGATACAAGTAGGAAGTGGCAGAGCAGGGATTCGAATACAGGAACATAAAACTGTTTAAAAATGATTCTGCTGCATCCAAAATTTATTCGATGGATAGTTAACAAACTTTCCTCACTGCCAGCTGGGTATGAAGCCCTGTGTTAAGTGATATGGGAAAGCAAAAATAAGACGTTGTCACATATAATAGGGAAGAAAAATTTACTGGCTTCCCTATAATGGGGAGAAGTTTATGGAGATTGCTATAGGAATTTGGTGGATGGGCAGGGCCTGGGAGTTAGTGGTGTTGGCTGAGGGTGAGGTAGAATGCAGGGCAAAGTCAAAGATGGTGCTGAGATGTCAAGCTTGGGATATCAGGAGAATGGTGATCCCATTAACAGAATGTGGGGGATCCAGAGGAGCTGGGGTGGGTGTGGGGAGCTGGATATAATACAGGCAGTGTTGGTTGTCAAACTGAGCCTGCAATGAACATATGTGTTGCTTATTAATTCACTCCACTAATATTTAACGAGCATCTATTTTGTGTCATGGGCTCTTAGGCAGGCTGTGAGGTCCTCCCCATCCCAGTGTTCACATTTATGGTGAATTTAGAAGGGAAAAACTTTAAATCGGTTAGTCTTTTAGGTGTTATCTTCTCTCTCAATTTTATTTACTAACTTCTGTCTTTACTGACTCCTTAAATTAATCGTATGGTGTGGGGCAGGAGTATAAATGGAGGTCTGGCTACTACAAATGTTTTAATTTCTAAGTTATAAATCAGGAAAACAAATTATTAAATAAAAGATGTGCTATCTTCCTACTTTGACAAGAATACTCCCTATGCACTTGGAAGTCCAGGTTCGAGTTTACAATTGTTAGTTGTCTTGGAGTTCTGCACTGGAACACTGCAGTTTGGAGAGAGAGCACGGTTCTGTGGCACATCTTCCTCCCTGCCTCAGGCCACTCTAAAGAACCTCAGGAGTAGGTGTGGGACACCTTGCCTGTGTATTTCAGCTTTGTTCACCTCCCACACACTAGCAGCCACTTCTTGTCCATCCTCTGGGCCTAACCCAGTTTGCTCTCAGGAGGACTGATGCAAGAAAGAGGCTGCAATTGGTCCCAGAAACAGAATTGAGGCCATTGTATAGTGAATTCTAGAGTTCCAAGAACCTGAGGCATGGTCTGGCGGTGGGGACACAGGCTCTGGGTGGACATGTCCTCTTGCTCTGTGGACCTTTTGCCCAGTGGAGAGGAGTGAATGGAGGGGGGCCAGAATACAGCCTCTAAAGTATGGAGCCCAGGGCAGGATCCCACTTTCCTTGTGTCTAGGAGTACTACTGACCAACTGGAATCTTGTTATTTGTGTCTTTAGATTTCTCCAGTGAACAGCACATATGTGTTCCTACAAGGTCAGCGTGATCCCTGATCTACCTTTTAATACCTGTCATAAACTGAAGTTTTCAAATATTTATTTTCGTAGACCTTGCCAACAAAATTAAAAGAAGAAGAAGAAAAGGCAAAAAGGCATTCAGGACGCTGGTCTTAATGAGGGCAGCTGCTAATAAAAGTTCTCAGGCACTTAACAATCAAACTAAATCAAGGCAGATGCTACTCACTTTGCTGTAAATTCTGCAGACATTGTCTCTTCACATAAATCCAGGGAAGCTCTTAATTTGCATTACTGCAATTTTTAGTTTACTGCAATTTATTTCTCTCATTCCTCCTAATAATTAATTTCCTATATTTGTAATTTGTTTTCATTTCTTAGAGCTGCATCACAGCACCCCATCATTTGCTGTGAATCTCAGTCTGAAAGTCAGAAAATACCGGGGTTTTTTTTAAAAAAATGTTACCAATGAGGATTCTGCTAATTCAGTTCAGTTCCATGCACTTTGCCCTCTACATCAGGCATGTGTTTGCCCCTAGAAAGATCTAAATGAATAGGACCTGGTTACTACCCTTAAAGAGCTCACAGACTTGTGCTTTAGACAGACATATAAGCATGTCTATTATAATAAAACACAATAAATGTTACTACAGGGGGCCATGTGAGGAGAGAGGACCGCAAAGCTGACACTCAGACCTCCGAGAGTCTGAGATTTCCCTGAGGAGCTGGCATTTCAGCTGGGTCTTAAAAATGAGTAGACAAGTGACAATTATTATTATCCATTTTCCTTTTGAATTTTTTTTTCTACTTATATACAATTCATGAGATGTCTGGATTTTCTATGCCACTGCCACAGAATTTAGATTCTTCTATGTTTTCTTATTGTTCAGCCCAGTATCTCACATATGGGACAGAGTTTTGGGTATTAGTGTCCTTGTTATCATATGTAAAGTGGGAACTAATGCTACCTGCTTAATAGAGTTGTTTTGAGGATTCAAAGAAATAATGTGTCTGAATACTCAGCACTGGTCCTGTGTGTGAGTTAGAATTGTGTTTGGTCACAGGTCATAGAACTCAAACTCTCATGGCTTAATCAAGTCTGGGGTTGTTTTCCTGGGGATGTCCTGAGGGGAGCAGCTCAGGGCTGGTGTAGGGACTGTATGTAGGACAGTGCCAATGTCCCAGGCTCCTGGAGCTCTCTACTCTGCCTTTCTTAGCATATGGTTTTCTTTTTTATGTTTGTTGAGTCATGATTGCAAGATGGCCACTCCACCTCCATCCTCACATCCAATTCAGGAAGAAGAAAGAAGGAAGGAAGAATGAAAGGGTAATTCCTTTATCAGGAAAGCAAAAACTCGCCCAGAAATCTCTTTCAGACTTCTCTTTATGTGTCCTAGGCCAGAATTTTTCTTGTGGCCTCCTATGACTGTAAGGGAATCTGAGAGGGCAAATATTTCAGTTGGGCATTTTGGCATCAGAAGCAAGATTGGGGTTCTCATAGTAAAGAGAAGGAGCACAGATATTGTGTAAGCAGCCAGCAGCCTCTGCAACAGGCAGCACACAATAAACACTCAATAGTTGCTAGTATCAAGAGAAGACACTCAATAAAAGTTTGCTCTGTTGGACTGAAGCTTCTCCACACTGCCTTTCTGGCCCAAGTCACCATCATCTCTTGCTACAGCGAGAGCCTCCTCACTGATCTCTCTACCTCCCTTCTTGCCTCTTTATAATCCATTTCTCACTAGGAGTCAAGGTGATCTTTTGAAAATGTAAGTTGACCTAAATGTAAGAGCTAAAACCACGAAACTCCTAAAAGAAAACATAGGGTAAAAGCCTCATGATATTGGATTTGGTAAAAATTTCTTGAATATGACATCAAAACATAGGCAACAGAAGAAGATAAATAGACAAATTAGACCACATTTAAGTTAAAAATGGTGCATCAAAGGACATAATCAACAGACTGATAAGGCAATTGCAAAATTGGAGAAAATATTTGCAAATCATATATCTGATAAGGGGGTCCATATCCAGAATATATAAAGACCTCCTGAAACTCAACAACAACTAAACAAACAACCCAATTAAAAATGAGCAAAGGATTTGAAAAGACATTTCTCTAAGGATGATATACAAATGGCCAACAAGCACATAAGAAGATGCTCAGTTTCACTAATCATTAGGGAAATGCAAATGAAAGCAACAATGAGATACTGCCTACATCCATTGGGACAGGTGTAAAAAATATAACAATAAAACAGAAAATAACAACTGTTGGTAAGGTTGTGGAGAAATTGGAACCCTTATGCACTGTTGGTGGGAATGTAAAATGGTGCAGCCACTGTGGAAAATAGTACAGCAGACCTCAAAAAATTAAAAATAGGATTACCTATGATTCAGTAATTCCACTTCTGAGTATATACCCCAAAGAATTGAAAACAGGGTTTTGAAGAGATATTCATACAGCCATGTTCATAGCAGGATTATTCACAATGCCTAAAAGGTGGAAGCAACTCAGATGTCCATAGACAGATGAATGTATAAACAAAATGTGGTATATACATACAATGGAATATTATTCAGCCTTAAAAAGGAGGAAAGTTCTTACATATGCTACAACATGAATGAAACTTGAGGACGTTATGATAAGTGAAATGTCAGTCACAAAAAGACAAATACTGTACAATTCTACTTACATGAGGTATTTAGAGCAGTCAAATTCATAGAGACAGAAAGTAGAATAGTTGTTGCCAGGGGCTGGAGGAGAGGGAAATGAGGAATTGTTTAATGGGTATAAAATTACAGTTTTGCAAGGTGAAAAAGTTCTGGAGATTGGTTGCACAACAGTGTTAATATACTTACCTTTAATGAATTGTACACTTAAAAATTAAGATGGTAAATTTTATGCTATATGTATTTTACCATAATGAAAAAAAAATGTCAGATCACATCTTTCTTGTGTACCATCTTCTGGTAGCTTTTCATTGCACCAGAGTAAAATCCAAATGACCTTTCATGACCTATAGGTCCCACTGGTTTGTCAACTGCCTACCTCCTCGACCTCATGTGATAGCAATCTCCTTGCTCGTTATTTTCCACTGTCACTGATCTCATATATTAAACCTGCTAAACTCATTCCTGCTGTAAAGCTTTTGCTGCTTTTTTCTTTGTTTGGAACATTCTTCTCTAATTTCACACAGTTGGGTCCTTCTTATCATTCAGATCTAAGCTCAAATATTTAATCTTCAAAGAGGAAAGAGATCCTTCCCTAACCCTGTCTAATAGTGCCCTTGCCACACCTTAGTCACCATCTATCATATTGCCTAGTTTAATTTATTCAGAGCCCTTTCCATTCTGTGAAATTATCTAATTTGTTTATTACCTGTCTCCTTCAGCAGAATCTAAGCTGGATGAGAGCAGAGACTTTGTCTGGTTTGCTACTGTATTCTCAAGGTTGACACATGTAGAAATTTAATAAATATCAAACAAATAATTGAATTCAGCAAATATTTGTTGGGTTTTCATTATGTTCCAGGCAATGTACTAGGCACCAAGCATAAACAAACATTGTGTGATCAACTTCTTAATGATATATCAGTAGGTTATAGTCTTTCACAAGACTGGAGTTTTAAGGGCCACCACCTACTGAGGACCTGCCTTAGAGGGAGGACAGCATTGAGTGATGTAGGGTGGTCCTGATGACTCAGTTAAGTACTGTATCAAGCATCACCTGAGGTTAGCACAGGTGAATCCTATAGATCCCCTTGTGTGTTTAAATCAGTTTGAGCTTGATTTTTGTTCCTTGCAAACCAAAGAGTCTTGGCCCATCAATACATAACAGAGTAGCAAGAACCATAGACTCTTCATTCATTGTCCATGGATCACATGTACACATGTAAGAAGACAGAGACAATTTTGTCTTCTAGTTCCTCTTAGGGGCAGAGAATATCCCAGAAGTCACAGAAAATGTGGGGAAGGTTCCAGACTCTTCTCAGGCTGTGGATTTGGGCTCAGGTCATGTTGGTACAGATCTCACAGGGGCAAGGGACTCAAGATGATATCTGGTCTATACACATATATGTTCTTCTACTAAAATAAATATATTCTCAGTACACTACATTTCATTCATGTGTCAATATGAATAAATAGTTATTTATATGTACATTATAGACTTTTGGCTTTATGTATAATTTTTTAACTTAAATTTTACACAGAACTTTTCTTCTGAAGCTTTTCAGGCTATTTTAGAAATTTCAGTGTATTTTATACATTTCAAACTATTTTAGAAGCTGCATCCTAATGTTCTATAATTGTCACAGGGTTGTTATGATTATACCCACTTCCAATGTTTTCACAGGAAATTGTTTTCCTTCTAAAAACATGTCCCAGTGCCAGAACCTGATATAGATATCTGAGTCAATGGTCAGTGTCAACTCCAGAAAGAAATGTTATGAATTTCTAACATATTGTATAATCCAACCTTTCTGAAATGACTTATGCTGTTTTAAAAGAAAGAAGTAATCACAGTGCATGCTGTGCTCCATGGTTTGTCACCGCCATGGATCAGAAGACAGACACTGGCCAGATCTTGGACATGGGACCGAGTCAAAGAGGACCTGGGTACAGAGTTTCTGTCTCCTTGTGAAGTGGCTCATGGACCTCGGGCTGGAGGACACAGTAGTTAAGGATGCCAGTTGTAGCAGCTTCTCATCCTTATTATTCAGTCCTTTGGTGCTACAAAGCATGAAAAGATGGAGGAAATATGTTTTCCACAGAGGTGGTAGAGAGCAGTTAAGGCTTTGGTTCAGTCCTAGTTTCCTCCACTTTAGGCCACCTTCCTCTTTAAACCTCAGCTTCTTCACCTGTAAAATAGTGCTACTGTCATGGTTCCAGAAGCCTATGCAGAATACCAAAATGCGTGGATGCTTTAGTCCCTTATCTAAAATGGTATAGTTCTGCCTGCCCTCTGAATCCGTGGGTTCTGCATCCGCAATTCAACCAACCATGGATGGAAATTTCAGTTGAATTTGCAAATGCGAAAACCCTGGATAAGGAGGGCTGACTGTAATTAATACCTACCCTGTAGAGTTGTAAGGATTAAATACTAATGAAGCATTTAGTACTTAGGGGCCTCTCAGTAAGGAAATCTATTACATGTTATTAGTATTACGGTCAGTGCATCAATGATATTATTCATTGGTGTGAAAAGGCAAATATATGGAAATAATGAGAAGTTACAGTAAAAAACAACAAGATGTTGCAGTCATCTATGCAAAAGCTACTCGCATCATATAGATGATTACATGTAAATGTTTTCAGTTTTGTCTCATTGCTACAACTATAGTAGGTAAAATGAAAATTATTTGAAAAATCAAATTCTCAAAATTAGTTAAGCTCTAAGAAATCATGATATTGTTATGTTAACATCATAAATTTTATGTACCACTGTTCCCCACTTCTCCCCTGCTCTCCCCCCGCCCCCCAATTCTATTCTTTCTGCTTCATGGAAGGCAGTATATAATGTCAAATTGATAGTATGGGCTTTAGGGAGACCAAAGTTGAAACACAGGCAATTGCTAAACTTTCTGGATCTTTTTCCTCGTTAAAATGGGATATTCCAGGACTTCCCTGGTGGCACAGTGATTAAGAATCCGCCTGCCAATGCAGGGGACATGGGTTCAAGCACTGGTCTGGGAAGACCCCACATGCCGCGGAGCAATTAAGCCCGTGCGCCACAGCCACTGAACCTGTGCTCTAGAGCCCACGAGCCACAACTACTGAGCCTGTGTGCCACAACTGCTAAAGCCCGCACGCCTAGAACCCCTGCTCCGCAACAAGAGAAGCCACCGCAATAAAAAGCCCACACACCACAATGAAGAATAGCCCCCACTTGTCACAGCTAGAGAAAACCCGCGCGCAGCAGCAAAGACCCAACGTGGCCAAAAATATAATAAATAAAATAAATAAATTTATTTTAAAAAATGGGTTACTCCAACTCAACTACTCAGTGTTGTAGGAATTTAGTAAGAAAATGCCTCAAGTTCTTATTGAAGGATCTACTATGCGCAAAGTAGTTAATAAATGGTTGATTTATTAATTATTGAAATTTTTTGCTGCATGCTAATGAGTGGCAACATTCTAGCCTTTCAGATGGATTATTGAATAATGTACTCAAACATCTTGAAAGTATTGCTGTTATCAAGATGCAGCTTATAAACAGTACAGATGTTCACAAATTGGGCATTGGTTAGATCAGCATTTCTCAAAACATGGTCCAGAGATTGCTGAGGGTCTCTTTATGGGGGTCCTCAAGATACTTTCACGGGATGTGGAAGATCAAATTGTCTTCTTAATAATACTAACATTTGTTCTTTATTCTCTCATTTTCTCATGATTTTTCTGGAGGCTATATGACATGTTATATCATAAGAGATTGAATGGAGAAGCAGATACAGGAAATTAGCTGTCTTAACTGAAATTTTAGAGACATTTGCAAAAATGTAAAACGATGTCACTCTCCCCACTAAATTTTTTGAAATACAGTTATTTTTCATAAAATGTTATGTTAACATGTAATTGGTTTATTATTGATATTTTTAATGAATGAATAAAATATTTAAAAATTTCTCAGTTAATTTCTGTTATATAAATTAAAACTTGTACTATTCTCTAATAGGATCATTTGTCTTTGTTTTATGAGCAAGACAAGATTGTGTGGTCCTTCAAGGCAGAGACCAACACTTAAGATTCTTTTGCAACAATTATAGTACCTGACAGGGAGTTCAATATGTTGTAGGCACTAAATAAACACTTGAAAGATGTAAATGTTGCATCTCTCTTTCAGAAGAATTATCCCATTAATTCATTCCCATTCCATGTTAAAACCTTGCAATTTCTTCATTATTGTGTCATGAGGCAGGTCTAGAAGGAGCTAGAGAATTCTTAATATCAAAATATTTAGTTATTCCTGCAGTTTAAAAAAACAAAAATAAGCTTCTACAATCAAATATCGATATGTATTACTTAAAAACAAAATTTTCTCACTGATTCATTAGCTGACAGATTTCACACTCTGCGGTGTTAATTGCCTTATTCATGTCTATTTTTCCATTTGAAACAGAAGTACTAAAGAGAATGCAAGGCAAGACTGAGGCTACCCTGAAGGATTGTTGATTTTCTATATCAACTCCCACGCTCTGATGACTCCTAGAAGATAGAGGAGTGAGACAGAAACCTACTGAGGGCTCAAGTGTATATAATTGTTAGCTGGTTAGGAGGCTGCTGGAGTATCACTGACAGGTGAAGCCCATGCTCTGACAGGGCAGTGGCAGTGGAGATGAGAGGTAGGGCCAGTTTCCAAAGCTGGATTCATGTTTTTGGCTGAGCAACAGAATTTGATGATGGCTGGGTATGAGGGTGGAGGAACAGTTGAGGGAGAAGCACAGATTTCTAAGCTTGGGAGACAGGAGATTGGAAATGCCATCAGCAGAGTCAGCGACAGAAGACGCAGGTTGAAGCCTGGTGAGGAAGTGATATAATGGACTCAGGTAAGGACAACTCTTGAGCGTTCAGTCTGGGACTTTTGTGCTGCTTAACTTCTTAGACTTTCCTCACCATCAATGGATATTATTCTCCTGCAGACTTGCCTCCACGCTGCTCCCTGAGGGTGGAGAATCTCTCTGATCCCAGCTTCCCTTGATTTTATTTACATGTTTGAGTGTCTACTTTCTCCATCTTTTAAGACCTGTTAGAAAGATTTAGAATTACTCCCAGCTTCTTCCTATGATACTTTCTTGGAACTCGTATTAGATCATCCATTTGTCCAATTTAGTATATGAACTGAGTGTCCTCTATTTCCATCTATATTCAAAGATTTTAGATTGTGCTTAGATTATGAGCTCCTTGAAGATAGGAAAACTGCCTCTTCTGACAGTTGGTGACAACCAGTGTAAAAGTCTTGAAGGCAAATGAAACCATATTCCAAATCAGGGGAACACTGCACTGATTTTCAGAACCTGGAGCATGGGAATAAACTCTATTTTGTAATGGGTAGAACCCCAGACTGAGTCTCATAATAATCTGATTTATTGCAGTGGCTCCACCCCCAATTAGCTGTGTAAATCACTTAATCTCTCCAGGCCTCAATTCACTCAATTATAAAATTAAGTGTCAAGATAATCATATAAAGCAAGGTGATGTTAATAATAATCATCATAGCTAATATGCATTGATTAGTTACTATACCACAGGCACTGTGCTAGGCATATACATTATCTCACTTTCTTATCAGCAATCCTTTGAAGTAGGTATTGTTTTCACTCCCACTTTACAGATGAGAAAACTGAGGCTCGGTGCCCAGGTTCACAAGCTAGTAAGTGTTGCATCTGAATTCAAATGTGGATCTATCAAACTTCCAAGTCTTTGCCCTTATCCACTAAACCACTGCTTTTCTAGGTCCCTACTATTTTCTGAAATTTTCAAAGTTGAAACAACAACCAAAAATTATAATGAACAGGATCATGGTGATTCCTTCCCCCCTTGCCAAAATTAAACTGCTGAAGATCCAAACAGTCTGAAAAGAAAGTGAATAAGGCCAATTCTTGATTTTAGTTAATCCTCCAGCATGTTGGGAACCCAGCCTTGTACTGAGGAAAGATGGGCACTGCCCACATTCCTGTTAGCACTGTGGGGGAGGACAGGGAATTGAGAGGGTGTTTTTCAGGCTCCCTGTGGTGGCGAGCCACCACTGTCCCTGCCTCCAGTTAGAGCTCCTGATTCATACAGAAAAAAGTGTTGTGGACATGACGCAGACATCACAGTGTTGGTGTGAAGCATAGGTGGGTGCGTTGGTGACTGAGGACTATTGCCCTGAAAACATTACCAAAGTGAGTTTAAGCTAGTGGATGTTGGTAAATGATAATTACTACTGCAGAGGAGTCTAACCTCTGTGTCAAAGCAATAAGTTTGGAAAACTACACCCCTCTTCCCAAAATTAATTCAAGTTCCTGAGCACCTCCTAGGGGCCTCCTAGGGGCCAGTCAGAGTGGTGGGTATTGGGGACAGGAAGCTGAACAAGACATCAAGTGTGACCTCAGGAGCTGTGGGGGAGGGGACAGACATGTCACTCATGCTGTGCACTGAGCACCCTGCTGAGGGAAGCACAGTGCACTGAGAGCACAGAATAGGCTGAGCCCAACAATAGTTTCAAGGAGGAGTTAAGCTTACAGATGAAGGTCCCTAAATAGAGGCCTAGAGTTCACTTTCCAGACACTCATCACTGAACTAGATTGTAAACCAGCACAGCAATTTTTTTGAGATTTATTTATTTATTTTTTAACATCTTTATTGGAGTATAATTGTCTTACAATTGTGTGTTAGTTGCTGCTGTACAACAAAATGAATCAGCTATACATATACATATATCCCCATATCTCCTCCCTCTTGCGTCTCCCTCCCACCCTCCCTATCCCACCCCTCTAGGTGGTCACAAAGCACCAAGCTGATCTCCCTGTGCTATGCGGCTGCTTCCCACTAGCTATCTATGTTACATTTGGTAGTGTATATATGTCCATGCCACTCTCTCACTTCATCCCAGCTTACCCTTCCCACTCCCCGTGTCCTCAGTCCATTCTCTACATCTGCATCTTTATTCCTGTCCTGCCCCTAGGTTCTTCAGAACCTTTTTTTTTTTTTAAATTCCATATATATGTCTTAGCATATGGTATTTGCTTTTCTCTTTTTGACTTACTTCACTCTGTATGACAGTCTCTAGGTCCATCCACCTCACTACAAATAACTCAGTTTCATTTCTTTTTATGGCTGAGTAATATTCCATTGTATATACGTGCCACACCTTCTTTATCCATTCACCTGTCGATGAACACTTAGGTTGCTTCCATGTCCTGGCTATTGTAAATAGAGCTGCAATGAACATTTTGCTACACGACTCTTTTTGAATTATGGTTTCTTCAGGGTATATGCCCAGTAGTGGGATTGCTGTGTTGTATGGTAGTTCTATTTTTAGTATTTTAAGGAACCTCCATACTGTCCTCCATAGTGGCTGTATCAATTTACATTCCCACTAACAGTGCAAGAGGGTTCCCTTTTCTCCACACACTCTCCAGCATTTATTGTTTGTAGATTTTTTGATAATGGCCATTCTGACTGGTGTGAGATGATACCTCCTTATAGTTTTTTTTTTTTTTTTACATCTTTATTGGGGTATAATTGCTTTACAATGGTGTGTTAGTTTCTGCTTTATAACAAAGTGAATCAGTCATACATAAACATATGTTCCCATATGTCTTCCCTGTTGCGTCTCCCTCCCTCCCACCCTCCCCATCCCACCCCTCCAGGCTGTCACAAAGCACCGAGCCAATATCCCTGTGCCATGCAGCTGCTTCCCACTAGCTATCTACCTTACTGCGTTTGTTAGTGTGTATATGCCCATGACTCTCTCTCGCCCTGTCACAGCTCACCCTTCCCCCTCCCCATAACCTCAAGTCCGTTCTCTAAGAGTTCTGCATCTTTATTCCTGCTTTACCCCTAGGTTTTTCATGACATTTTTTTTCTTAAATTCCATATATATGTGTTAGCATACGGTATTTGTCTCTCTCTTTCTGACTTACTTCACTCTGTATGACAGACTCTAGGTCTATCCACCTCATTACAAATAGCTCAATTTCGTTTCTTTTTATGGCTGAGTAATATTCCATTGTATATATGTGCCACATCTTCTTTATCCATTCATCCGATGACGGGCATTTAGGTTGTTTCCATCTCCGGGCTATTGTAAATAGAGCTGCAATGAACATTTTGGTACATGTCTCTTTTTGAATTTGCATTTCTCTAATGATTGGTGAAGTTGAGCATCCTTTCATGTGTTTGTTGGCAATCTGTATATCTTCTTTGGAGAAATGTCTATTTAGATCTTCTGCTTATTTTTGGATTGGGTTGTTTGTTTTCTTGATATTGAGCTGTATGAGCTGCCTGTATATTTTGGAGATTAATCCTTTGTCAGTTGCTTCATTTGCAAATATTTTCTCCAATTCTGAAGGTTGTCTTTTTTATGGTTTCCTTTGCTGTGCAAAAGCTTTTAAGTTTCATTAGGTCCCATTTGTTTATTTTTGTTTCCATTTCTCTAGGAGGTAGGTCAAAAAGGATCTTGCTGTGATTTATGTCATAGAGTGTTCTTCCTATGTTTTCCTCTAAGAGTTTGACAGTATCTGGCCTTATTTTTAAGTCTTTAATCTATTTTGAGTTTATTTTTGTGTATGGTGTTAGGGAGTGTTCTACTTTCATACTTTTACATAAACCTGTCCAGTTTTCCCAGCACCACTTATTGTAGAGGCTGTCTTTTCTCCATTGTATATTCTTTCCTCCTTTATCAAAGATAAGGTGACCTTATGTGTGTGGGTTTATCTCTGGGCTTTCTATCCTGTTCCATTAATCTATATTTCTGTGTTTTCCAGCACAGCAATTTTTATGCTGCTCTATAAAAGAGAGGTTGATGGATAGACAGAGGTAGCTGGGAATTGAAAAATATGCCATCAAACCAGAGCAGACCCTCTAGGGTCTTATGAGTATCTGTTGAAGACTTTCTATTAAGAACCATGTATTTTCAAAAATTAGGTCACAAACATGTATGACAAGACTTTTGTCATAAATGACAAGACAAGACTTTTGATGTAACAAGACTGTAGAAATGGAATTCACCATTGTACTACCTTGGACCTGTTATTCTATCTGCTATAAGATGTACCAAGTCTAAGAGAGTTCCAGGTAAGCCTGATGGCTCCCCTCTGCAAATCAAATAAGGACCCAGGCTAATGAGATTCCACCATCTTTAATACGTAGTGCCCAACATTGTCTTGGGCATGGACATCTGGCCAGGGTAAGGAGAAAGAGGATGGAGGATCTTATATTAAGAGGATTTTACAGGATAGGCTGACCAGGAAGTGGTAAAAATCACCTCTGGTCACATTTAGTCTCTGGGCTACTACTAAGTGGCCAAGAGCATCTGAGAAAGGCAATCCAGCTGTGAGCCCAGGAAGAAGAAATGGTTTAGTGATCAGCAAATAGTTTGTACCACAACAATGAATGGGGATTGGCAGACTAAGCTGTAGAGCCTTTTGAAGATCCACCTAGAAAGAAGAAGAATTTGGAAGGAAACGAACAAGATAATAACCTTTATTGATGGTTTAGGTCCTTCTCCACCTCTCCCAGGGAATAAGGCTGAGTCACAAAGCAGCAAACACCTCCACATTTTGCAAGCGGATTTTGTAGACTGAAATCTGCAGGAAATCTGTATGTCTATATGCAATTTATACCTCTGGTGTAACCTATGCATACTTTATAGTATATTCTGATTATTATATTTCTTATGACATCATGTTCAAATGTCACCAATCTCTTAATGATAATAATAATAATAAATTGCTAGTACATGGAGTCTAATTGAGTCTTGTCAACAAAACTATCAAGTAGCTACTATTATTATAAGAATTTTGCAGATGAGGAAATTGAGGCTTAGGGTGGTTGACTTATGAGCAGTTAATATAAATCAGTAAATGTTACTCCCCTGCTTAAAAATTTAGTGGCCTCCCATTGAGATTAAATAATTTAACCTCCTTACTTAGGCCTTCATGTCCTCTATAATATGGCCCAGCTTATTTCTCTTTTTTCTTCCCCTCCTTCACTATGCTGTAGTTTTGGGGGCCTTCTTTTTGTTTCAAACCCAAAATTAGTCTTTTCTTAGAGCCTCTGGACTTTCTATCTCCCTGGTCCCAGGTGCTCTAATGTCTAGATAGTTTTTGTCAATCAGGTTGCAGATAAAATCTCATCTCTTGGAAGAGGCCTTTCCTGGCCATCCTATTTAAATTAGTATTTTCCTCCTCAGAGTCATTCTCTGTCTCCTTTCCCTGTATCATCTTCTTCATGGAGCTTGTCATTCTCTGGAATTATTTTACTAATGCACTCTATTTGTAGTTTCCCCCTCTAGGTTGTAAACTCTACAAGAGCGATGTCCATGGCTGTTTTGCTCTTGGCTGTGCTCCCAGAGTCTAGAACAGTATGTAGCACAGAGGACAGAGTAAATTTTGTTGAGTGAATGAATAAAAGAGTAACTTGACCCAAGTTACAAGATTAGCAAGAGCTGCTATTCAAACTTAGTTCTTTCTGATAACCCAAAGCAGCTTGTAACCATCTACTATTATGTCCAGTAGGCACTCAGAAACACTGTTGACTGGACCCAGCAGCAATGTTCCCAGAGACAAAAGACAAGGACTTGATAGATCTCAACTCCCATTAGTGACCTCAGGTCAGGATGCCCCATTGCGTGCTCTGTCATTTGTGACAAGCTCCACAACCCTCTAAGTCTGTGCTTCTCTGTCTATAAAAAGTGATAAAGTACCACTTATAGTTTTTGTGAGACTTAAATGAGATAAGCATATGAAAACTTCATTGAAGACTCTCAAACATGATATGAACGTTTGTTTTTGTCAGAAAGAAAAATAAAAATACACATTTTCTTCCTCAGTCCTTTCTGTGCAGTGTTTTTTTCCAATTTTTTTCTTCCAATTTTATTGAGATATAATTGACATACAGCACTGTATAAGTTTAAGGTGTACAGCATAATGATTTGACTTATACACATCATGAAATGATGACCACAATAAGTGAACATCCATCATCTCATCAATACAAAAATTAAAGAAATAGAAAAAAGTTTTTTCTTTGTGATGAGAACTCTTAGGATTTACTCTCTGAACAACTTTCATACATAGCATTAATTATATTTATCATGTTGTACATGACATCTCTAGTACTTATCTTTTAACTGGAAATTTGTACCTTTTGACCACCTTAATCCAATTTCCCCTTTCCCCACCCCCTGCCTCTGGTGACCATAAATCTGATCTATTTTTCTATGAGTATGTTTGTTTGTTTGCTTTTGAAGTATAATTAACCTATAATACTATATTAGCTCCTTTTACACTACATAGAGATTTGATATTTCTATATATTTAAAAATGATCACCATAGTAAGTCTAGTTACCATCTGTCACCATACAAAGATATTACATAATTAAAATATTACATAGTTATTGACTATATTCCCCACACTGTACATTTCATTCCTGTGAATTGCTTATTTTGTAACTGAAAGTTTGTACCTCTTAATCTCCCTCACCTATTTCTTTCCTACCCCCAAACTCCTCCCCTCTGGCAACCACCTATTTGTACTCTGTATCTATGACTCTGTTACTGTTAATTATATTTATTCATTTGTCTTATTTTTCAGATTCCACATATAAGTGAAATGATACAGTATTTGTCTTTCTGCCTGACTTACTTCACTTAGCGTAATACCCTCTAGGTCCATCCATGTTGTTGCAAATGGCAATTTGATTCTTTTATATGGCTGAGTAATATTCCAATACATATCACATTTTCTTTATCCATTTATCTATTGATGGGGATTTAGGTTGCTTTCATATCTTGGTTATTTAAAATAATGCTTCTATGAACAATGGGGTGTACATATCTTTTCAAATTAGTGTTTGTGTTTTCTTTTGAAAAATACCCAGGAGTGGAATTGCTGGATCATACAGTAGTTCTATTTTTAATTTTTTTGAGGAATCCCATACTGTTTTCCACAGTGACTGCACCAATTTACCAGTTTCCACCGACAGCGCACGAAGGGTCCCTTTTCTTTACATCCTTGCCAATACTTACTATTTGTTGTCTTTTTGATAATCACCATTCTGACAGGTGTGAGGTGATATCTCATTGTGGCTTTAATTCACATTTCTCTGATGATTAGTGATGTTGAGCATCTTTTCATGTACCTGTTGACCATTAGTATGTCTTCTTTGGAAAAATGTCTATTCAGGTCTTCTGCCATTATTTAATCAGGTTGTTTTTTCTAATTTGAGTTGTATGAGTTAGTTTTATATTTTAGATATTAACCCCTTATTGATATATCATTTACAAATACCTTCTCCCATGCAGTAGGTAGCCTTTTCATTTTGTTGGTAGTTTCCTTTGTTGTGCACAAGCTTTTTAGTTTGACGTAGTCCCATTTATCTATTTTTTCTTTTGTTTCCTTTGCCTAAGGAGACATATCCAAAAAATACTGCTAAGGTCCATGTCAAAGAGCTTACTGCCTATGTTTTCTTCTAGAAATTTTATGGTTTGGGGTCTTACATTTAAGTCTCTAATCCATTTTGAGTTTATTTTTTGTATATGGTGTGAGAAAGCAGTCAGTTTGATTCTTTTGCATGTAACTGTCCAGTTTTCCCAATACCACTTATTGAAGAGGCTGTCTTTTCCTCATTGTACATTCTTGCCTCCTTTGTCATAGATTAATTGACCATGTAAGTGTGGGTTTATTTCTGGGCTCTCTATTCAGTTTCATTGATCTATGATTCTGTTTGGGGGTCAATACCATACTGTTTTGATTAGTGTAGCTTTATAGTATAGGTTGAAATCCATAAGTGTGATACTTCCAGCTTTGTTCTTTTGTTTGTTTGCTTGTTTTATTTTATTTTTTCACAGCTTTTTTCTTTTATCTCAAGATTGCTTTGTATATTTGGGGTCGGCCTGTGGTTCCATATAAATTTTAGCTCTGTGAAAAATGTCATCAGTATTTTGATAGGGATTGCACTGAATCTGTAGATTGCCTTGGGTAGTATGGTCATTTTAACACTATTAATTCTTCCAATTCATGAGCACAGTATATCTTTCCATCTGCTTGTGTCATTTCCAGTTTCTTTCATCAGTGTCTTATAGTTTTCCAAGTTCAGGTCTTTTACATCCTTAGTTAGATTTATTTCCAAATACTTTATTCTTTTTGATGCGATTATAAATGGAATTGTTTTCTTAATTTCTTTTTCTGGTAGTTCATTGTTAGTGTACAGAAATGCAAGGTATCTCTGTATGTTAATTTTGTGTCTTGCAACTTTACCAAATTCAGTGATTAGTTCTAGTTGTTTTTTGGTGGCATCTTTACGATTTTCTCGGTATAGTATCATGTCATCTGCAGGCAGTGACAATTTTACTTCCTTCCCTCCAATTTGAATTCCTTTTATTTCTTTTTCTTTTGTGATTGTTGTGGCTAGGACTTCCAATACTATGTTGAATAAAAGTGGTGCAAGCGGGTGTCCTTGTCTTGTTCCTGATCTTAGAGGAAATGCTTTCAGCTTTTCACCGTTGAGTTTGATGTTTGCTATGGGCTTGTCATATATGTGCTTTATTATGTTATGTTCCCTTTATACCCACTTTGTTGAGAGTTTTTATCATACATAGATTTTGAATTTTGTCAAAAGCTTTTTCTGTATCTAGTGGCCTGATCATGTTTTTTATTCTTCAATTTGTTAAAGGGAGCTGGGTGCTGGAAAGAGGGGTTTGGCATGAAGACCCAGGGATAGGACAGCTCTTGACTGTGAAAAGACAGCCTGAAGGGACAGGAGCAAGGGACACCACAACTGGGAAGGCCTATGGAAAAAGCCTGAGACACCATAGCATCATAGCCAAGTGGCGTGCAAGGGGCGGAACGGCCATTATTACACCCCTTCCCCACCTGCCAGCTTCTTCTGCCTCAGCAGGCATTGGGAGGAGCTCCTACCTGAGCGGGCCCACCCACCCTTCGGGCCGGGGTCACCTCCTCCTGTGTAGGCTCCAGGGTCCTGAGCGCTGCCCACCCTAAAACCCCTTGAGAATCAGCCCTGGGTGTCCCTGCCTGAGACAAGAGTCCACTGAAGCTGGCAGGGTCGGAGGGCTAAAGCATGTGGTTGGAAAAGCAAACCCAGGGAGAGAAATGCAGTTGGCTGTGCAGATATAATAGAAGGGACAGGAGTGGAGGGATGTGAGGCCAGGAAAGCCCCTAGAGGAAGCAGGGTCTGCCTAGAAAGTGAGGCACCATTGTTGAGAGATGCACGGGGGTGGGCCAACAGTATTCCCATACACCAGCTCCTGCTGCTGCAGGTACTGGGAGTACTCAAGTGTGCTCCAAGCAGCTGCTGCTTTTGCTTTCACTCACCTGGGCAAGGATCAGACACCTGAGGTCAGCACACATGCAGAGGTGGGGTTAAAACCAAAACTGAGTCTGAAGGATGGTGCAACTAAGGAAGAGAGACACAAATCTTTCTATGCAGCAGCACAAGATGTGAATTAAATCCCCAGGATCAGCTGAGTAAACCCTGTATTTGTCGAATACCTGAATACACAATGAGTATTGCAACATCTGAGACCAGTCTAGCCTTCACAGCACTGGACTTTGTGGGCAAATACACACAGGAATTGGGCCAGATAAGAGTATGAGCTGGCCCCATGGTGTCCACAGCAGGTCCAGAGACCTACGTAGAGGTGTATATTCTGTTTTATTCACTTTTTTGTTGTTGTTGTTGATGTTGTGTGTGTGCCCCCATATATGCTTTCTTTTTCATTCTTTGTTTTCATTAGTATAATCCTTATCAATTGTTCTCATATTAGAATTCTCCTGTTTGGTTGTCTGGTCCCTTAGTTTGTTTTTTTTTTTTCTCTCTCTTTGTGTGTGTGTGTGTGTGTGTGTGTGTGTGTGTGTGTGTGTGTGTTGTATTGCTGAGGCTGCTATTTGTTTGCTGCTGTTCTTGCTATTTGCCATGAGCTTTGTTTGTCTGCTTTCTTTTGTGTTTGTTTTGTTTTGTTTTGTCTTTCTTTTTTCTTTTCTTTTCTTTATTTATTGTTGGGTCACACTGTGTAGCTTGTGGGCTCTTGGCTCCCAGACCAGGGGTCGGGCCTGGGTCTCCAGGGTGGGAACATAGACTCCAGGATGCTGGAACACCAGAGAATTCCAGGACCCAGGGAATATTAATCAGAGTGTGTGTTCCTAAGGGTATCCATATCAACACAAAGACCCAGCCCCACACAACTGCCTGCAGGCTCCAGTGCTAAATACCTCACACCAAACAACCAGAAGATAGGAACACAGCCCCATCCATCAGTAGACAGGCTGCCTAAAATCATACTAAACTCACAGACACCTCAAAACACACCACTTGATGCAGCCCTGCCCATCAGAGGGAAAAGTATCAACTCCACCCAACAGAGCACAGGCACCAGGCCCTCCCCACCAGGAAGGCCACAAAAGCCCCTGGACCAAGCTCATTCATCAGGGGGCGGTCAACAAAAACAAGAGGAATTATGACACTGCAGCCTGTGGAAAGAAAAACATAAACACAGTAGGTTAGACAAAATGAAATGACAGAGAAATACACTGCAAACAAAGGAGCAAGGTAAAATCACACAAGACCAAATAAATGGAGGAAATAGGCAAGGTATCTGAAAAAGAATTCAGAGTAATGATTATAAAAATGATCTAAGATCTAGGAAATATGATGGGGAAAATACAAGAAAAGATTAACAAGGACCTAGAAGAACTAAAGAACAAACAATCAGTGATGAACAACACAATAACTGAAATGGAAAATACACAAGAAGGAATCAACAGCAGAATGACTGAGGCAGAAGAACAAATAAGTGAACTGGAAGATAGAATGTTGGAAATAACTGCCAAGGAACAGAATAAAGAGAAAAGAATGAAAAGAATTGAGGACAGTCTCAGAGACCTCTGGGACAACATCAAATGCACCAACATTTGAATTATAGGAGTCCCAGAAGAAGAGGAGAAAGGGAAATGGCCTGAGAAAATACTTGAAGAGATTATAGTCAAAAATTTCCCTAACATGGGAAAAGAAATAGTCAGTCAAGTCCAGGAAGCACAGAGAGTTCCATACAGGATAAACCCAAGGAGAAACATGTCAAGACACATATTAATCAAACTAATAAAAATTAAATACAAAGAAAAAATATTAAAAGAAGCAAGGAAAAAGCAACAAGTAACCTACAAGGGAAACCCCATAAGGTGATAAGCTGATTTTTCAGCAGAAACTTTGCAGGCCAGAAGGGGATGGCAGGACATATTTAAAGTGATGAAAGGGGAAGAACCTACAACCAAGATTACTCTACCCAGTGAGGATCTCATTCAGATTTGATGGAGAAATCAAAAGGTTTACAGACAAGCAAGAGCTAAGAGAATTTAGCATCATCAAACCAGCATTACGACAAATGCTAAAGGAACCTCTCTAGGTGGGAAACACAAGAAAAGAAAAAGACCTACAAAAACAAACCCAAAACAATTAAGAAAATGGTAATAGGAACATACATATCTATAACTACCTTAAATGTAAATGAACTAAATGCTCCAACCAAAAGACACAGACTACCTAAATGGACACAAAAACAAGACCTGTATATACACTGTCTACAAGAGAGCCACTTCAGGCCTAGGGACACATACAGACTGAAAGTGAGAGGATGGAAAAAGATATTCCATGTAAATGGGAATCAAAAGAAAGCTGGAGTAGCAATACTCATATCAGACAACATAAACTTTAAACTAAAGACTATTACAAGAGATAAGGAAGGACACTACATAATGATCAAGGGATTAATCCAAGAAGAAGATATAACAATTGTAAATATCTATGCACCCAACATAGGAGCACCTCAATACATAAGGCAAATGATAACAGCCATAAAAGGAGAAATTGACAGTAACACAATAATAGTGGGGGACCAGCAAACAGAACCCAACTACACATTAAAAGTGTCCAACACCCTGATTAACATGATCAAGTGGGATTTATTCCAGGAATGCAAGGATTCTTCAATATATACAAATCAATCAGTGTGATACAACATATTAATAAATTAAAGAATAAAAACAATTTGATCATCTCAATAGATGCAGAAAGAGCTTTTGACAAAATTCAACACCCATTTATAATAAAAACACTCCAGAAAATGGGCATAGAAGGTAACTACCTCAACATAATAAAGGTCATATATGACAAACCCACAGCAAACATTATTCTCAATGGTGAAAAACTGAAAGCATTTTCTCTAAGATCAGGAACAAGACAAGGATGTCCACTCTTGCCACTACTATTCAACATAGTTTTGGAAGTCCTACCATGGCAATCAGAGAAGAAAAAGAAATAAAACAAATACAAATTGGAAAAGAAGAAGTAAAACTGTCACTATTTGCAGATGACATGGTACTCTACATAGAAAATCTTAAAGATGTCACCAGAAAACTATTAGAGCTAATCAGTGGATTTGGTAAAGTTGCAAGATACAAAATTAATATGCAAAAATCTCTTGCATTCCTATATACTAACAACAAAATGGCAGAAAGAGAAACAATCCCATTTACCATTGCAACAAAAAGAATAAAATACCTAGGAATAAACCTACCTAATGAGGGAAAATACCTGTACTCAGAAAACTATAAAACATTGATGAAAGAAATCAAAGATGACATAAACAGATGGAGAGATATACCATGTTCTTGGATTGGAAAAATCAATATTGTGTAAATGACTATACTACCCAAAGCAATCTAAAGATTCAATGCAATCCATAGCAAATTACCAATGGCATTTTAAACAGATCTAGAACAAAAAGTTTTACAATTTGTATGGAAACACAAAAGACTCCTAATAGCCAAAGCAATCTTGAGAAGGGAAAATGAAGCTGGAGGAATCAGGCTCCCTGACTTCAGACTATACTACAAAGCTACAGTAATCAAGACAGTATGGTACTGGCACAAAAACAGAAATATGGATAAATGGAACAGCATAGAAAGCCCAGAGATAAACCTATGCACATATGGTCACCTTATCTTTGATAAAGGAGGCAAGAATATACAATGGAGAAAAGACAGCCTCTTAAATAAGTGGTACTGGGAAAACTGGACAGCTACATGTAAAAGAATGAATTTAGAACACTCCCTAAAACCATACACAAAACTAAACTCAAAATGGATTAAAGACTTAAATGTAAGGCCAGACACTATAAAAGTCTTAGAGGAAAACATAGGCAGAACACTCTATGACATACATCAAAACAAGATCCTTTTTGTCGCACCTCCTGGAGAAATGGAAATAAAAACGAAAATAAATGGGACCTAATGAAATGGGACCTAATGAAACTTAAAAGCTTTTGCACAGCAAAGGAGACCATAAATAAGACGAAAAGATAACCCTCAGAATGGGAGAAAATATTTGCAAACAAAGCAACTGACAAAGGATTAATCTCCAAACTATACAAGCAGCTCATACAGCTCAGTATCAAAAAAAAACAAACAGCCCAATCCAAAATGGGCAGAAGACCTAAATAGACATTTCTCCAAAGAAGACATACTGATGGACAAGAAGCACATGAAAAGATGCTCAACATCACTAATTATTAGAGAAATGAAAATCAAAACTACAATGAGGTATCACCTCACACAGGCTAGGATGGCCATCATCAAAAAATCTACAAACAATAAATGCTGGAGAGGATGTGGAGTAAAGGGAACCCTCATACACTGTTGATGGGAATGTAAATTGATACAACCACTATGGAAAACAGTATGGAATTTCCTTAAAAAAACAAAAATAGAGCTACCATATAACCCAGCAATCCCACTAATGGCCATATACCCAGAGAAAACCATAATTCAGGAAAACATATGCACCCTAATGTTCACAGCAGCACTACTTAGAACAGCCAGGATATGGAATCAACTTAAATGTCCATCGACAGAGGAATGGATAAAGAAGGTGTGGTACATATATACAATAGAATATTACTCAGCCATAAAAAGGAATGAAACTGGGTCATTTGTAGAGATGTGAGTGGACCTACAGAGTGTCATACAGAGTGAAGTAAGTCAGAAAGAGAAAACATGAACATGGGTTGTCTTTCCATTTATTTGTGTCTTCTTTAATTTCTTTCAGCAATATTTTGTAGTTTTCAGTGTACAATTGTTTTGCTCCCTTGGTTATATGTATTCCTAGGTATTTTATTCTTTTTTGTGCTATTGTAAATTGAACTGTTTTCTTTTTGGATCACTCATTGTTAGTGTATAGAAATGCAACTTATTTTTGTATGTTGATTTTGTGTCTTGCAATTTGCTCAATCTGTTTATTAGTTATAATGCTATTTTTGTGGAATCTTTTGGGTTTTCTACATATAAGATCATGTGGTCTCCAAACAGAGGTCATTTTGTTTCTTCCTTTCCAATTTGCATGCCTTTTATTTATTTTTCCCTTGCCTAATTGCTCTGCCTAGAAATTCTAGTACTATGATGAATAGAAGAGGTGAAACTGGGCATCCTTTTTACTGAATAAAAAACTATCCATGTCAAAGGGAATAAGAGCATATAGTAAACTGATTTCAAAGGAAGATATTGAAGCAGATAAAAGTCAGGCAGAGGATTTCCATAGGGATATTCTTAGACCCTTGGGTTGCTTTTCACCCTCCTTCGTGCTCCAACAGGGACAGTGACCTAGGCCACAATCACATTAGACAAATATTCCTGGATGAACAGATGCTAATCTAGGCACTGAAGATTTAGGGAACAAGATGGTAAGGCCCAGCTTTCAGGGTGATTATGGTCTTGTTTGGGTATATGTGTGTGTGAGGAATAAGCTATAATCAAATAAAGAAGAAAATTTTTGAAAGTGGTAAATCCTATAGAGAACATACAGCAGGGTTATTAGATAGGTAGTGACTAGGAGATAGTTAAGGCATCTTATCTGAAGAGGTGACACTTGAGCAACCTTGGTGTAAATGAGGGGAAGGATGCAGCCATGTGAAGACCTGGGAACAGTGCTCTAGACAGAGGAATCATCAGTGCATGAGTTTGTGACAGGAACAAGTTTGGCCTGCTCAAGCAAGATAAAGAAGGCCAGGGAGAATGGGGAAGAGAGAGCAAAGACACAGTCACAGGAAATGAAGTCAGAGAGGTTGGCTTGGAGATGATCATACAGGGCTTTGTAACTCAAGAGCTGTGACAAAGCGAGAGAGAAGCATGGACATATATACACTACCAAACGTAAGGTAGATAGCTAGTGGGAAGCAGCCGCATAACACAGGGAGATCAGCTTGGTACTTTGTGACCGCCTGGAGGGGTGGGATAGGGAGGGTGGGAGGGAGGGAGACTCAAGAGGGAAGAGATATGGGAACATATGTATATGTATAACTGATTCACTTTGTTATGAATCAGAAACTAACATACCATTGTAAAGCAATTATACCCCAATAAAGATGTTAAAAAAAAAGAATTTATTCTTAGAGTGATGAATAAGCGATTTGATCTACATTTTAAGGACATTCAGACTTATCATTATGATGCTGTATAAAGACTGGGTATGAGGATAATGGGCTGTACACATTCTGTTCTCAAGTCATCCTTACCTCGCACAGTGTTTGTCACCCACTGATCACAGCAAATCCCCGGACCAGACAGAGGCTTTCCTTTTATTCTCATATCAGGTGCCAGTCCAGCTGTCTAGGGCTATAGGGATGGCTAGGGGAGAAGGGTGTGTACAGAGAAGGTGAAGAGGGAAAGCCAGAGCTGGATTTTCAGATGTTGGGACTTTAGCTGGAGGTGAAAGTATAGTTGACACCAACACCTCATCCATATACCCTCAGTCTGTACCACCAGGACCATTCCAAGGGCATCATGGACTTTTCTATGTTTTCTATGTCTGTGATTCTGTTTCTGTTTCATAGACAAGTTCATTTGTGTCATATTTTAGATTCCACATATAAGGGATATCATATGGTATTTATCTTTCTTTTTCTGACTTACTCCACTTTGTATGATAATCTCTAGTTGCATGGAGCCTGTATTTTGAATATGAAAGAATAGAGTCAGAGAATTCTACTATGTAGCCTCTGTCTATGTTTTGGTGAAGATTCAAGCAGCTATAAAAGATGTCATTTTCTGGGTTCTCTTCTTTCTCTGTGGCGGTACCACTACTCACCTTCATACTAGAGGGCACTAAAATCTTCATCCTCAGAGATGGATCTGCAAGGGCTTTGCTCCTCTGAAACCGAGACAATGCAGCTTGGAGGAACTGTCCACCAACTGTGGTAGTGTACTTTTTCCTGGATAGTTTCCTATGAAATCTTGGAAGAATATATCTTAATCCAACTGTTCACTGATCTTTTAAACTTTCTTACAATTTGCTGATTGTGTAAGCCAGAAATTGAATAATCCCATACAGAGAGCTCATTCTGTTCTTTGAATGGCTTCATCCATATACTCAGCCAATATCTATGCCCCTATAATGTCTTCTCAATTGCTCCTGTTTATTCCCTGTACCCTGCTCAAACAGGCATGCTGGAATTTTAGCCCATTTTATTATGTGGCATTTAAACAACACTGAAAGCTTCTCTTCCTGCATAGTGATGTATGAAACAAACAACCCGTCCACACAAATTGTGTAAATAGTAACTTCCTGGCTAGATCAAAAACCTCGAGAAGCCAAACAAAAACAGAAACAAACCAAAAAAACACCACAAAACCAAAAATACCACCTCAAAATCAACACAAGAATGTGTTTCTTTCACTGCAAATATTTCAGCAGGGCATATTTCCTACCCAAGGACAATGTCAGGGAACCCTATATTCAATCCGAAAACCATGCATGGTAAGCACCAAGCACAGGGGTTAATGAAGTCAGGGAGAGAAAGAAAAGTCCCGTGTGGGAAGTAATTATGCTGAATTGCCTGCTCCCTTTGGATCGATGGTGCAAGCAGAGGGAGAGGTACCCTGCATGACAGAGACACCAGGTCCAGTGTCTTTTAAAACCAAACAAGTTCTCTCTCACATTAGTAGGGGTAAAAGCATATGTTTGGTGAGAAATAATGAGCTATACTCAATACAGAACATCCTATATATTTGCACCTAAGAATGGTTGTCTAAACGCTGAACGTACATTTATAATAACCATTAGAACAAAAAAGTACAGAAATATAGACAATGGATACCCATATATTAAATGTAGTTCAAAGAAGATTATATTTTTTCTGCTGCATTATTTATTTATTTTATTATTTTTTTTTTTGCGGCATGCGGGTCTCTCACTGTTGTGGCCTCTCCCGTTGCGGAGCACAGGCTCCGGACGCGCAGGCTCGGTGGCCATGGCTCACGGGCCTAGCCGCTCCGCGGCATGTGGGATCTTCCCGGACAGGGACATGAGCCGGTGTCCCCTGCATTGGCAGGCGGACTCTTAACCACTGTGCCACCAGGGAAGCTCCTGCTGCTGCATTTTTTAAAACAATGTAGCTCTTTAGAACTAGAAGGGAAACATTTACATAATAACACCAGTTCTTCAATTAATCTTTGACCCAATACAGCTGTTCTCAGGATATGCTAATAGCTAGCTTTTACTAAAGCACCTGTGAGCTAATATCCTTGTACCATACTATTTAATCCTTAGCCCTTAAGGTAATATATAATACTTTCCTCATTTCTTAGATGTGGAAACTAAACTTTTATGAAGTTAAGCAAATTGTTCCAATTCACACAGTCAGCAAAATGGCAGAATCAGGCTTTGAGCTCAGGTGAAGTGACTCGGAGTTCAAGTCTGGGAGGTCCCTGCTCCACACCCAGTTCTTGAGTGAGTGAGGGGGACCAACAGGGAGGAAAGCAAGATGAGGCGGTGGACACTGTGTCTCTCCTAAGGGAAAACTTGCCTCTGAAGTTGCATCTGAGATGAAGCTGGAAGGACAAATAGAAAGATAAAAAATCAAGTGGTGGTGGGGAGATGGAAGGCAGGCAAAGGCGCTCTATGATACACCCACATGGACAGAGTACCACGTGAGGATGAGGGTGAAGAGGAGTGACATGACACATGGTACTTTCCAGGATGGTTGCAACAATGTCTCTTACCCTACATGCTCTTCTACAGCCTTGACACTCCCCAATCACCAGGTGGAGTCTAATCTCCTCACTTGAACCAATATAAAGTCATGGAAGTGACAGTGAGTACTTTCTGTTGCTAGGTCACAAAGGGTAAACAATGCTCCTGCATTGTTAGCTGGGACTTCCGCCTTTGGAGTCCTGAGCTCCATGGAAGAAGTCCAATGGACCTGAGCTTGCCATGCTGTGAGAAAGTCTGGGTCACATGGACAAGCCATGTGTAGGTACTCTGGCTGACAATCTCAGATGAGGCCCCAGCCAACAGACTCGTGACATCATCACAGACACCAACCTCTAGACATGAGTGGAGATGCTTCCAGATGATCCCAATCTCCAGCTGTTAACTCCCTTCAGCCTTTAAGTCTACCCAGCTGAGTCCCCAGCCATAGTGCAGCGGAAACAACTCTTTGTAGAGTCCTGAGTTCCTGACCCAAACAATGGTTGTTTTATGCCACTCAGTTCTGGGATGACTTGTTATGTAGCTATAGTAACTGGAGTAGTTGGTTGTATTGTGCAAGCAGTTGACTAACCATGTCTGGAGCTCAGAAGAGAGATCTGAGCTGGAAATTTAGTCCCGGAGTTTTCTACATGGTAGATGATAGCTGAGGCCTTAAGAAGATATGAGGTAATCCAGAGGAGTGTGTACAATTAAACTAGAAGAGGGTTAAGAATGTAACCCTGGGATATATCAACATTGAAGAAGCAGAAAATGGACAAGGAACAAAAAGAGACCAAGAAGGAGGCATCAGAAGAAGGAGTAAAACTAGGAGAGAAGATTATTAAGGAGAGCAAAGGATGAGACCGTTTCATGAACTACAAAGAGATCAACACCCTTAGATGCTGCAGAGAGAGCCCTGGAAACGTGACCATGGGCTTAACAATAAATGGATGACATTGTCCAGAGTAGTTTCAGAGAGAAGTGAGGATGAAGGGCAGACTGGCGTGAAGAGTGAACACCTTGAAGAGTCAGCGCTTAATAAATCTTTGTTGAGTAAATGAATCTGAAGTGATGAAATAGAGACAAGTTGGTTGCAGATGGAGTAAGTGAGAAATAACTGGCAGAAAGTGAACCTCCAGGGAGTCTTGGTGAGAGGGAAGGGAGAGGGGTTTTAGTTTTGGTGTGAAGCTGCAGCCTCCTGCTCTCCCAGCAGCTGGGGTGACGTGTGGAGCCGACTGCAAACACCCCACGGTGGCCAGAGTGTCCCTAAAGTCCCAACCTGGGGCTCTTCCCACCACAGCCCAGCACTGTCTGGATGACAGTGACATGGGTGATGCCAGCACTTCCCAGAGTCTTTTGTTTAACAAGAGGGTGGGGATTGGGGGAAGGAGAGAGCAGACAGCCAACTATAAAGCAGATCACAAACTGTGGGCTAAGATATAAGTGCCACAGAAAAAGTTAAGAACATCTATTCTGACAGCATCTTCTTTCTGCCAAAAGCCTATATCACTTTGTAATTCAGATTTGTTCCCCCAATCACCCAATCCAGCCCAAACATGCCACTTCCTATATGAGTGGGGTCAGGAAAAGGGAGAAAAGAGGCAGGATAATCTTTCAGACAACTTTATTCTGATTTTTCACTTACAACCAGGTTTAAAACCAAAGAGATTTCACTGAATTTACAATTTTTATTTCATATTGTCAATTTAAGCTGGTTTTGAGGTAAATTTGCCTGCCACAGATTTCTTTTTCTTTTCTTTGTTTAGTAGACTTTATTCTTGGAGAAGTTTTAGCCACAGCAGTATTAAGCAGAAGGTACACAGATTTCCCTTAGAACCCTTGCCCCCATTCATACATAGCCTCCACCATTATCAACATTCCCCACCAGATACAATGTACAACATTTGATGCAATTGATAAACCTACATTGGTGCATCATTATCACCCAGAGTCCATAGTTTACATTAGGGTTCACTCTTGGTGTTGTACATTTGATCTGCCACAGATTTCTGACAAGTGGTTTAGGGATGAGTTATGCCAACAACCTTATGTTTATTAAGTAGGGAGAATCTTTGTCTAAATATACATTGTAATACAGTATTAAAGGGATAGTATTTTAATTCGGTTGCCATTCAGTTTCACTGATTCTCTGTTGAGCTGAGGTCTATTCTGGGCTGGAGAAATTCTAGGTCAATGGAAAATTATGAAAGCTTGAAGCAAGTTAGCAATATGAGGGAATTATAGATCTTTGACAAATCATGTGCCTAAAAATCTGACTTAGACTAACCAGGACAGAAAAATCTTTTAAAAAATGGTCATTAAAATACTCTTGTCTTATATTTGCTTGCCAAATATTGAAGGGGAATAGATTCCTCCAGGTTCTTATATTCTGAAGCAGCTTCTTATGAGAAACAGTTTGAATCTCTATTAATATCAAATAATCAGTTTGTTCTAAAGAAGAATCAGCCTCTGAGTATTTTCTATGTCCTGGGACCTTGTTTGCAGATGAATGCCTGAAACTGATATCCTCTTAATAAACCAAGTAAAGAAGCTGTCAACAACGTGCCATTTCTCCTGCCAAATCGTCACGAGACACAAATGTTTCCAAATTTGCCTTTCCCCATCTCCCCGAATTTGTTATTAACCAAAAGAAGACAAAAATACTCCAGAATATTTTTTTCATCCTTAATAGGTATTAGTGTTCTAAAACCCTATTTCTTCCCATATGGTCAATAGTTTCATTTAAGAAGAGTGTTCAAGTCACAGTCTGGGAGTCACCTGAGTAGCTTCATCTGCAGACATGTTAGGTTCCAGAATGGGCTCTGTAAGGTGGACACCCAGCGAAATAGACCCCATCTGTGTCTGTAGCAATAAGCTTTTAGGAGCACACCCACAGAGGACTTTCTTCCTTCTTCTGTCCTTGTGATGGTTAATTTTATGGGTCAACTTGACTCGGCCATGGGGTGCCTAGATTTTTTGTTAAACATTATTCTGAGGTATGTCTGTCAGAGTGTTTCTGGATGAGATTAACATTTGAGTCAGTAGCCTGAGTAATCAGATGGCCCTTCTCAATGTGGGTGGGCCTCATCCAATCCATTGGAGGCCTGAGTAGAACAAAAGGCTGAGCCAGAGAGAATTCACTCTCTGCCTGAAAGCCTTCAAGCTGGAACATCATCTTCTACTGCCTTTGGACTGAGACTCAAACTGGAACTTATTCCATTGGCTCTCCTTGTTCTCAGGCCTTTGGACTGCAGATTGTGGGACTTCTCAGCCTCCACAGTTATGTGAGCCAATTCCTTAAAACAAACAAACAAATAAATAGGTAAGTTAACAAATAAATATCTCCTATTGGTTTTGTTTCTCTGGAGAACCCTGACTGATGCAGGGCTCTTGTCATGCCCTTCCCAGCCCATGTTCAGGCTGCAACAAAAGATGGGAATCCTAGCAAAGCCATGGTGTCTGCAACCATGCCTGTGACCCAGCGTTTCACTCACAGTGGGGTCCTCTTTCCTAGCACTGAGTGGAGGCTTCACTCCTGTCACTCAGATGGTTAAAATGGTAGGGGCCATCGCATAGTAACATGATTATCCCCCATCCTTCATCCCATCTTTCTTGGGTTGTTTGATGTGAAAACTCATTTACAGGGAGCTCCCTATAAATGTTTAGAGAAAATAAAAGTATAGAGCAGATGACCAACAAATTGTTCTTCAAAGCACTTTTAAATTCTTGACCATCTGGGTTTGATTGTCTAGCTTGCCAATTATTTAGAATCTTTAACCTCTCTAGCTGCTCACCTGCTTGCAGGTTATTTCAGCACTAATGAGCACCTCAACTTGAAGAGAGTCATGGGACATGGGAAAGAATGAATGTAGAAGTGATTTGTCTCTACTGCTTTTCTTCTTTCTGGTTTGATGGGAGTGAGATCCAGGTTTAGAGATTATACCTGGGTTTTCTGGTGACTTTTACTGGAGAAAAAACAATGGGACATGCCCCACCTCAAAAAGATCACTTCCCATTCCTATGCTGTCACAATTTAGGAGGCAAACATGTCATGCATGTTTGTTAAAATGGTAGTTCTGCATATCCAAGAAAGGCTTGTAAAGAGGTGGTGTGTCTTCAAAGGAAGGATACATTTTAAAATTATAATTCAGACACACAAATGCTTGATTAAAATTTATTTGGGACAGATGAAATATTTCCACAAGAAAATTTAAATAGACTTTGTAATAATGATCAGACTGACACAGGTGGTGCGGTAGAAAGAAAAGTGAGGAAGTAGGAGGATTGGACAGTTGTCTTAACTGTGGTACATGCTTACCGTAGATCTTGGACACATCACTTCACCTCTCTGGTCTCTAACTGTCATGATGTCACATGAATGAAATGAGATGTGTGGTTTTCAAACTGGTTATCATGGTGCCCTGCTGTCTGCAGAGGTGAGGAGAACCTGAGTGGCGGTTCAGGTCCCGGCTTCAACTAGAGAAGCTCCATTTTGTTCAATTCCGTGTACATGTGGAGCCTTCATGCGATGTTTCATTTGAAAAAAAGTTGCCATAGCTAAAAAACTTACAAACCTTTGCTAGATGATCTCTGAGGTTCCTCTCAGTGTTGAAATTTTGTGTCATTATTTCAGTGCTCTTCACCCTGATTTGTCCATGGATTTTGAAATTTTGTGTCATTATTTCAGTGCTCTTCACCCTGATTTGTCCATGTTTTTGTTTGTTCATTCATTCATTCTGCTCTTGACTTTATCTCCTCTTTAGAAATCACCATTGCAATTTTAAAAGTTCCTGTAAGAAACAAATGGTTAAATATATCATAATATTTTATTTGCGGTCTTTCTGCCCCATTTACATCCTTAACTGTTTGATTTTATTTTGGAGTTTTCTGAGTTCCCAGAGTAGATATTGTTTTATTCAGAGAAAACATACCAAAGATTTCCAAGTCAAAGATAAATGTTTTGATTTTTTTTCTTACCATTTGGTATGCTTTTTAGCCCAAATGACAGACAATTCACTGAAAATTCATCTCTTGAACCGAAAATTACATTTTGTATGTATTGTCTCACTTGGGATGACTAAGCATCCTCATAAGCTTTCTCTTCTCCAGGTGGAGTTAATCAAAGTGCTGGGTGTTGCTAAAAGGCAGAAATCTAAATCTTCTCTTGTCTGACTTTGTGTGCGTGTATGTGTGTGTGTTTGTGTGTGTCTAAAAAATAGCTTATGAGGGTTTAATGAATACAGATCCTTAATCCTTGGTGTCTCGACCACCCTTCATTCTATTGGAGTTTGTTTCTTTTAATGAGTGTACAGTCTGCTAAAAAAATGAGCCATATTTTAGTGTCATAAGCCAGGTCTGTGTTTTCAAAGGGTGTTTTGAGGCTGTACTGGCAAATGACACTACTACCTAAAAAGTAAGAATTAGCCTTTTTATTATTGTTCTTGGTATTTTTAAAAAAGTATCTGAGGAGAAGCTCATAAGGAAAATCATTAAACTCTGTTTTCTGGTCCTTTAAATGATTATCATTTTTATATCTAAGATTCTATAATTCTGCCCTCACTAACCAGGACACAAAATGGGAAAGATCCCCTTATCCATAGGTAGTGAATTACCTTCTATCTGTTTTCAGTAAATTTTTTTTTATAACTCTTAGGCCAAATCTCCATGATGAAAATCATATAACAGGGACTTAGTCAAGCATGGCCGTTAATTTATCCATTCATTATGGTGAACTTCTCACGTTCCAATCTCACAGCCATGTCCATTGTCATCAGAAACAGCAGAGAGCAAAGCTTTATTATAAAGGCCACTCATCAGCAAAATCAGTTTAAGGGAAGGCATTCCCATGTTGTATCTAGCTGTCCCATCTCTCCCTCTCTCTCTCTCTCTCTCTCTCATCTATATATTTATCAATCATCTCTATCAATCATCTATCTCTCTCATCTATCCACCTCTCTATATCTATCATTGATCTATTATCTCCACCATCTCTCTCTGTCATTTCTAGCTATCTATCATCTATCTATCTATCTATCTATCTATCTATCTATCTATCTATCATCTATCTATCTTTCTATTATCGGTCATCTATATATCTCTTCACTCTGCTGTGAGCCCCAGGCATACAGGGACTGTGTATACTCATCTCCATGTGCCCCACAGCACTTAACCAGGAAATCAGACAATTTTCCTAGGAATCTCTACCCTCTATCCACTTTCCCTCCTTTGGAATTCTGCTAGTATTTGAACAGCAACTGGAACCAGATTGAGAGAGGTTTGGACTTCAGTAGAATTATCTGGAGAGTCTTGCTTCCTGGAATCTGGACCATATGGCTGTGTAAAAGTTCCAACTTCTATTAGGCCAAAGTAAAACAAAACAAAACAAATAAACAATCTCTGAATAGAAGGTTGGTTCACTCTGGCTTAAGAGAGATTGATGACTACCAAAAAAATTAGACCAGTGAATACTGAAGAAAAAAAGACAACAGACACATTCAAAAAATCTTACTCCAAGAGAAGAGAAGCACCCCTCCATCCCCTGTCCTGACAGTGGAACCAGAGAGCTCTCAGGAGTTTGGGCTGTGATGTCATGATGTCTATTACTGTAAATAGGTTTCTCATTGAATTTACTGCTTTTTCAATATTGTCCTTTAAATTTTGGCCCCAGTAGACTAAACTAACTATCCAATTGACTAAATTTTTTTACTGAGCCTGAACCTGACTTTTAATGTCTAGGGATTCCTCCCTAGGCAATGGGAGAATGGACATGGTAAAGACCTTCCTGGGGTCATCTGGTTCTTTTAGCTTTAAGCAAAAGGAAAAAGCCTTTCAGCAGACACTTCTTCCATGAAACAACACTCTCCTTCCCCCATGTTGTGTACACTCTCTGCTTTCTGCTCTAGAGGATTAGTCTCTTTCAAGACTAATAGGCTGGCTACTAGTGCTCCACTGTCCCCAGAATAAAAGTCCAGCTCCTTCACAGACGTTTCAGGCTCCTCACTGCCAGGGCTCAACCTACCTTCCAGCCTTATTCCCCCCTTCCTACATTCATAGTCCAAAGAGAACAGCTAATTATTCCCCCAAGGCTCTTACTCCTTGCCTACTTCACATCACCTCCATACATTTCCACCCCACACACCATGTGTCTGTGTGTCTTTGCCATACTGTTCATCCTGCTGGATAATGACCGCTTTCCTATCTCTGTATTTCTAGATCCTACCTTTTCTTTGAGACCCAGCCAGAGTACTTCTCCACGAAGACTTCCCTGAGCCCCAGGTTCACGCTAACTCACCCATCCACGTGTGAGCTGTAAGTTCTCTTCCTCATCTGGAGTCTGTTACTCACGGGAAGTGTGTTATCTTTCGGAGCTCATTCCTGTTTGTACCACCCCAACCTCCACCAGGTGCATTCTCTGCCTCTCTCTGTCTTGTTCCATGCTGTGGGATGCTTATCCTTAAACACTTTGTCAGCTGGCTCTTTTGTCTGCCAGCTTCCATTTAGTGTCAGCCAATGGGACTCAGCGGCAGGAAGATCAGGTTGGGGAGGAGGGCCTTTCCTTCCCTCACACTGCTTAGCACCATATCTCTGCCAGTAGCTGCCTCCTTCCAAGATCACAGCTTCTGTCAAGCTGCCTTTCTTCTACTCCTCAGCTCTCATCAGATTCCAGCTGCACTCTTTCCTCGCCTTGCTCCTTCAGCCATAGAACCAGTAATGACTTACTGCTGTCGCCACTGCCTGGATGTCTCAACAGGCCTTGTTTATTTCTGTAACATACTCACACCTCTGTATGTAGTCCTTTCATAAGTAGTTTCATATGCACCATCCAGAATGAGTTGTGTTTTCCACTGGGACCCTGACTGATAAACTCCCTTACCAGATATCTGTCTGGAAGGTATTATTTGCATGGCACAGGGAAGGGCTAGGGAGTGAGACTTTTGAGTTGAGGTCTGCCTCTCACTAGTGTGGAATATTGGACACTCCCTTCCCCAATCTTTCCTCCAGTTTCATAGTTTGTGAAACAACAATCTTGAAAGTTTGTTTTGAGGGTCAAATGAGATCGTATATAGGAAAGCACTTTTTATGTCTTTGAACAGGATTTAATGCTGTTATGATTCATCTTTTAATCCTTCACAATGTAGTAAGTACTTAATAAATGAGCTGCTACATGTAGACCTGTTGGATGAATGGATGGAAAAGACTATCTTTTATGTATTTCTCCGAGTCAGCTATCCAGAGGTGTAGAAAGCAGAGGATCCACCCACGAAGGATTTGCAGTAATAGAAGACCAACCTGTATGACACACAGTCAGCAGAGGCCCTAAAATGGAGTGGGGAGCGGTTCTGACCAAGATCTATTTTGTTCAAGTATTCTACAACAATACTAAGTTTTAATCTACTGAGAAAGAAGTGTTGCAAAGATCCATTTTGAACTTAAACTAAATGGTGGGGAAGTTATGAAAAGGAAAAGAATACTGAATGTTGACTTGCGGCCTGGGATGAAACCAACATGACTGTGGAGAAGCCTTAGCCTTAGCCAAATCTTGGGTTCATTAGGGAAACTCTGGGGCTTACCACAGACACCTCTTAGCTACCCTGCCCTAGTTTTGGAGTCACCAGCATCCCTAGCTGCTTTCATCTGAAAAGATCACATGCATTTTTCTCCATGAGTGTGCAAAACAAACTTTGGAAACCTAGTACCAGATCTTCACTGTGTTTAAAATGGGTATTTGAGGACCATGGTGAACATGTGAGGGTGAATGTCAGTTATCCACAGTGAGTTTTTGTCAGAATACAGGGTGCATTAAGTTGAATGGTGATCCCGAACAGATATGTCCATGTCCTAATACCCAGGCACTCTACATGTTACCCTATTTGGAAAAAGAATATTTGTGGATGTAATTATGTTAAGGATCTCAAGATGAGATCATTCTGGATTACCTCAGTCCAATGACAAGTGTCCTAATAAGAGATAGAAGAGAACAAACACATAAAGAGGAGGAGGCACGTAGGCAAAGATTGAAAGCCAAAGAATGCCAACAGCCACCCAAAGCTGGAAGAGGTGAGAAAGATTTTTCCCCAGAGCTTCCAGAGGGACTGGATCCTGCTGACACCTTGATTTTGGACTTCTGGTCTCCAGAACTTGAGACAATAAATTTTTGTGGTTTTGAACCACCAAGTTTATTGTAATTTGTTTGTAGCTGTAGGGAACTAATATGCAGGGTAAGCAACATTTGCAAAAATCCCAGAGGAAAATCCACTATAGGTCATTGTCCTCAGTGAAGCTAGATGTACTGGAACAACTTGGACCATGAAAAGTGACCGTGTGACCTCCCCAAGGGCTCCAGAAACTAAAGACCATTACTGCCTCTCTCAATCGTTTGGGCAAACAGGAAAATAGAAATCAGCCTAATTCTCTCAGAGCAGAAGAGTATCAAAATAGTGCAAAGGGGGCTGGGAATGGAGAATATACCAAACCTCGCTGCCAGAGGTGTTGGGAGAAATAACAATCCTGTCATTTTGGTAAAGGCGGCTTAAGCCACCTATTTGAATATGTTTTGTTGTAAAATAAATAGGCTTGGGACCTAAATGGCCTTGCTGAAAAGAGCTGGAATTGCTGAGAAATGCCTGAGGTGAGGGGCCCAAATCAAGCATCTGTGGAAAAATGCTACAGAAAACTCAGGGAAGTGCTATTCAAGGGCAGGATGTGTTAAAATAGTGCCCCATAAGAGCTAGGGCCAGGTGGACTTGGCAATTTATCATTTGTGTGGAAAAAAATCCCAAACACATTCCATGTGAACGTCTTTATGAAGGCATTCTGTGGCTTGGAATCGCTGTTTCTGTGCAGCATTTCTTACTTCCAATGGAAAGCTAGGAAACTGTCTATCACTAACACCTCCTCAGTCTCCCTCTCACAAACCACAGATAATGCCTAAGGGAATTTATTCCCTTTCCCCCTACAATAATGTATCTTTAGAAAACCTCAAACGTTCCTTTGATTGAATATCAATGCTCTGTGACAAATCTTCTGCATCAGCCCAAGTCTCTTCTATTAAGACTCCTCAGTGTCAATGGATTCATGAACAGAAGACTTTACCTTCTTCCTTTCCTTCCCTTCAAAATTCCTGGTCTTCTGACTTCATAATCACAACACTGTTTTGGATTTAAGCACACCGAACAAAAATTACAACTTCTAAGGGGTATTGGAAGTGGGGTCAGTAAGTCTATTCCCCTTATAGGGGACTAGACCAGGTGAGGCCCCAGAGGCCAAGACGGGTTTTAAATACAGTGGGGCCACCCAGAGTGGATCTGAGTGAAACTCTGCCTATTACTGAGAGGAATGGAAGATTGACAGCCAGAAAAGATATTTCAGGCATTTGAACTGAAAGCTTAGAGCAGAGCAAGTGTTCAGGGGCCACATGAAGACTTGGGAAGGCTAGGAGCTTGAGGCAAGTTGTAAATGGGGTATCCAGGACTCCTTTCTATTTGGTGCTAGCCATGTGGCACTGGTAGGTCAGCTCACCTTAAATGAACAAAGTCAGGCCAAATGAGGACAGATTTTGGCAGTTGTTCTATTCTGTGTGTGTCCAAGCCCACCCAGTGAGAAGTGATGCTCGTTTCTTAACTCGTTAGAGCCCCTACTGTATCAAAGATTGATTAAATAACATTAATTAATTAACTTTTAAATGTTAAACAATAAATGATGCCTGGTTTGGGAACTAAGATAATTGAATTCACTTTAATTCTTTGAGAATTAATAATCCGTGGGATAAAATTCATTTATGGACATACAATTAATCAGAAGTACCTAAGTCATACCACTTACTTTTCAGGCCAGATCATAGGTACCTGTTGATTGTTATTTTCACAACAGTACCCTTTAAAGTTCTTCTCATTTCACTTTTTACATTTTACTTTTAAATTCTTACATGTCTATATAATGGTCAATGAGTCTTAGCTGATTTTTAAAAAGATCAAAGTCTCTCTCAAACCCCCAGACAAAAATGCTTTGTGTAACACTGAAGGATTCCTTTACTATTGTTATTGTTACCTTTGCCATGTTCTGACCATAATTTTCAGAGTACCTTTGAAATGTGATCAGCTCTGACATATCAGAAAAGTAGAAAACCAAGAGATATCTCATGTACCCAGCCTAATCCCCACAAGGTTCCCCTGAAGACACTGAGCATGCCTAGATCCAGATGGGGATGTATAATGGGAACTGCCGGTGAGGCCAGGAATTAATAGATCAAGCAGCAAAGAGAAGGCAGCTAAGTGAAATGATGCATGACATCTAGCAGAGAGAAGGCTGCAGCTGGGGTGCAGTGAAGCACTGCACCATTACTGCTGGAAGCCACTGCGCAGATGGCAGCTAATAATACAAAACAATGTTGGATCACGTTTACTTCTAAACCCTGGATTGTACCACAAGCACAAACAAAAGACAAACATGAAACCCCATTCCAGGGTAGGGGTGGGAGACTAACATTTGAAGTACAGGACTATCTTAGGAAAAGAAATTTAATGAAAAAGAAACATTCTGGAGCTTAGTTATACTTGGCAGGGTTTCACAAAGACTTACCTACAGCAAAAAGCAACCAGATATTCCTCCAGGTTTTGTATTCCAGGAGTCCCAATGCTCTGGATTTGAGTTAGCTACTAAGTCTGGAGAAATCTGTTTAGTAGCAGACCCATCACTTGGGAGGAGAGGTCCTCATAGCACTCATTAGAATATTGGCAGAGATAGTGGCTCCTTTGTGAGTAGTGGAAACCATGTGGTATTCCAACATTTAAAAAAAGTTCAGTAAGCATCACTGAATACCCACCAGACACTGGGCTTGGCACTGGGGGCGTAACTGAGTGAGACATGGTCTCCACCTTTGAGGAGCTTGCAGACTGGAGCAGGAGACAGACAGAGCAGGATTATATGGAGTATATGTACCTCCCTATATGTATATGTACTTCCCTATATGTATATGTACCTCCCTATATGTATATGTACCTCCCTATATGTATATGTACCTCCCTATATATATATGTACCTGTATATAGGAGTATATGTACCTCTTTAAGAGGAGGTACAGCGTGGATAAAAAAAAGTAAGAAAGCAGACCCCTTCAACTACATTCCTGGGTTTGTATCTTGGCTTTTTCACTTTTTAAGGTGAGTTACTTAACCTCTTTGAACCTCAGTATCCTTATCTGTGAAGTGGTATAGTAATAATACCTCATAAGCTGGTGAAGAAGATGAATGAGTTAAAACATGTAAAGCACCCTGAACACTGCCTGGCACAGAGTGAGCATGTAAGTGTTAGTCTGATGGAAAGAAATGAACGTGGTGGAAATACACAGAAGGAGCAGGGTATTTGTCACACGGGAGGCAGAGAGGGTTCCTCTTGGAAAGTGACATCTTGGTGGGGAGCCAACAAGAAGTAGGGGTTAGTGTGTGGGCGGGACATTTGGAGCCTGAGGAAAGGGGGATGTGTGCGCGTGCAAAGGCTGAAGCAGGAGTGTACCAGCACACATCGCCTCCAATAATTTAATGTTCTCATGCTGCCTGATTCATTTGGCAAGAAAAACAGGTTCACAAGTTTGCTGCCTTTACAAGATGACATATTACCGCTTCTCCAACCCCTCCTCTGTGAGATTATCTCTGATAGATTCAGTTAGCTGCTCTCCTTGCTGTGTTTCCATACACCTTGATAACACCAGTCACATGACAATGTGATTTGTTTACTTGTCTGTCTCCCCAGCAAGGCTGTGAGCCCCAGGATGGCTTCTTTGGCATACACCCTCATATTCCCAACATCTAGAATAAGATCTGATTTGTAATGAGCGCTCAGGGAAAATGTATTGAATAAACGATAAAGCTTTGTGACACAACAGGGACTCACTCCAAGGTTCCACTTTTCCTAATTTTGTAGTCCTTCATCAGAACTGAATCTTAATTTATCCACTTCTACATGTTCTATGCTTTTCAGATAAAACATTTAATCACTGCATTATTCCAGGTGCAAACCTATGGGCATGATTTTTCCCTCCTAAATTAAGCAGCTGTGACCAGGATGGGATAAGACCCTCTCAGATGTTTGAGTGGGAGGGCTGGAGTCAGGGAAGACTGGCTGTCACTGCACATGTGGATATGCTCAGATCTGGCGCCAAAGGCCGTGGTCCTAGAGGATGCTTTGCGCTCCACGGAATATACAAGAATTATAGTTCATTTATTTATTCCAAAAACATTTATTGACTATGCACTCTGTGCCAGGCCCTGAGGAGACAGCATGTATAATACAGACAAGGGATCTCTCTTCATGGGGTTTACACCATCAGGAGGAGAGACAGACAATAAACACATATGGAGATATGATCATTCCAGATAGTGACAACTGCTCTGAGGTGCATGATGCAGGGAAATGACATAGAGAATATTAGGCCAGGGAAGCACTTAGCTGGGGTTGTCAGGAAAAGCTTCTCTGTGGAGGTGACACTTCAGTTGAGATGGAATGCGTAGAAGGATCCAGCCATATGAAGACCTCGGCAGGAGGAGACATTCAGGCAGAAGTTAGTGACACAACAAGGACCAGCTCTGTGGTTTCCCTATTCCTGCAAGACTCACCAGTCACACCGAAAAATCATGGATGACATAGGGCCTCTGTGTGACAACTCAGGAGGCATCATGCACATTGTATTCTGATGTTTCTTTCTCCTTTCAATAGGGTGTCAGACTAAATAGTCTGAGACAGGAATGGCTGCCTTGTTGGGGGACAGAAAAGAAGGCTTTTGTGGCTGGAGCAGAGCAAACAAAGGAAGAGCAGTTTGGTTTGGTTGTTATTGTTAGGACATAGCAGCAGAATAAAAATAGCTATCATGGCTAGGCTGATTCCTCCAAATACATGATCTTATTTAAAGTAAGTACTACTAAGTCTTCCTTTTGTAGATGAGGACACTGAAGCTGAACAGGCTTAAGTCATCAACCCAAGGTCACACAGCTACCAAGTCGTGGAGTCAAGTCCATATGTGTGTCTCCTCTAGAACCCAGACTCTTAAGCGTTATGTTGTCCTCTGCTTTTGAGAGGGACTGCACATAGGAGCCAAAGCACCAACTACTCAACATCCGGAGCTTGGATGGACAAGTGAAAACCACATGAGATCTGGTTGCTTCATTTTCCTTTTTGCCCTTTCTGGAAGAGGAAGAGTGAGCAAGCTCTGATTTTTCCAGTCTCTTTTCCTTGTCAGAGGAAGGAAAGTGTCTCCCAAGACCTGCTGTAACAAAATAAGAAGTAGAGCTTAGGGAGCAAAAATGATAAGACCATAAAGCAGCTTCTGAAAGAGTCCTAGAAACAGTGAGAGTCCTGACTTGCCATTTTCATTCAGAACTTCTGGAAGTTCTTTTCTTTTTTTAGGACTTTCCCTTAAGCTAATCATTTCAGCTTTGATGTGTTAGGATGAGTCATGGTGGATAACACTTACTGACTTTTGCTTTAATTGCGCTGGCGGTATCACATACATTTTTACCATCTCTGAACTCTGTTAGAAGTGGCTACACTTACATCAACTAAGGAACACTTCATTCACCTAGGAAAGTATGCTCAGAGAGAATATGAAATTCTCTAGATACATATATAATTCTGCACGGTGAAATTCACAGAATGTCACTTAATAAAAGCCATGGGCTGATGGGAAAGAATCGCCACCGTTTTTTTTTAATTGATGTATAGTTGATGTATAATATTATATAAGTTACAGGTGTACAATATAGTGATATACAATTTTTGTCAATCCCAAACTCCCTAACTATCCCCTCCCCCCATCCTTCATCTGACTATTTAAAGAGTTGACTATTCTCTATCTTGTTTAAGTCATTCCTTCTTAAGGATTATGTAGGACCTTATCTCTAGATCCATGGTTCTCCTCAACCCCCAAGCTTTCTTTTTACTTTCAGAGAGCTTTGATTAGGAGAAAAGACCCCGTTTAGTCTCTGAGAGCACATGGAATACACACCAAGATCTAACCTCATAGCAGAAGGATCCAGAGGGCTCTGGAAGGGCCTGGAGCAAGAAGACTCCAAGAAGCTGCCTTGATAGAGCTTGATAATTATCCATCCATATTAAATCTCTGACCAAAGGAAAGGGTTTTAGGCAACCAATAGGCTGCCAAACTCTGCCCTTGACTTAGGAGAATAAAGGCATTCTGCTGGTGGCCCTCTTTCCCGTAGTGCTTTTGCCTATAATACAGAGGAAAGCAAACTTCAAAGAGCCTGGGCCTGTGTGCAAGAACTTTATCAGGGGGAAATGCCATAGAATGTGCTTCTTCTCTTCCAACATTTCAAATCACTAATCATCACGTTTTAATTAAAGGTCTTGCCTGTATAACATGCCAGAGCTACAGAGTGCTAAAATACAGAGATGAAAACTTGCACGCCTTTAAAATGCATATATAATATTTAATTTAAAATAGTCTAATTCTAGATATATATTCTACTCTAATTATATATATATATATATATATATAACTGAATCACTGTGCTGTACACTTGAAACGAACATAACATCATAAATCAACTATACTTCAATAAACAAAGTATTTTTTCACATGCTAACAGTATTTAATATACAATTTAAATGTGTATATTTCTATTCAATTAATGATTTTATATTCATTTAAATTGCATAGAGCTAATAATAATTCATAATGACTTAGGCTTCCTTCTTTGTGCAGTGCACACACCCCTCTTTAGTTCAATAGCATTTTAGAATTATTTCAAACTACATAGAATTGAGTAAAATTGTACATGATAGAGTAAAATTGTAAATATTTTATTTAGGGACATAATAAAATCCTAAAAGATATTTAATTCAGGGATATTTTCTTTTTGATAATTAACAGGTATCTGTATGTCTCAGCTATTCCCACATTATCTAGATTTTTTAGAATAGAAATCTATGATAGTATAGCCATCAGGAGACTATATTTAACTTGAATCTTATGTTTTATTTAAGTATATTCATTTCTACTTTTTTGTTTCCTAAAGCTATTAGAACTATTATAACAATGTGATTTTTTGAATATACCCTTGAAATTAACAAATGAAAAATATAATCTAATTCTAGAGCAAATTTAAAATTTTATTCATTATTTTTATTGAGGTGTAATTGATGTATAACATCATAAACATTATATTACTTTCAGGTATACAACATGATGATTGAATATTTGTACATATTGCAAAATGATCACCACAATAATTCTGGTTAGCATTCATCACCATACATACTTAAAATTTTTATTTTAATTCAAGATAGATATCATTGCTTACACAATTAAACTTATTTACCTAGAAATTTTTTCTACCTTTAAATATTGATTAATTTGAAATGATTTATTTCCTATTTATGCATCACATTTTACCCATTTCCCCTAGAATACCTCAAATGTAACAGAAAATTCTCAAAAGTAAAGAAACGCTAATAATGAGCCCCCATGCTAGAGTAATATGCTTTCTAAAACTGAAAAAATTGGATACAAGGTCTGAAAGTAGGTTACATTTATACTTATGTAAATTAACATTTAGTTTTTCTAGTTTTCATGTTACTCTGTGGTGTGGGATGATTACTGAATCCATTTTATGTATGAGAATTCAGAGGCCTGGTGGATTATGTAATTTGCTCCAAATCTCACAGCCAGTAAGTGGTAGATTCAGGATTTCAAAGGAGACAATCTGGCTCCAGAATCTGAACTGGTAGCCACCGTATTAAGTGATTTATCAATGTCAAGCTTCCTCTTTCTGCTCTACCACTAAATATTTGAAATTGTGCTTCTCCCAGAATATCTGGAGTGTATTGCCACACCACTGAAATACTTAAAGCTATCTACTATTATAAATCGGCTGCTCTTTATTTTGTTTAAAAGATTTATACTACAGGGACTTCCCTGGTGGCCCAGTGGTTAAGACTCCTTTCTTCCACTGCAAAGGGCATGGGTTCAATCCCTGGTCAGAGAATTAAGATCCTATATGCTGTGTGGTGTGGCTAAAAAAAAAAAAAAAAAAAAAAATTATACTACAAAAGTAATGCACACTGTATACAAAAATTCAAATAATAAAAGTGTGCTAAAAACAAAAAGTAAAGATTGTAAGTTTGGGATTGACATGTACACACTGCTATGTTTAAAATAGATAACCAATAAGGACCTACTGTATAGCACAAGGAACGCTGCTCAATATTCTGTAATAACCTAAATGGGAAGAGAATTTGAAAAAGAATAGATACATGTATATGTATAACTGAATCACTTTGCTGCACACCTGAAACTAACACATTTCATTGTTAACCAACTATGCTCCGATATAAAATAAAACAAAAAAAAAAGTAAAAAGCCATAGCCTGATTTTTAAAGGACTCTCATCTTACAAGTGATGAATTTGTTTGTTTGTTTATCTATGTCTTAGAATTTATTCCCAGTGATTATCTGACAACCTATTCCCCTTCAGCTGCTCCTTCTCACCTGCCCTTTCTGGACTGGACTGCTCTCTGTAGACAATCCAAGGTTCCCTGCTGATGCTGTGAGTAAACGTGGTCTCTTTCTCACCCTTATCTTGAAAGTTCCTGAAAACTGAAGACCACATGTGTGTTCTATACACACTTGCATGTTTCCTCACCACGTGAGACAAAAAACAATCCAAGGGGCACATATGATAAGACTACATCCAAGGAGTATCAGCCATATCTAACTGGAGGGAATTTGCTCAAGTTTTGATGAATTAGCTGGGAAGTTTTGATATTTTAGAACTGGAAGACATCTCATAGGTAATTTAATCCAAACTACTATTTTACAGATGAGAAAACAGAGACTCAAAGAAATGCAGAGAACGGAAAACATCCTTTGACATTAGACAGATAAAATTTGAATCCTGGCTCTGCATGCAACTAGCTGGTTGTGCAATCTTGTCAATTTCCCTAACCTTTCTGAATGTCAGTTTCCTTTTCTTTAAAATGTCAAGGATTATTACACTTTACTCCACTGCCACTGTCATCATTCTTTCTAATATAAGCCACCACAATCCCTTGCCCAGTTTCTGAATAGCCTCCTGACTTTTACTCCTTATAATTTGTTCTCCATTCAACACCCAAGGTGAAGTTTCATAAAACATAAATCAGATCATGTCACACTTAGTCCTTCAAAGACTTTTCATTGGTTTCAGAATGAAATCCTACAAAGCCTTACATGAGTTGACCCCTGCCTTTCCTGTATTCACTTCTCTTCTTGGCTCCCCTCCAGCCATACAGAAGTCCTTTCTCTTCCTGCAAAATTTGTTCTGGTTTGAGGGATTTGCATTAGCTCTTCCTGTGTCTGCGGAGCTGTCTGCCTTGTTCTTCCCTGGATAGTTCTGTCTTATTCTTCAGGTCCAAATAACCCCCATCCATGGTCAGTCTCTAGGATAAGCTTACATATTAACCTTTACATATCACATTACCCTTTAATTTTTTTATAGCATTTATCATTATCTGCAATTATCTTCCTTTAAAAAAAATGTGTTTACCTTAAATTATCTGTATCTCTTCCCAAAATACAAGATCTTTGTGGACAAGACGCTTATTTTACCAGAACAGCATTTGATTCACAGGAGCACTTCTCAAATGATAAATATTTTTATTTGTAACAATACTAGGGCACATAATCTTTTCATGTGAAATCATGGAGGTAGGTACTTGTTCTCATGGGACTTCCTTTGGGTTAGCAGTCAAATTTTAGGCTTTTTTTGTCTTCCTGGGACTGGGTGAGCCAGAGTGGGGGTAGGGAGGCGAAAATGCTGGACTAGGGTCAAAAGATAGAGGAAAGTGGGCGGGAAGAAGTCGGTGGGCATAGCCAGGGCCAAGAGGGTCAGTGTTAGCAACGGCAAGTACTGCCAGGGTCTGAGTATGAATTTTGGTCAGATCTCACTCCCAGGTTACTCTTACCCCTGAATATACCCCAGGGATTTAGGAGTTAAATATACAGAGTCTAGGACAAGGAATACTTTCTATTACCATCTTGGGCTTTCCGTTAGCAGGTACTTTTATTTTTTTTGATGTGGGCCATTTTTAAAGTCTTTTCTTGAATTTGTTACAATATTGCTTCTGTTCCATGTTTTGGGTTTTTGGCCACGAGGCATGTGGGATCTTAGCTCCTCGACCAGAGATCGAACCCGTACCCCCTGCATTGAAAGGCAAAGTCCCAACCACTAGACCGCCAGGGAAGTCGCTACCAGGTGCTTTTGACTTTGACAGATGCTTAGGAGGCCTAAGCATCTGTTTCAGGAGACTTTTAGACCCTGCAACTCCATCACCAAACCAGCCACGAGGCATTTCAAGAGGTATGTATTCAAAGGACAGATCCCAAAATAGCATGTTCACAGAATACAAGAGGTTTTAAACTCTGTTCTACACTCTGCAGTCTCTACTCTCTAGCACTTTGGTGGCCCAATTTCAAACCTTGCCCGAGCCTGAACTCTTCCTGCTTAAAGAATGTCTCGGAAGGTGCTCAGTAAAAGCAGGGAGAACTGCTCAGACCCGAGCAAAGGCTGCAATCCAGGGTCCGGAGGGTGGCAGCAGGGAGTTGCCCAATGAGCAAGAGGCAAACTAGCAAAACACTTTCAGGTTTCATAGTGATCTTTCAGACTTGGATGCTTCTTTTTTCATCCGGTTTTATTAAAATATAATTGACATATAAAATCACATAAATTTAAGGTGTACAGCATAATGATTTGATATATGTATTTATTTTGAAGTGATTACCATAATTTAGTTCACATTCATCACCTCACAGTTACAAGTTCTTTTTTCCTCATGAGAACTTTTAAGAGTACTCTTGAGGAGGAACTTCAAGATGGCAGAAGAGTAAGACGCGGAGATCACCTTCCTCCCCACAAATACATCAGAAATACATCTACATGTAGAACAACTCCTACAGAACACATACTAAACGCTGGCAGAACTCCCCACGTACCTGGGTTGGGCAAAAGAAAAAAGAAAAAACAGTGACAAAAGAATAGGGACGGGACCTGCACCTATGGGAGGGAGCTGTGAAGGAGGAAAGGTTTCCACACACTAGGAAGCCCCTTTGCGGGCGGAAACTGCGGGTGGCGGAGGGGGGAAGCTTCGGAGCCAGGAGGAGAGCACAGCAACAGGGGTGCAGACGGCAAAGCGGAGAAATTCCTGCACAGAGGATCAGGGCCGTCCAGCACTCACCAGCCCAAGAGGCTTGTATGCTCACCCGCCGGGGCGGGGGAGGCTGGGAGCTGAGGCTTGGGCTTCGGTCGGATCCCAGGGAGAGGACTGGGGTTGGCAGCGTGAACACAGCCTGAAGGGGCTAATGCACCACAGCTAGCTGGGAGGAAGTCCAGGAAAAGTGCTGAAGAGACAAGAGAATTTTTCGGGCCTCTCTGTTTGTTTCCTGGTGCACAAGGAGAGGGGATTAAGAGCGCTGCTTAAAGGAGCTCCAGAGACGGGCGGGCCGTGGCTATCAGTGCGGACCCCAGAGACAGGCATGAGATGCTAAGGCTGCTGCTGCCGCCCCCAAGAAGCCTGTGTACAAGCACAGGTCACTAATCCCACCTCCCCTCCCAGGAGCCTGTGCAGCCCGCCATTGCCAGGATCCCGTGATCCAGGGACAACTTCCCCGGGAGAACGCATGGCACGCTTCAGGCTGGTGCAACGTCATGCTGGCCTCTGCCGCCGCAGGCTCACCCCGCATTCCATACCCCTCCCTCCTCCTGGCTAGAGAGAGCCAGAGCCCCCTAATCAGCTGCTCCTTTAAGCCCGTCCTGTCTGAGGGAAGAACAGAAACCCTCAGGTGACCTACACACCGAGGCGGGGCCCAATACAAAGCTGAACCCCAGGAGCTGTTCGAACAAAGAAGAGAAAGGGAAATCTCTCCCAGCAGCCTCAGGAGCAGCGGATTAAATCTCCACAATCAACTTGATGTACCCTGCATCTGTGGAATACTTGAATAGACAATGAATCATCCCAAATTGAGGTGGACTTTGGGAGCAGCAATATATATATATATATATTTTTCCCCTTTTTCTATTTTTGTGAGTGTGTATGTGTATGCTTCTGTGTGTGATTTTGTCAGTATAGCTTTGCTTTCACCATTTGTCCTAGGGTTCTGTCTGTCCATTTTTTTTTTGTTTTTTTTTTAGTATAGTTTTTTGCACTTGTTATCATTGGTGGATTTGGTTTGGTTGCTCTCTTCTTTCATTCTTTCTTTTTTTATTACTTAAAAATTTTTTTTAATAATTATTTTTTATTTTAATAACTTTATTTTACTTTATCTTATTTCATTTTATCTTCTTCTTTCTTTCTTTTTTTTCTCCCATTTATTCTGAGCCATGTGGATGACAGGCTCTTGGTGATCCAGACAGGCATCAGGGCTGTGCCTCTGAGGTGGGAGAGCCAAGTTCAGGACACTGGTCCACAAGAGAACTCCCAGCTCCACATAATATCAAATGGCAGAAATCACCCAGAGATCTCCATCTCAATGCCAAGACCCAGCTCCACTCAACGACCAGCAAGCTACAGTGCTGGACACCCTATGCTAAACAACTAGCAAGACAGGAACACAGCTCCATCCATTAGCAGAGAGGCTGCCTAAAATCATAATAAGGCCACAGACACGCCAAAACACACCACCAGATGTGAACCTGCCCACCAGAAGGACAAGATCCAGCCTCATACACCAGAACACAGGAACTAGTCCCTGCCACCAGGAAGCATACACAACCCACTGAACCAACCTTAGCCACTGGAGACAGTCATCAAAAACAACGGGAAGTACGAACCTGCAGCCTGCAAAAAGGAGATGCCAAACACAGTAAGTTAAGCAAAATGAGAAGACAGAGAAACACACAAACAATGAAGGAGCAAGGCAATAACCTACCAGATGTAACAAATGAAGAGGAAATAGGCAGTCTACCTGAAAAAGAATTCAGAGTAATGATAGTAAGGGTGATCCAAAATCTTGGAAACAGAATGGAGAAAATATAAAAAGCATTTAACAAGGACCTGGAAGAGCTAAAGAGCAAACAAACAGTGTTGAACAACACAATAAATTAAATTAAAAATTCTCTAGAAGGGATCAATAGCAGAATAACTGAGGCTGAAGAACAGATAAGTGACCTGGAAGATAAAATACTGGAAATAACTACTGCAGAGCAGAATAAAGAAAAAAGAATGAAAAGAATTGAGGACAGTCTCAGAGACCTCTGGGACAATATTAAATGCACCAACATTCGAATTATAGGGGTCCCAGAAAAAGAAGAGAAAAAGAAAGGGACTGAGAAAATATTTGAAGAGATTATAGTTGAAAACTTCCCTAATATGGAAAAGGAAATAGTTAATCAAGTCCAGGAAGCACAGAGTCCCATACAGGATAAATGGAAGGAGAAACACACCAAGACACATCTTAATCAAACTCAATAATTAAATACAAAGAAAACCTATTAAAAGCAGCCAGGGGGCTTCCCTGGTGGCGCAGTGGTTGAGAGTCCACCTGCCAATGCAGGGAACACGGGGTCGTGCCCCGGTCTGGGAAGATCCCACATGCCATGGAGAGGCTAGGTCCATAAGCCATAGCTGCTGAGCCTGCATGTCCAGAGCCTGTGCTCCACAAAGGGAGAGGCCACAACAGAGTGAGGCCCACGTAACTAAAAAAAAAAAAAAAAAGCAGAAAGGGAAAAACAACAAATAACACACAAGGGAATCCCCATAAGGTTAACAGCTGATCTTTCAGCAAAACTCTGCAAGTCAGAAGGGAGTGGCAGGACATATTTAAAGTGATGAAGGAGAAAAACCTACAACGAAGATTACCCTACCCAGCAAGGATCTCATCCAGATTTCACAGAGAAATTAAAACCTTTACAGACAAAAGTTAAGAGAATTCAGCACCACCAAACCAGCTTTACAACAAATGCTAAAGGAATTACTCTAGGCAGGAAACACAAGAGAAGGAAAAGACCTACAATAACAAACCCAAAACAATTAAGAAAAAGATAATAGGAACATACATATCAATAATTACCTTAAATGTAAATGGATTAAATGCTCCAACCAAAAGACGTACACTGGCTGAATGGATACAGACACAAGACCCATATATATACTGTCTACAAGAGACCCACTTCAGACCTAGGGATACATACAGGCTGAAAGTGAAGGGATGGAAAAAGATATTTCATGCAAATGGAAATCAAAAGAAAGCTGGAGTAGCAATTCTCGTATCAGAAAAAAATAAACTTTAAAACAAAGACTATTACAAGAGACAAAGAAGGACACTACATAATGATCAAGGGAAGAATCCAAGAAGATATAACAATTGTAAATATTTATGCACTCAATATAGGAGCACCTCAATACATAAGGCAAATACGAACAGCCATAAAAGGGGAAATCGACAGTAACACAATCATAGTAAGGGACTTTAACACCCTACTTTCACCAATGGACAGATCATCCAAAATGAAAATAAATAAGGAAACACAAGCTTTAAATGACACATTAAACAAGATGGACTTAATCGATATTTATAGGACATTCCATCCAAAAACAACAGAATACACATTCTTCTCAAGTGCTCATGGAACATTCTCCAGGATAGATCATATCTTGAGTCACAAATCAAGCCTTGGTACATTTAAGAAAATTGAAATCGTATGAAGTATCCTTTCCGATCACAACGCTAGGAGACTAGATATCAATTACAGGAAAAAAATCTGTAAAAAATACAAACACATGGAGGCTAAACAATACACTACTTAATAACCAAGAGATTGCTGAAGAAATCCAAGAGGAAATTAGAAATACCTAGAAACAAATGACATGAAAACACAATGACCGAAAACCTATAGCATGCAGCAAAAGCAGTTCTAAGAGGGAAGTTTATAGCAATACAATCCTACTTTAAGAGACAAGAAACATCTCAAATAAACAACCTAACCTTACAACTAAAGAAATTAGAGAAAGAAGAACAAAAAATCCCAAAGTTAGCAGAAGGAAAGAAATCATAAAGATCAGATCAGAAATAAATGAAAATGAAATAAGGAAAAAGATAAATAAAATAAAATGCTGGTTCTTTGAGAAGATAAATAAAATTGATAAACCCTTAGCCAGAATCATCAAACAAAAAAGGGAGAAGACTCAAATCAATAGAATTAGAAATGAAAAAGGAGAAGTAACAACTGACACTACACAAATACAAATGATCATGAGAGATTACTACAAGCAACTCTATGCCAGTAAAATGGAAAACCTGGACGAAATGGACAAATTCTTAGAAATGCACAACCTTCCGAGACTGAATCAGGAAGATATATAAATATGAACAGACCAATCACAAGCACTGAAATTGAGACCGTGATTAAAAATCTTCCAACAAACAAAAGCCCAGGACCAGATGGCTTCACAGGCGAATTCTATCCAAAATTTAGAGAAGAGCTAGCACCTATCCTTCTCAAACTCTTCCAAAATATAGCAGAGGGAGGAACACTCCCAAACTCATTCTACAAGGCCACCATCACCCTGATACCAAAACCAGACAAAGATGTCACAAAGAAACAAAACTACAGCCCAGTATTACTGATGAACATAGATCCCAAAATCCTCAACAAAATTCTAGCAAATAGAATCCAACAGCACATTAAAAGGATCATACACCATGATCAAGTGGGGTTTATCCCAGAAATGCAGGGATTCTTCAATATATGAAAATCAATCAATGTGATATATCATATTAACAAACTGAATTAGAAAAACCATATGATCATCTCAATAAATGCAGAGAAAGCTTTCGACAAAATTCAACACCCATTTATGATAAAAACCCTGCAGAAAGTAGGCATAGAGGGAACTTTCCTCAACATAATAATGGCCATATATGACAAACCTACAGCCAACATCGTCCTCAATGTTGAAAAACTGAAACCATTTCCAATAAGATCAGGAACAAGACAAGATTGCCCACTCTCACCACTATTAATCAACATAATTATGGAAGTTTTAGCCACAGCAATCAGAGAAGAAAAAGAAATAACAGGAATCCAAATCAGAAAAGAAGAAGTAAAGCTGTCACTGTTTGCATGCAGATGACATGATACTATACATAGAGAATCCTAAAGATGCTACCAGAAAACTACTAGAGCTAATCAATGAATTTGGTAAAGTAGCAGGATACAAAATTAATGCACAGAAATCTCTGGCATTCCTACACACGAATGATTAAAAATTTGAAAGTGAAATTAAGAAAACACTCCCATTTACCATTCCAACAAAAAGAATAAAATATATAGGAATAACGCTACCTAAGGAGAAAAAAGACCTGTATGCAGAAAATTATAAAACACTGATGAAAGAAATTAAAGATGATACAAATAGATGGAGAGATATGCCAGGTTCTTGGATTGGAAGAATTAACATTGTGAAAGTGACTATATGACCCAAAGCAATCTACAGATTGAAAGCAATTCCTATCAAACTACCACTGGCATTTTTCACAGAACTAGAACAAAAAATTTCACAATTTGTATGGAAACACAAAAGACCCCAGATAGCCAAAGCAATCTTGAGGAAGAAAAACAGAGCTGGAGTAATCAGGCTCCTGGACTTCAGACTATACTACAAAGCTACAGTAATCAAGGCAGTATGATACTGACACAAAAACAGAAATATAGATCAATGGAACAGGATAGAAAGCCCAGAGATAAAGCTATGCGCATATGGTCACCTTATCTTTGATAAAGGAGGCAGGAATATAGAGTTGAGAAAAGACAGCCTCTTTAATAAATAGTGCTGGGAAAACTGGACAGCTACATGTAAAAGAATGAAATTAGAACACTCCCTAACACCATATACAAAAATAAACTCAAAATGGATTAAAGACCTAAATGTAAGGCCAGACACTATCAAACTCTTAGAGGAAAACATAGGCAGAACACTCTATGATATACATCACAGCAAGATCCTTTTTGACCCACCTCCTAGAGAAATGGAAATAAAAACAAAATAAACAAATGGGACCTAATGAAAGTTAAAAGCTTTTCCACAGCAAAGGAAACCATAAACAAGACGAAAAAACAGCCATCAGAATGGGATAAAATATTTGCAAATGAAGCAAGTGACAAAGGATTAATCTCCAAAATTTACAAGTAGCTCATGTAGCTCAATATGAAAAAAACAAACAACCCAATCCAAAAATGCACAGAATATCTAAATAGACATTTCTCTAAAGAAGATATACAGGTTGCTGACAAACACATGAAGCAATGCTCATAATCATTAATAATTATAGAAATGCAAATCAAAACTACAATGAGATATCGTCTCATACCGGTCAGAATGGCCATCATCAAAAAAATCTACAAACAATAAATGCTAGAGAGGGTGTGGAGAAAAGGGAACCCTCTTGCACTGTTGGTGGGAATGTAAACTGATACAACCAGTATGGAGAACAGTATGGAGTTTCCTTAAAAAACTAAAAATAGAACTACCATACAACCCAGCAATACCACCACTTGGCTTATACCCTGAGAAAACCATAATTCAAAAAGAGTCATGTAGCACAATGTTCATTGCAGCTCTACTTTCAATAACCAGGACATGGAACAACCTAAATGTTCATCGACAGATGAATGGATAAAGAAGATGTGACACATGTATACAATGGAATATTACTCAGCCATAAAAAGAAACAAAATTGAGTTATTTGTAGTGAGGTGGATGGACCTAGACTCTTTCACACAGAGTGAAGTAAGTCAGAAAGAGAAAAACAAATACCTTATGCTAACACATATGTATGGAATCTAAGAAAAAAAAGAAAAAGAAAATGGTTTTGAAGAACCTAGGGGCAGGACAGGAATAAAGACACTGACATAGAGAATGGACTTGAAACATGGGGAGGGGGAAGGGTATTTGGGATGAAGTGAGAGAGTGGCATGGACTTATATATACTACCACATGTAAAATAGATAGCTAGTGGAAGCAGCCGCATAGCACAGGGAGATCAGCTCAGTGCTTTGTGACCACCTATAAGGGTGGCATATGGAGGGTGGCAGGGAGATGCAAGAGGGAGGAGATATGGGGCTATATGTATATGTATAGCTGATTCACTTTGTTATAAAGCAGAAACTAACACACCATTGTAAAGCAATTATACTCCAATAAAGATGTTAAAAAAAAAAGAGTACTCTTAGTTTTCAAGTATGCAATACAGTATTATTACCTAGGAGTCACCCTGTTGTACCTTACGGCCCAGAACTTACTTACCTTATAACTAGAAGTTTATACCTTTTGAACACCTTCCTATTTTGCCCACCCATCACCCCCTGCCTATGGCAACCACCAAGCTGTTCTCTGTATTTATGAGTTCAGTGGGTTTTTTTTAAAGATTCCACATATAAGTGAAATGATGTGGTATGTGTCTTTCTCTGTCTGATTTATTTCACTTAGCATAATGCCCTCCAGGTCCATCCATGTTGTTGCAAATGGCAGTGTTTCCTTCTTTTTAATGGTTGAATAGAATCACATTCTATATATTTATATATGCATTTTCTTTACCCATTCATCTGTTGATGGCCACATAGGTTGTTTCCATATCTCAACTAATGCTGCAAAGAATATGGAGATGCAGATATCTCTTTGGGATAGTAATTTTGTTTCCTTCAGATATATACCCAGAAGTGGAATTGCTGGATTGTGTGATAGTTCTATTTTTAATTTTTGGAGGAACTTCCATAGCATTTTCCATAATGGATGTACCAGTTTACATTCCCACCAACAGCATACAAGTGTTCCCTTTTCTCCACATTCTTACCAGCATTTGTTATTTCTTATCTTTCTGCTGACAAATTTATCTCACTAACCTTAATAACTAAACCTGTTTCCTGTGCTCTTTATGATCAGTAAAGAGGATGTAGACTTAACCTCAGAACTTATTCTGGGTTTTATATTTATTATTTCTGATCAGCAGCACATAGGGCAAAGACTTCTCTCCTCCTTCCTACCCCACCTTGCTTTACCTTAATTATCCCCACCATATTCAATCAGGTGCATTTTGAGAAGAGAGTGAGAGAAAGGACTGTTGGGTGTGGAGCAGCAGTTACCATATTCTACTTTCAAGTACAGATGAGGCCAATACCACTAACCGTACAGCCTCCAAGGGCATACTGTCTGTCCATCTTAGGTTTTAGATGCTTAGATCTTCCTGTATCCATCAGGATCATGATTCATCAGGGCAATTGGAATTGAGACTCTCAGGACTGGGGTGATGTTGGGGGTAGCAGTGGTGAAGGTAGAAGATGGGGGGGGGTGCAGGGACCAGAGCAGCCTTAGGTAATGAGAAGGTAAAAGAAGGCCAGAGCTCCACTTGAATTTCATGACTTATCTCTCTGCTCCCTTCTCTCTGTTCTTCTGGGGGCAAAGTCCTCCCATGACAGGTCTGTGGAACTTCTCCAATTAGATGCAGAAAGCCATTTCAAAACCTTCACTTCTCTTAACCCCTCAGGTCCGGCCAGAACATTTCCACCACCATTACTCAAGAGAACATCCTCCTGATACCATGTCTTGCCTCCTAGGGCCCTTTTACTCCTTTGATCTTCCTCTCCCAAACCCTGCTGGCAAATATCAGCGGATCCTTCTTGAGCTTTGCTTTGACCTCTTGGTAAAAGCTTAGTTGAATCACCGGTTTCCATTCTGACTTTCTTTCTCCCCAAATAAGACTCCATTTGAATAAAATCATACAGAATAAACCCCAAATTATTACAATCTCGTCCCTTCCTAACTCTCTCCTCAAATATCCCAGGGCATGTTCACTTGCTGTTTTCTCAGCCTGGAGGGCTCTTGTTCATACTTTTCACATGGGAGACTACTCAAAGATCACCTTCTCACAAGAGTCTTCACTGACTACAATCTCAAATGATCTCCTTTGTTATTTTCTCTCTGTTTATCCTTCATAGTGTTTCTCTCACTGGATAATTTAAAATATACAGTATGTCTACTTGTTTAATATCTATCTCCTCATTTAGATCACATGCACCAAGAGGGCAAGAATCACGTAAGGTCTGTGCCCCTCTCTCTACACAGTGCCCGGTACAGGACCCTGCACTTTCTGGGTGCTCAGTAAACACTGGGAAGCAGCACAGCAGAATGGTTAAGCATATAAACTCTGGAATTAGATTTGAGTTGAAATCCTGCTTTTATAACTCACTGTGTGACTTAGGACAAGTTAATTAACCAAGCTGTGCCTCGATTCTCCCAACAATACTATAGGACTATAATATTTAACTCATAGTGCTATTGTGAGCATACATAAAGTGTTTAGTATAATGCCTGGCAAGTTATAAGTGTCAATAAATGTTAAATACTGTTGGGATGTCTGGGTTCAGAGTCTTAGCAAGGGTTGTGATGAATTAGCATAGAGTACAAGGAGCAACAATTGCTTAGATACTGAACTTTTCCAATCCCAGAGTGTTGAAAAACCTCAGAGATAACTTTCTAAATTAGGGATGTAAGGAGCATAAATATTAATGTATTTGACTGTTTGGTAAACATTTATCACAGGCTTTATATGTGTGCCAGGTGCTATGCTGCTTAGTGTATGCTGTAAGTCATAAGTGACTTTGTGGCGTTGGGAGGCAGACACATGAGTCACCTACAGTGATTATTATGGAACACAATAAAAACAAATGCACACACACAGGGTTCAGTGGCAACACTGAGGATGGAGCAGCTGGCAGTATTTGGGACAAGAGAAGGGAGGTGCTTAGGGGAAAATTCATCCATAACCTCCTTTTAAAGTGGAATCCAGGTCAGATGAAGAGGAGACATGGAAACATGTCAGCCCAGCTGAAGGGGAGAGGGCTTTCAGCAACTGACTTCTGCTGTAACCCTAGATCTACCGCTTTCTGTCTTGGTCCCCATGGTTTGTGAAGATGTGTCAGTACCCTCTCACTATGCTATCCTGAGCTCTGAATTGTTCTTCATTCTCTCTTCTCTCCCTTGAAAGGTAACTAACTGCCCTGAGTCTCAGTCTCTCGGTGCCCTAGTTGTTGCTAGAGGACAACATAAGCTAATGGGTTATCAAAATGTCTAGAAAACATAAAATAATCCAGACTGTTACCCCTACCCCTCACACACACACAGAATGCCCAAGCCTTTGGAAGGCCCAAAGCTGAGGCACTAAGGAAAGGGATTCTGTTGATCATGTTATGCTAGTAAGAAGAGATGTCTTAATAGGCAGCCTTATTTTTGTTTCTCTATTGACAAAAGCAAGCTCTTAACAGGAGTTATAATGACAGCCAACACTTTTTGAACACTACATACTAAGTACTCTAATAGTCAAATAGTCACAAGGACTTTTTTTGTGGTAGGTCTTCTTATTCACACTTTACAACAAATCAGAGGCTCAGAGAAGTTAACTCAGCTCACACAGCTATTAAGTGGCCAAGCCAGGGTTTTAATCCAGTTCATTTGGCTCCAGGGTCACTTGCCTGGCTCTTGTGGAGCACACCAGCGATATTTTCTCCCAGGCTGGACCATAAGTACTCAAGTGCTTCTGCTCTTAAGTAAATGTTTCTGGTTAAGAGCAAACCTAGCTTTAGTAACATCTTCAATTTCGGGAGAACTGATAGAGGGAATTGGGAGCTTCATCTCAAGGCCAACCCAATTTCCCACATCTAAAATCCAAAGATGCTTGATGTTTCTAAAACCATATAAGGGTATTTTGGTTGTATTCTGAGTGTTTCCATTTAACTTAATGTCGTCTTCTGGTTTCAGAGGAAATTATTCCCGAATAACCTCAACATGAGAGTTCTCTTGCCTTTCCGGTGAGAATGCTTAAATTGGTCTTCGGTCACCTTGGAATTATGTCACTTCTCAACTACTTAAACGTGACACTTCAATACAATCCCTTTGGTCCTGTTTCATTTCTTTTCACCTGAATAATGTTGACCTAACATATTCATCTCTAATATGAGAAATAAGACAAGTAAAAATCACTCTATATTTTATCAGCTTTTCCCCACACTTATTGTACAGCAAAAATCACATTCTGCAAATCTCATTTCCTCACTATTTCTTTTGTTTTTTTTTTTACTGGGGGCTGGGGGAGAGGCATTTTTCAAAATTGTGAAAGTCAGGGGACCTCTGTATTATTTTTGCAACTTCCTGTAAATCTTTAATTGTTTCCAGATAATTTTTCAATTGTGAAATACACACAGAGAAGAGTATATTAAAGAATATGTATGGTTTAAAGGGAACACCTTTGTGAACACAGTCCGCCTGCCCCATTTAAAAACATAATATCCGGGCTTCCCTGGTGGTGCAGTGGTTGAGAGTCCGCCTGCCGATGCAGGGGACACGGGTTCGTGCCCCGGTCTGGGAAGGTCCCACATGCTGTGGAGCGGCTGGGCCCGTGAGCCATGGCCACTGAGCCTGTGCGTCCAGAGCCTGTGCTCTACAATGGGAGAGGCCACAACAGTGAGAGGGCCACGTACCACAAAAAAGAAAAAAAAATAAAAATAAATTCTTGTATGTATTTTTGAATGCACACGCAAGTTTCTCTAGCATATATAACTAGGAGTAGAATTAGTGGACATAACATAAACTCATGTTCAACTTTACGAGGTGATTCCAAACAGAAATGCAAAGAGGTCGTACCAATTACTGTCCCATCAGTAGTATGTGAGAGTCCCCATTGCTCTACAGCCTCATGAATACTTGATATTGTCAAACTTATTTTTTACCCTATCTGATGCATAGGTAATTATGTCTTATTTTTGTTTTAATGTTCATTCATCTGGCTGCTAACAAAATGGAGCATCTTTTAAATAATATATTGGATATTTGAATTTCTCTTTTATTAATTGAGTGTTCAAGTCTATCACCAATATTTCTATTGTGTTATTTTTTGCCCTGTTCTTACTGATTTGATGGGTTTCTTTTTATATATCTTTATATTCTTGAAAATCTTTTTATATATCTTTTATATATCTTGAATACCAATCTATTAGCATATATCTTGAATATTAGAATATAATATTATTCAATATTATATATTGAATATATAATATTCAATATTATACATCTTGAATATGCTTGTTATATGTGTTACAAATATCTTCTCTCAGTTTGTAGCTTACCTTTCACTCTCTTTAGAGTGTCTTTTAAAGAAAGATATTAATATTAATGTTGCTAAATTTTCTAATCTTATCCTGTTTGTCCTTTTATATCTTATTTAAGGAATCCTTCAAACCTGATGTCATGAAAATATTTCCCTGTGTTATCTTCTCAAAAGTTTATAGTTTTGTTTTTCATGGTTATACCTTTAATCCACTTGAGATTGGTTTTTGTGGATGATGAGAAGAGTCAAGTTTTATTTTTCACCTGTGGGGAACGAATTGCCCCCGTACCTTTCTTTGGAAAGTTGAAAAGTCCACCCTGTCATTGCTTTGAGCTCTGTCATAGGTTAAGTGTGTATCCATGTGTGGGTATGATTCTGGGCTCTTGATTGTGTTCCATCAGTGTTTGTCTATCTCCTCTGTACCAATTCAACACTGTCTTAATTACTGTGACTTTATAACACATCTCGATATCTAGGATGACAAGTTCCTCAGCTTTTGTTTACCTTTGAATGACTTGCCTTTCATGATCTTTTGAAACTATCAAGTTCTATTTAAACTGTTTTAGAAGAATTGAAGGATTTTTGATTATTGAGTTTTGTAATTCTTGAATTTGTTCTCACTGTCCATTTACTTGAGAATTCCTTAGTGTCTGCAATGGACAGGATAGGCCAGGTTATGCTGTGGTTATGGACAATCTCAAAAGTTCAGCGGCTTAACATAATGTTTGATTCTTATAAATAAAGAAGTGTCCATTGGGGTTAGCTGGAGATCTACTCTGTGTCATCCTTGCTCAGCAGCCCAGGCTGATGAAGCCTCACCATCTGGACCATTGCTGGTTGAAGGGGAAGTGAGAAAGAAAGATAGCTGAATAACTATCACGTATTAGGACTGATTTTAAGTCAAGTGCGTTTTTAAAAACCATGTGATAATTACAATACAGTTATTGAGAACAGCTTTGTTTATGGAGAACTCACTGTGTGTCTGGAATAGTATTAAGTGCATTGCAGGCATTATCTCATTTGTCTATGCAGTGTACTAGCTTATGTCCACTTTATAGATGAGGAGACTAAGGATAAATGACTTGTTCAAGGCTATGAAACTACTAAGTACCAAAGCCAGGAATCAACTTAGTCCTATTTGGCTGTCAAAATCTTGACCTTAACATCTGCATCACCTTGTTTCTGTCACACATCAGCTCACATACTACAAACAAAGGAGGATCCCATTCCATGGATGGCTGAATTTCAACTCTTAACCTTTGAAGATTTGGACAGAATTTCCTAGTTTACAGGTAATTGCTTTTTGTTTCTTTAAGCCTTAACTTTGGACTCAGTTTTGACCAGAATTTAAAAGTGAAGCAGCTAGTAGCAGGCAGGACTGGTTAGTTCGAGAGCCAGACAGCTCATGAGGAATACCAATCTATTTGGCAGACTCCGAAGAATTAACTATAGCAGTAGCAAACAGTCTGAGCCTTTCAGTCAGTTTGAAAATCAGTTCAGTCATCAACTGACAACATTGAGTTTGAGGAGTTCTTTTAAAAAGAAAGAAAGAATTGGTACCTGCATAACCTGTATGCTCTTTTTCCTTAAAACATTTATTGTATTAGAATTGTTCTCTTCCTCTCCCATATTTGCTATGTAGGCTTTATCTACTGAGTCTGATCATCAGGGAGGAAACTAATGATTCTGAATGCTGTCCCCTCTTTCCAAGAAGCTAGAGTGCCTTGATCCTAGTAGGAGATGATTTATTAGCTTGACTCTCAAAAGAGGCCTCTGAGACAAACCCCTTACCCACCCCAGGATGAAGTCTTCTAATTTGTGGTGAGGGTCACATATGGAGACTCAATCATCTTATCTTCCCTGATAAGATAGCTGCTTTCCATGAGAAGTGGTTGTTGCAGGGATTGTGAGACAGGGCAGTGGTGGGGCTGAACTGGGAGGGGCTATAGGAAGTAAATAGTAACATAATTCTTACATACCTGGGCTAGAGATATTGCATTATGTCTCTGAATGTTGGTGGGAATCATGAGATCAATAAGAAACTTGAAGATTCTTTTTGCCAGATTGGTGCCTGTATTCTCTATATTATTCCATAATCCCAAGTCATAGCCCTCACAGCTTGTGTGTGTGTGTGTGTGTGTGTAGGGGAGAGGGGGGCAGGGAGGGAGAACACAAGGTCCTGTGATAGTAAATGAATGGATTTGAGTATCATTTCAACCAAGCAAGGTATCTTTAATTTGCCTTTGTAGTACATAGTTTTTATGCAGATGCTAATTAGAGATGATCTAAGAACAAGGGTCAAGACTAGTGATGCCTCTGAAATGTATCTCTCCAAATCCTGCTCCTCAGAAGAGTCATTGGGTATTTGGTGATTCATATTCATAAAAGAATAGGTGTTTCCTATGGGTGGCAGTGTCGATCTGGGTAGCTCTGGGCTCACGCACATCTGAAAGGATGTCAGCTTCATCTTCTGACATCTAGGTGGAAGTTGTCCTTGAAGATGTTCTACTCTAAAGGCAAGTCAGATAGTCATGCTCATTATACAAAGCAATACTAGCAACGGCATCATCTTCCTCATCCTTCCATTCTGGACCTGTGTCTTAACACGTGACATACATATCATTAGCGATAATGCCTTTCTGAGCTCCCTTCGCCCTAATTTTACCCTTTTGAAACCCTCTTACCTGTTCAAAGTAGTTAAGTTGTGCATTCCTTTTGATTAGTGAATCAGAATTTGCATGAGATAAAGCTAGAGAGCTAAACTGGGTCTGAATCTTAGAAGGCCTTCAATGGACCGCTCAAAAGTCATCGCAGGTTCTGGAGAAAGGGGCAATTGATTGTAGTATACCTTAGGAAGCTTAATTTGGCATAGACCTAAGAGAAAATTGGAGATAGAGAGCCCAGATAGGTTGCTATTATAATAACCTAGGAAAAAGATACAAAGGGCTTAAACTGGAGCAATGGAAAGAAAAGAATACATGTGGGCAATATTAAGAAACACAACAGGCAGAACTTGTGAAATGAATGTATTTGACCTGGCATTTACTTTCCTCTTTATTTCTTCCCAATGAATTCCCAATTTTGTTCAGGAATGCACCTCTCCTCCATTTGTTCTGGGCTAAAGGGGGAAGGAAACTGACTCCAGCCCAAGCACCAGTGGGTGGATCCTGGTTAGTCTGTAACCCAATCCTATTTATCCCACTCCCTTTGACAGGGATTGATTTAGAAGTGGACATGTTTCCAGTTCTAGCCAGAGTGATGTGAAGTAAGCTGTCCTGGGGCTTTGGAAAATGTTTCATTTACTCTTAGGAAGGAAATACTATTAGACATGTTCCCTTTCTTTCTCTGGATGTTGTCCTGTCTGGATGTTGTGACAAGAATCTGTGGGTAGCGGTCTTGTAACCAGGCAAAGCCAAGGGGATTCAGAGAAGTGAGGACGGCGTCACCTGATCTATGAAATTCTTGTCACGTGAGAAACACATTTCCTAATTGCTAGTGCTAACTGGAGTCAGGATTTTCTGTGACTGGAAGCTGAAGTCATCTTGATATAGTAAGAGAGATGAGAAGTTTAAAGTGACTCTAAGCTTTCAGCATGGGGGACTGGAAGAGTGATGAGTTTTTCCCGTGGAGGAAAATGACTGGACTTTAGAATCTGACAGAGCTGGGTGCAAATTCCAGTTCTACAACTTACTATATGACATTGGAGAAACTGTTTAACTTCTCTTAGCCTGTTTTTCCTTTTCCAGAAGTATAATACTAATACATATCCTCACAGGGTTAATGTGAAGACTTAGTAAGATAGTGCATATGAAGTGCTTGTCACTAGTAGCAAGTTTGGTCTCCTGCTTCCCCAATTCCATATCTGTCACATGGTTCCAGAAAAGTAGTTTCTTTCTAAACCTAACCTACTATTGTCGTGGATCCCAACCCTTAGCACAATGCCTACACACAATAAGTGATGAATAAAGATTAAACTGAGATGAACCCCAAGTTAGGGAGCACAGAAGGATAAAGGCCATGGTTTTATGTTGAGAGGGGATTGGTGGGCTAGAATAGGAGTAAGGCTGAGCACAGTTTTGTAAATGCTTAGTTTAATAGCATGGTGGAATGTCAGATGGGATAATCAGCAGACAGTTTTAAATGGGAGAAATTGAGTCAAACACCTGTTTGACCACAGCACCATATTTGAGCGGTTTTAATATTAATTTTAAGTGGTTTTGGGAGAAATGAAGGAAGGGGCCATAAGAGTACTAAATCTCACATTGTTTGGTTAGTACAATAAGGGATTAGGAGAGTTAGCATTTGAGTTCTAATAACCTCTAAATCTGTCAACTTAATGAGAAGCAAATTAATTGTTTAACATCTTGTAAAAAAAAAGCAATTTAATGTCCTCATTAAATTGGATGGGTGGTTTTGGCATCACATAGAACCAACTTTAGTTACCCTTGTTCTGACAGAAGCCCAGTTACCAGGGTTTGTATAACACGTGGCAGGCAGAGATCTGGGTACCAGAAGAGAGGCTCACTCACCATGTGGCCATAAGGTGGGACCTGTGAGAGGCTTGAATTCATGTTTGTGGTTAAAGCCCTCGTGTTCAGGCTTTTCATGGCCTCTCTCAAGGCCTGGAGGAGCCACAGTAGACATATTATACAGTCAAGTGCAACTGCAGTAAATACAAATTGACCTCATTTTCTCATCACTTGGGTGTAGAATTTCTGGATGTAGAAGGACAGATTGAATACTAAAACAAATTAAATGACAATTTTGAATATTGTAATCATATTTCCTGGTTACAAGGGCTTGGGTGATTTTTCTGCCAGCTGAATGATTCTCATTTGAAAAACACAGATGCATGTTGGCAGGTCCTGTGCTATCCCAAACACACTGTTAGAAACTCAAATATAGTTATTTAAATTACTGGAGAAAAGCATGCGTTCTTACCCAGTTCGGTTGTTGTAAATGCTTACAAGATCAGAGTGCCTGGCCCAGGCCTTGGATCACATTTTTTTCGGATGTAGGTGAGAGGGGAGTTTTGGGGGTAAAATTGGGAATCTGGGGCTGAAGTGTTGTCACTTTTTCATATCGCTCTCCAAATTTCTGTAGTGATGAGAAAAGAGATGTTGGATAATTTGATTCTATCATGGATTGGGGCCTGCGTGTCTTCACAAAATCATGGCAAGTGCCCAAGCAATCCTCTCCTTGTAGAGACCAAAAACCCTCTCACTCTCAGCGTGAACTGTAGCTATCATCTATCACTGTGATTTACATGGATTATCTCATCTAATCCTGAAAGAGCCCTGGAAGGAGAGGTGTGGTTATCACCATGTTGCAGATGAGGAAACAAAGGTGAAGAGACATTAAGTACTTTGCCCAGCAAGACATGGTTAAGTTAAGTGGCAAAATGGAGACTTGAACCTCAGTATAGGTTTCTCAGATTCCAAAGCCAACGTTCTTAACACTGGACTATATTGTCCTAAGCCCAGTGAGTGTGGAGTGTTGTAAAACTGAGGATGCCAGTAATGCCAGGGCCTTTGGGAATTTTGAAGTGCTGGAAGACAGATATTTGGAATGGGGCCATGTGGCTTCCTGAGTGATGGAGCTATAGTCACAGGGTTAGCTTAATAAAAAGATTGCCTTTCATCCTTCACACAGGGATAATGAAATAATAGGGACTATGAAAACTCATCACCTGCTTGGCAAAAATCCCTACAGAGTTAGCCAGATGAAACCTTAGGTGACTTGGAGTTCAACAGGTTCACAACACCATCGAAACCTGTATCCAGCGCAGGCTAACTCTCTGTACAGCCCCACTCATACTTACGACCGAATGTATTTTCCTTCCCAACACCTGCTTTTCCTATCATCAGGCACAGTGTTGGATTTTATTCCTACCTAGACCACAATAGAGAATATTTGTTTCTCCCTTTCTGACAACGAATGGTTTCCTTTTGCTCATTCTCAAAATATAAGAAGAGATCTTGCAGGGACAATTTAATCATCCTAGATGGAGTTCTTTTGCCTTGCACTCAAGTAAAAGAGATTCTATAATTTTCTTTGGTCTTCTGTGCTCTGGTCAACAGTAATTCTTCCTGAGTTCCAACCTAAGTTTGTTTTCCTATGATTTAAGCTCTTTCCCTCTAATTCTTCTTGCATTATTATTTGGAAACTGGCTACACGGAAGAGGGGGTGGCTGGAGGATATGGAGGTTTTTTGTGGCTGTACTGAGTCCTGACTCGAGCTCAGCTTTGTAGAAGTTGACAGCTGCTCTGCTTATTAAAGACAATATATTCCTTGTATGTCTATTTTTATATCCTCGGAGCACTAGGAAGCCTTCTTTAGAAGGGAGGTGATCTCTCTCAAGAGACTGAGCAACATGGAAAATAATAGGGGCTTTCAAGCATTTCAGGTGCCTAGAAATTGCTCTTTTAGAAACAGGCTCTTGCTTTTGAAACAGTTAATTGAATAGCGTTTACATTCATAACACTACAAGAAATCGTCCAACCCCATGTGCAGTTGTGACAGCTGGAAAGGATTTTTCAGTCATCTCCATGCATCAGACCCTATGGAACCTTTGTTGCCCCCCTCTTTCTCCCTGAAAGCCTATGAAATACATTTTCTTCTGCTGACACTGCAGCATGAACTTTCCATAGCAACTTATTCCCACACCACCTGTTAATAATGCCAAGAGTAATGTATTTAACTCCCTGCATACTGTGCCAAAATGTTTACACATTTCAGCTTATTTCAGACTTTAAAGACCAGACATAAATCCTAAACTAGCTGTGTCCTTTCCAAACACTCAGGGAGTTGGTTGCAACATTTTTGTGGGTAGAATTGGGCAGATTTTCCTCAAGTATCTTGTAGTAAAAAGTAGGATACTCCTTTTGGGCTTTTTGCTAACTGTTTTGGGGTCCTCGAAAAGGAACGGTTTTGCAGAATGTGATCAACTATGAGTGCATCTTTTTTTTTTTTTACCCATTTTTAAAATTGAAGTATAGTTAATTTAAAATGTGTTAGTTTCAGGAGATGAATGTATCTTTTCAGTTAAATATCACTTTTATTGATAATGCCCTTAAAACCAGAAATAAAACTTCTAAACTAAAAATTTGTTAATGTAAATATCTGAAGATGATTTTTATAATTCATCATCTGATTTCTAAGAATACAAACTACACTTGTTTGTAATTCATTGCTTATTACTTTAGTTTATTACTGTTTTTATGAGAATTCTCTACTGTACAGATAAAAATCTACATTTTACTGCTGCGAAACCTGACTTATAGTAGGAAGTGATCTACCTAAGGTCACAAAACTAGTAGGTGATGGAGGTGGGATTTACCCTCTGATGTGTTTGCTTCTGAAGCCAGAACTCTTTACACTGCACCAAAACTTTCTAAAATGGTTTTCTAGAAACATTAAGTGAGGAGATATTAATAGGCGTGTCTCAAAAAGGTTGTTCTGTGATTGTTACCTTTGGAAATTTGACAGTCTATTCTTCTCCTGGAAATTCACAATATACAAGCATACTAAAGGCTCTGAGAAGTCCTGCAATGAAGAAACCTGCTTATTTCTGTGCAACCCAGATGTTTCCAAACTTACTTGAGCCTGGTGCACTTTTCCCTCAGCACATCTATTAACACTCAGAGGCTCACGGTCTGTGGAACTTAGGCAAAGGAGACATTGCACTTTGCCAGGCTGCTTCCTAACTACCCTGAATGTCCCAAGGGCCAGCTCTCCTTTCCTTTTCACTTGGTTTCCAATTGCCTCTGAAGTGCCTCTTGAAGAAGATATATAGAAAGCCATTCTATCTCCCCTTAGCCATTCCTTATTTGTTCTCACAGGGCTTCTCCCTCTTTGGAATACTTTAATCTGACTTCCTAAATGGGATAGTACCTCTGCCTTTCTGCAAATTTCGAAACAAATAACAAATAAGGCATGGATTGATCAAAGCTCAGATGGTTTATTCAGATCTCCAGAGAATCAACCATCATATTTTCATCTGAAAACCTCAACTCAGTCCAGCAAAACTCTCTGCTTGAGCAAACATTTTCATGGGACCTCACATAGTGACAAAGCCAAATGAATCGGTCAGTTCCTTCAGAAAGCCTTTGATATCATGCACACATGGTCTAAATCTAAAATGACATCACTCCTGGGTAAAGGGCCCAATGAGTGAAGAATCAGTAATTCCCGAGTGTGAATAACAAGTTTCATGAAAGACTATTGTTCACCAAATACCCAGCACTTAAAACTGAGAAAACCTTGCTTACAATCAACCTAAATATTTGAAAACTCCTTAAGTTCTAATTAGAATGTTCAGTTTTCTTCCAAATCCTTAACATTGTGTAGATACAGCCAGGAGTTTTGAATCATTGACTAATTTATTCCTTTCTGTTCTACAACTCCTCCAGTTCACATTGAACTAATCTAGTGCTTTACATTATGTAGACAATCTTATTATTGTTAGTTGGCTCCATGCCAGGGACCTTTAGCTATAAATATTAAGTGTCTTTTTATTGGCAAATGAGTAGAATGGAAACTAGGCAAAACCAAGAAGGAATAGCCATGGTCTTCCTGAAAGAATTTTGAAGCTAAAAGCGCAAGTTACTGTTTTAGTTTTCTTGATCTTTTCACTGTTATCCATCTAAGCCATAATGTTTCTTTTTCAAGACAACCTATAACAAGATTCGAAAGTGAAAACTCTAAAACCACGGTTTGGAGTATGCAGCACAGAAAATCTGATGGAAACTGTAAACTCCATGTCATAAGAGCAATTTAAAAGCATTCAGGGGAGAAATGACCTGGCAAAGTAAGGTATCAATGAATTTGGATCTAGAGACATGGATGAAAATGTCAAAAACTTGCAGTTAAGGATAAAATAAATGAAATAAAATGTTGCTCCTCTGGATTGGATTTTTTTCTATGTCAATCACTACTGAGTCATTAAGGAAAACGAGAGTCCAAGAGCTCCTGATTGCCTGTGACAGGCCTCTGTTCCCCAGATGGAGTCAATGTGTTGCCCTTGTCAACAGCACTGACTCAGCCACCTCTGCAGGGCGTGGCCACCAGCTCTGAAGTACAGAGAAGCAGAATCTGGTTGCATCTGCTTGTGTTCCTGGTCAGCTTGCATTTTGACCTTAGAGTAAAGGGATATGATTTAAATGTGGACATTTCTTAAAGTTCAGTTAATCCAGAGCATTTGTAAAAGGCCAAACACTTCAGAGCAATGATGGTTTTCTTATACCAAGAACAAAATTAAATGTTGTCTATCAGCTGGACTATGGAAAAAAGTGATCCAAGTCACATAATGTGCTATTAGCATAACTACATGCTATGATAATCACCATGATCATCTCACCATCAGGGTTGTAATGACTGCAGAGTAATGATGAGGTTGTGCCATGCTAGCCATACTCTTTGGGCTGATCAGGATGATCATCCGTGTGATTAAGGTCATTGTTGAATTAGCTTTCGTTGGATAGACCTGCATTTGCCCTCTATTTGGAGAGAGCGGCATCTGTGAATACAATTTTCTTTTAAATGGGAGTTTGTCTTACTTTTTGATGCACAACTTGCAGAAGTCTGCTGTCACAGAATCCCAGAGCCAGCAAGGTCCCTGAGGGTCACTGAGGCTGCATGTACATGCTGCACACAAACAGGGTCAGGACGGTCACATCTGGCCATTGCAGCTCATTTATACAGCTGGGATACAGAAACATCAGTTTCACCATGCATGCTGTGCCAAGCGCCCCGCAGAGCCCTGGCCTCAAGGACATGTAAAGGGCTCCGTCCACAGCACTGGACTCTACGCTCTCAGGCTGCTCATGGGTGGACCAGGTGACACTGTGTGTTATTATTTGGGAGGAATCAGCATTTGTGCCCCCAGAATCTCCCCTTCTGCTGGCACTTTGCCTGAATTCCCAACCACTAGAGTCACTCCTTTGGCTTAAGGCAGTGGTTCGCTATTTTTTTTTCCTTTAGTACAAAGAACCCTTTTTTTTTTAAATTGGAGTAAAATTGCTTTACAATGTTGTGTTAATTTCTGCTGTCCAATGAAGTGAATCAGCTATATATATACCTATATCCCCTCCCTCTTGGACCTCCCACCACCCCCATCCCACTCATCTAGGTCATCATAGAGCATGGATCTGAGCCCCCTGTGTTATATAGCAGGTTCCCTCTAGCTGTCTATTTTACACATGGTAGTGTATTTATGTCAAACCTAATCTCCCAATTCATTCCACCCTCCCCTTCTCCCTCTGTGTCCACATGTTTGTTTTCTACATCTATGTCTCTATTCCTGACCTGCAAATAGGTTCATCTGTACCATTTTTCTAGATTCCACATATATGTGTTAATAGACGATATTTGTTTTTCTCTTTCTGACTTACTTCACTCTGTATGACAGACTTTAGGTCCATCCATGTCTCTACAAATGACCCAATTTTGTTCCTTTTTATGGCTGAGTAATATTCCATTGTATATATGTACCACATCTTCTTTATCCATTCATCTAGTGTTGGACATTTAGGTTGCTTCCATGTCCTGGCTATTGTAAATAGGGCTGCAATAAATATTGGGGTACATGTGTCCTTTTGAATTATGGTTTTCTCAGGGTATATGCCCAGTAGTGGGATTGCTGGGTCATATGGTAGTTCTATTTTTAGTTTTATAAGGAACCTCCATACTGTTTTCCATAGTGGTGGTATCAATTTACATTCCCACCAACAGTGCAAAAGGGTTCCCTTTTCTCCACACCCTCTCCAGCATTTACTATTTGTAGATTTTTTGATGATGGTCATTCTGACCAGTGTGAGGTGATACCTCACTATAGTTTTGATTTACATTTCCCTAATGATTAGTGATGTTGAGCATCCTTTCATGTGTTTGTTGGCAATCTGTATATCTTATTTGGAGAAATGTCTATTTAGGTCTTCTACCCATTTTTGGATTGGGTTGTTTGTTTTTTTGATATTGAGCTGCATGAGCTGCTTGTAAATTTTGGAGATTAATCCTTTGTCATTTGCTTCATTTGCAAATATTTTCTCCCATTCTGAGGGTTGTCTTGTTTATGGTCTCCTTTGCTGTGCAAAAGCTTTTAAGTTTCATTAGGTCCCATTTGTTTATTTTTGTTTTCATTTCCATTTCTCTAGGAGGTGGGTCAAAAAGGTCTTGCTGTGATTTATGTCAGAGTGTTCTGCTTATGTTTTCCTCTAGGAGTTTTATATTGTCTGGTCTTACATTTAGGCCTTTAATCCATTTGGAGTTTATTTTTGTGTATGGTGTTAGGTAGTGTTCTAATTTCATTTTTTACATATAGCTGTCCAGTTTACCTAGCACCACTTATTGAAGAAACTGTCTTTTCTCCATTCTATATTCCTGCCTCCTTGCCATAGATTAGGTGACCATATGTGCATGAGTTTATCTCTGGACTTTCTATCCTGTTCCATCGATCTATATTTCTGTTTTGGTGCCAGTACCATACTGTTTTGATTACTATAGCTTTGTAGTATAGTCTTGGGGTCTTTTGTGTTTCCATACAATTTGTAAAATTTTTTGTCCTAATTCTGTGAAGAATGCCATTGGTAGTTTGATAGGGATTGCACTGAATCTGTAGACTGCTTTGGGTAGTATAGTCATTTTCACAATATTGATTCTTACAATCCAAGAACATGGTATATCTCTCCATCTGTTTATGTCATCTTTGATTTCTTTCATCAGTGCTTTATAGTTTTCTGAGTACAGGTATTTTCCCTTGTTAAGTAGGTTTATTCCTAGTTATTTATTATTTTTGTTGCAATGGTAAATGGGATTGTTTCCTTAATTTCTCTTTCTGCCTTTTTGTTGTTATTATATAGGAATGTCAGAGGTTGCTGTGCATTTTGTATCCTGCAACCCTACGAAATTCATTGATTACTTCTAGTAGTTTTCTGGTGGCATCTTTAGGATTTTCTATGTATAGTATTGTGTCATCTGCAAACAGTGACAGTTTTACTTCTGCTTTTCCAATTTGTATTCCTTTTGTTTCTTTTTCTTCTCTCATTGCCATGGCTCGGCCTTCCAAAACTATGTTGAATAAGAGTGGCAAGAGTGGACATCCTTGTCTTGTTCCTGATCTCAGTGGAAATGCTTTCAGTTTTTCACCATTGAGTATGATGTTTGCTGTGGGTTTGTCATATATGGCCTGTATTATGTTGAGGTAGGTTCTCTCTATGCCCATTTTCTGGAGAGTTTTTATCATAGATGAGTGTTGAATTTTGTCAAAAGCTTTTTAGTATCTATTGAGATGATCATATGGTTTTTATTCTTCAGTTTGCTAATATGGTGTATCACATTGATTGATTTGTGTATATTGAAGAATCCTTGCGTTCCTGGGATAAATCGCACTTGATCATGGGGTATGATCCTTTTAATGTGCTGTTGAATTCTGTTTGCTAGTATTTTGTTGAAGATTTTTGCATCTATGTTCATCAGTGATATTGGTCTGTACTTTTCTTTTTTGTGTAATATCTTTATCTGGTTTTGGTATCAGTGTGGTGGTGGCTTCATAGAACAAATTTGGGAGTGTTCTTCCCTCTGCAATTTTTTGGAAGAATTTGAGAAGGATTCGTGTTAGCTCTTCTCTAAATGTTTGATAGAATTCTCCTGTGAAGCCATCTGGTGATGGACTTTTGTTTGTTGGAAGATTTTTAATTACAGTTTCAATTTCATTACTTGTGATAGATCTGTTTATATTTTCTAATTCTTCCTGGTTCAGTCTTGGAAAATTGTACCTTTCCAAGAATTTGTGCATTTCTTTGTGGTTGTTCATTTTATGGGCATATAGTTGTTTGTAGTAGTCTCTTATAATCCTTTGTATTTCTGCAGTGTTAGTTGTGATTTCTTCTTTTTTATTTCTAATTTTATTGATTCACATCCTCTGCCTTTTTTTTTTTGATGAGTCTAGCAAATGGCTTATCAATTGTGTTTATCTTCTCAAAGAACCAACTTTTAGCTTTTTTGATCTTTGCTATTGTTTTCTTTGTTTCTATTTCATTTATTTCTGCTGTCATCTTTATGATTTCTTTCCTTCTACTGATTTTGGGCTTTTTTTTTGTTCTTCTTTCTCTAGTTCCTTTAGATGTAAGGTTAAATTGTTTTCTTGTTTCTTGAGGTGAGATTGTATTGCTATAAACTTCCTGCTTAGATCTGCTTTTGCTGCATCCCATAGGTTTTGGGTGGTCGTGTTTTCATTGGCATTTGTTTCTATGTATCTTCTAATTTCTTCTTTGGTTTCTTCAGTGATCTCTTGATTATTTAGTAGCACACTGTTTAGCCTCCGTATATTTGTGTTTTTTACAGTTTTTTTCCTGTAATTGATTTCCAGTCTCATAGCATTGTGGTCAGAAAAGATGCTTGATATGATTTCAATTTTCTTAAATTTACCAAGGCTTGATTTATGACCCAAGATGTGATCTATCCTGGAGAATGTTCTGTGAGAACAAAGTGTACTCTGCCACTTTCAGGTGGAATGTCCTATAAATATCAGTTAAATCTATCTGATCTACTGTGTCATTTAAAGCTTTTGTTTCCTTATTTATTTTCTGTCTGGATGATCTATCCATGGGTGTAAGTGAGGTGTTAAAGTCCCCTACTATTATTGTGTTATTGTTGATTTCCCCTTTTATGGTTGTTAGCATTTGCCTTATGTATTAAGGTGCTCCTATTTTGGGTGCATAAATATATATAATTGTTATATCTTCCTCTTGGATTGATCCCTTGATCATTATGTAGTGTCCTTCCTTATCTCTTGTAACAGTCTTTATTTTAAAGTCTGTTTTATCTGATATGAGTATTGCTACTCCAGCTTTCTTGTGATTTCCATTTGCATATGATATCTTTTTCCATCCCTTCACTTTTAGTCTGTATGTGTACCCAGGTCTGAAGTGGGTCTCTTGTAGAAAATATATATTTGGGTCTTTTGTTTGTGCATCCATTCAGTCAGTCTGTGTCTTTTGGTTGGGGCATTTAATCCATTTACATTCAAGGTCATTATTGATATGTATCTTCCTATTACCATTTTCTTAATTCTTTTGGTTTCTTTTTTTTTTTTTTTTTTTTTGGTATGCGGGCCTCTCACTGTTGTGGCCTCTCCCGTTGCAGAGCACAGGCTCCAGACGCGCAGGCTCAGCAACCATGGCTCACGGGCCCAGCCACTCTGCAGCATGTGGGATCCTCCTGGACCGGGGTGCAAACCCATGTCCCCTGCATTGGCAGGCGGACTCCCAACCACTGCGCCACCAGGGAAGCCCTGGGTTTGTTTTTGTGGTCTTTTTCTTATCTGTGTTTCCCACCAGAGAAGTTCCTTTAGCATTTGTTGTAAAGCTGGTTTGGTGGTGCTGAACTCTGTTAGCTTTTGCTTGTCTGGAAAGCTTTTGATTTCTCCATTGAATCTGCATGAGATCCTTTCTAGGTAGAGTAATCTTGGTTGTAGGTTTTTCTCTTTCATCACTTTAAGTATATCCTGCCACTATCTTCTGGCCTGCAGAGTTTCTGCTGAAAAATCGGCCGATAACCTTATGGGGATTCCGTTGTGTGTTAGTTTTTGCTTTTCCCTTGCTGCTTTTAATATTTTTCTTTGTAGTTAATTTTTGATAGTTTGATTAATATATGTCTTGGTGTTTCTGTTAGGGTTTATCCTGTATGGGACTCTCTGTGCTTCCTGGACTTGGGTGACTATTTCCTTTCCCATGTTAGGGAAGTTTTCCACTATAATCTCCTCAAATATTTTCTCAGACCCTTTCTTTTTCTCTTCTTTTGGGACCCTTATAATTTGAATGTTGGTGCATTTAGTGTTGTCCCAGAGGTCTTAGGCTGTCTTCATTTCTTTTCATTCTTTTTTCTTTATTCTGCTCCTCAGCAGTTATTTCCACCATTCTGTCTTCCAGCTCACTTATTCATTCTTCTGCCTCAGTTATTCTGTTATTGAATCCTTCTATTGTGCTGTTCATCTTTGTTTGTTTGTTCTTTAGCTCTTCTAGATCTTTGTTAAACATTTCTTGTATTTTCTCAATCTGTGCCTCCATTCTATTTCCAAGATTCTGGATCATCTTTACTATCATTACTCTGAATTCTTTTTCAGGTAGGTTGCCCATTTCCTTTTCATTTATTTGGTTTCTTGTGTTTTTACTCTTCTCCTTCATCTGTGATATTTATTTTTGTCATCTCATTTTTTTTTTTTTCTGATAGGTGGGATTGTGTTCCTGTCTTTCTTGTTGTTTGGCCTGAGGTTTCCAGCACTGGAGTTTGTAGGCTATTGGTTAGAGCTGTGTCTTGGTGCCAAGATGAGGACCTCTGCAGGACCTCACACTGATGACTATTTCCCAGGGTCAGAGGTTGTCTGTTAGTCCAGTGGTTCAGATTTGGAGCTCCCATCACAGGGGCTCTGACTCAACCCCCAGCTCATGAACCAAGATCCTGCAAGCTCTGCAGGGCAGCAAAAAAAAAAAAAAAAGAGAGAAAGAAAGAGAAAAGGAGCAGAAGAATAACAAAGAGTAAAAAATAAAATAAGATTAGAAATCTAACAGATATGTTAGAAAGAAAAAATTAAAATATAGATGAAACAACAACTGGAAGGTAAAACAGAACCACAATAGTAAAAAAGAGGAGAAAAAAAATGGAAAAGGCCTTGGCTGTGGGGTGTGGGGCTCAGGCAGGGGCAGGTTTTAGGGGGTTGGCAGGGCCTTTGCTTAGGACCCACAAGGCTGGAAAAGGACCTGGGGGAGGTGAGGGTGGAAGTTAGGCTCATCTCAGCAGGAGGACCTCTGGCCTTGGAGGGCAGAGGACCAGGTCCAGGACCCCAGCAGGCTCACTGGGCCTGAGTGAGCAGGGGAAACACTAGGTGTGTTCCCCCCTGATCCTCTGATCCCAGAGGGTCCCTCCCCATCTGCCTCTCCTTTTCTCCCCCACTGCCTCCCTCCCATGTCCCTAGGACCAACATGGCCTGGAAGGGGCCTGGCAGGGTGGAGGACCCGTCCTGGGAGCCCCACAGGCCTTCTCTTCCCAATTGGCTCACCCCTAGGTATGCTCACCCCTGACCCTCTGAGCCCCTGAGGGTCCCTCGAGGCGTGGGAATCCTTCCTCCCTCCCAGCCACCCCTCAGGGGTGCCAGTCCTGTCTGACGTCCACTTCTTTTCCCCCCTCACTCCCCCCACTTCCTACCCGGTAGCTTGGGGCTTCATCCCATCTCCTTGGGCATTGAGGTCCCCACCAGCGTCCGGCAGGCACCCTAGTTGTTTGGAGACATGAACCCTGCATCCTCCCCTGCTGCCATCTTGACTCCACCTCCCAAAGAACGCTTTTTAACATCAAAACCTTTTACAGATTTTGCGCATAATCATTATATTTTTAGTTTCTGGTGACTGAAAAAAGACACAAAATAAAAACTACTAAAATCTCAGCCATGCTTTTACATGGTTTCGTATTTAATAAATTACAGTAACAGCTTAAATTAGTTGAAAAATGGTCACCCATATCTCAATGAGCTATATTATTTATTAAGTTTAGAGATAATGCTTTGTAATCATGTGGATTCATGGACCTCTCGGTCTCCATCCTTACTCCCTACTCCCCCACTCCGTGTACTCCATGCTTTATCAGCAAGATTTATGGCCCATTGAAGGGAGCCACTGAGTTTACTAGCATTTTATAAGCTTGTGATCTCTGGACATTATTTCATATGGTTCAAAATAAGTGTGCAAAGAAAAAAAAAGTTTCAGAAAAACCCTGGGTTATACAAAGTCAAATAGTTCTCTTCACTGCAGGCCTTCTCAGAGCCTTAATCACTGACATGCATTTTTTTTGTTGTTGTTTGTTTGTTTGTTTTTTGTGGTACGTGGGCCTCTCACTGTTGTGGCCTCTCCCATTGTGGAGCACAGGCTCCGGATGTGCAGGCTCAGCGGCCATGGCTCATGGGCCCAGCCACTCCGCGGCACGTGGGATATTCCCAGACCGGGACATGAACCCGTGTCCCCTGCATCGGCAGGCGGACTCTCAACCACTGCGCCACCAGGGAAGCCCTGACATGCATTTTTGAATCACTAAGATTCCAGAATTCACTAAACTTCATGAACCATGGAACGTTTTTGTAGGCACAGTTGGGAACATTTTTCTGAAGAACACTGCTTTGTGTTAAAATACTATATCCAAAAGATCTCTGTTGAAAATAAACATATAACCTGTGAGAGGAAGTCTAGTAAGACTTTTGCCTCCAGGAAGATATTACCAAGATTGGCTCCTAAGAGAAAGTGTTGAGTTGCCAGAGGGAAGGACTTGAAGAAATAGCTTCCTGGACATCTTGCCTCTAAGGAACATGAGACATGTGAAAGCATAGCTTCTTTTCTCAGGTGACACTTATGGCTATACTTATTTTCTTATTAATTTTCTCCCTCTCTTATAATAAAAACCTCAGAGGCTAAGAGAGCAAATGGCTCAGAGTCCATCAGAAAATCAGGTAGCACAGTGAATGGAAACATTCTGGTAACACAGGGATAGATGTTCTCTAGATGTTATATAAAAATATTGTATGCAGAGCTTCTGTCTTTAGGCTGGACACAGGTTTCACTTGTTTCTTTAGTGTGGCATTCAAGGTCCACTTCAGTGACAGAGTGAAGAGGCCTTGCTCGATTATAGCCTGTGTATCATGGTAGATGCACGCTAGCTAGAGGCTGCCTCTGCTACTTCCCTTTTTGCCTTCTGATGTCCCTAAGCCTGAACTCACCTCTGATTATCCACCTTCTCTCAACACCCCCCGAAATACGCTGAGCCCCAAATTGTACCTATTAGAGCTTAATACTCTTTACACTTAAGATTTGATTTCCTGTTGAAATTCTGACCTTCCTGGAAAAGGTAAAAATGTATTATACTTTAGCAACCTTAGTGTGACACTGAAAACAGGATTGATGAGGTTGGAGGAGTGTGTAGAAAGGTGAAGGTGTTTGGATACTGGGAAAAGGCCCACTGGAGCCACCTAAGAGGGTATCTCTTGATAGAGGCTCAAAGGACCTAGAGGAAGCTCGTTTTGCCCCTTAAGTGGCCAGCTAAACAGCCAAATTTCTGTGGTAAAACAAAGCACAGGCCATCTGTGCTTGCAGGCACAGCTAAACTAATGTGAGGGAGAAAATAGGAGCAATTACTTAGAAATTTTAAAGCCTCAAGCAATTCTTCGTCAATCAAGTGAATACATCAAGTTAGAGTGGTTTTGGACTGAGGTTACTAGCAGAATGGTTTCAATTTGTCATTCTCCTTTCATGTGGAGACACCACTAATGAGTACATCTTTGCCACTCACTTATCTCAGTGGAGACATAATTTTGTTTTATAGCCCTTTCACACGACATTATTTTGATCAGTTAATAATTTATCAAGTATCTCTAGCCAAATATGAAAACAAATGTGCCCCATAATACATCACTATGTCTCTCTTTTGAACCATTCAAAAGGACAGGCATAAAGTCAAATTACAAAACATCTGTGCTTCTTCATCATCTTATTATAATGTGATTTTAGCTTTCTATGCAATTAGAATGGAAATCATCCCAATTAAAATGTTTGAACCAATATCGTGCTCCTATTAGGGTGTTAAAGCATTCATTCTGTCAAATAGGGAAAAAAATTGATCCCCTTTGAGATTTTCTCCATTAAACTCGTTTCCTAATTACTACATGCTATTTAAATAGCTTTGACTTCACTTCTTATCTCAAATGATATGGTTCAATTAGCCTGTAAAAAATTTTAGGTCTCTAGTGACAAATCTCACAATAAATCCAATCTATATCAGAGGACACAGATACCTATTAAAATATTCTTAGTAACTCCCACTTTCCCTTTTTTTCTCCTTATGCTCCCAAACTCAATTCCATCTATTCTCTGGATATAAACTATTATAATCAAGATTAACAGTAGTGCCAACGATACTTTATTAAGCATCTATTATTTTTTAGTTATTTTAATGAGTCCAATGATATAGATAAAGATATTATCCACATTTTACAGATGAGAAAATGAGACTGAGAAGTGATTAGAAAGCTTTTTCACTTACTTAATCAGTGTCTGAAATTAGATTTAAACCCAGGCCTTCATCACTAAAGTTCATGTTCTTAACCACAAGGCTTATCCTAATCTTTGCTGGCCCTTTAAACAAAACTCATTTAATATGATTGTCCTTTTCTTTAGTTAATTAAACAACTAATGTAGGGTTAAAGTATAATTGTTCTTTTCTTCTTACTTTGCATGTTATGATTTTTTAAAAAATATACACAAAACTAGAGGAAATAGTATAATGGATCCCATAAACACCCAATAGCATATGATCCCATATATATGTGTATATACGTGTATATATACACGTATATACCTGTACATATACACATATATATGTGTATTATATACATATATATGTGTATATATACACATGTATACATGTATATATAAACATATATACGTGTATATATGTATATATACACATATATACGTGTATACACATATATATGTATATACATACATGTATATATATAGCTCATTTAATTTATCTCTCTACTTATTTCTTAGGAGTAATTAAGGGAAAATTCCAGCTGTCATATCATGTCATCCATGAATATTTCAGTATGTATCTCTATCTGGAGACATTTTCTAACATAATCACCATGACATTATCATACCAAAAAATGTTATTATCTAACACAGAGTCTATATGAGTCGGGGTCCTGGTAGGAAACAGATGGCATATTCAAAAGAGGTAATTGAAGAGGTTTTAATACAGAGACTATTTACAAATTTGCAGCCAGAATTAAAGAAAATCAGCAAGGGATGCCATCCCTGAAGGCCAGCAATAATGAAATGCTGTTATCACCTTTAGGGCTGAAGAAACAAGGGGAAGAAGCATCCTGGAACTTGGAGAGAAAGCCTGATGGAAGGGAGGTAGATGAGGAATAAACATTTTGCTCACTATCTTTTCACCCTCAGGGGTCCTCTTGGTGCCTCTCATTGGCCAGATCCAATCAGAATTCAGAGGAAAAGAGATCCCAAATAATTAATGCAGGGTTGGCAATTTTTTTTTCTGTAAAGGGCCAGAAAGTTTATATTTTTGGCTGTATGTGGGCCACATACAGTCTCTGTCCCATATTGTTGTTTTCTCTATATAACCCTTTATTCCCCAGGTTTGTTGAGATACAGTTAATAAGTCAAATTTTAAGATATTTAAAGTGTACAATGTGACCATCACCCCACGTATTTATCTTTCTCTTTTCATGTGTGTGAGAACATTTAAGTTCTACTCTTTTTAGCAAATATCAAGTAGACAATACAGTGTTATCAGCTATAGTCACCATGTTATTCATTAGATCCTCAGACCTTAGTCATCTCATAACTGAAAGTTTATACCCTTTTACCAACCCCTTCTTATTTCCTCCAATCCCCAGCTCCTGGCAACCACCTTTCTACTCTCTGTTTCTACGAGTTCAACTTTTTTTTTTTTAAGATTCAACATATAAGTGATACCATACAGTATTTGTTTTTATTTGTTTGGTTTATTTCACTTAGCCTAATGCCTTCCTGCTTCATCCATGTTGTCACAAAGGACAGGATTTCCTTCTTTTTTTTAAAGCTGAATGGTATTCCACTGTATATATACCACATTTTATTTATCCATTCATCCATTGATGGACATCTAGGTTGATCCATTCCTTGGCTACTGTGAATAATGCTGCAATAAACGTGGAAGTTATGGATATCTCTTTGAGACAATGGTTTCATTTCTTTTGAATAGATAACTGGAAAGATTGCTAGAACACATGGTAGTTCTATTTTTAATTTTTTGAGAAAACTTTATATTCATTTCCATGGTGGCTGTACCAATTACATTCTCAACAATATTGTGTATTGTACACCGTATACTTTTATTTTCTTGACAATGTACAAGGGTTTCCTTTTCTCCACATGCTCACCAACATTCATTATCTCTTGTCTTTAATAGCTATTCTAACAGGTGTGAAGGAATATTTCATTGTGCTTTTGATTTGCATTTTCCTGTTGATTAGTGCTGTTTTCATATACCTACTGGCCATTTGTATGTCTTCTTTGGAGAAATGTCTACTCAAGTCCTTTGCCCACTTTTAAATTGGATTATTTTATTGATTGATTGATTGGTTTACCTATTGCTATTGAGTTGTACGAGTTCCTTATATATTTTGGACATTAACCTCTTATCAGATAAGTGGTTTGTAAATATTTTCACCCATTTCATAGGTTGCCTTTTCATTTTCTCAATGGTTTTCTTTTCTTTGCAGAAGCTTTTTACTTTGATGTAGCCCCACTTGTTCTTTTTTGCTTTTGGTGTCAAATCCAAAAATTATCACCAAGATCAATGTCAAGGAGATCACCACCTATGTTTTTTTTCTAGAAATTTTATGATTTCAGGTCTTAAATTTACGTTTTAATCCATTTTAAGTTAATTTTCATGTAAGGGGTAAGGCCAGGGCCCAGTTTCATTTTTTTTTGCATGTTACTGTGCAGTTTTTCCCAACACTATTTATTAAAGAGACTGTCCTTGCCCCATTGTACATTCTTGGTTTGTTTGTCATAAATTAATTGAACATATATGCATGGGTTTATTTCTGGGTTCTCTATTCTTTTTCACTGATCTATGTTTCTATGCCAATATCACGCTGTTTTGATTTTTATAGCTTTGTAATATAGTATGAAACCAGGAAGTGTGGTGCCTCCAATTTTATTCTTTCTCAAGATTGTTTTGGCTATTCGAGGTATTTTGCAGTTCCACAGAAATTTTAAGATTGTCTCTTCTATTTCTGTGAAAACTCCATGGAATATTTGATAAGGATTGCATTGAATTTGTAGATTGTTTTGGGTAGTATGTGCATCTTAACAATAGTCATTTTGCCAATCCATTAACCCAGAATATATTTCCAATTATTTGTTTCTTCTTCAGTTTTTTTTTAGCAATGTCTTACAGTTTTCATTATGTAGATCTTTCACCTTCTTGGTTAAATTTATTCCCAAGTTTTTTTTTTTCTTTTTATTATTTTTGATGCTATTGTAAAGGGGATTATTTCCTTAATTTCTCTTTCTGATAATTTGTTGTTAGTGTATAGAAATGAAACTGACTTTTGTATGTTGATTTTGTATTCTGCAACTTTACTGAATTCATTTTTTAGATTTAACAGTTTTTTCTGTGTGTGTGGAGTCTTTAGGGTTTTCTATATATAATGTCATTTGAAAACAGAGACAATTTTACTTCTTTTCAGTTTAGATATATTTTATTTCTTTTTCTTGCCTAATTACTATGGTTAGGCCTTCCAGTACTATGTTGAATAAAAGTGAGGGTGGCTACCTTGTTTTGCTCCTGACCTTAGAGAAAAAGATCTCAGCTTTTCACCATTGAGTATGGTATGAGCTGTGGGCTTGTCATATATGGCTATTATGTTGAGGTATGTTCCCTTTATACCCCAATTGTTGAACATTTTTATTACAAAAGGATGTTGTATTTTGCCAAATGCCTTTTCTGCATCCATTGAGATGATATGATTTTTATCCTTCATTTTGTTGATGTGTGGTGTATTACATGTATTGATTTGCAGAGGTTGAAGTATACTTGCATCCTTGGAATAAATCTCACTTGATCCTGGTGTATGATCCTTATAATGTACTGAAAGTACTGAATTCATTTTGCTAATATTTTGCTGAGGATTTTTGCATTTATGTTCACCAAGGATCTTGGCCTGTGATTTTCTTTCTTATAGTGTCTGTCTTCTGGTTTTGGTATCAGGGTAATGTTAGCTTTGTAAAATTAGTTTGGAAGTGTTCCTGTCTCACTTAGAATTTAAGAGCTTGAGAAGGATCGGTATTAATTATTTAAGTGTTTGATAGTATTCACCAGTGAAGCCATCTGGTGCTGGACTTTTGTTTGCTGGGAGGTTTTTGATTGCTGATTCAATCTCCTTACTAGTAATTGGTCTGTTCAGATTTTGTTTCTTTATGAGTCAGTCTTGGTAGGTTGTATGTTTCTAAGCATTTATCCATTTTTTTTCTAGGTTTTCCAATTTGGTGCTCTAAAATTTTTCACAGTAGTCTTTTTTTTTTTTTTTTTTTTTTTTTTTTGGTACGCAGGGCTCTCACTGTTGTGGCCTCTCCCATTGCGGAGCACAGGCTGCGGACGCGCAGGCTCAGCGGTCATGGCTCACGGGCCCAAACGCTCCACAGCATGTGGGATCTTCCCGGACTGGGGCATGAACCCGTGTCCCCTGCATCGGCAGGCGGACTCTCAACCACTGCACCACCAGGGGAGCCCACAGTAGTCTCTTTTGATTATTTGTATATGTGTGGTATCAATTGTAATGCCTCCTCTTTCATTTATAATTTGTATTTATTAGAGTTCTCTCTCATTTTTCTTGGTATATCTAACTAAATGTTTGTCAATTTTGTTTATCTTTTTTTTCTTTAAAAAATGCTCTTAAGTTTCATTGATCTTTTGAAATCAAAAGAGAAATCAAAACTATCTTGAGAAAAATAAAAATGGAAACATAACATACTAAACTTACAGGATTCAGCAAAAGCAGTTCTAAGAGGGAAGTTTATAGCAATGAATGCCTACATTGAGAAAAAAGAAAGATGGCAAGGAAACAACCTAACTTTACATCTCAATGAAATAGAAAAAGAATAACAAACTTGAAGTTAGTAGAAGGAAATAAGTAACAAGGATCAGAAAGTAAATAAAATGTATAACCTTTTAAAACTGTAACAATTATTTTTAGCTCACAGGCTGTACGCAGGTCTCTGGCTAGATTTGACCCTCAGGCCATAGTTTGCTGACCCTTTTAGTTCATAAAGACCAGCTTCCTAGAGCACAGAGAGAGTCAAGTAGGGTATAGAGTGGTTCTAGAAAAGCAGATGAAAAATATCTAGACAAAGGCATATTCAAAGATGGCTTATTCAAGTGAGAATCCTAATAAGAACCACACATTGCATTTAGTATCTATGTCTCTTTATTTTATAAACTCTCCCCTCTATTTTTGATAAATACTACTGATTTTTTCTTAAACAACACATTTTTTCCTGCAGACAAAAGATTTGATTGTTTTCTTATGGTATCTTTCAATGTGTTTCTTTATCCTCTATATTTCCTATAAACTGTCAAATCTTGAAACTCAATTTGATTCAGATTCAAACTTTTAGGAAATAAAAATTCAAAGCTGGTACTATATACTTCCAATTATATCACATCATGAGGAATATAATGTTTCTGACTATCCCACTACTATTAATGCTAAGACTATCAGTGGATTCAGGTGCTATCAGCCATGTCTCCATTATTAAATTTTCTATTAAACTTATGCCTGCTGTTTTATAGTGTCCATTAATGATTATTTTCTATATCCATTATTTATAAAATGGTGGTATTTTAATTCCATAATTCTTTCTGCATTTATTTGTTGGAATTATCCTGTAAAGACTTTCATTCTCTTATCAATTTGGTTACCTTGAAATATAGAGCATATTGGAAATGCAGGATAAACACTTGATTCTTTTCCTTTATCAATTTTAACTTAATGTTCCAGCAATCCTCAGTAGCTTTTAAAAAACGTTATTTTTAAATTAAAAAATACATATTTATATGTATTTAAAATATATAGACAAATACATAAATTTAAAATAAAAACACACATATATAGTATATAAAATCATTGCAAACATCATTCGTTGTGTTCCTTACATTACTCCATTTTAGGCAAATGGGCACTTTTTAATGTTAACTTCTGTGTCTTTTTTTGTGTGTGGCATAAAGAAATGGAAAATTTATTCTCTTACAGTTTCTAAGGCTAAAAGTCAACATGTGGGCACTGCTGCACTCTCTCCAGAGACTCTAAGGGAAATCCTGTTCCTTGCCTTTTCCAGCTCCTGGTGGCTTTTGGCATTCTTAGGGTTGGTGGATGTGTCACCCTAATCCCTGCCTTTATAAGGTCTTCTCCTCTATGTGTCTCTTCTCTGTATGTCTCTTGTCATATGGACACTTGACTTTGGATTTAAGGCCCACCCAGATCATCATGTGATCTTTAACTTAGTTACATCTGCAAAGACCCTTTTTCCAAATAATATCACATTCACAGGTTCTGGGGATTAGGATGTGGACATATACTTCTGAGGGCTACCATTCAACCCACTTCAAATGTCTTTTTGTGATTTATTTTGTGATGATTGCTCGATTAATAGAAAAAAACAGTGTTTTTGAGGACTGTTTTTAATGTATTACAAACTAAAATGTTGCAAATAGAGGAGCACTGATGGACATTTTCCTTTATATAAATAACAAACATAGTAAGAGTTTACTAGTGACCTAAGAAACATATCAAATCAATGGTAATAAATAACCACAACCTAAGAAAAAATGTTTACAAGTGCAATTATTTTGTTTCCTACCACTCTTTTGTTCTATATTGGTATTTGTTGGGGGACGGAAGAAGGAAGTAGGATCAGAGTTAAGAAATAAAATAATAGGGCTTCCCTGGTGGAGCAGTGGTTGAGAGTCCGCCTGCCGATGCAGGAGACATGGGTTCGCACCCTGGTCCGGGAAGATGCCACAGAACGGCTAGGCCCGTGAGCCATGGCCGCTGAGCCTGTGCATCCGGAGCCTGTGCTCCGCAACGGGAGAGGCCACAACAGTGAGAGGCCCGTGTACTGCAAAAAGTATAATAATAAATAAAATAAAATAAAATAAAATAATGAATCAAAGGGTTTTACTCCCAATTGATAACAGGAACTTGAATTGGCTTGTCACATCTTCAAGGATTCACTTCTACTGTCTATTGTAAATTTCCTATCCCAATGGTGTCCCACAACTTTTATATAATAATAGAATGGCTTATCCATTCTGTAGCAGCACAAAAGAGTTGGAAGATACAGAAGCATTAGATGCATTTTCTCTATATCTTTTGGAACAGAAAAAGTAGAGAAAATGTTAAATTTTTTGTTTGAAATCCTTATGCCTCTGTTTCAAAGAATCACCAATTCCAAGAGAGAAAATTCTTGATTGTATTACAAGCATTCAGACAAAGAGGCACTTTATGTTGCCAAAAGCTGCATTTCATCCCTCACTATCATCATAGTGACTGCACTGTGGGCTCCTGTGTCCTTTTGATGGCTTTCTTCCCTCCTGCCAGAGCAATACATCTCAGGCTCATCTTATACATTTCCTGCCCAACCTCTGAAATCAACAATTTCTCCCAGCAACTCTTGTTCCTGTTAGGAGGAAATGATAACTAAAAATAGAACTACCATATGATCTAGCAATCTCACTACTGGGCATATACCCTGAGAAAAGCATAATTCAAAAAGAGACATGTACCACAATGTTCATTGCAGCAGTATTTACAATAGCCAGGACATGGAAGCAACCTAGGTGTCCAACGACACATGAATGGATAAAAAAGATGCAGCACATACATACAATGGGATATTACTCAGCCATAAAAAGAAACGAAATTGAGTTATTTGTAGTGAGGTGGATGGACCTAGAGTCTGCCATACAGAGTTAAGTAGGTCAGAAAGAGAAAAACAAATACCATACGCTAACGTATATATATGGAATCTAAAAAAACGGTACTGATGAACCTAGTGGCAGGGCAGGAATAAAGATGCAGACATAGAGAACGGACTTGAGGACATGGTGGGGAAGGGGAAGCTGGGGCAAAGTAAGAGTAGCACTGACATATATACACTACCAAATGTAAAATGGATGGCTAGTGGGAAGCAGCAGCATAGCACAGGGAGTTCAGCTCAGTGCTTTGCGATGACCTAGGGGGTGGGATAGGGAGGGTGGGAGGGAGGCTCTAGAGGGAGGGGATATGGGGATATATATAGGCATATGGCTGATTCACTTTGTTGTACAACAGAAACTAAACACAGCATTGTGAAGCAATTATACTCCAATAAAGATGTTTTTTTTTTAAAAAAAAGACTATGATATGGGTGTTAGGGATGCTCACTCTCGTGTTGTCACTGTTTCTAGGCTTTATTTCCCTTAAAAGTAAGGTGTCCATTGTTTATTTTCCATAATACTGGGTGAATTTACATTTCAGTTGTCCAGGCACAGTCTGAGTTTATGTCTATTCACTCAGCACAATTATTAATGGTGACCCTTAAGAGTATCCCTGTTTGGATAAGTTATATGACCATCCTACTTATAAGTAGCTTAATCTATTTTTAGCCTAAATGATGTTGCCAAAAGTCCTTTAGTTTCACTAAAATATGCCTTGGTGTTGATGTCTGGGTCAATTTTCTCAAATACGTGGTGTCCTCTTTCAATACACAGGCTACTTTTATTTCAGGAAAGCTATCTTGTTTTATAATTTGTAGGAATTGTTCTCTGCCATTGCTTTGGATTTTCCTTTGGGGATTCTAACCACACATATTAGTCTCTTTGTTCATATTCTATATCTATTGTTTTCTTTTTTATAGTCTTATTTTTCTTTCTTTTTTGATTTCTTTATTTTCTCCCTTCTGTCCTCTATTTCTCTTATTTTCCGCTGTCTCTGTTGTCTGGTTTCTCATGTTTCTTTTGGTTTAGTCTTCATTCTAAAGTGGTTTTCTTTTTCTTTATTTTAACAATTTTTTTCCTGAACCCTGACAGAACTTTTTCATATCCTTCCAGCTTTTACTCATCTAATCTCTGAGATTTTACTTCTAGGTTATGCTAATTTTTCATAGCTCCTGTACTTCTTATTTTTACCTTAGCTCTCTTTTAATGTTAAGCTGTAGTTTTCATCAGCTTTGTGGTCTTATTTTGGGCGGGGCAGGGAATGCCTTCAATAATGATTATTTTTCTCTTTTTTCTTCACACAATGTCCTAATATGGGGTTTAATTGAAATCCTTTTCATTTTCTCTTGTTAATTTGAGATGCCACTTTTATTTTTTTAGGAGATTCCTGTGGAGTCAGGTTGGGGTAGTTTTCCTAGAGGAATGGTTCTAAGGCTCCCTCTTCTGCTGTTACCTGGATATATTGAAAATTACAGCCCAACAGTTCAACTGTCCTGCTTCCTTTGGACTCTCTTCTTTCCAAAGTTGAGTCTTCTCTCCATTTTTCACCATTGTTTCTACAGTGCTCATTTCTTTTCTCTATAGCCATAGTACATTTTTTTCTTTCCCTCAGAGTAAGTCTTTCATTCCAGAGGGAAAGATCTTGTTGGATATTTGAGCCTCTTGAGGGTGTAGGCTGCCTTGGACCTTCTGATTTTCTCGTGGGTGCTTAGCATGTCTTTTTTGACTCATCTGCTCCCTAGAGTCTGGGTAGCTTTCCTCCAGTTTTACCAACTGCTTTTTTCCACGTTTTCTTGCTGAGGATTCCACTCAGGGTGTGGTTCTCTCTTGTTGGGGGTGAGCATTTGATGCAGTTTCTGCGCTTCAAGTCTCTTAAGGCCATTGGAACTCTCTTTTCTCCCCTTCCACCACCTCCACAGGCCATAACCCCACACGTGTCCTGAGCAGATTCTGCTGTGGATGGTGATTTGACGTTAACCACGTACACTTTGGGGCCCAGTGGAATTCCTTGTCATCTCATTTTGTTGAAGATGCTGTCTTTTTATTTTTGACTTGCTAGTCTAGTTTATCTACCCATTTTCTTTTGTTTCATGAGAAGCCCTAGGGATATTAAAATAGTATGCTGCCAAAATGATTTTGTTTTGACTGGAAATTTGAGATCACTTAAAACAACTGACCTGACATAGTTAAGTTTGGAAGCATAGAAAATAAGACAGGACCTCAAAGAATTCAACCCTGTGCCACATGGGGAAAAATTCAGCCTGAATCAGGAATTCGCTTTCCACACCAGAAATGATTGTCTACAGCTGCCGTCAGTGCTTTAGGCAAACTAGCAAGGAGGCCAGTGTGTGCTCTGGCTGCCTTCTTCCTACCTCACTCACCTCTGCATCTGGGCCAGTGGGAACCGGGGCTGGGTCTTCTGAGCCCCATTGATGCGGGGCTTTATGGGGCAGACCCTAGGGGCTGCAGGTCATGTACTCAGTTAGGTCAAGTCAGGCTCAGTGAGAACAGGTAGAGCTGGAGGAACGCAGAGGGATACCATGTGTGAGCCCAGGTCTGGGCCAAGGAGGCCACAGGCAGAGCCAGCAATGGCTTTTGAAGGGCTAAAGAAGCGGGTGCCCAAGGTCAGAGCAGCAGGAGGGCCCCTGACAGGCAGCTGTCCAGGCTGAGGCCACTCAGGCTCCCGTTTGGTCTTGGGCTTGCCTGCTAGGTCTGCTGCAGGGCTCAGCAGGGCTATATTCTTGGACAACACTGGGAAACACAATGGATCACCTCTCTACCTGGAGCCTTAAAAACTGATCTTAAGTTTTGTCCCTGTCAAAGGAGCTGCTGTTCTCATTATAATATTTATTGCAATATAATAATTATCTCACACATAGCACTATTATGATTTCAAAATTCCCATGCTCGGTATCTGAGGGCAGATGAAAACCATTCAAAACAAATACTCTTAACTACCTTCCCCTTTCCTCAAAAGGGCTCCATCTCTGCATAATCTTCATCCCTGCTGGGTCAGAGAAAAAAAAGTGTCTCCTCACCAAGGCTATAAACTTCAAGTGTCCTGGAGAAAAAATGTCCAGGAGATGTTCAATGTAAAAACAACAAAAATCTCTACCATTTACTAAATGCAAATAATAAATTTGCTAAGACCCAGGCATGAGCTTCACTCAAGTTATCTAATTTTCACTAAAAGTTGTATGGCTGGGAGTATCAGTTAAGGTTTAGTTGTGGGTAACATAAACCACCCTTATTGTTTGAAGTAAAAGGGATTTAAAACGAGAAATTAGGCAATGACAAAATCATGGGGGTGATAGAGGAGCAGGCTCGAAGCTAATCCTTCAGAAATGACTCCCAGAAAACACACACAACTGACTGTCCACCAAGGAACTGCTGACTCTGCCACAGTCAGGGACCTGCTCTGTGAACTGCTGTCTTCAGGATGCTTCTCATCGGCTGTCATCCTGAGATCAGGAAGCTGTTGCTCTAGGAATACACTGCCTTAACTGTGAGCCAGGGACCAGGCCAGCTGCCAAATCCACACCTCCAAAGCAGATGTCATAGATACGCCTTGCCTTCTCCTAAAAGAGAGCCAGGGAAATGCAGTGTTTGGCTTTGCAACTTCAGTCATACAGACAGGCACACTAGGAAAGCTGTGGGTCCCATTCACAGATGAGGAAAAGGAACAGAACTTTGACTGGAAGAACTACTCATCCGACAAGAACTGGAAGAGCCAGGATTCAATCCAGATCCATCGCATGTTCTCAACCACCTCATTCTTCTGCCTGCCTAACAAGGGAACTGCAGTCAAACAGGTGTGAGAAAGGCTCCTTATAAACATGACCAGGACTTTCTCATCAACAAAAATCCTTTCCTGACTATGCCAACTAATAATTTATTGGTTCTACCCCATTTTTTTCTCCCCCATAAACTTCTCAAATGTAGGAAGAATCTTCTAGTACCTTGTAACTTATGAAAACTACTGCCTCAGCTTTCAGTCTGCTGTACATGAAGGTGCTGGTGACTGGGAATGTGGTAGAAGCTATCCCAATTGTAGACACTGGGACAGCTGAAGGGAGACTAGCAGGCAGGTGGCAGCCCCACCAGGCAGCAGCCAGGCAGCCATGGAGGTGCAAAGCCTGTGGCCATGGGGGAGCCCTGGTCCATAAATGATGAAACCCTGAGATTACTTCTTTGATTATCTGGCTCCTAACAGTATGGACATGACACCAGAGCAGATTAGGAGACTTTCAGGCCTATAATAAATTTACTTCCACATGGGTAAGAATGGAATGAATGGCAGGCAGGGTCAACACACAGCAAAACCATGCTGCCTGGGAAGTTTGCTTTTGTGGTCTGTCTCTGCCTTCCAGGAATTGGGTGAACTCCTGCTGCTCTCTCTTCTGTCCCAAGTCACCATTCTCTCAAAATGCATATTATGACCTCCTACTAGGTGCCAAACTCTCTGCTAGATATTGGACCAATAACAGTTCATTAACTCATTTGACAATGATTTACTGAATAGCAATTATGTGCCAGGTAATGTCCTGGTGACTGGTAAACAAGACAGACAAGGATTCTGCATTCATGGAATTGACACGCTGATGTGGAGGACTGAAAATGAGCTCACCCACAATGAATATTTGTGAGTAATTTAGAAAAGTGCTAAACAGAGAATTTAAAATTGGGTGATATAATAGTAACATGGTGGCTACTTTAGTTTGGGTGGTAGTTAAGTCTTGCTGGAGGAGAGGACTTGTGCTGAGATTTGAATGGCAAGAAAAGTAAGTCCTATGAAGATCAGGGAGAGGAGAATTCCAAACAGGGGGACAGCTTGTATGAAAGCTCTGTATCAGAAATGATTTTGGTGTGTTCCATGAAAAGGCAAGTCATCGTAGCTGGAGCACAATGAAGGGGAGAGCAGTATAAGAATGGTTGAAGAGGTGGAGAGAGATGTTTGGGCTTCATAGGCAAGGGTAAGATGCTTGAGTTTTCTAAGTGCATTGGAAAACCATTGGTGATTTTTTTTCAAAAGTATCTATCTATCTTCCCTTTCTTTTCTATATACCTTTCTCTCATCTATCTATCATTTCCTTAGAAAATGTAACTGCTTTGTTTTCTGTTGCACGTATGATATGTTACTGTAGATATCGTTCTGCACCTTGCTTGTTTCACTTAATTATATGCCTTGGAAATATAACACACTGGGGCTTTTTAAGCATGGAAATGACATAATATGATTTATGTTTAAAAAATATGACTCTGGCAGCATGGTATGTGCCACTTTGTTCATGCTGCTATAACAAAATACAATAGATGGGTGGCTTAAGCAACATATATTTATTTCTCACAGTTCTGGAGACTGGGAAGTTCAAGAGCAAGGTGCTGGCAGACATGGTGTCTGGTTTATAGATGGCCTTCTGCTCACTGTGGTCTCATATGCGGGAGGGGTGAGGGAGCTCTCTAGGGTCTCTGTTATAAGGGCATTAATTCCTTTCATGAGGACCCCACCTCATGACCTAAGCATGCCCCAAAGGCCCCATCTCCAAATACCACCACATGGAGAATTAGGTTTCAGTGTGTGAATTCTGGGGGGACACAAACACTTGGTCCACTGCAGTATGGGAGTAGGATTATGGAATGTGGGGAATGGAGAATGAGTGAGGTGTAACCTTGCCCTCAGGAGGTCACAGTCTTTCTCTTCTCAGCATGTTCATTCATGGTGTAAGTTTGGTTGCCTGTGCACTTGCCATTGGTCTCCCACATGGAACAGTGAGATCCCTGGGGGCCAACCTAGGGTCTGTCTTGTTCATCTAATAAGGTGCCTGACATTGTTGGATGGATGGATGAATAAGGCTAGGTAGTTTTGTTAATAAATCACCTTACTTCAAATAGCATGACTTTCTTCCCATGGTTAGTCAGTGTTTGTGATGAAAAGTCCAGTGTGAGATATCTTAGGGAGACATCTTTGTGAGACAACAAAATGAAGACTAATGATTAGAGAGTTTTGTATCATCTCTTTGGTATGATGGACAGCGATCAGAGTGGTGAAAGGCCCAGAAACGAATTCATATAAAATGACTAAGTATATGAGGGGGGTTGATGTTAGAGAAGAAAAGACTCAGGGGAACATGACAGCTGCCTTCAAATATGTAAGGAACTGTCACATGTAAGGAGGAGTGTGCTTCTTTTATATCACTCCAGGGAATGAGGCAAGAGCATGCAATGTCCATCTCAAACAAAGAAAAATAATATTCTCCAGCTACCCAGTAATAGTATAGGTTCCCTTGTGAGATAATGAGCACAGGTCTCCAGAGATATTCCAACAGAAATTAGATAATAATTTGTCAGTAATGCTGCAAAAGTGACTCCTGGATTTTATATAAAGATAACAACAGCTACCATTGATTTAGCACTTACCCTGAGCCAGACACTCCACCAAGGGCTTTATAAACATTATCCATTTAATGTTCATAACAACTCTATGTGGTAGGAATCATCTATGTTTAAATGGAGAACCTCAGTCTTAGAGAATTGAAGTGATTTTCACAAGGGCATACAATTAGTACATGGAGTCAGGAATGGATCCAGGTCTCTCTGACTCCAAAGCCTTTGTCCTTCACCATACTGGGCTCAGACACGCCCCAAAGATTGCTAAAATGTGGGCTCTTTCTCAGTCCTTTTCAGGGTTAGACCACAGCATTTCATTCTACTCCATCACAGAGGAGAAATGGTATTCAAAGCCAGGGACATTTGCTGGCCATTGTTGGTGGGTGTTCAAAGTTAGATGTAGTGGGAAGAGCCCTTCTGTTTCTTCTATGAAACCGAATGGAGAGAGTTCTGGGACAGCTCTTCGTTAGAGAAGCTCCCATCATTTCTCTATCACTTTGGCTTCCTCTAATCCTGCAAGACATGTCCTAGGTTGGTGTCTACCAGTCCTGCCTGAAAGGGCCAGCATTGTCTATTTCCTTTAGGGATCTTCAGGAGGGACAACTGGTCGACAGCAGGATTCAGATACTCCTGAGCCCCTAGTCCTAAATCATCCTGATCTTATTCCAAAATGCTCAGCATATCCTGCACACCCTGACAGTTGATTTTCTTCCCATTCCAGGAGTTTGATACTCTAATACTCTTGGGGTATAAGATGACTTCAGCCAAGGATGTAGAAAAGGAAAATGACAGTGTTATGGACTGCATGTTTGTGTTCCCCTCAAATTCCTATGTTCAGCCCTATCCCTAAATGTGATGGTATTTGGAGATGTGGCCTTTGGAAGCTAATTAGGTTTATATGAGGTCATGAGGGTGGAGTCCCTACAATGGGGTTAGTGTCCTTCCAACAAATATGTAATGAATGCCTTCCAATTATCCTAGACAGTGCTAAGTGCTACATTCATAATGCAGATTAAAAATATCTTTAGATATTTTGATTTTAGTTATCAAGCATTGAGTAAGCAGAATATAAAAAGGTTTCCACTATTCAGTGATTTGTTCAACATGTATCCAGTAAGTTTGAAACATTTTCTGGGACATTCAGAAGAGATGATTCTGTTTTCTCCAATAGCAGCTATTTTTAAATAGACAATTGTTACTTCTCTCTTTCTTTTTCTATCTCTTGGATGCTTTAGAATGTGCACAAGTCAGCAAAACTTGGGTTGCTTTTCTTTCCTATTCTCAGAGAGGTTTTATGCTAGAGGGCAGGGCCTGGCATTCCGGGGCTGGGGTTTCTGAGTTAGCATATGTTTCTTCAGCTGGTTCTGTCACTGTGAGCCCCGAGCAGCAGAGTGCCTGGCCGCCGGAATTAAGTGTCAACTCTGTTTTAGCTGTTATCATATTTCCCATGTTCAAGTAGACTAATAAATGGAGAGAGTCTTTCAACCAGCATGGTGGGCGAATTGTGAAAACAAGAACATATGAGATGAAGGAAGTAAGGATGCTTCTACTCTGTGAATCTGTATTTACTGAGAGCCAAGGCCTCATAGATAAGGAAACAGATCTGTTGTGGAACTGACAGTCCTGCAGAGGAGGAAAGCCATGAACATATCATGTCATGTAAGAATACTAGGAGGGAATAATGGAAGAAAAAGTAAGGGCATATTACTCCATTTGGTCTCCTAACACTTCAGGGAGGATCTGGAATAGGATGGGGATTTTTATCACAGAGTTGTATTAATAAGTTTGATAATCACAAAACAGCAACAACAGTAACCTGACAGCTGTTACATATGACTCTCCAGCTTTTTGAGGATTTATTGCCAAGATCAGGGGGTGGCAGATATGGAAAGCCCTTTTACTCTCATGTCTGTCACTGAGGTATGCCTTCTGAGGTCCTGAGATTTATCTTCTGCCTGGAAACCCACAAGCCACTCAGAGTTGGCCTTCTGTCTCAGCTACTTGTTACAGGTCACACTGTCTGCTCAAAAATTCCACAGATCATGCATTGAATATACGTCATCCACAAGCCAAGAGTGCAAAAATGGAGTATTTATGATCCTTTCTGATCATAAGTACCTTTCTGTACCATAAAGTACCTGCAATTGCTCATTTAAGTGAGCTGATAATATCCCTCCATCCACCCCACAGCCCACTCCCCACCTCCCCACCCCTGGCCCGGCCAAAGTCAGTTTGAATGTCATTCTTGTCATTTGTAACTGAATGAGACCTAATATGGTCTTCCTGATTTTAATATTCTGGCCCATCTTCTATTACAAGGTTGCCAGTGTTTTCTTTCTAAACCATAAATGTAACAATATCATGGCCTTGCTTAAACCCATCTTCAGGCTTTTTGGTAACTACTGAATAAAGTCCAGACTTCCTTAGGTGTTATATAAAATTGGTTATTATCTGGTTTCAGATGATTCACCTCTTGCCACTTCCTTCCACCTGTTTTAAATTCTAATTTAAATGACCCTGTACCCTTTCGTTTTAAAAGTTCTATTTCATTCTTTTCCAAACTCGTCTGTTTCAACATGCTATTATGTTCTTTCACTTGAATAGCTTGTTTTAGCCTCTAGTTTGTAATTTTGTGTTATGGACAAAATAACACAAAATAACACTTCAGTAGGAGTGCGTTTCTCTGTGCAAGTCCTATACTCTATACTAGGTTGTAGAGGCTTCTTCAAAATGGTTTTATGTTAGCTTCTTCCAGTGTTTTATTGGATCCATGAGCCTAGGACAAGACTTTATTTTAGCCTCTTTGCTTAGAGTTCTTGCACAGTGGAGATAAGGGCAAGTTTGTGCAGCATCTATTTATGAAGCCAGAGTTGGGGTTCTTAATCTCAGGGGTGCTTCTTTTCTGCCCATATACTGTCTTGGATGGGCAGAAAGTTTCCTTTCTTCTTCCCAGAGGCTGGTGGGTGGAGTTTTATCAGTTTCCTTTTCACAGTCAGGGCAGCTCTCTGAGGCACCGGTTTTATACAGGGGTTTCTGCTCAAGTGTCCTCTCACCTTGGGTGGCCCAGATCATGTTTTGTGTCTCTTCACAGGCATTAAAGCCCTAAACCTCAGGGTCTCAAGCCAGTGCACTCATCTGATACTCCCAGGCTAGAGCAATGTCAGAGCTTCTTAAATCTCCAGATCTGAGCTCCTTTATTAATGGCTCATGGAATTCCCTTTCTTTTTCTTTTAAGCATGGCTGCTTCTTTGAAATTTTTTTCTGGAGTTTGTATATTTAACTAATATTTTAATTTATTTGTAGCTGGAGGAGCGTTCTCTCATATAGCACTTTCTACCTCATTCTGTATCTTTAGCAGGTGACATTGCTCACCAGTTTTCCTAATGTATCATTTGTACTGTCTATTCATTCATTCCACAAACATTTTTTCCTTGTATAGTTTGTGCCAGGCACTGTTGTAGGTGCTTAGGATACAGCAATGAAAAACATCAGAAGAAAATTCCTGAGCTCATGAATCTTACTTTCAGAGAGAAGGAAATAGAAATATGATGAACTAGAACTACATAGGTTAATATGAATGGATCTCAAAAACACAAATGTATAAAAAAATAAGCTTCAAAATAATATGTACAGTACAATATCCATTTTATAAGGTTAAATACGTGTAACCCAGTATTATTTATGGATACATCATAGCCAGTAAACTAAAATTATGCAGAGGAAGGAGAACCACCCTATTAAGAAAGTGGTTACCTCTGGAAGGAAGGGAGGCTGGGCCCAGTAAGGGCAACACATGAAGCATTACCTGCTTCCCTAATGCTTTGGGTCTTTTCTAAAAAAAAAATTATATATGTGAAGCAAAAGTGGCAAAATGTTAAGATTTAATAAAATTTGGTTGTGGTTACGCCTATGGTTATTAAAATATGCTCTGCATTTTCTGTATGATTGAAATAATTCATAATAAATTGAAAATGCTAAGTGGCTTTTAACTGAGACTTAAGAAATTATAGTAATAATGGACCTAGAGATTGTCATACTGAATGAAGTAAGTCAGACAGAGAAAGACAAATATCATATGATATCGCTTATATGTGGAATCTAAAAAAATATGGTACAAATGAACTTATTTACAAAACAGATATAGAGTCACAGATGTAGAAAACAAACTTATGGTCACTGGGGGAAGATGGAGGGATAAATTGGGAGATTGGGATTGACATATACACACTACTATATATAAAATAGATAACTAATAAAGACCTGCTGTATAGCACAGGGAACTCTACTCAATAGTCTGTAATTGCCTATATGGAAAAGAATCTTTAAAAAGAGTGGATATATGTATATGTATAACTGATTCACTTTGCTATACACCTGAAACTATCACAACATTGTAAATCAACTATACTCTGATAAAAATTATTTTAAAAAAATGAATTATATAGTGTGTTAGAAGATGGAAGTTATATGGAAAAAAACAAGAGAAAAAATAGGGCAGGGTAAGGTATGTTAAGAGGGTTGGGGGTGGGGAGAGTTTGAAGTATGGTGGTCTTGGTAGTGTCCATTGAGAAGGCACTTTTGAGGTAATTGAGAGAAAATTTGAGTGAAGACTTAAAGGAGATGACCGTCTTCTTATCCAAGATATCATTTGCTCTGCTGGAACCAAGACGGTAGACCTAGGAGAATCCGTGTGAGTGTGTCATACCATGAGAGCTGGCAGGACTTGGCAATGAAGAAATGGGGACCATCTGAATAGAATGCATGTCAGGTGAGTGATGGATGTGGCCACCATTCACTGAGACAGATGTTAGGAGACAATCAAGTTCTAGGGGTAAGATAATGAGGCCTTAAGTTCTTTAGAGGAAGCAAAATTTATCCTGGAAGTTAGAGCAAAAGAAAATTCCTCTATGTGTTCTTCGGGTAAGGAAAAAATAGTTATGTGTGGGACATATCTTCAATCATATTTTTCCAATCAAATAGTTTTTTTAAATGAACTATCCTTCATGTAACTTAAAAATATAATAGAAAATGACTATCTGTGAAAATAATTCTGCAGCAGTCAAAAACCGTGTTATTAATTAGCCTTCAACTACCTCTCTTGTTCTAGGGATAAATTTTAGAGCACTTAGGCTTTAGACCCAGGTGTATAGAGTAATTTCAGTTATGCCAGTTAATACTGCTTCCATTTCCTCCCCATCACACAACTCCTTACCTAGTTCTCTCTCCAGAGCCTCAAGGGACTAAGTATAATCCATCTTCACATAGCAGATAGATCTCAGAAGTCCCTCAAATCTCTTCTTCTGTGTAAATGACACTGGTTCTTTAAACTGTCCTTCATATGAGCCATGGTGGGTTTTTTAGAACCACCCCCATCCCCACCATACTAGCTACCTTTTTGCGAAGCTATTTCATTGTGTCACCGTCTGTTTTAAATCCCCAGATGTGGTTTAACAGCACGAAATACAGTGATCCTATATTAATGCAGTCCAAGATGATGTTTCAATTAACATCAATATATAATTTTCACATGGACAACTACCATGCCTGGTTTCTACCATCCTATTAACAATGGAAATGTTAGAGCCATGAATAGACCCTTTCACCCACTACTAGACACATCGAAACATTCTTTGAATGTAGTTGTTCAATAAGCAATGCATATTCCAAACCTCAGTATCATCTAGGTCACATTTGCATCTTGTTTGCAAAGAATGTAAAAGAATTTATCAAATGCTTCAGTACAGTTATGTCACCCTTAGTATATCAGAATATTTTTCATAAAGCAAACAGAACAGTTTTATGAGACTCGTTCTTGGTAATCCATGTTGACTTCATGTAAAAATCCTTGCTTTTCTTTTTTTCTAAAGGTTCACATATCACATATTTTAAAATCAAGTCTAGAAGTTGATGCAAACTGATGTCATATTTAATGATCTATAGTTTCTGGAATTTATTTATTGCCTCTTTAAATTCAGAAATAAATTTTTTCCAAGTTTCAACACTATCCATTACCACTGGTGTAGGAGGAAGGGCAATGCACTGGCATCCAAGGAACCAGAGTCTTAATCAGGTTTGCTCCTAGCTAGCTGTGTAACTTTGAGCAAGTTGCTTGACTCATTTGTAAAAATTAGGGGTTTGAACTATAACCACTGAGTGCTTCTTGTTTAGTTTCTTTAATATGTTTATCCTTTGACAGTAAACTACTTATATTCTTCTGATTTTCATGTATAAGTCTTAGAGTGAATTGCTTCCTCTTGTTAATAATAGATGTGCCACCCTACATAGTAGTTCAGTATCCAGGTTGATTTGTTCCTTTTTTTCTTCCTTAAAAAAATATCTTTCTTAAAATGTAATCCACAGAACATAAAATTCATCCATGTAAATTGTACCATTCAATGTTTTTTGGCATATTCACAGAATTGTACAACAATTACCACAATCTAAGTTTAGGACATTTTCAATCCTTCCTCTTAAATGGACTTGAGCATAAGCTCACTCAGGGATCTGCACATGCTAGAGTAACAGACTAAAATCCAGGGCTCAAAACCTTCTTTTGATTGTTTCTCCTATTCCTAGGTCATGTTAGCTTATTCAGAAGCACAGCTTGGGGGTGGTTTAAGATGATGACTTAGGAAGAGCCTGAGCTTACTTCCTCCCATGAACACAACAAATATATAGCTACATATGGATAAATTCCCTCTGAAAAGAATCTGAGAACTAGCTGAACACCTGCCCCAAAACAAAGGATAAAAAAACCACATCAAGATGGGTAGGAGAGACAGAGAAATGCTGTCACCAAAAACCCCACCCCCAGTCTGGTGACACACATAGATAGGGATCTCATAAGATGGGCACTTCTCCCAGAGGAAAGAGGGGTTGTTGCCCCACATCAGACACACCAGCTCCTGAGATCTACACTGAAGAGAGGAATCCCCAAGATGCCTGGCTTAGAAAAATCAGTGAGGCTGATGTCAAAGTGTCCCAAAGTGACATAGGAAACTGAGACTTATCTCTTGAAGGTCTCATTTGTGATCTCACTTGCCCTAAGACCCAGAGAAATAATAGCAGTTTGAAAAGTGCCAAGACTATATGTGAAGGAGAGCCATTTGAGAATCTAAAAGCATCATCTGGAGGGGTAAGGGATGGTGGAAGTGCTCCCTAGATACAGAGGGACTGACAGATGCCACTATTGTACTCCCCATCTAACCTGCCAGCATGAGTGTGCAAGCTTGGATGTGGGGATGAGCAACCATGGCACTATCCTACCGTCTTGCTGAAGACTGAGAGCTCTAGCAGTTTCAGCACTCCCCCACTCCCAGCTGGGGTGGGCATGCATGGATGTTCAGAGCATTCTCATAGCTAAAGTCTGTGAGTGTGGGGAGGAGATTATGACACTACCCATGCCCTGGCTGGGGCTGGCAAGTACAAGCAGTCATGGTGCTATCCTTCTCCCAGCCTAAAGGCAACTCAACACTCCCCTGTCCCCTGGCTGGGGCTGGCAAGCATGAGCAGTCACAGCATTCTTCTGCTCCTGGTCTAAAGCCAATGGACACACAGATGAGGTACTCTCCTGCTGTATGGCTGAAGTCTGCAGGCGCAAGAAGTGAAGTCATTTTCTTCCTACCTTTCTGAAGTGAGAGAGCAGGTTTTGTCCCCTGAACTCTCCACCTGTCTAGGTAAATCCAGCAGACACAAGTGATCCACACAGGGACACCCCTGGATCCCTTGGCCCTAGTGGCCAAAGGACTGGTTTTCCTTAGCTTCACAGAACTGTAACAATCAGAAAGACAGTGTTTGGCAGGCCATCCCCCCCCCCACCCCCCAGGGCACGGCACAGAAATCAGACTGAAACATAACCCCAGTCATCCTGTGAAAAAGACCTATTTCCTTAACCTGGAACTTCATCCTGAGGGACAGGCTTTAGGTTTCCCACATGTCTTGGAAGCTAACGAGGAGCTTCCAGGGAATGAAAGCAGGGAGACACCACCCTAGCACACCCTCTTGGCCTCACTACAGCTTGATAATACTCCCCAGAAAGGAGCTTATTTACTCATCAGGGGCCCCAATTTATGCAACTGTCACCCAGGAAACACCTCCAGATCTGGTCAGGAGCCCAGCAGAGATTACAATTGCAGATCCAGAGGACAATATATATCTGCATACTTTAAAAGCTGCTGCCTGAGTGTCGGGCTTCCAATAATCCTGAAACTAGGTGCTAAATGAGATTCCTGCCCTGGAACACTGACAGGTCTCAACACAGCCTCAACAAGAGGGACACATTAAGAATAAATTAGATACTAGAGACAACCAAGAGCTATGGTAGGGTTGAACAAGAAAAATCATCACCTGCATGAGGCCACTCCTTGAAGAGTGAAAGAGGAAGCAGTTTTTCTTAATAAATAAAAACAAACACAGATAGCCAAGCAAGGTGAGGAAAGAGAAATATGTTCCAAATTGAAGAACAAGACAAAATCTCAGAAAAAGACCTTAATGATACAGAGATAAGATATCTACCTGATAAAGAATTAAAAGTAATGGTCATAAAGATGCTTACTAAACTAGAGAGAAGAATGGATGAACACAATGAGAACTCCAACGAAGAATTGGAAAATATAAGAAAGAACCAATGAGGACTGAAGAATACAATAACTGAAATGAAAAATATACCAGAGGGAATCAACAGCAGATTAGAAGATACAGAAGAACAGATCAGAGATCTGGAAGGCAAGATAGTGGAAATCACACAGTCAGAATTACAAAAAGAAAAACGATTTTTTAAAAGTTACAATAGTTTAAGGGACTTCTTGGACAACATTAAGCATACTAACATTTGCATTATAGAAGAAGAAAACATAGAGAAAGGGGCAGAAAACTTATTTGAAGAAATAATAACTGAAAACTTCCTTAACCTGGAGAAGGCAACATACACCCAGGTCCAAAGCACAGAGAATCCCATGGAAGATAAATCCAAAGAGATCCACACCAAGACACATTACAATTAAAATGTTGAAAGTTAAAGATAAAAAGAAAATTTTAAAAGCAGCAAGATAAAAACAACTTAGTTATGTATAAGACTATCACCAGATTTTTCAGCAGAAACTTTGTAGACAAGAAGGGATGGCATGATATATTCAAAGTGCTGAAAGGGAAAAAACTTACAAGTAAGAATTCTCTATCTGGAGGTTATCATTAAGAACTGAAGGAGAGTAAAGAGTTTCCCAGACAAGCAAAACCTAAAGGAGTTCATCACTACTCAACTGACCTTAAAATATATGTTAAAGGGACTTCTTTAAGCAAAAAAAGAAAAAGCCATAACTAGAAATAAAATAATATATGAAAGAAAATATATCACTGGTAAAGCCAAATATATAGTAAAGGTAGTGGATCAACCACTTATAAAGCTAGTATTAAGATTAAAAGACAAAAGTAGTAAAATCAGCTATAACCACAGTAAGTAGTTGAGAGATACACAAAATAAAAAGATGTAAAATATGACAACAAAAACATTAAAAGTGGGGGTGGGGGAATGTAGTGATTTTAGAATGCATTCAAGCTTAAGTGACTATCAACTTAAAATAGACTGATTTGTATATAGTTATATGTGAACCTCATGGTAACCACAAACCAAAAACCTATAATAGATACACAATAAATAAATCCAAACATAACCATAAAGAAAATCATCAAACCACAAGGGAAAAGAACAAGATAAGAAGAAAGGAACAGAGAAGAATTACAAAAACAATAAAAAACAATAAAAAAAATGCAATAAGTACATACATATCAATAATTACTTTAAAGGTTACTGCACTAAATGCTCCAATCAAAATACACAGGGTGGCTGAATGAAAAGAACAAGATCCATCTACATGCTGTCTACAGGAAACTCGCTTTAGATCTAGAGACACACACAGACTGAAAGTCAAATGATGGAAAAAGATATTCCATGCAAATGGAAACCAAAGAAAGCTAGGGTAGCAATACTTATGTCAAATAAAGTAGACTTTAAGAAAAAGACTATGACAAAAAATAAGAAGAACATTACATAATGATAAAGAGGTCAATGCAAAAGAAAATACAACATTTGTAAATATGCACTCAACATAGGAGCACCTAAATATAAAGCAAATATTAACAGACATAAAGGGAGAGATTGACAGTAATACAATAATAGGAGGGGACTTTAATATTCCACTTATATCAGTGGATAGATCATCTAGACAGAAAATCAGTAAGGGAGAGATTTTAGAAGATGGAGGAAGAGTAAGACGTGGAGATCACCTTCCTCCTCACAGATACATCAGAAATACTTCTACACGTGGAACAACTCCTACAGAACACCTACTGAATGCTGGCAGAAGACCACAGACCCCCCAAAAGGCAAGAAACTCCCCACATACCTGGGTAGGGCAAAAGAAAAAAGAAAAAAACAGAGAGAAAAGAATAGGGATGGGACCTGCACCAGTGGGAGGGAGCCGTGAAGGAGGAAAGGTTTCCACACACTAGGAAGCTTCTTCGTGGGTGGAGACTGCAGGTGGTGGAGGGGGGAAGCTTCAGAGCCCCAGAGGAGAGCACAACAACAGGGGTGCGGAGGGCAAGCGGGGAGATTCCCGCACAAAGGATCAATGATGACCAGCACTCACCAGCCTGAGAGGCTTGTCTGCTCACCCGCTGGGGCAGGAGGGGGCTGGGAGCTGAGGCTCCGGCTTCAGTTGGATCGCAGGGAGAGGACTGGAGTTGGCAGCGTGAACAGAGCCTGCAGGGGTTAGTGCACCACGGCTAGCCGGGAGGGAGTCTGGGAAAAACTCTGGAGCTTCCAAAGAGGCAAGAGACTTTTTCTTCCCTCTTTGTTTCCTGGTGCACAAGGAGAGGAGATTAAGAGCACTGCTTAAAGGAGCTCCAGAGACAGGCACGAGCCGCGGCTATCAGCGCGAACCACAGAGACGGGCATGAGACGATAAGGCTGCTGCTGCAACCACCAAGAAGCCTGTGTGCAAGCACAGGTCACTCTCTACACCTCTGCTCCCAGGAGCCTGTGCAGCCCGCTACTGCCAGTGTCCCGAGATCCAGGGACAACTTCACCAGGAGAACATACAGTGTGCCACAGGTTGGTGCAACATCATGCCAGCCTCTGCTGTCACACGTTCACCCAGTACCCCGTACACCTACTTCCCCATGGCTTAACTGAGCCAGAGCCCCTGAATCAACTGCTCCTTTAACCCCGTCCTGTCTGAGCAAAGAACAGATGCCCACTGGCGACCTACACGCAGGGGCAGGTCCAAATCAAAGGCAGAACCCCGGGAGCAGTGCGAACAAAGAAAGAAAAGGAAATCTCTCCCAGCAGCCTCAGGAGTAGCGGATTGAAACTCCACAAAAAACTTGATGTACCCTGCATCTGTGCAATACATGAACAGACATCGAATCATCCCAAATTGAGAAGGTGGACTTTGAGAGCAAGACACACTATTTTTTCCCCTTTTCCTCTTTTTGTGAGTGTGTATGTGTATGCTTCTGTGTGAGATTTTGTCTGTGTAGATTTGCTTTCACCATTTGTCCTAGGGTTCTGGAAACAGAATAGAGAAAATGCAAGAAATATTTAACAAGGACCTAGAAGAAGTAAAGAGGAAACAAGCAATGATGAACAACACAATAAATGAAATTAAAAATACTCTAGAAGGGATCAATAGCAGAATAACTGAGGTAGAAGAAAGGGTAAGTGACCTGGAAGATAAAATAGTGGAAATAACTACTACAGAGCAGAATAAAGAAAAAAGAAAGAAAAGAACTGAGGACAGTCTCAGAGACTTCTGGGACAACATTAAATGCACCAACATTCGAATTATAGGGGTCCCAGAAGAAGAAGAGAGAAGGAAGGGACTGAGAAAATATTTGAAGAGATTATAGTTGAAAACTTCCCTAATATGGGAAAGGAAATAGTTAATCAAGTCCAGGAAGCACAGAGAGTCCCATACAGGATAAATCCAAGGAGAAACATGCCAAAACACATATTAATCAAACTATAAAAAATTAAATGCAAAGAAATCATATTAAAAGCAGCAAGGGAAAAACAACAAATAACACACAAGGGAATCCTCATAAGGTTAACAGCTGATCTTTCAGCAGAAACTCTGCAAGCCAGAAGGCAGTGGCAGGACATATTTAAAGTGATAAAGGAGAAAAATCTGCAACCAAGATTACTCTATCCAGCAAGGATCTCATTCAGATTTGATAGAGAAATTAAAACCTTTACAGACAAGCAAAAGCTGAGAGGGTTCAGCACCACAAAAGCAGCTTGACAACAAATGCTAAAGGGACTTCTCTAGGCAAGAAACACAAGAAAAGGAAAAGACCTACAATAACAAACCCAAAACAATTAAGAAAATGGGAATAGGAACATACATATCGATAATTACCTTAAATGTAAATGGTTTAAATGCTACCACCAAAAGGTACAGACTGGCTGAATGAATAAAAACCAAGACCCATATATATGCTGTCTACAAGAGACCCACTTCAGACCTAGGGACACATACAGACTGAAAGTGAGGGGATAGAAAAAGATATTCCATGCAAATGGAAATCAAAAGGAAGCTGGAGTAGCAATTCTCATATCAGAAAGAGTAGACTTTAAAACAAAGACTATTACAAGAGACAAAGAGAACACTACATAATGATCAAAGGATCAATCTAAGAAGAAGATACCACAATTGTAAATATTTATGCACCCAAGATAGGAGCACCTCAATACATAAGGTAAATACTAACAGCCATAAAAGGGGAAATCAACAGTAACACAATCATAAGTCATAGTAGGGGACTTTAACACCCCACTTTCACCAATGGACAGATCATCCAAAATGAAAATAAATAAGGAAACACAAGCTTTAAATATACATTAAACAAGATGGGCTTAATTGATATTCATAGGAGATTACATCCAAAAACAACAGAATACACATTTTTCTCAAGTGCTCACGGAACATTCTCCAGGATAGATCATATCTTAGGTCACAAATCAAGCCTTGTTAAATTTAAGAAAGTTGAAATTGTATCAAGTATCTTTTCCGACCACAACGCTATGAGACTAGATATCAATTACAGGAAAAGATCTGTAAAAAATACAAACACATGGAGGCTATACAATACACTACATAATAACGAAGTGATCACTGAAGAAATCAAAGAGGAAATCAAAAAAAACCTAGAAACAAATGACAATGGATACACGATGACCCAAAACCTATGGGATGCAGCAAAAGCAGTTCTAAGAGAGAAGTTTATAGCAACACAATCCTACCTTAAGAAACAGGAAACATCTCAAATAAACAACCTAAACTTGCTCCTAAAACAATTAGAGAAAGAAGAACAAAAAACCTCAAAGTTAGCAGAAGGAAAGAAATCATAAAAATCAGATCAGAAATAAATGAAAAAGAAAGGAAGGAACCAATAACAAAGATCAATAAAACAAAAAGCTGGTTCTTTGAGAAGACAAACAAAATTGATAAACCATTAGCAAGGCTCCTCAGGAAAAAAAGGGAGAAGACTCAAATCAATAGAATTAGAAATGAAAAAGATGTAACAACTGACACTGCAGAAATAAAAAGGATCCTGAGAGATTACTACAAGCAACTCTATGACAATAAAATGGACAACCTGGAAGAAATGGACAAATTTCTAGAAATGCACAACCTACTGAGACTGAACCAGGAAGAAATAGAAAATATGAACAGACAAATCACAAGCACTGAAATTGAAACTGTGATTAAAAATCTTCCAACAAACAAAAGCCCAGGACCAGACGGCTTCACAGGTGAATTCTATCAAACATTTAGAGAAGAGCTAACACCTATCCTTCTCAAACTCTTCCAAAATATAGCAGAGGGAAGAATACTCCCAAACTCATTCTACGAGGCCACCATCACCCTGATACCAAAACCAGACAAGGATTTCACAAAGAAAGGAAACTACAGGCCAATATCACTGATGAACATAGATGCAAAAATCCTCAACAAAATACTAGCAAACAGAATCCAACAGCACATTAAAAGGATCACACACCACGATCAAGTGCGGTTTATTTCAGGAACGCAAGGATTCTTCAATATACACAACTCAATCAACGTGATACACCGTATTAACTAACTGAAGGAGAAAAACCATATGATCATCTCAATAGATGCAGAGAAAGCTTTGGACAAAATTCAACACTCATTTATTAATAACCCTGTAGAAAGTAGGCATAGAGGGAACTTACCTCAACATAATAAAGGCCATATATGACAAACCCACAGCCAACATCGTCCTCAATGGTGAAAAACTGAAAGCATTTCCGATCAGATCAGGAACAAGACAAGGTTGCCCACTCTCATCACTCTTACTCAACATAGTTTTGGAAGTTTCAGCCACAGCAATCAGAGAAGAAAAAGAAATAAAAGGAATCCAAGTCAGAAAAGAAGAAGTAAAGCTGTCACTGTTTGCAGATGACATGATACTATACATAGAGAATCCTAAAAATGCTACCAGAAAACTACTAGAGCTAATCAATGAATTTGGTAAAGTAGCAGGATACAAAATTAATGCACAGACATCTTTGGCATTCTTATACACTAATGATGAAAAATCTGAAAGTGAAATCAAGAAAACACTCCCATTTACCATTGCAACAAAAAGAATAAAATATCTAGGAATAAACCTACCTAAGGAGACTAAAGACCTGTATGCAGAAAATTATAAGACACTGATGAAAGGAATTAAAGATGATACAAATAGAGGAGAGATATACCATGTTCTTGGATTGGAAGAATCAACATTGTGAAAATGTGTCTACTACCCACACAATCTACAGATTCAATGCAATCCCTATCAAACTACCACTGGCATTTTTCACAGAACTAGAAGAAAAATTTCACAATTTGTATGGTTACACAAAAGACCCCGAATAGCCAAGGCAATCTTGAGAATGAAAAATGGAGCTGGAGGAATCTGGCTCCCTGACTTCAGACTATACTACAAAGCTACAGTAATCAAGACAGTGTGGTACTGACACAAAAACAGAAATATAGATCAATGGAACAGAATAGAAAGCCCAGAGATAAACCTAGGCACATATGGTAACCTTATCTTTGATAAAGGAGGCAAGAATATACAGTGGAGAAAAGACAGCCTCTTCATTAAGTGGTGCTGGGAAAACTGGACAGGTTTATGTAAAAGTATGAAAGTAGAACACTCCCTAACACCATACACAAAAATAAACTCAAAATAGATTAAAGACTTAAAAATAAGGCCAGATACTGTCAAACTCTTAGAGGAAAACATAGGAAGAACACTCTATGACATAAATCACAGCAAGATCCTTTTTGACCCACCTCCTAGAGAAATGGAAATAAAAACAAAAATAAACAAATAGGACCTAGTGTATCTTAAAAGCTTTTGCACAGCAAAGGAAACCATAAACAAGACCAAAAGACAACCCTCAGAATGGGAGAAAATATTTGCAAATGAAGCAACTGACAAGGGATTTATCTCCAAAATTTACAAGCAGGTCATGCAGCTCAATAACAGAAAAACAAACAACCCAATCCAAAAATGGGCAGAAGACCTAAACAGACATTTCTCCAAAGACGATATACAGATTGGCAACAAACACATGAAAGAACGCTCAACATCATTAATCATTAGAGGAATGCAAATCAAAACTACAATGAGATATCATCTCACACTCGTCAAAATGGCCATCATCAAAATGTCTAGAAAAAATAAATGCTGGAGAGGGTGTGGAGAAAAGGGAACCGTCTTGCACTGTCAGTGGGAATGTAAATTGATACAGTCACTCTGGAGAATAGTATGGAGGTTCCTTATAAAAATAAACATAGAACTACCATATGACCCAGCAATCCCTCTATTGGGAATATACCCTGAGAAAACCATAACTCAAAAAGAGTCATGTACCAAAATGTTCATTGCAGCTCTTTTTACAATAGCCAGGACATGGAAGCAACCTAAGTGTCCATCAAGAGATGAATGGATAAAGAAGATGTAGCACATATATACAATGGAATATTACTCAGGCATAAAAAGAAAAGAAATTGAGTTATTTGTAGTGAGGTTGATGGACCTAGAGTCTGTCATACAGAGTGAAGTAAGTCAGAAAGAGAAAAAGAAATACTGTATACTAACACATATATATGAAATCTAAGAAAAATAAAGAAAGGTCATGAAGAACCTAGGGGTAAGATGGGAGTAAAGACACAGACCTACTAGAGCATGGACTTGAAGATATGGGGAGGGGTAAGGGTAAGCTGTGACAACATGAGAAAGTGTCATGGACATATATACACTACGAAATGTAAAATAGATAGTTAGTGGGAAGTAGCCACATAGCACAGCGAGATTAGCTAGGTGGTTTGTGACCACCTAGATGGGTGGGATATGGAGGGTGGGAGGGTGAGAGATGCAAGAGGGGAGAGATATGGGAACATATATATATGTATAACTGATTCACTTTGTTATAAAGCAGAACTAATACATCATTTTAAAGCAATTATATTCCTATAAAGATGTTAAAAATAAAAGAGAAAATCAGTAAGAAATCATTGGTTTTAAATGGCACATTAGACTGGAGAGACTTCATAGATATATATAGAACATTCCATCCCCAAACAGCAGAGAATTCTTTTCAAATGCACATGGATAATTCTCCAGCATAGGTCACCTGTTAGGCCACAAAACAAGTCTCAATAATTTAAATAAATTTAATAATATTGAAATCATATCAAACATCTCTTCTGATCACAATGGTATGAAACTAGAAATTAATTACAAGAAGAAAACTGGAAAAAACACAAACATGTGGAGACTAAACTGTATGCTACTAAAAAATCAATAGGTCAACAAAGAAATCAAAGAGGAAATCTAAAAATACCTTGAGACAAATGAAAATGGAAACACAATAATTCAAAATGAATGGGACCCAGCAAAAGCAGTTCTGAGAGGAAAGTTCATAGTGATACTGGCCTACCTCAGGAAACAAGAAAAATTTCAACAATCTAACTTTACATCAAAAGGAACTAAATAAACAAAATCCAAAGCTCATAGAAAGAAGAAAATAATAAAATCAGAATTAGAAATAATGAAGATCAGAAATGAAATAGAGATTAAAAAAAGAAAGAAAAAAATCAATGAAACTAAGAACTAGTTCTTTGAAAAGATTAACAGAATTGATAAACCTCTAGCCAGACTCATGAAGAAAAAAAAAAAAAGAGAGGGCCCAAATAAATAAACAGAAATGAAAGAGCAGAAATTACAACCAACACCAAAGAAATACAAAGAATCACGAGAGATCACTATAAACAATTATATGGCAACAAATTTGACAACCTAGCAGAACTGGATAAATTCCTAGAAACACACAATCTTCCAAGACTGAATCATAAAGAAATAGAAAATCTGAATAGACTGATTACTAGCAATGAATTTGCATCAATTATAATTTTAAAATCTCCCAGCAAAAAGGGACTAAATAGCATCACAGTTGAATTCTACCAAACACTTAAGGAAGAGTTAATACCTATCCTACTGAAATTCTTCCAAAAAAAATTGAGGAGAATGAAATTCTTCCAAACTCATTTTACCAGGCCAGCATTATCCTGATACCAAACCCAGACAAAGATACCACAAGAAAAGAGGGAATAACAGACCAATATCTCTGAAAAACATAGATGCAAATATCATTGACAAAATATTAACAAACCTAATTCAACAGTACATTAAAAAGGGCACACACTATGATAAGGTGGATTTATTCAGGGATGCAAGAACAGTTCAACGTCTGCAAAATCAATGTGACACTCCACATTAACAAAAAAAGGATAATAATATGATCATCTCACTAAATGCAGAAAAAATCATTTGACACAATTTGACATCCATTTATAATGAAAACTCTCAAAGTTTGGGAGAAGCAAGGGAGAAATAACTAGTTACATGTAAGCAAAACCCCCTTAAGACTATCAGTGTAGTTTTTGGCAGAAATATATTAAAAACCATATATGACAAACACACAGCTAACATCATACTCAATTGTGAAAAGCTGAAAGCTTTTCTTCTAACATCAGGAACAAGACAAGGATGCTCACTCTCACCACTTTTACTCAACATAGTGTTGGAAGTCCTAGCTATAGAAAAATGGCAAGAAAAAGAAATAAAAGGCATTCACATTGAAAAAGAAGAAGTAAAATCATCACTATTTTCAGATAACATGATATATATATATATATATATATATATATATATATATATATATATATATAACATCCCTAAGGACCACCAAAAATGATTAGAATAAGTGAATTCAATAAAGTTGCAGGATACAAAATTAATATACAGAAATTGTATTTCTGTACACTAACAACAAGCTATCAGAAAGAGAAATTGAGCAAACAATTCTATTTACAATCACATCAAAAAGAATAAAATACCTAGGCATAAATTTTTAACCAAGAAGGTGAAAGACCTGTACTCTGAAAACCATAAGCTATTGATGAAATAAACTGAAGATGACACAAATAATTGGAAAGATATACTGTGCTTATAGAATAGGAGAATTAATATTGTTAAAATATCCATATTTTCCAAAGCAATCTAAGGATTCATTGTAATCCCTATCAAAACACCAATGGCATTTTTCACAGAACTAAAATAGATAATCCTAAAATTTGTGTGGACCCACAATAGACCCTACAAAACACTTGTAGCTAAGACAATCTTGAGAAAGAACAAAGATGGAAGTATCACATGCCCTAATTTCAAACTATACTACAAAGCTATAGAAATCAAAACTGTATAGTACTGGCACAAAAGCAGACACATAGATAAATGGAACAAATAGACAGCCCAGAAATAAACCATGGATATATGGTCAATTAAATTATGAATAAGGAGGCAAGTTTATACAATAAAGAAAGGTAGTCTCTTTAATAAATGGTGTTTGGAAAACTGAACAGATACATGCAAAAGAATGAAACTGTACTACTATCTTATACCATACACAAAAATAAATTCAAAATGGATTAAAGACTGAATGTAAGACATGAAACCATAAAACTCCTGGAAGAAAATATAAGTAGTAAGCTCTCTGACATCAGTCTAAGTGTTGCTTTTTTGGATCTGTCTCCTCAGGCAAGGGTAACAAAAGCAAAAATAAACAAGTGGGACTACATTGAACTAAAAAACTTTTGCACAGTGAAGGAAACAATCAAAAAAAAAAAGGCAACCTATTGAATGAGAAAAGATATTTGCAAATCATATATCTGATAAGGGATTAATATCTAAAATATATAAAGATCTTAGATTACTTAATATAAATAAAACCAACCAGACAATTGATTAAAAGATGAGCAGAGGACCTGAATAGACATTTTTCCAAACAAGATGTACAGTTGGCCAACAGGCATATGAAAAGTTGCTCAACATCACTAATAATCAGGAAAATGCAAACCACAACCAAAATGAGATATCATCTCACAACTGTCAGAATGGCAGTTATCAAAAAGACAACAGGTAAGTGTTGGTGAGGATGTGGAGTAAAGGGAACCCTAGGACACTGTTGGTGGGAATATAAATTGGTGCAGCCACTATGGAAAACAGTATGGGGTTTCCTTAAAAAATTAAAAACAGGACTACCATACAGTCCAGCAATTCAACTTCTGACTATCCAAAGAGAATGAAAACACTAATTTGAAAGGAATATGCATGCCTATGTTCATGGCAACATTATTTACAATAGCTAAGATATGGAAGTAGTCTACATGTCCATCAATAGATGAATGGATAATGAAGATTTATACACACACAGAGAGTAATAAAATAAATAGGTCATGGGGTGTAAGTTACAGCATATGGAAATAGTTAATAATATTTTAATAACTCTGATGGTGACAGATGGTAACCAGACCTATTGTGACCATTTCAAAATATATAATATAAATACTGAATCACTATGAAGTGCCCCTGAAACAAATATGATATTTTATGTCAATTGTACTTCAATTAAAAAAAAAAAAAAGAAGCACAGTTGGTTCTTAGAACAGCATCAACTGGCTTAGTAGGAATGAAAGCTTTTGGAAATGCCCATAGACCATTTTTATGGTTCACTACATGCTTATTCACTATATTTTCCCAGAGTGGTAGAAATTACATGACTGTTGCAGTAGACTAAAGAAATGGAGTCTTTGTACCACAGGTACTTCCCCGCATTCTTTAATCAAAACACAATTAAGTCCCTTAATTCATGAACAAGTATTTCTCAAAGCTAGTATGTGCCAGGTTCTGGAGACTGAAGGTTCTAGAGATTCGGGGGTGAATAAGACAGGCAAAGTACAGCTGCTGTAGCCCTTACAGTCTAATTGGAGGAGAGAAGCAGGAAGACATGATTAATACTACATAATTTCAGGTAGAGATAAGCACTGTGAAGGAAGTTAAATGGGGTAATGTAATCTAGTGACTGAGGGGCATGAGATTACAGCAATCAGCAACATTTCCATAGCCCTCATCCCAGTCAGTCTTCACAGCCCCTCTATGACATGGAAACAACATGTGTTATAATCCCCATTTAAGAGATGAGAAGCTGAGGTGCAGCTGAGTGACTCCAGGAAAGTCTTATAGCTAGTGATTCAGGTCTGGTTGTCTGACTCCAAACCAGCATGTTTTCTACCATGCCATTCAGGAAATGGAAATGGTTGTGCAAATTATGGTGTGTCTCTCCCATGAAATATCATGTCATCATCATAAATGATAATTATGGAGACATGATTATGATGTAACGTTAGGGAAAATGCATAATACAGAATTACATGTATTCCATGTAAAAATAAGAATGACTGTGTTTACAAAGACTGGAAAGTGACATACAAAAATGAGCACAGATTTGTATTAGGAGTGTTTCTTATCCTGGTTTCCTAAATTTTAATTAAAATGAATTTGTACCCAAAATAAAGTTGACACTGAATTAAAATTATTTTGACAATTCAACTGTAGCACATACTAGTAAATAGTAGTTCCCATAAAGATTGTATATATATTCATATATATATTCACCATAAAATTTGCAGGAGTAACAAAAACATCTGTTGAAAATGAAGTTCATAGCAGGCAAAGGGCCTATCCTCAAACACTAGAGTTTATGAAAGGCCAGCCTCCTAATGGAGAAATTACTTGTCACAAAGGAAACTCTAGAGAGCTATATTCCGCTTTGCAAACAAATAAATATGACTGGGCCTGTCTGTGCCCAGAATACACCTGTCTCTTGAGGGACACATATTTAGAGGCTATTCAGGGTGTGGGGAAACCACTAGAGAGGGTGGACTGTGCAGTGGCCTAAGGCTAGTCACAAAGAGGTGCTGTCATGAACCCCACACTGAAGGGCCAGGAGCCTCAAGGAGAGGCGGAGAGGGCTGCCCTGCAGCAGACATGACTTGGGCCCTCCCAGCGAGGAGGAGATGAGGGATTAAATAACTTCCCTGCCAGCGTCCACTCTCTGACCAATGTTCTCTGATGGCTGAATTCAGCGGGAAGCCAGAGTGCAAGGGTGCTCTTTGGTGTGATCCTTGCCAGTGTTCTTCCGGGGCACAGAGAAGGGTGGAGAGTGGATTTGGAGGGGCAATGGGAAGCCATCCAGTGCATGAGGAAGTAGGGGAAGTTTCATCCTGGACCCTCCTTTCTTAACAAACTTCCCTCCCTCCTCTGGAACCCAGTTCCTACCAGTTCCTACCACTAGGACTTGGAGTGGGGTAGAAGGAAAAGCAAGGGCAGCAAAAGGCTGGAGTCCAATACTCAAAGATCAAGTCTCTGAACGCTTTATGATGTAAGGGACTGAATCTCTCTGAATCTGTGACCTTTGTGTGTTAGTAAAGAGCACAGGCTCTGGAGTCAGACTTATTTGAGTTGAAATCTTGCCTCTGCAACTTATTATGTGATCCTGTGCCACTTCCCCCCCCCTTCATTTATTGTTCATTTCCATTTAAGAACAAAGTGCTTGAAGAGTACTCAATAAGTGTTAGCAATTTCTTTCTGCAATTTCTTTCTGGGGCTTATCATACCTATTTCTTAGTGCTGTTATGAGAATTAAACAAGATAAAACATATGGAACATATGTTTCCTTCTTTCATGTCCATTAAGAAAATGATGATGGAGTCAGCCACTGTCCTCGGCACTAAGGTGCCAGTGAGGAACAAGTACATAAGGCCCTTGTGACCCTGGAACTCACATCCAATGGGGGCTTTCAGATGATAAGCAAACAACCAAATCCACGAGCAAGGTAATGTCAAGTGGTGACAGGTACCCTGAAGCAAATAGAACAGGCATCTTGGTTAGAGAGTGATAGTGGACATTTGGGTAAGGGAACTACTTAGTGTGGTCAGAGAGGTCTTCCTGGAGGGGGAATTTGAGCAGAGATGTTAATGACAAGAAAGGTTCTAGCATGGGAAGATGGGGGGAATGTAGTGGAAGGATCTAGGCTGAGGGAACAGAAGTTCCCAGTCTCTAACACAGAAGTGAGCTTGGTGTATTCAAAGGACTGGGAGAAGGCCAGAATGTTTGGAGCCTGGTAAGGGATGAGGCTGGAGAGGTGGGCAGGGGTTGCAATTGTAGGGTGGTAAGTAAAGCCATGTCAGGATCCAAATCTGTTCCTTAATCTTGTTTAGATGCTGTCAAGGTGAGTATGAGGATTAAGGTGGTACAGGAAGGCATCTAGCAATGTACTGAGAAGAGAGTCATCCTGAGGCCTGAGGCAATAAGGGAAATGCTTCCCAAGAAGGGGCCACTGGAGCTGAGACTTGAAAAGGAGCAGACGACACATGGAGAAAGCTGGAGGCGGGGCGTTCTCAGCAGGAGGTGAGGAGAACTTGGACACAGAGGAAGGGATACATAGAAAATTTTGGCAGAACAGAAATTATCTGGTCATTAGCATTGAGGGTAGGTGCTTGGAAGTGCTTCTTAGATCCAAGGAGCAGAACTGCACGACTAAGTCTGAGAGCTGGGCCCTCGCCCAGTCTTCAAATGCATGTGCCCATGGTGTAGTTGCCCCCAGGTTTGGCTGAGATCTTAGATTCTGGGACAGAGTCCAGCTGTGTCTTTTAAGCCCACTGGGTCTTGAGTTCTCTTGCACCCTCAGTTGATCCTCAGAATGCAACAGTCACCATCCAGAAAAGGGTAGATCATCATACTTTCAAACAGTGAATGAGGATATTAAATGGTCTCACATTGTGGAAAGAGCTTAGAATTTGAACCTGCTTCTGCCCCCCTTTATTTAGCTTTTTGAACTTTTGCAAACCACTTAATGTCTCTAAGTCACAGTTTCCTCATTTGTAAAATGGAGATGACATTACCTACTCCCCAGGACTGTTGGGAGAATTCAATGACATGATGTATAAAGCTGTATTTCTATTCTGTCTGCTTCCACCCTTCTGTGGCTTTTTACAGTCTATAAGTAGATTCTGAAGGCTTTCGGATATCCTGTGATTGTCAGTCAGAGAGGCATCACCAGAGAAGGTATCTGAGGAGTAAGTTGCCATTGGATTAAACCTGGCCAGCAAAATAAGTTCCTCAGTCCAATATCTTTCCTGTAGGTCAGATATCCAAAAGCAACATGCTTATTCTCCAAGGCAACCACAGATGCTTATGGGTCCTTATGTATGGTCCCTCTCCCACAGAAGGGAGAGGGTCAGACATTTGAAAATAGAAAACAAGGTAAAAAAGCTCCATTTGGCTAGTGAACGGTGATGTCTCACAAACATTTCTAAAACCCCCAAGTGTAGAACTGGCTCATTTTCATAAACTCTGCTTCAGATGCTGTTTCTCCTGTCTGGGTAACCAGGCCGAGTACCCCCAAGAACCTACAGAATGATAGAATCTGTGATCTTCGTGAAGCAAATATCCTATGACTTTAGATGAAATATTTTTAGTCTGTTAGTCTCAATTTGTATATTTGAGTGGATTTCTCGCTGCACAAAATGTTTCATTCCAACTCCAGCTCAGTGGGTCACTGAGGTGGAAGTGTTCATGATTAATTCTGTTCATAAACACACTGGAAAAAAGGAGAAAAGGTCCTGGTGTATATCAGCATTTTAAATGCTGTGACTGTGATTCAATTTAATTATTTTCTCCCCATGGCTTTAAATTGAAGGGCTTCAAAATCAGGAGTTGCTCTCATAAATGTAATTACTTCCCCCTGGTAAACGAGGACGCATTCAGAAATGAAGGGCTCTCAGGTGGAGGCAACATGAGGGGAGCAAGTGAAGAGCAGAAGGGGCATCCAGGGCCCTGGCTTATAGGCCTGGTCCAGTGACTGCCAATCTGCTAAATTCTTCCTCAACGCCTCCATCTCTTTACTATTAAAAATAGGACAGATAATCTTTAAAACACATTCTAGCACTAAATAGTTATGTTATACAATTGTGGCAACCTTATTCAGAGGTTGTCACTCACCCAGAATCCAAAGTCTGGCAGAGTTCTGGAATGCTAGAAGGAGAGGTGATTTGGTGTGTTCTCTACGTATTGACTGTGACCTTGAGGAACAGAATGAACCTCCCTGAGCTGCGCCTTTCCACCTGAACAAAATGAATCATTGTCCACTGCCCTGGCCGCCTCTCAGAACTGCTGTGAGGATCGGAAATCAAAAGAAGTAATGAATGCAAAACAGCTCAGCTAAGAACACTCCAGAGAGAGAGGGATGTTGAGTGTCCAGATGAGTGTGAAGTTAGGGCTGGGGTGGAGGTGAGTTCACGAGGATGTGAGGCAAAGTAGCAAATGCTGCCCTCCCTGCCGAGGCCTCCAGGGACTGACCCACTGTTCCCAGCATTGTCCAGCATGAGTACCTGCGTGGTCCAGAGCAGAGCAGGCTCAGCCCTGCATCGCTGTGCACAGGGAAGGTGGCAGACATGTGGGCCCAGGGGAGGGTGCATGGCCAAACCATCCCTGTGCCCTGACAGCCACACAGAACAGAAGACTCACAGTAGCTCCTTCATGAGGATGTGAGTTGTCCGTATGGTCTACAAACATCTAGGACCCTTACATTCTGCCTTCAGGGCCAGTTATATTATTTGTTAGACTTCTACCTCCACTTGATAATCTTCTCCTTTACTTCCAGGTATATCCTGGTAAGATCAGGTTAACAAACATCAAAGGCACCCTGTGGGTGAAAATCTCACCAGATCAAGAAGAAATGTGAAGGATGTTTGCAAAGAGAAATAGGTTCTCATTCCTTCCAGCCCTTCTCCATCTCTTCTAGTTAAGAGGAGTTCTCTGCTATGTATGTCAGTCTTTTGTGGTTTAATATGAAGGTCTACTGTGTTTCCTTTGGAAACATGGCATACTCTTGTAAGCTAGAGTAGGGGTCTCCTCTACTCCTTATTCTCTTGGGTCTGGACCACTGGAACTCTAGGCTAGCTTGAGAGCATTCCCCAGAGCAGCACTGGGACCTAACTGTCCTTCCTCACAGGGAAATTCTCCTTCTCTGTTTACTCTGGAGACTGGGTTGTTATTTGTTGTGGGAGGTGATGAATGCTTTGTGCTCTCTGATCCAACTCTCTACCCCATTATTGAGCACTTTCCTGAATCAAAACCTCATCTCCCATCAGGGTGGAGACTGGGTGGCAAGAATAAAGAAGCAGGTGTCATCTTTAATCATTATCATCGGGGCAGACACTATTGATTACCTATTCAGGCTGTGGTCCCTGTTTCTTCTTTGCAGGCAGGGCCCTGATTTTGTCTTGATATCCACCTTCCTCAGGGCAGCCATGTGCCCAGGGAAGGGTGTCCTTTATCCAGCTCAAGGATAACTCCTGAGTTGGGAAAGCTGATTTTGGTGTTCCATTCTTCCTGTCAGTGATTGATTTATGTATGATATATAACCCAGTCCTGGCTAATAAGATAAGGGGTGGGGGTACTCCTGGGAAGGTTTTCCTTGTTCTTCTGTTAGACTTTGTAATGTCTACACATGCTCTCTGGAACTGCAGCAGCCATCTTGTGACCACCAAGGGAACTGGCCCAAGGACAGAGCTGATATGCTGAGAATAGCAGAATGGAAAGATGAAACAAACTTGGATCTGTAAGGTTGTAATCAAGCCCCTGAAATATCCAACCCTGAAGCCATACTACCTTGGATTTCTTGATTTTTAAAGCTAAGAAAGTGAGAGTTTTCTTTCATTTGCAGCCAAAGGAGCTGGATTTATACAGAAATTGGCACCAAGACAGGTTGTACATAACAACAGAGAAAAGGGGGATGTGGGATATGTTACTAGGGCCAAAGGCAGTGTACTAGGTGTGTTAGATGGTGGGACTTGAGTGGATCATGGCACAGAGTGGCAAAAGAGTTAATTAAATTATCAGCTGTGGTCACGTGAAAGGGACTGTCATTGAAGACAAGGTTTAGGACAACCAAGTGACAGCTAGCATACAACTTTATAGAAAGCTCAAAAGAAATCATGTTCTATAGGCCAGGATTATTGTTTCTGTTTGAGCTGGACAACTTTAAGAGGGAGAATGTCAAGTTCAAATTTCTAATTCAGGTGCTGGTCAAAAATCATGAATTATCTAAGTCTAATTATTTATGGTTGAAAGACTAAAACCAAACACGAAGTTTGATCCTGCAGATTGCTGAATTACAAGGTCACTGATATCACTGTTACACTGGGTCTCATGTGAAAGTGAGGGCATGCATCAGCAAGAGGTGAGCTCTCAGCAAAAGAGAGACCTATGGGAAGAGTTGGATGATGCATTAGTCTGGGTTCTCCATAGAAGTATAGATATATAGACAGAAAGAAACAGAGACAGAGAAAGAGAGCAAAAGATTGATTTATTATAAGGAATCGGCTTACATGATTATGGAGGCTGAGAAGTCCTAAGATCTGCAATCAACAAGCTGGAGGTCCAGGAGAGCCAATGGTTCCAGGCTAAGTTCTAGTCTAAGGCAGGAGAAGACAAATGTCCCAGCTCAAAGACAGGCAGAGAGAATGAATTCTCCCATACTGAGCCTTTTTATTCTATTCACGTCTTCAACAGATTGGTGAGGCCCACCCACATTAGGGAGGGCAATCTGCTTTACTCAGTCTCCCAATTAAAATGTTAATGTCATCCAGAAACACTCACAGACACACTACAGAATAATGTCTGACCAAATAACTCGGCACCCTATGGCCCAATCAAGTTGACACATAAAGTTAACTATCATAGATGATGTAGAGTCCTCTAAGCCCTCAATTTCCTCTGACCCTTCCTTGTTCTGCAAAGCAGTCCTTTCTCTGTCTCTGATGAAGCTGTTTTTTTCCCTACAACAGGCTTTGCAATGACCTAGCAAGGAGCCAACTCTCCTCTTTCCCAATCATACCAATGTCTCCACCTGCTGTGAGGTTCTATATCTAGGGACATATCCCAGAGTGTATCAATCAGCCAATTACAAAGTTAAACCCAGGGGGAGATTATTTCCACACCAAATGGAATTGGAAGAACTTGCTAATTATCTCAGCAAAGTCTAGTAAAGATCAATGGGAAGGAATTCTGAACAAGATCAAGGAAAGAGGAACATAATTCTAAATGAGACTGAATTTGTTAATATGCATGAGCCAACAAGAGAGTCTGAATTCAATATGTTGGCTCAATGTATTCTACCTATTTGCATAGTGGCATAAAACCTAGACACAACAATGGGCCATGCTACATGAAAATAAGTTGCCAGAAGTTCCTTGTTATATGGGGAAGAAGGAATTCAAAGACTGAGGACACAGCAAGGTTAGAATGGATTTATCCAAAAAGGCTTACAAACCCACACCCTAACTACATGTCCCCTGAGATGACCAGAAAACACTCCCTTCACCAAGGCATTCTACATTGATTAGGGGGGCACTTGCATCTTTTAAAAGCAGCGACCGACAGACTGTTTTCTGTAGGCCAAGGATGCTGGCTTCTATTTTCCCTGTGATGTTTGAAGTGAACTTTATACTGACATTTAAGTAGGAAGAAATATAGCAAGCAGTAGAGAGACTAGAGACTGATGTAGACACTGTGGGAAAAGAGGAAGAGAGCTGATTAGAAATATGCAGAATATTAGAATTGTTAGAAGTAATGTACCAACACTGGGAGCCTGGTTGATGTTGGAATGTTCTGTGTGTGTGTGCTTTCCTAGTAGTAGCCAGCAACCTAGTTATAGGAGGTGAGAAGGAGAGTAGTTAGATTTATCTGTGGTTGAGATAAATTTATGTATAAGAAAGTGACAAGGGGATAAGGCAGTTAATGGCATTAAAAGAGTTCAAGTCTTTGTTTATGGGGAATAGGCTAGACTAGGAGGAGAGGAACTGGGAGAGGACTGTCAGGAGGAAGTAGAAGAATGAAAACATATATCTCGATGAGGCTGAAAATTGAAGATTAGATGAGATAATAGAATGGCAGAGACTGGCTAGCTTTTTACCAAACACATTACTTTTTCCTTCTAGACCAAAGGTACATTATTTTTTCCTGTCTTTCTTGCGAGTGTGTGTCTGAGTTCTAGTCAGTGGACTATGGACGGAAATGTTGTACTCTAATTCTAGGCCGGATCCACAAAAATTTCCACATGCCATCTGCTATGCCCTTTCCCTTTTGTCAGCCTGTACATCACCTGTTGAAGATGGTGAAGGCACAGGATGGGAGGAACCTGCATCTTTAAATTGCTGCTTGAATGAGATCTGCCCATTAATCAGGAGCACCCACCTTGGACTCTAAGAGAGTAAGAAATAAATTTACATTGTGGTAAAACACTGACAATTTGTGTTTTATCTGTTACAGCAGCTAGTGTTTCCTAACTAATATAGCTGGTTTTTTTAATGGTGGGAAAATTGTGATTCTCAATTAGGATATTTCAGAGGTGATACAGTTCCTGTTGATAACAAGGTCCAGAGAGTAGCCATTTAGCTGAAGTGGAGAGGAGACGAATATCGCTGGAAGGAAGAGATTGAAAACCTAGGAAGTCAGGGTGTTGGATGGCAGCATAGATATTAATGTCATACAAAGTGATGATAGGATCAATGGAGAAGCACAGACTGTGAATCAGAATAATCTGACAGAAGCCAACGTATATTGGGTGCTGAACATTTTGCCTTCATTATCTCCTTTAGTCCTTATAACCATTGAATGTGGTAGGTGTTACTATTAACCTCTTTCATTAACAGGGAACTTGAGCCTTAGAGGGGTTAAGTAACTTGAACAAGGTTTCCCAGATTGAACTTGAACTCTGTCTATTTGATTTCAAAGTCCATACTCTTAAGTACTACATTAAAGTTTACTTGAACAACATGGATTTAAGCAGAAAAAAATGCATCTATGTCATAGACCAAGAGGTTTCAAAACATTAGAACAAAAATCTCTGGGTCAAATATTGATGTCAAGAATCCTAAACAATGTGAATAGATTAATTTCTATACATTAATATCTACATTGGTGCAGACCCCAGAGTCTAGGACATAGGACTCTCTGATAGTTGCCTCTGTGGTTTTGTGAAGTCTCTTCAGTATTTTACTAAAGCCTCTTCATTGGATATCTTTGAATAACCACATCATCTAGTCATCTGACCCTCACTACACTAAGGAGTGAGCAGGGTCAGAGAGATGAAGTAACTCACACCAAGCCCCAATCAAAAAAGTCAGGTCTCCGATTCCAGCTCTGTACTTTTTCTCTCTGTGAGATACATCCAAGGTTTCCATTTTTTTAAATAATCTATGAATTTTTTTCTTAAAATAAAAAGGTATTCAGAAAACCAATATGTGCAATGGATAAAAACAATTTTGATATTATCCTCTACACTTGTTTATATGCCCATAATATTTCATAATAGTAAAAGCGTAGATGAGCAAGGTGAAAGGGATGCACACTTACTCCTACCTTCTTCCTATATCAGCTCTAGAGAACCCCCATCCCCCAAATCCTCCAGAGTTCTGCAGAGCACAGTTGGCAATAAATGTGGTTTTATATTTTCGAGTGACCAATGCAAAGAGAGAAACATGACTTTTTTGCAACAGTAGCAGCACCAATGGAGTAAAACCAATCCTTTGATCAAGAGAAGCACAGTAGAAGGCTATTCTGAATATTCTGAATACTAGTCCTTTAGAAATATACATATATATATACACACACACATACACAAACATATACACAGAAAAATGCATGTAAATATACATATATAATGTGTATAGGTAAATATTTGTTTATTTTTAACCCAGAACTTATATTCTAAAGTGTATATTCTAGAGAAAGTATTTTATATGCATTATTAGAATGTCAAAAACATTGTTGTTCTCAGTAACTCCTAAAAGGAAATTACATATCTACGACTCGTAGAAAGGATAAATAAATTGTGCTACTTTGACACATGAATATAATATACAGCAATGAAAATGAACAAACTACAGCTATATTCAGGAACATGAATGAATCTTACATAATGAACAAAATGTACAGACACAAAAGAACATATATTGTGATTCTACGTATATACACACACACACACACACACACAGATAGAGAGAGATTAAGAACTATATTCCTGAGAAATGCATAGGCATGTTTAAAACTATAAAGGAAAACAAGGAAGCAATTACGATAAGAGTAAAGATAACAGTTACTATCCAGGGGGCAGGGAGAGGACCAAGAAGGGAGGAAGGAGTTGGAGGGTGCTTGACCTGGATGGAGCTTCACAAGGCTATGTATTTGTAAAACTGTACTATTTTATGCACTTTTCAGTATATTATACTCCCCAATTAAAAATTTTGGGGAGGCACACACACACACACATACACCCCTGTTCTGAGGGAGAGAAATCTTTGGTGGATTTTCCTGCAGAAGATACTGTGTAATGAATATCAAATACTCATCAATATCACCTTCATATTAAACACAGCATGTTCTTTCTTGAGGCTACTTCTTATACCAGTTCTGCTGGCTCCACACCAAAGTATACGCTAGTGGTTTGTTTGGTTTAAGTTAAGATAAAATTTCACAGAACCTAGAGAGAGGGGGTTGCTAGATTAATTCTTCAGAAGAATTATCTTTCTTACATGAGCTTTTGAAATGTTTCCTTACAGCAATTTCAGAATGAGCTCTCCTGATAAGTTTCTGGGATGGACCTGTTCTCAGGTGGTAGGCATGAAAGAGGATCAGCCTCCTCTTGTGAAAATGGAGGCATCCTAATAAAACATCTGGCAGAATGGAAGGCCATTTCCAGTTATGATTGAAGAGAGTTGAGAAAGTACATGAAACCAGGGTCAGGATTTCATTCAGAAAGCCATTTTGTTCTGCTGCAATTCATAGAAAAATTGAAAGATAAGACTCCTCAATTCTTTACCATAAAGCAAGCCTATGGTTATTGGAGCCTAGAGAAAAACACCCGTAAAAAGAGTAGATTTGATAAATTTAGCTTCCTGGGATACTCTTCAAGACAAAGTAAATGAAACGTCCATCTAAATACAAGTTATGTGTTCTGTAGCCATCTTCCTAAAATGATAACTTTGGTTTGATCTAAAGCCTCTCTTAATGGTGACAATCAAAGATTAGTTCAGATGTCTATGAACACAACTGGTAGTTCATGATGACAAACCCATTTCGTCAGCATCTGCGAGAACTGATAACTTTCTGTTTCTTGTTAAAGGTGTATGTGCATCCAGCTCTCTCCCCCCAAAAAATCAAATTTTAATGGATAAGTTAGAAAGAAGGTGGAAACAGAGCATATCTTTCTTTTATCCTGCTAAAAAATTATCTGATCTGTCAAATGAATTTTCCTTCCATCTATCAGTCTCAAGGTTGTAGATTGGCATAACTTCATTATGCATATCATCACCAGGAGTATTAATAGCCAATAGTGTGTGGTGAATACATGCAACTTCGTGCATAACTGAGTCCTAGATACACAGCCAAAGGTCATTAAAACGTCTCTCCACACAGAGTAAACTACAAAGTATCTCAGGCTTCTGCAGTGGTAGCCATGACTAAGTCCATCTTCCTGAAGAGCACAGCCATGGTCCTTCTATAATTTAAAAACTTCTTCATCTAAGTCCACCAGGAAGTTTTATCTGAATCCCTTATTTGCTTCAACTTCTGAATACTCTTTTCTCCTCTGTCTATTCAAGAGTATAAAGGAAGGGCCAGGAAGCCAAGACTGGTCAAAAGCCCCTGGTTCCAGTGCTTCTCTATTTAACTGTAGTTCCCAGGTCTCATTTCCCTGAGTGTTTGGGTCTTTGGCCTATACTCCAGTTACTGGCATCTATTTCATACCCTCCTTCTTGTCATCATGAGTACAGACTCACTTTTCTGCCTTCCTAAACTGGGGCCTCCACCTCAACTAATATTTGCTCTTCTTCCTGGTCCTAACACTTCAGCTATGCTCCCAAAGCTAGCCTGGGCCCTGTGGTTACCCACACCAGGCAGGCGACTCCCATCCTACCCCATCAGGGGAGCATAATCATACATATCTAGGATAGCACTTATCACAGTGATGTAAATATTTGCTCTCTGCACTTTTAGTAGACCATGAGCTTCCATATTCATCTTTGATTCTTCTAGCACAATCCATGATGCAGAGGATCAAGTACAATTTTGTAAACAGTCCTGGTCACTAAGGGAAGAAGGTATGAAGAAGTTCATTTATATCATCTTTACATGCTATTTGTTCACTTAGCTCATCAGTTGGCAGGGAAGGCCATTCAGGTTGACATTTCACTTACTTATTAATATTAAGTGATTATTGTATACAGAGCTCTTAGTACAATACAGGAAATGCATTTATTTTTCTTTTACTCATTTTCTATTGACTCCAGTCTCAATTGGGCTGAAGAAGAAAAAAAAATAGAATAAAACCCTCTTTGTGTGTGTGTGTGCGCACACGTGGTCTGTGCACTAAGAGTATGCTCTATCTAACCTTCCTCCCTGAGGTCCCTTCCCTGGCCCCAGCCCCCTGCCCTGGTCCCTAACCCCCAGCCCTCTACCATCTACCTCCAACCATCTTCTGTTCAAGCCAAAGGAGACTCAATCTTTAGATAGGATACTGGAAAGTATGACCTTTAAGGATCCTCCCAACCAGGAGATTTTTCTAATTCCATGAATAAGTAATTTTTACTTAATTTTTCAGAGGAGCTTAAAACTACTGTCCTCCTTTACAGCAGTCATTGATAATAAAGGTTTTGGCACTTGAGTAACACTTTCCTTAGTAGTATCTTGTCCTCAAAACTGCTGTATCTTAAAGATACAATTACAAAGCCAACTTGTATTGCAATGGTATCCTTGGGGGGAAAAAAAACGAAGTTAAAGGGTTTAGAGTATAAATGATGATTTGACTTTTTAATCATTATAAGTTATTTACTAGTCATTAGTCTTCTATCTAGGTGATGAGTCTCTTGGAACAAGGGCAGGATGAAAAGGAATTTCAAATTCTCTATCTTGTTCACTTTTCTGTTTTCTATTCTCAGTGCCATGCTTAGCACAGTGCAGGCACAAGGCAAACCTTTGTTGATAGGTATATGAGTTTTGACATCAGGGGTATGATCCCTAATTAGTCAGCTAGGGAATACCACCTCTTGCTAACTTGAATTAATGAATTAATGGCAGTTATAAGAGCAGGGACTTTGGAAGGAAATACCAGCCAATAACATGTTCAGCACACATGGACAATAGCCTATGAATAAGATTATCCTTAAGAGAAATGTTACTTCTGAGGCCAAACTAGGGACATGGGTTAATCAGGAATTTTTGAGCTGCTTTCATATGCACATGAAACTTGCACAAGAACTTTCTCTTCCTACCATTGTACAGGAAAATGTACCTATGTGTCTACCTATATCACCTGCATTCCCACCCGTTACAATAGAGGAGTCATCCCCTCTTCCTATCAAAATCCAGTTCCTTCACCTATGGTTTTCATTTCCCCCAGCTTCTCAAGAAATGCATATTATTATAACGTATATTAAATTGTTATTCTCTTTTAACTTTTAAACATGCTCAGATAGTTCCCATTTACAAAAACAAAATAAAACTTTCTCTACCCTATGATCTTCCTAATGTACTTTAATTTTGCAGCCAAATTTCTGAAAAGAATCTTCAATACTTGGTGTTCTCACTCCACCTCTGTCCTCAGCATAATCTGGCTTCTGACTCCATCACATCAACAAACAGCTCCCATAAAGGTCACTATTGACCTCTCTGTGATTATCCCCAATGGATGTTTTCAGTCCTTACCTATTACCTTTCAGCATCATTCAGCACTGCTGACAACCCCTTCCCTTTCCTCTTCACTTTTGAAACTCAACATTTTCCTGATTTTCCACGGATCTCCTGGTCACTCCTTCTTTGTCTCCTTTGCAGCTTCCTCCTCCTCCACCAGGCCATTAAGTATCAAAATTCTCAACTCTTCATTCTAGCACTTCCTCATTTTCTGCTCTGTGTTTTCTGTCTAGGCCAGTGGCTCTTAAATGTGGCTGCCTCTGGGGAAACACATGGCGAGCCTTAAAATATTGATTGCAGGGTCCACCCCCTAATATTTTTATTTAATTAAGTTTGGGGACAGCCTGGCTATTGGGAATTTTTAAAGCCTCCCAGAGGATTCTAAAGTGAAGCCTGAGTTGAGAATCACATTTCTTGGTTTATTTCATCCCCACCCGCCATGGCTTTAATAATGACTTTGATTCAGATGACTCAACAATATTTATTTCCGTCCCAGAAACCTTCTTTAGGTCCCTGGCCCATAGAATCTACTGTTTGACATTTTCATTTGGGTGCCTCAAAGGAACCTGCCCACCTTCCCAGGTTCACCTCACATCACACTGTCCCTTGCATTCACACTGATCTTTCCATGCCCCAAACTTTCTCCTGCTCTAGGGCCTTTGTATATTTAGTACCCTCTGCCTGCACTATTCATACTCTTCTTTATCTAGCTAACTCTTACTATTCCTGCAGTTCTTCGTTCTCAGGCCATTGCCTCTTCCTCCAGGAAGCCTTTTCTCTCTCCCCAGATATCTCTCACGAGACCATGTACCACCCTTTCAAAGCACTAATCACAATTATAATTTTAACTTTATTTGCACGGTTATTCATTTAAATTTATGTCCCTTACCGAGCTGAAACTTCACATATTTTTTTGTTTGTCATTTTTACCATATTTTGTAAAATCTAAGTTGCTTGCTATAAGATGCATTATTATTTTATGTATTATTAAAAAAGAAAAATCACTGATATGTAAAATGGCCATGTATTTTAAGTAAAATACGGATTTTAGATCTTACAAAGTAAAAAAATATAATGTGTCAATGAAACACCATATTATTGGAGCATCACACCATGATTAGTCCACAATAGACACTTAAATATTTCTTTAAAAAGTAAAGAAGAATTTGTGGGAGTGGAGCTTCTAGTATGTTTCAAAGGTTTATGGAGATAATAGGAAAGAATATTTGAAATTTGGGGAATCTAGTTCTTGGATGCAGTGATTGCTCAGAGGCAACTCATAATCCAAGACTGCATTTTTAAAATAGACTTTATTGGGCTTCCCTGGTGGCACAGTGGTTAAGAATACACCTGCCAATGCAGGGGACACGGGTTTGAGCACTAGTCCGGGAAGATCCCACATGCCATGGAGCAACTAAGCCCGTGCGCCACAACTACTGAAGCCCGCACCCTACAGCCTGTGCTCCGCAACAAGAGAAGCCACCACAAGAAGCCCGTACAGTGCAACGGAGAGTAGCCCCCCGCTCGCCGCAATGAGAGAAAAGCCCACACGCAGCAATGAAAACCCAACGCAGCCAAAAAGATAAAAAAATTAAATAAAGAAAGAAATAAAATAGACTTTATTTTTGAGAGCAATTCTATATTCATAACACAATTGAGCAGAAAGAAGAGAAAGTTTCCAAATACCCCCTGCTCCCACACATGCATATAACACCTTCCGCTAGAGTGATGCATTTGTTATGATTGATGGACCTGCATTGACACATCATCATCACCCAAAGTTCTACATTATGGTGCACTCTTGGTGTTGTATATTCTATAGGTCTTGACAAATGTATATTAACATGTATCTTCCTTTGTAGTATCATACAGAAGAATTTTCCTGCCTAAAAATTCTCTGTGTTTTGCCTATTTATTTCTCCCTCCTCCCTAATCTCTGGTAACCACTAAGCTATTTACTGTCTCCATAATTTTGCCTTTTGCAGAATGATGTATAGTTGGAATCATACGGTATGTAGTCTTTTCGGATTGGCCTCTTTGACTTAGTTATATGCACTTAAGTTTCCTGCATGTCTTTTCATGGCTTAATAGCTCATCTCTTTTTAGCTCTGAGAAATATTCCATTGTGTGGATGCACCACAGTTTGTCCATTCATCTGCTGATGGTCATTTTGGGTGCTTCCAACTTTTGGCAATTATGAATAAAACTGCTATAAACTTTGGTGTGCAAGTTTTTGTGTGGACATAAGTTTTTAACTCCTTTGGGTAAATACCAAGGAGCATGATTGCTGGATCATATGGTAAGAGTATATTTAGTTTTGTAAGCCACTACCAAACTTTCAAAGTGGGTGTACCATTTTGCATTCCTATAGCAATTAATGAGTTCCTGTTGCTTCGCATCCTCATCAGCATTTGATGCTGTCAGTGTTTTGAATTTGGTTATTCTAACCGCTGTGTAGGGGTATCTCATTGTTGTTTTAATTTGCATTTCTCTGGTGACACATGTTATTGAGCATATTTTCATATGCTTGTTTGCCATGTTTATATCTTCTTTGGTAAGGTGTGTGTTTAGATCTTTTGCCTATTTTTTAATTGGTTTGTTCATGTTTTTATTGCATTTTTTGTGTTCTTTGTATATTTTGGGTAACAGTCTTTTGTCAGATTTGTCTTTTGCAAATATTTTCTCCCAGTCCGTGGCTTGTCTTATTCTCTTGAGATGGCACATTTTTTTTTTTGCCTCCTTATTCAAGTTCTTCAGGTGTACTTTCTGGAGGCTGCTTGAGAGAAGTGTTATCCTTGCTTTTTATTCAGGATTTCCAAGAGGAGAAACTCCCTGTTAGTTGTTTACTTGTGTCCAAGTGTTCTTTTCCCACTTGTAAGATGTAGGCCAATTCTCAATTTTTTTTTTCTTTCAATTCTCAATTTTGCATTCAGATTTAAGTAAGGAAGAGACACCTTTCATGTCTGGGTCAGGAAGGGTAACCCCTCAAAAGAAGTAATTTGATACAAATGACAGTGGCCCAGGAACTCAAATCAAAATAATGCCCCACATTTCCCCAAAAGTCCTTGCATATTCTCTCAGGAAGCAGCACTTTTCCAAATGCTCTGGCCAGAACTGACTGATGTCCTAAAACAGACCACCTCTGAGCTACAATTCCTTCAACATTTTCACCCCAGGCCTCTCCTGCTCAGTTTCCCTGTAATAGCAGCCTTCTTGGTTAACGTTATTACCATTTATTTCCTTTTACTTTCAAACTATAACTTAGCAGAAATTGGAAGGAAAGGAGACTTGAGGTCACCTCTATTTTAGAACAAATGGTACCTTGTTCTTAGCAAGGTACAAGTCAAATAGAAGGCATTTTTCAAAAGATAAAAGGAAATTCTGTCCTTTCAGAGACTTTGAGAAAAAAAAGGTCTGTGAGTTAATATTGTTCCTCTAGAGAGGATCAGGGAAGAACTAAGTAGTGTGTAGGATGAGGAAGTGAGATACTTCTGGGTGAACTCTTCTGTGTTATTTCATTAGTCTAGTTGAAGTGAATTACCAGAATATTGTGCATTCACCTATTAAAATATAAAAATAAAAGTGAAGTACTAGGTCAGCTGTGTTTTGGACTTATATATGTTTTTTCCTTTAATGGCCCATGCTGACCCTTTATACGTAGAGGACAACAAAATGAAAGTTTCCTCTAGGATCATTGGTGAATTGACCGCATGGATTAAAAAAGCCCATGTTACTCTTTTTATACAATAAATGGTACATATAATGAGCTTTGAGGTGAAAAAATGAGTACCTTCTAAATACAGATGGTGGTCTCTGACTTACCATGGTTCAACTCATGATTTTTCCACTTTATGATGGTGTGAAAGTGATAAACATTCAGTAGAAACCATGCTTCGAATTTTGAATTTTGTAATTTTCCTGGACTAGTGGTATGTGGTGTGATCCTCTCTTATGCTGGGAGCAGCAGCAGCGAGCCACAGCTCCCAGTCAGCCATGTGATCACCATGGGAAGCAACCAATATACCTACAGTCATTCTGGATCGCTACAACCATGCTGTTTTTTTCACTTTCAGTACAATACTCAATAAATTACACAAGATATTTAACTGTAGGGTAATGTAAGTGCTCTCAGCACGTTTAAGGTAGGCTAGGCCAAGCTATGGTACTCAGTGGATTAGATGTAGTAAATGCATGTTTGACTTACGATATTTTCAATTTATGATGGGTTTATCAGGAAGTAACCCCATTGTAAGTTAAGAAGATCTGTAACTGATTCCTCTGTTTTAAAATTTTTCTCCCTCCCCCCTCCCTCCTTCCTTCCCTCTCTCCTTTCCTTCCTTCCTTCCTTCCTTCCTTCCTTCCATCCTTCCTTCTCTTTTTTCCTTTTTGGCCTAGAACATTATGACTTCATGTGCATATTTGGTGGGCTTCCTTTCAAATATAAAGAGAAGTATGATTTTCAAGAGCCATTTTAGATATTTCAAACATGCAGAAAAAGCAAAATCAAAAAGTATAGGCTTAAGACAGAAGGTGGGAGGACAGCAATTTAAGCAAGCTTCCGAGGTGCTTCATTTTAAATCAGTTGTGAATAATTCTGCTTTATCTCTACTTCTTTCCTCTATCTGCTCTGAGAGAAAGAAGTTTGGTTGATCAGTGGGTTTTTTTCCCCTCCACTAGTATTCAGTTATTAATCACTCTTAATTTTTTGGTGGGAGTAGGGAGTAAGTCATAGAAATTAAAGTGCCTTTTTCCTCAAGTATTGTCCTGGAACTGCAGGGCACTTAGTACTTGCAAAGCTCCTCATCAAAGCCCTTGCTGCAGATGTCTGACTTCCCACCTGCATCAGTCCTGGGAGCTAGGTTATGCTGTGGAAGCCAACAAGCCCAATCCTCAATGTCTTGATGCAGCTATGTTAGTTTATTGCTTATGGTCTATACACATCCCAGACCACAAATACAAATTGGTTATCATAGACACTCAGGACTAGTCCAACAGAGACTCCATCACAACACCTGTTTTCATGATAATAAAGGTGAGGAAAGGTCTGAGAGCATAGCTGTCATGACCACTCCCCTTTGTTGGTCAAAGCAAGTCATGGGAATAAGTTTGAATTTGTTGGAGTGGGGAGTTATAAACATCCCCAGAGAGGGTCAGGAAAATATATGTGAAAAACCATGTCATACTTCATGACAACTTACGGGTAAGGAATCTGAAGCTCAGAGAGACTAAGACACTGGTTTAGTTGCCTAGGTAACTAGAAGGGAGGTGGTGTCTTCTGATCTCAGTGTTGCGTATCAGGGACTCTAAGTACTTGACCTATATTTGTTGACTTCTCCTTCCTTCTGGAAGATGCAGGGGACATTACCTGGTTCTTGAGTATCACTTATATCTTGTGGTTTATCAAACCCTTTCATTTCAAAGTTAAAATCTTAAATTTTCTTAGACTCTCTGAGACACATAGCGGTCATGTGGCTATTTGGCTTAATGGGGACTATGCATGTGATTCCAGTGTTACATAACTGAGTAGGCAACTGTCTAGTCTAATTTCAGAAAACTGACAAGGCTCCATGAACACTCCCCTACCCCTGCTCCTTGATGCCTGAAGCTCCCCTAACAGCTACTATTATTAATAGCTTTAATGAATTGAGGTGCTTAGATGTAAGGAATTGTCCTAAGTGCTTTGCTTTTACAATCTCACTTAATCCTACAAAGTGAGGAACATTAGCCCCCCATTTAACAGACCAGAAGTTCTTGGTTCTTTAACTTTCTCAAAGTTGTACAGTGAGTGAGAGGTTAAACACTGTTCTTTCTGACTGCCAAACCTATGCTTTTGACTTCTGTGATTTACTGCTTCCCCAAACAGGAACAAAACGTTATGTTCCACAATCACGTAGATTTCAAAGCAGATACCCCTGGGAGAGGGGCAAGGCCTTGGTACAGCACAAATGAAGCTCGATGGAGGACAGTCCAATTTTTAAAGGGACGATTGGAGGAAAGCTAGGGGAGGAATGATGAGTGGTAGGAGGCGGAAAGAAGTTCCCTGTATCAATTTCCTATCAAAGTAACAAAGTACCACAGACTGGGTGGCTTACGTAGCAGAAGTATATTGTCTCACAATTCTGGGGGCTGGAAGTCTGAGATCGAAATGCCAGCAAGGTTGGTTCCTCCTGAGGGCTGTGAGGAAAAAATCTGTTCCATGCCTCTTCCCTAGTTTCCATGAGCCTCGGACATTTGTTCCTTGGCTTGTAGGTGGTGTTCTCATTGTGTCTCTTCATATAGTCTTCCACCTTTGCATGTCTGTGTCCAAATTTCCCCTTTTTATAAGGGCACCAGTCATATTGGATTAGGGACCCACCCTGCTCTAGTATGACCTCATGTTAACTAGTCACATCCACAACAACCTTCTTTACAAATAAGGTCAGGTTCTGAGGTACTGGGGGTAGGACTTCAACATTTGAAAGCAACATAATTCACCCCATATTAGTCTCAAGTGAGGGACCCTCACACCTCTACAGATCTTCCTCAATGTGTTATTTCCTGCTAAACCCATTGCTGAAAATATCATAAGTCAGAACTGCATTTAATACACTTAAGCTACCAAACACCATAGCTTAGGCTCGCCTACCTCAAACATGCTGAGAACACTTACATCAACTTACGGTTGGGCAAAATCATCTAACATAAAGCCTATTTTATATATCTATTATATATATCATTATATATATATATATATCATTAAATATCTCATGCAATTTGTTGAATATTGTACTGAAAGTGAAAAACAGAATAGTTGTAAGTGTATCAGTTGTTTCGCCTCCTGATTGTGTGGCTGACTAGGATCTGTGGCTCAAGGCCGCTGCCCAGCATCATAAGAAAGGATCCTACTGCATATTGCTAGCCCCGGGAAAAAAAGAAAATGCAAAGTATGGTTTCTATTGAGTGCGTCTTGCTTTCCCACCATCATCAAGATGAAAAGTCATAGGTTAAATCATCATAAGTCAGGAACCATCTGAATATCACTGGAATAGGTCGCTGCTGCTAGAACTTTCCCTGGGCTGCCTGGAAAGGCAGGTGACCCAACCCAGGAAAAGGAGGGGTTGCTGATGCCTGGAGGGGTGGTTTCTGATGAGTGACAGCATGGAATTAGAGACCTCTGACTTTGTGGCCTTGGAACCAACACAAGTCATTGAAGAATCATATGGTTGTGAGAGCCAGGCAAGTATGCGCATCTGGAGAATAAAAGAACAACACACAAGCTTCCCAAAGTGCCCTCACTCGCCCCACTGGGATCCATCTCCCTCTCCTGTTCGCCCACAGGTGGGTTACTCTTCTGCATAAAGTGGCAGCTCATCAAATTTGCCTCAGGCTCTGTTCCATAGGAACCCAGGAGCAATCGTCTGCACTGCAGGGGAAAAAGCACTTTTTCTAGAACATTTCCCTATTTTTTATAGCCATTTCATGTCATTTTTAAAGCCCCTCTATCCTCCCCACCCTTAGGCATGGCATCTCATTCCCAAAATAATTACTTTTACATTTTATTTTGGATAATTCACTGAGTGGAAAATCAAAGATACAATATTTAGGCAACACATTAGTATTCATGGAGTGTTTTTTTTTTTATGTTTCTCATTACTGAATACATTTTCTGCTGAAAATCTTTCATTGTGCTCCCCAAAGGTGGCATTATTTTGAAGCTACAGTGAATAGAGATAAAGAACTGAAAAAAATCTCTGAATTGCTTTGTGCACATCCGCTTCCTTCCTAACCTTGGTCTCTCAGACTCCCTCCAAATATTTAAGAAACTTAAGAACACATCATTTAAAGAGAAATGTAGTTGATCTTGGGCTCAAAGGATTTCACAGAAAAATGGTATATGCCAAAACAATTGCAGCTGTTTTCTCTGACAGGTTAAATTGTCAAAGTGTGATGTGCATATAATGTTCATGCCCAGGTATGGGGGACAGGATGCAGCCATTCTGACTGATGTGGGTTTATAATCAATGGGCAGGTGGAGTGGGGGGCTTAGCCAACCATTTCACCTCTGGGCCTCATGTTCTTTACCCTGTGAGAAGGGAAGGAAGAGTGTGGATGGCCTTTAAGACACTTTCCAGTACTAACATGCTGCAATTTTTTATTCATATCAACTATGAATACAGTTAAAACACTTGTCTGTTGAGTGAGAATAAGCAGTCATTCCTATTTTATGCATAATTAGATCTTCAGTTCACAACTTTTCTGAGAATAGATTTGTTAAGACCAGCAGGGAAATTCTTATTTCCTAACTTGGTAGAAGCAGCCTGTTTAGCCAGAGGGGGTCCACTTCCTGGGCATGAGGTGCCTCCTAGTTAATAAAGACTGCAGAGCTTGCTGCTTGGCCTAGTAACAAATGAGAATTACAGCCAGATCTCAGAAGAGCTGTAACATGAGAAGGAGGCCATTTCAGCTAGGGAGCTTTGCCAGGAACGTGCTGTAACTAAAAGAATAGACCCCAAGCTGCTTCAGTATTGGAGAGCATCTGGGCGCTTTGTACCCAGGCAGCAAGGAGCATGGTACTGGACGTGGACAGGAAAGTCACACCCCTGCCTGGAACCCAGAAGCCTCCTGAGGATGGAAAGGGGTTGGGGGGCAAGGTGGCTCTCTGAAACACTGCACCTTTTGAAAAAGCACTCAACTGTTTAGATTGAACTAAGCTTAAAACCCTCTTGACACTTAGTTAACTTTCTTTTCTTTGCCATCAGATGAGGCCTGTTAACGGTGACATGATTAGCTATAGACCAAACAAAGAAACTGCATTTTCTTGGTGTATCTGAGTTGTGCTGTAAATTTTGTGAGCTCTAAACCTGAGGAAACCCATCCTATATAAAAGAAATAAAGACAGGGAATGATCTGTAAGAAACAGAGATGAAAATCTTTGACCCTGTCCCTACTAGACTCTCCAATGCCCCAGGACACCTCTAAAGGATAAAGTCTTAAAAATGCTGGTATTAAAGGATTTGTTGACACATGGTGCCTGGTGTCAATCCTCACTCTCCCACTTACTAGCTCTGTGGCCACAGGCATGTGACCTAACCCCTCTGGCAGGATTATTGTATGGCTTATATGAGAGAATGAATGTATTTAAAGCACAGGTAGAGGGCTGCACACACAGGGGTGCTGCATAAATAAGGGGGGAATGGCAGCATCACATTGGGAATTATGGGAAATGTCATGGTTGATGCTTCTGCAAATTACATTTCATTCACCTTGGGACCTCCCCAGCTCCTAGCTGATGTAACCAAAGAGTTACAACTATGAGAAAATCCATTTATTTTCAGCCACAAATCTCAGCATTTTGTCCTCAAAAAGAAGCATTCATTTCAAAGGGAAAAATGAATCCTATGTTTAATATGTTAAATTTACTATCAGCAAATATTCCTGTAGCCTAAGCAAATGGCAAGGTTTGAAAATAATTTCCCTGCCACTTCATTTTATGCTTTATCGCTTTGCAGTAGTGAATGATATGGTAATCTTGAATATCACTGTTGAAATCTAATTTCCACCTTAGCAGAATTGTTCTCACATCTTCATTACAAACTTTCTCAAGAGATTCTCAGGCTACCAGTCAAATGTTCTTACTGCTCAGGCACCATGGAGATACCTAGGTAGGTAAACAGTTGCATTTGCAAGTAATTTACTAATACTCAAAGGGTCACATGCTATAGTGGACAGAACCCAAGGGTATCACCGAAGTCTTGGTCTAGCTCTTCTATTAACAAGTGGCCTTATTGGAACAAGGTCCATTCTCCTCATTTAGGAAATGGATTGTGATACCAACTTCTCAGGCATTTGTGATTTTTCAGTATCATAGATAACATTTAAGAAAGGAAATTATACATTGTAAAGTTTTGTTAACTTTTATGACATGGGCCATGGAGATGGTATCAACATAGCATCAGCAGTGCTCAATCCCTCAACGCTATTGCCAGTTAGTATCTATAATGAATTTCTCTGTGAGTTCATATATCCCAGCAGCTTTTCCACCATTTAAAGTTCAGACATAATTATTAGGATGAGGATCAACCTTACTTATCCACCACTACACCTGCCTGTGCCTCCCTACTTTAAGACAAGTGCAAGCAGAGGGGTTGTAGCTTTGGAGGGAGAGAGGGCTGTATACTGCCTGCCATCCTCAGCACAGCTCTTTGCAGATGGCCTGGTGACATATTTTCTAATGCTGTAACTAGGCAGAAGATGTCTTAATTAAGCTTAGTTTCTGTATTGAAAGATAAGGGGGGACAGAGCATGTTTTTTTTCCATCACTGTATTTGCCAGCATACTCCCTAGCACAGAATAGGTATCAAAAATAAATGCCAAACGAATAAATTAAAAAGTCCAAAAAGTTTGCAGTGTTTCAAATTGCCATTAATTAGTACACGAGACCAGCTTTGTACTTTCTTTCTTAAATAGTCTACTTCTTCCTTCTTGTGTACTTATCCTCAGTAACCCAAACACAGACTTTGGATTTGTCCAGCAACCCTCAGAAGAGAAAAGACCTGCTCCAGCTGCATCTCTGTCAAAGCACCTTGTGATCTAGATGGAAACTCTATGTTTGATTTTGTTACCAGTCCATAATTGCTCACTTTAAAAAGGATCTGTTGGTAGTGTATATATGTCCATGCCTCTTTATCGCTTTGTCACCGTTTACCCTTCCCCCTCCCCATAGCCTCAAGTCCATTCTCTAGTAAGTCTGTGTCTTTATTCTTGTTTCACCCCTAGGTTTTTCATGACATTTTTTTTTTAAATTCCATATATATGTGTTTCTCTCTGTGCTATGCGGCTGCTTCCCACCAGCTAACTAAGGTAGTTAGCTGGTGGGAAGCAGCCACATAGCACAGAGAGATCAACTCGGTGCTTTATGACCGCCTGGAGGGGTGGGATAGGCAGGGTGGGAGGGAGGGAGACGCAAGCGCGAAGAGATATGGGAATATATGTATATATATAACTGATTCATTTTGTTGTGAAGCTGAAACTAACATACCATTGTAAAGCAATTATACTCCAATAAAGATGTTAAAAAAAAAAAAGGATCTGTTTTCTTTTTCAAAATAGCATCTTGCAAAATATTTTACTATTTTCCTAAAAGTAAACAATTTTCACATTAACAAAAGAAGCCAAATATCTCTTTTACATGCTACCACACTCCATGTGGCCACTTCACTGGGCGAGGGATGGGCTGTGAGAGTAAGTTAGTGCTGGACCACCAGAAGAAGCCCGGACCAGGCTTCTGCTCACTGAGGTTAAGCTTATTAGTGTGTGTAAAGTCTTCCCTCTATCTGGTGACACACAGCATGTTAGCTCTCTCAGTTGAGTTGAGTGTGCAGTTCTCTCAGGAGAGTTGATTTTAAAATGATAAAAAAACATGCTGGTGCCACAATTAAGTAATTGAGCATTCATTCAGAAAATCATGGGGAGAGAGTACAAGAGAAAGAAAAAGAGACAGAGTAAACCAAATCATCTTTTATATACTGACTTATTAGAGAAGACATGCTTTTAGGATTGTATTAGTAGATATTTTGCAGATTTTCTTTCAAACGTAGCTTCTCCTCTCCCCCAATTTTCTGTTTTTTTCTTTCCTTTTAGGTTTTTTTTTTGTGAAGTAGGATGGAGCCCAGCTGACCTGCAGACTAGGAGGAAGCTTTACAGAATTCAGGGTGCACATGGACGTGTGGAAGGAGTCAATGGGAGGTCTCTGGCTCAGATCAAAGGAGTCAGCTTTGATATAGGTATAACAAAGTGGACTCTCTTGCCTGTTTCACCGTACCTCTTTCCCCGCTCCCTGCCAGAAAAGAAGAGGAGGGAGTATAGTCAGAGTTGGTTGGCTAGGGGTAAGGATAGCTTTATTTGGGGAGATGGAAAGAGCAAGTTTGCAAGTGTGGCCCTCATTCTGATGTGCGAGGACTCAGAGGTCTTATCAGGTGATCTTATCTTTGCGTTTGTGAGTTTCTAGCATCTTGGAATAGATGCCATCAACCTATTAGTACTGGAAAAATCTCTAGAGGAATTGAGGCTCTTTTGATATCTTCATACCAAGACTTTGTTTGGTTCACTATATTTCTAACCAATGCTCAGCACCAAAGTATAGAAATTGTAAGAATCTTGACTTGGACTATATAATAATAATCAAATCACAAAAGGAGACCTCTTGTAAAATGCCTGTACAATGAAAGGATATACAGGATGTCACTGGATTGCAAGTAGATAGTCCAAAAACCAAAAGAGATAAAATTGTAAGCTAAGGTGAATTTGAAATAGCACCTGACCACAGACTCTTGGCCTTCTGGCTCATGCTAAACCAACTCAGGCTGGTTTTCCCTCTTCCTATATGTATTGACTTCCCCCATTAGCTGATCAGATTCTCAAGAATCAGGACCATGCCTGAAACTCTATCATGTACATGTCTGTAAACTTTTGTAGTTGGGTCCCCTGACTAATCTCAGCTCCAAAGGGACTTTGTCTTTTTCATGACTGCATCTCCAGGGACCAGCCACTTAGCTATGCTCAACAAACACTTTCAAATGAATAAATCGATGCATTTATGTCTTTTTTAATTGCAGAGTGCCTAGAATATAGCAGACCCTTGGTAAAGGTTAAACTGAACTCGGAGACAATTCTAACTCCTTTTTATGACCAGTTTGTGAACCAGAGAATGAGGCTAATTGATGAAAGGACAAAGACTGAGGTGACAGTTCCTGTACTGAGCAGATCAAAGTGAAGTTTCTCCAAGACCTTCATCCCGTCAATTTTTTAAAAATGTACTTTGACCTTGTCAGAGCCTCTTTTCATTTTATTCATCCAACTTATGTTAGATATGGCAACTGACTGCCTTTTTTTTTTTTTTGCAGTACGCGGGCCTCTCACTGTTGTGGCCTCTCACGTTGCGCAGCACAGGCTCCGGACGCGCAGGCTCAGCAGCCATGGCTCACGGGCCCAGCTGCTCCGCGGCATGTGGGATCTTCCCAGACCGGGGCACGAACCCGTGTCCCCTGCATCGGCAGGCGGACTCTCAACCACTGTGCCACCAGGGAAGCCCGCAACTGACTGCTTTTAAATCAATTTCCTTTCCCACACAGATGGCACTCTCCATTTTGTAATCAGGAGTCAGGAAGCCACAAGCCACACGAATTACTTCTCTCTGTTCTTCAAAAAGAAACAGTATTCATCACAACAAAACAACTACCAGGTCAGTTCTGTGCTTCTCTCCTATCTTTGAAATATATAAAATATATAATATGGAGCAATAACAATGCAGGCATTTTAAGAGGCAGGATGGATTTCCCACTAAGTCTTCCACTGAGAAGAGGTTGCTTTTGGATGCTATTTCCAGTGATACCCCATTAGGTCTCCAGTATTTGTTCAAAGTCTGGTTCAATACATAAAAAGAAAAAAATTAAAAATCTATGATATCTATAAGTAATCTTCATCACTTTATATCTGATTGCTTTACTTTATCTCCAATTTGAAAGGACATGTTGAAAAATTATAGTAATCTGAGAGAATTTGAGCATAAATTTACTTGAGAATCTCCTAAACTGCTACTTATCTAAAACCTAAAGCCAGGTTTTTTACTGAAAAGGGCTTTTATTAATAGCTAGAAATATGCATCTGTTGAAGCCCTGATGAGGAAAGCAATAAATGAGAAACCTTGAATATCAAAATATAATGTTGTCCTCATTTATTTTTCTGGAAAGAAAAAAATAAAGAATATTGATCAAAGAGACAGCTGTCTGCTAATTAAACTTCTTAGTTCTTCAGAAAAGAAATATATACTACAGAGTTTGAAATATAAGCTAGTGATAAAAGGTGACTTTTATCCTCTTTTGACACATTTTATATCTAAGAAATAAAAATTTATAAAAATTTTTTTTCTCATAAAATTATCAACATCCCTTTTATTCTATCTTTCAAGGGACTCCTCAGAGCCACATGATACTTTCACTCATTTTGAAGATCAAGCTTATTCATGAATCCCATAAGGCTTCAAGCTCCAGGGTGTGGGGACTGAGTGTGTCTCATTTATCATTATATTCCCAGAACTGGGTAGGGCGCTTAGCACAAAGTGAGTGTAAATGGCCAAATGGATGATTTTTCGTATCATTGTTCATGCTTTTCTCACTGCCTAGAATAACCTCCTTTACCCTTCTGCCAGGAAAACTTAGCCATTTCCTGACAATGCATATGTCTTCTGCAAATTTTTCCTGGGCAAAATTCTGCCCTCACTCATTGTATCCTTATTATTAATTCATGGAGAATTCATTCTCTCTACCAAGTAGTGTAGGATTTGATTCTGTTTATTATCAAAACTTGTTTCCTAATTACTTTTTCTCAACTCAATCACAAGTTCTCTGAGAACCTTCATTATGTTTCTACCCCTATAGCAGAGGTCCCCAACCTTTTTGGCACCAGGCACCGGTTTCATGGAAGACAAATTTTCCACGGACCGGGGGTGGGGTGTGGGGGATGGTTTCGGGATGATTCAAGTGCCTTACATTTATTGTGCACTTTATTTCTACTATGATTACATTGTAAAATATAATGAAATAATTATACAACTCACCATAATTCAGAATCAGTGGGAGCCCTAAGCTTGTTTTCACTTGTCATTCACTGATAGGGTTTTGATATGAGTTTGCAAGCAATTGATTTATTATGATCTCTGTGCAGTCAAATCTCTCTGCTAATGATAATCTGTATTTGCAGCTGCTCCCCAGTGCTAACATCACCACCTCAGCTCCATCTCAGATCATCAGGCATTAGATTCTCATAAGAAGCATGCAACCTAGATCCTTTGCAGGTGCAGTTCACAGTAGGGTTCATGCTCCTGTGAGAATCTAATGCTGCCGCTGATCTGGTAGGAGGCAGAGCTCAGGCAGTTATGCGAGTGATGGGGAGCGGCTGTAAACACAGATGAAGCTTCGTTTGCTTGCCCACCGCTCACCTCCTGCTGTGCAGCCTGGTTGGGGACTGGGGGTTGGGGACCCCTGCCCTGTAGGACCTAGCACAGTGCCACTCACTTAGTAGGTATATCAGTTAGTACCTTGCAATGCTAGTACCTTGCAATGTAAATGACAACAAGTCTTAGACAAAATGTACCAACAGTGAAATCTGCTAATAAATGGGCCCCTGATCTCTTTAACAAGATCCTCTTCCTCATCCTGGCCCACAAACCACGGCTTCCTCCCTGCTTGGTCTTCTAAATCATGAGATCCCAATGTCCTAGTAATGAGAAGCTAGTTACTGTTGACTTACTTTAGCTTTACCATCTTATTCATGAGGTTCATGAGCCAACTTAACTGTCCAAGACATCTGCCAGATGGGCCAAAGATTGTAGTGGAAGGTTGTATTAAAATTACAGAACAATAAGAACTCAACTTTAAATACTTAATAAGATAAGCTCTGAAAGCAAAAAGTGCCATTTATAGGAAAGTGGTATTATTTTGTGTGTAAATGCAAACGTTTGAATACCTGTGAGAAAACAAAATAATTCTAACCTTTCCCTGAACTTTAAAGCCCTAATGAGGAAAAAATCTGACCATGTTTAGGAACCTGAGAAAGATGGGTAGACTTATTTTAGATGACAATTCTGGGGGTTGTCTTAGCCTGGGTTCTCTCCAAAACAAAGCCTGACAGACACATATGTGCAGGTAGTTGACTTAGAAAGGGACCCCAGGGAGTAGGAGGAGAGACAAGGGAGCAAAACAGGGAAGGAGAAAAGTCAATAGAAAGATAGACATTGAGTCAGTCACCATTATGCTCCATGCCATGGGACATTCTGAGGAAACTACAATCACCCAAGAAATGGAAGGGGGTAGCAAATGTCCATGAGCTTCTATCCCCTGTCTCTCTATACTTCCAGAGAAGCTCTGGGGAAGGTAGCAAGGTTGGGAGGGCCAAAGGGTGCTGTCAGCTGGAGCCTACACAAAGCTGGTTGAAGCCTGCACAAAGTGGTTGCCACATCAGGACTGGAAGAAGAAGAGGGGCTCAGAAGATCTGAAGCTGTGGCAAAGACAACTCTACTTAGGGAACATTGCCTTTGGCACTAACACTCCCAATGGGTGGGAAGGCACTGATGGTACAGAGGGGCCTGGCTTCTGACATGCTGACTGCCCTCATCTTATGAAAGGCCTTCAATCAAATATAGCCCAGACACCAAGGCTTTTCGATTTTTTAATGAATTCAGTTTGTTATAGCAAGCCTTTCCCCCCAAAACTAAGGCAACAGCACAGCTTATAGAGGAGGTGATTCAGCATTGCTTACTAAGAAGCCTGACTCCCATGTGACTTTGACAGAACTTGTTATCACATCTCCTTGGAAACCATTACAGTGTCTGAGTGTCAGAACACCCAGGCACCCGGCATATCTCAGAGACAGGTGCTAACAAGGATAACACAGGACGGAAATCAAAGGCTGCTGTCCAAGTGATGCTATACATAATTGGCTCTCTACATTTTTGGTATTTATTGATTATTTCCCCTAAATTGCTGATTTGATTATATCCTTCATCTATTCAGAATCAATTTTAAAAATACCATCTAGTATTTTTGCCTCTAGGAAATTCCATGACAAGTTTATAATTAATAATATTTAAAGTAAAACAAATCCATCTTCCAAGCCAGTAACTAGGAAAAGTGATCATTTTCAAATAACATTTAGACTTCATTATTCTTAATCACTCAAAAATAGCCAAGTGAGCCCCAAGTGCAGATTATTAAACTTTTATGAATAGGCATTTCCTCTAACAGTTTTCATCCCCCAATTTTTGGACTATCATGTTTTTGAAATAAAATGTGAAAATCATTACTCAAAGCTGTTCCCATCCAGTGGGAGGATAATTACTTCCTCGAAGTAATTCAATCAGAATACTATATGTGATACTAAACAGTGCAAACACTCAGCTACAGCGTTTGTTTTTAAGCTTTTCGGATGATCAGCTACAAGCTTCTTCCCAAGGACATGTAGTTCCTGCTGCCCACAGTGCTAGAGCTGATTTGCTCTTTGTCCTTGTTAAGATTTGGTTCTCTTGCTTTCCTTTGATTTTGTGAGTTGTCCTCACCACCACTGTTACCACCACACCACCACCAACATGTTTTTCCAAGACGTTTTACATTTAGCTATTTGGTTGCTATTATTTGCTTTCTTATGAACAAATTGGTCCATGTTTATTGGTCACTGATATTTCCTAAAGCAAACTCCAATAAAAATATTAAGAAGTTAAGCAGGGATAAGAAGTTTACGGAGAAGCCTGTGCTCCTAGAACATGGTCTGATTTGAAATTTAGCATGTGTTTGAAAAAATCAATTGTTTCATTTTGTTTGTTTGTTTTTTGTGTTACAAAAGAAATGCTTCTTAGCAGAAATGCTATAATACCAATCTGCTACTATATACTCCAGGTGCTGTGCTAAGGTACCGTGTTAATATTAACTGATTTAATTTTCACAATAACCCTAGCAGGTAAACTTTGTCGTTGTCTTTTTTTAGAAGACTTAATTCTTTTAGAGCAATTTGAAGTTCACAGCAAATTGATGGGAAGGTACAAAGCTTCCCCATATACTCCCTGCCCCCATCCATACATAGCTTCCCTGATTATCAATATCTTCCGTTAGAGTGGTACGTTTGTTACAATCTCGTTACACATCATGTTCACCCAAAGTCCATAGTTTACATTACAGTTCACTCTCAATGTTGCACATTCTATGGGTTTTGGCAAAGGTATAATGACATATATCTATAGTTATGGTATCATACAGAGTATCTTCACTGCCCTAAAATCCTCTGTGCTCTGCTTATTCATCCCTTCTTCCATCATCCCACAATGTCTGGTAACCACTATGCATTTTACTGTCTCCATAGTTATGTCTTTTCCAGAATGCTATATAGTTGGAATCATACAGTATTTAGCCTTTTCAGATTGGCCTCTTTCATGTGCCCTTAAGGTTCCCTCATGTCTTTTCATGACTTGATAGGTCATTTCTTTTTAGCTCTGAGTAATATTCCATTGTGTGGATGTACCACAGTTTAACTATTCACCTACTGAAGGACCAAGTTTTGACAATTATAAATAAATCTATAAACGTTTTTGTGCAGGTTTTTGTGTGAACATAAGTTTTTAACTCCTTTGGGTAAATACCAAAGAGTGTGATTGCTGGATCATATGATAAGAATATCTTCAATTTTGCAAGAAATTGCCAAACTGCCTTTCAAAGTGGCTATAACATTTTGCATTCCTACTAGCAATTGAGAGTTCCTGTCGCTCCACATCCTTGTCAGCATTTGGTGTTGTCAAGTGTTTTGGATTTTGGCAATTCTAATAGGTGTGTAGTGGTGTCTCATTGTTGTTTTAATTTGCATTTCCCCAATGACATGTGATATTGAGCATCTTTTCATATGCTTATTTGCCATCGCTATATCTTCTTTGGTGAGTTGTCAAAGTCTTTGGCCTATCATTGTTTTTTTGAAAATGACCACACCCAGGTTTACAATAGTTAAGTAACTTGATCAATAGCTTATTTTTTGCTAGATCATTTATATCTAGGATTTTGTCATTCCAAACTTTATGCTCTTTCCAAGAAATTTTTAAAAGACAGAGAAGTTTAAATAGGGACAAAGGGAAATGACTGTGCTTTCAGAATCACCATTTGGTAGGCCTCTTTGCACAATTTTAATTAAACCAAATGCAAAATACATTTTGCTTAGAGAACTTTCCCTTTAATTTCAAAATTTACATAATTCATGAGGATTGCAACCCTCTCTAATCTGTTTACCTTAAAATCATCAAAGTATCACATGCCAGAAACTACTTGGGGTCTGAGATGCCTTTTGTCTTTTTAATCCCAGGCCAAAGTTTTCCCCTAGTCCCCAAATACTTGTCAATAAGGAGAGATGTCCAAGTCCAAAAAGATGTGAACTGATTTAAAACTGTTACCTGCTTGCTATCCTTCACATGCTTACAAGGCATCAGAAATACTAGGACACTACCAAACGTAAGGTAAATAGCTAGTGGGAAGCAGCCGCATAGCACAGGGAGATCAGCTCGGTGCTTTGTGACCGCCTGGAGGGGTGGGATAGGGAGGGTGGGAGGGAGGGAGACGCAAGCGGGAAGAGATATGGGAATATATGTATGTATATAACTGATTCATTTTGTTGTGAAGCTGAAGCTAACATACCATTGTAAAGCAATTATACTCCAATAAAGATGTTAAAAAAAAAAAAAAAAGGAAATACTAGGACACAAAAGAGCCAGGTTGGGGTGGTTCCCAACTATTCCTCCTCCTTCCTACTGATCATAATACGTCTTCATGGAATCAAACCCCTATCTTAAGGGAGCTCAAAAGAGTTTCATACCTTTGAAATTTTAAGGCATTATTATTCCCATTTAACAAACAAGGCTCCTGTAGCCCGGGGATAATAAATTGTATATCTAAAGCTACTAAGAAGTGGAGTAGACTGAAACTCTTTCTATAGCATCCTTTGTTTTATTTTTCCTTTGGTCCTTCCCCTATTTTAAGATTTTAATCCATTTTCAAGGGCCCAACTTTTGGGTTGGAAGAGATGGAAAATTAGCTGGGAACACCTGTACTCAGAGTGAACAAAACTTGGCCCATGTCAATGCACTTGTATCAGTTGGGCTCTGAGAAAGTGCTGAGCATTCAGGGAACCATGAGGAGATGGGTCTGACTGCCCAGACTTCAAGGCTAGTTTCTCCTTAGCCCTAAGGAGAAACGGGAGCATGTGGTTACTGCATACCATGGTGAGCACCCAGAGGAAGGTCAGGGTGTGCTAGAACCAGAGGACCTGCTGGTGGAGGGTAGAAGGAAGGCTTCCTAGATGATGTGACATCCAAGCTAAGCATTCAGGGACAAATGGGATTTTACTAGGTGACAAAGAGAAGGGATGTGGAGGAAAGACTTTGGGGAAAGTATTTCAGGAAGAAGGGAAAACATGTGTAAAGACTCAGAGATGAGAGAGAGCAAAATGAGTTCTGGAAACAAGGCAAGGACTTTTAACATAGAGGGCAAGGCCCACCATCTAGGGCATGGAATCAAGAAAGATCTCAACTTACAAAATTATCCACCACGAGCTACGTCTGGCTGGCCAAAACCCCTTTGAGGGGCCTGGCAGAATCAGTCAAAAGTGACTATGGCACAAAGGCTCTCTCTGCATGTGTCAGATCTCTGCAGCCCAACCAAGCCATGGTAACCCTGACCAGTATCTGCTACAACTATTTAAGGCTTGTTCTGAGGCTTGCTAATTGGCTTGAACCAATTTACTAGCCCACAGCGGAGAGATGCACTTGAAAGTACTTTTAGATGGTCAAAATGAACTGAAAGTATATTTTTAGAACCAGTAGAGATAGTCTGAACCTCATATATCCAAAAAAGTAAAAGAGGAACAGTTTAGCTCTCTTGATTTTCTGGAAAGAATGTATCTGGGGGTCAGGGGAGGAAACATGTTTTCCAGGCCTTTTTGGGCAGTGAAGTCACTCCTTGCTAAATGTGGGCAGTGGAGTAAGGTGCTAAGTGCTTCCATTGCTGCTGTAGGGGAACTTCCAGCTGGGGGAAGCCCATACATTCTCCTGCCAGTCTCTGATGGGAGGGCTTGCGGAAGTAGAGCCCCAGCACCATACACCTGCCAGCACGTGTACAAGGGACAAGGAGTGACCTGGCCATCTCGTTTGGGTAGCAAGACTCAATGTGCCCACTGAAGTTTCATGTCCCACTTAGAAACATAAACCAAGCCAGACAAGCCTATAACACAAGCAAAAAATTCTTGTATTGCAAATATTTGCTTTTTATATAAAGGGGAATTTTCCAGATTTGGCCATTTGGCCCAATTTCTCCTGATTGGCTCTTAATGGAAGTGGATTTAACTTTGACCTCTTACTCAGTGCCACATAACACAGAATAAACAAACAAACAAACCCCAAGAACTATCTTTGAGCACTTAATATACACCAGGCTCTAAGCACTTTTATCTTCCTCATGTCATTTAATCCTCATAACAATACCATGGGGTAGATATTATTCCTACAGTTTTTAAAAGAGGAAACTGAGGAACAGAGAAGTCAAATGATTCCCTCTAGATCACAGCTGGAGAGAGTCAGAGGTAGGCAGGACCCAAAGCCTGTCTGATTCCAAAGCCCATGTGTTTTTTATTACATCACACTGCCTCCAGAGGGGCCAAGAGATTTGGGGGTCATGTGAAACATAATACTTTAAGAGCAGTCACTTTGGGAAGACTTATCCTTGGCCTCTGTTGGCAAACTGATAAAGTAAAGAAAATTAGTCCATTTAAGCTCAAAAAAAGAAAAGGAAAAAACTACCTTCCTGATGAGTGAAAATTTTGTTCCAAAAATACATTCCTTAAAAAAATAAATAAAATAAGATTCAAAAAAGAAAAGAAAAAAAAATGGAAACAAACCAACCCTGGAACTGAAGATTAACTGTACTTATAACAACCAAGATGACGCTGGTCAGACCACCGATGACCAATTTCAAGATGACTGTCAGAGCTGACTGTGCTGTTTCTACATGTAGCTCCCTCCCTTCACCTATAAAAGCTCTTATCCCTTGACTGTCACAGCAGGGGGACGGGGGAGGAGTTGGCCTTTGGACAGGTGTCCGCTGCCCCCACCCGCACCCCGGTTGCCAGCATCCAAAATAAAGCAAACTTTCCTTTCCAAAAAAAAAAAAAAAGCAACCAACAAAAATAAATATCTTATCCCCAGAATACTCACAACTGATGACACACTTATTGCAAGGAATGTTTAATCTAACAACACTTCAGTGCCACAGAAGTTGACAGTCTTAAGAGTTGGAAGCAGTGGTGCTGTGTCTGCATCAGTAGGGAGTCTGAGCCCTTTACCTGACTGGGGACAGAGTTTCAGTAGTCTTCTGGGGAGAACACCTTCTGCTGGCAGGTGGGCTCAAGGCCTCTTTCTTCGTGCCAGAATGGACTGGGTCTATGCAATGTGATTCATGGCGTCAGAGGTCGGGCCAAAACATCTGGGAGTTTGGTCAACTCAAGGACAAAGATGGCCCACACTCATTTATTTGAAACACACTGATTAATCAATTCAGCTAAAATGCCTCATCTCAAAAGCAATGCCTAACACCGAGTTGGAACTGGGAGGATCCACGGCACTCAGTGCCTTTAGGCCAGCTCCACCCACTCACCTAGCATATGCCTATAAAGCCAGGGTCCAGCTTTCTTTCCAACTTTCAGCCCTCCTCCTGTCCTTGGAATTCACTCTTTCTGTTCTGGGAAGTCCCCATCTTGGAGGGGTGATCCACACAGACTCTGTTAACTTGTATCTAAGCCAGATGACTGGGATGGCAGTATGTGGTGGTCATACCTGTGTTTTCTTCTCTATCCACACTCTTAAGCAGCCAGTGGTACCACACAGTGCTTCCCCCATTACAAACACATCAAGTACAGCTCAACATTTTCTCCTCTTCAAAGAATTGTCACATTCTTTCTAAAAATAATAATCGCCTCATTTGATATGGGGCCAAATGCACAAATGTGATAATATTCAGTTTTTCCTTTTCCCTTTGGTCTTTATCCACTGACCACCTCCTAATTGGTTTTTATCTACTGACCACCTCCTAATTCCCATCACCATGTCCTAATTGGTTTCTGTTAGCTCTGTTTTTTTGTGTACCATCTTTATCATTTCATTAGGTTCCCACAAATTCATGAGTCCACTCAGCACTTTATTTTATTTGTTTGTTTTTGCACCAGTACCATACTATTTTTGTTACTGGGGCTTGTAGTATGATCACAGCTAACAGGACAAGCTCTTTTTCTTCTCTTTGATCCTCTTTCTTATCCAAGTTGACTTTGCTATTTATGGAAGAATATATTCTTCCACATGCATTCCCCGCCATCTTTACTGAGGTATTACTGACAAATAAAAATTATATATATCCATGTTATACAACTTGATGTTTTGTTTTTTTTGTTTTTTTTTTTGTGGGCCTCTCACCGTTGTGGCCTCTCGCGTTGTGGAGCACAGGCTCTGGATGCGCAGGCTCAGTGGCCATGGCTCACGGGCCCAGCCACTCTGTGGCACGTGGGATCTTCCTGGACCGGGGCACGAACCTGCGTCCACTGCATCGGCAGGCGAACTCTCAACCACTGCGCCACCAGGGAAGCCCCACAACTTGATGTTTTGATATACATATAAATTGTGTAATAATTGCCACAATCAAGCTAATTAACATACCCATTACCTCGCATATTTACCATTTTCATTTTTCTGTGTGTGGTGAAAACACATAAGATGTACCCTCTTAGAATTTCAAGTATACAATATTGTTAACTATATTCATACTGCTGTACATTAGATCTCCAGAATTTATTCATCTTGTGTAATTGAAACTTTATACCTCTTGGCCAACATCTTCCTATTCCCCCTTCCCCCAGACCCTGGTAACCACCATTCCACTCTCTGCTATTTGAGTTTGACTATTTTAGATTTCACATATAAATGAGATGAGGCTGTGTTTGTCTTTCTGTGGCTTATTTCACTTAGCATAATGTTCTCCGGGTTCATCCACGGTGTTGAAAATGGCAGAATTTCCTTCTTTTCAATGGCTGAATAAGAGATGGATATATATATATATATATATCACATTTTCTTTACCCATTCACCCATCTATAGACATATAGATGTTAAGGTAGTTCCCATCTCTGCTATTATGAATAATGGTGCAGTGAACATGGAAGTGTAGCTATCTCTTTGAGATACTGATTTCATTTCCTTTAAATATATACCCAGAAGTGGGATTGCTGGATCATAAAGGTGGTTCTGTTTTTAATTTTTGGAGGAAACTTCATACTCTCTTCCATAGTGACAGCACCAGTTTACATCCCTTCTAACAGTGTACAAAGGTTTCCTTTTCTCCACATCCTTGACAGCACTTATCTTTGGTTTATTTGATAACAGCCATTCTAACAGGAGTGAGGTGATAGCTCATTGAGGTTTTGATTTACTTTTCCCTGATGGTTAGTGATATTGAGCACTTTTTCATATACCTGTTGGCCATCTGTATGTCTTGCTTTAAGAAATATGTATTCAAGTCTTTTCCCCATTTTTGAATTGGGTTGTTTGTTTTCTTGCTATTGAGTTGTAGGAGTCCCTTATATATTTTGGATATTAACCTGTAATTAGATATATGGTTTGAAAATATTTTCTCCTATTTCATAGGTTGTCTTTTCTTTTTGCTGTTCTTTTGCTATGCAGAAACCTTTTAATTTGAGGCAATCCCCCTTGTTTATTTTTACTTCTGCTGCCTGTTCTTTTAGTGTTATATTTAAAATTTAAACTTTAAAATTTATTGGCCAGACCAATGTCAAGAAGCTGTTTCCCTATATTTTCTTTTGGTAGTTTTATAATTTCAGGTCTTACATTTAAATCTTTAATTAATTTTGTGTTGTTTTTTGTGTACAGTTGAGATAAGGGTCCAATTTCATTCTTCTGCATGTGGACTGCCATTTTCCCCAGCACAATATACTGAAGAGACTATATTTTCCCCATTGTGTGTTTTTGGCACCCTTGTCAAAGATCAGTTAACTGTAGATTTGTGGATTTATTTCTGGGTTCTCTGTTGGTCTATATGTCTGTTTTTATGTCAGTACCATATTGTTTTGATTACTGTAGCTTTGAAAATTTGAAATCAGGAACTGTGATGCCTCCAGCTTTGCTCTTCTCGATCAAGATTACTTTGACTATTTGGGGTATTTTGTGGTTCCATATAAATTTTAGGATATTTTCCCCTATTTCTGAAAAAAAAATATCATTGGAAATTTGATAAGGATTGCATTGTATCTGTAGATCACTTTGGGTAGTATGGACATTTTCACAATATTAATTCTTCCAGTCCATGGACACAAAATGTTTTTCCATTTATCTTTGTCTTCTTTAATTTCCTTCACCAATGTTTTATAATTTTCATTGTAAAAGTCTTTCACCTCTTTGATTAAATTTATTCCTACTTATTTTATTCTTTTTAGTGCTGTTGTGAATGGAATTCTCTTAATTTCCTTTTCAAACAGTTCATCATTCATATATAGATATGCAACTAACTTCTGTATGTTGATTTTATATCCTGAAATTTTACTAAATTTATTTACTAGTTCTAATAGTTTCTTTGGTGGAGTCTTTAGGGGACTTTATATATAATAGCATACCATCTTCAAATAGAGATAATTTTACCTCTTCCTTTCCAACCTGGATGTCTTTTATCTATTTTTCTTGTCTAATTGCTCTGGCTAGGACTTGCAGTACTATGTTGAATTGAAGGGATGAGAGTGGGCATCCTTGCTGCATGTGTGTGAGTGGTGGTGGGGCTCCTACTCCAGGGGGTGCAGAGGCATGAGCTCGGAGCAGCTCTGTTACCTGGACTCAGTATCAGACACCTCATCAGAGGTGTGCCTGGTGATGCCAAGGGCTGCGGATGTCCTCCTTCTCTCCTTTTCCCTCAAAGTGGTAGGGGATTCTTGAGGGGATTCCTCTTTTGCAGAGCTGTGCCAGGTTGGGGGATGAAATGAAACATGTAAAATGCTTTCAACACTTTTCTATGTGGTCATCCTCAATTTTTGAACTCCATTGTGTTGCTGCAGCTTCTTAATTGTAATCTGGAGCCCTCCCAGAGCAATTTTCATTGGTGGATAGTTGTTACATTGTTTTTGTAGGGAGGACAAAGGTTGGGACCTCCTAATCTGTCATCTCTAACATCACTCCACATGCATTGGAAAATAACTTTATTACATTCATCAAAAAAAATCTAGCTGGAATTTTAATAGGTATTGCATGAAATTTATATCAAATTTATAGATTAATTTTGGCAAGAATTGACCACTTTTTACAAAACTAAGTTATCCTGTCCAAGAGAATGAAATATCTCTCCATTTAATCAGAATTTTTTCAATCCTTTAACAAATATAGTTTTAGACATTCTTTGCTAAGTACTATATATTTTATAACTCTTATCTGATTTCTGATTGTATTTTGAGTCAGTTTGCTGCTATAGAGAAATGCTATTGATTTTTTGTGTGTTGACCTTATATCTGGCAACCTTGTTGATCTCTCTAATTAATTAGGGGTCAGTTTTTAGAGGTAGATTTTCATTTCTACCAACTTCAATTAGGTTTAGTTCTACTTGTGTTTATGGTGGGAATGTTTTATAATCCAGGCTTTTTTTTTTTCTCTCCTAAGGCATACATTGTTGCAACTAACACTGCTCTCTGCAGATATAAAAATCCAGAAGGAAGACTGGAGGGTATCTGGGCAAATGGATTACAGTTTCTTTATGGCCAAGGAATATAGAAATTCTTCTGTATAAAACCCAAAGTCACACACTGATCCAGAGCTAATACTCAGAGAACAATGGTAATAATTTCTACAAACCACTGAACTCCCTTACTTTATCTGAGTATGACCTTCCTTGCTTCCTCATTTCTACAACTTTCAAGGCCACACTTGAAGTAAAAGAAGCCAAGTCAACAATGGGCCAAAATCAGTGTGAATACACTTGAAACCAAGATGGAAACCCTCTCTCTTCCATCTCTTCCCAGGATGTCAAAGAAAGAAGCACTGGGACTTGCAAACCCTAGGAGGAAATGGGGGCTTTTTATTCAGGAAATTTATCAAGCACTCTTTGAACCACAAAGTTATAAATGGTGTCTATATAGGAGGAGTAAAGGGAAAAGTTATGGAGGACACAGAAGTGTTAAGTGATTTGCTCAATTTAACAGGATAGGGGAGATCTGAACTATCATATTGGAATTTGATCTATACTGAGAGTTGGTCTAGTGGAGGCTGTGGTGTTCCTTTTCTATTTCCATAGTAGGTTTTTTGCCTGCATTATTCAGACTATTTATCTCAGTTCTTTGCTTGTACAAGTAGTCCTTTAGTTGATTTAAAAAAAACAAAAACAAAAAAACCCAAAAACACCTCTAATAGATGCATAAATCTATTATTCTCCTGCACTGCTATACAGGGCCACCATTAGTAAGCACATTCTCAACATTTGTATACAAGCCCTACACTCAATGCTTCCAGAAATAATTTGTTTCAGATAATTTTGCTAGTGGAGTGTGTTTCATGATAGGTGTTCTCTGACACCTCAGAAGGCCATTTCCAAACTCTTCTGGAAACTATTTTGTAAAAGAGAAACAGTCATGAGGAAGGATTACCAGGAGGAATTTTGGAAGCTGGCCACCCAATTAGGCAACTTTTCTTCCCCAAGGACCTGTAACTTGTGCTCACAGTTTCAGGATTTATATGGACACAGCCCTTGAACTCTGACATTTTTGAAAGAAATTAAGCTGTGCCAGAAATCTGGGATCAGTGACAGCCACATTGGTCTCCTTGGAAAGCAAAAGTGCCTTTAGGAAAAGACAAGGGACTCACCCCTTAATCATACTGCCAGTCACTTCTCATAAGTAGGGTTTGCAATTGGTGAGGAAAACACAACCATTGTTCTAAATTTAGGAGATGAAGGAGCACAAGGAAGAGGAGAGAGAAGGAGGATTAAGAGGGAGCAAAGGTGGGGGTGGAGAGAAGAGAAGGAGAATTCTGACTCTGAGAATTCATGTTAGGGAGGGAAGATAGATATTGCTAAGAGAGAGGTGTTAATGTAGAATCCACAGCAAAAGGACTCACACAGCAGAGCATCTGGCAGATAACTAGTAGAGAGAGACAATGACTATTTTGAATCACATCTGGCATTGCCCTTAGCCATGTGAAAAGAACAGAGGCTTTAGAAGTAGAAAGAGTTGAGTTCAAATTCTGACTCCACTTTGCAGCTGAGGAAACTAGGGCTTGTTACTTCACCTTTTTGGACCTCATTTTCCTCATATGTAAAATGAGGTTAATGCTACCTACCTTGCAGTCCTGTTAGCAGGATTCAAAATAATGTTTATAAAAATCACATTATTGCACATTTTAGCTCCTGTAGTATGGTGTCCTGTTTGAAGACAAACCCTTGCTCTTTCTTTAGACTGATTAACCTGGATGTACTGAGGCTGAACTGCTGTGTTCTTATTTAATTTGTCTTGGTGGACACCAGGAAATAAGACCACACCCCTGTGATTGGGGGTAGAGTTTTCCCTGAGGGGAAGGAGCATCACAGCTGACATCTTTTCTTGGATGAGGTCAAGGTCAGTCTTGGGACAGGAAACCAAGATGGTGGAGGTAGGCAGGGATAACAAGGGAGCACTTCCTCTATGGAGGTGGGGAGGCCTATGATGGTTGGGCTTGGACTTTTCTTCAGGAGACATGCTGGTAGGGCATTCTCCCTAGAGATAAGAAAAAGATCCCGTCCAGATGGTGGTCATCCAGAACAAGTCAGGAAGAGCCTCCTCAGGACCTCCTAGGCCTAGCAGCTCTGAGAGAGCCTAATGAAGGATGAAGGGGTAGAAGGGAGAGTAACAGAGACCAGAGAGAAGCTTGTCTCCAGGTGCAGGAGGATAGCAGATAGATGCATAGGAGGGGAGGGGTAGCATTCCAGAGCCAGAGCTGCAAAGGACAAGCAAGAAGGTTGTAAAGGCCATGTTTGCCTGATTCAGGCCACCCAAAAAGGTGGGCAGGACATTTTGATAAAGGTGTGACTTTATGTAGCCAAGTGGGGTGGGACATTTTAAGAGGAAGGAAGTATAAGCTCTTTTTAATGAATATATTTCCCAATTATTATTACCAGCATCAGTTTAGAATCAAGATGTTAGTTAATTGTTTTCCAGCAAAAGAATTTTAAAAAATATTTTACCATCGTTATTTATGTAAGAAGCTTCCGGCCATGGTGGTCAGCTTCTCATGAGCACCATAAAAGAGCACTCACCCGTGAGATCTCTGAGGGCCTCATGTAGATTGGTGAGGGCTTCCAGATTGCTGCCTGTAGCTTTGTATGGGGACGTGTGTGGGAGAACACAATGCCTTCTTTAGGACTGAGGCCCCTCTCTGAACTCCTGACCTCTGTCCAGAAAGCCTTCCTTGACCCTATTACCTGGATGTAAACTCTCTCTGTTTCAACTCACCAGAGCTTGAACTGCCTCTCAAACAGTTCACACCTTACTGTGCTTTAGGATTTTTAGGAATAGCACCTATATGGACTCCATTGAATGGCACAGTTCACAGAGCAGGAATCTTCCCTAGGCCAGGGCTTTGCTTACAGCAAATGTTCAGCAGTATTTGTTCATTTGAATTAAATTCTATTCAATTGGATTATGCCCCTTTGTGACCAACTCCTCCTAGAACGTAGCAGGGGAAATCAAGGTCATTCCATAAAGCAGCATCCATCCCTCCTGCCCTGCACCTCCGCAGCACCCTGGCATGGCCTGCAGCAAACACCAGTGTAAACTTGCCCTCACCCTTTGAACTAGCTCTTGAAGTTCTCCTGGACACAGACTAGAGCTCATTCTCCTGTTCCACTGTGTTCTTAGAAATACCTTTAACCTCCCACTGTAGCTCCTGGCTACCCTTTCAAATTCTGTGTGCTGGAGGCCCTTCCCTCCAACTTGGCTTTCCCTGAAGGGATGGAGCTCCTCACCAAGAGCTTCTGAAGGGGAAGAAAAGCCACCTGGCTTTCTGAAGGAAAGGTGAGAAATGCCAAGGAAATCAACAGAGGCTCTTAGGTTGGCAAATTCCCTTCCTTTCCTTTCAGAATTACAATACCTAGGTTGGTGAGACAGGAGGTTTTATGTGCTGCTCGAAGGAGCGTAAGTTGTTCCATCACTTCTGGAAGATGATTTGGCTAAGTGTCCAGCACCTGTAAGATGTTCACATCCTTTAACCCAGAAAATTTGCTTAGAGCAAGTTTCCTGCAATTCACAGAAAAAAAAAAAAAAAAGAAAGGAAGAAGTTTAAAAAGGCATTCAACTTCATGAGGAATAAAGAAAACGTAAATCAAAATACCAAGATATTTTTACCCACCACATTGGTAAAAGTGTAAAAGTTTGATCAGGTGGTGAACTTGTGGGGATATGGCCACTCCAATTTACAAACAAGTAGTAAGTAAAAGTGGCCATTTACTTACTGCTTGTTTGCGAATTGGCCCAGTATCAATAACAACTCCCCAAATCTATAAACATACACGTTTGTTTGTGGGAAATGGCTTAATAAATTATGGTATATAAATATTATGGAATTTACACAGTTATTTTATATTTTTAAAAAAATTTGCAGTAATTTATTATTGCAACAATAATTGTATATTTATACTTCAACTGAATGACAGCATTTTAATAGATAAAGTATATAAGAAGACACTTATTGCCAATTGCACCTAGAATGGACATCTATACAGTTATTTAAAAAATAATTAGATCTGTATGTTTTCATCTGGAAAGTTACTTGAGATTTATTAAGGGAAAATAAATAACAAGTTCAGAGAAGCATGTATGGTTAAGACTCCATTTTATTAAAATAAAACCATATTCACCTATTTATTTATTTTTCAACAACTGATTTTTAAGGCCTAGCTGGCTTTGTGCTAGGCACTGGAGATATATAATGGTGAAAAACACATGATTCCTCCTGCTTTTCTGTATGCTATTTTAGCATAGAAAACACATGGAAAGGAAATATACCTCAAAAAATCATAGAAGGGAGGGAAAAGAATAAAGATTTTGTTTTATTTTCATGTATTATTTGAATTGTTTCAATAACCTGCATTACTTTTATAACTAAATAAAAATTTTTACATGAACACACAAACAAAAAAGTTATCCTAATGAAATAATTAGAAGGACACCTGGGGATTTATGTACAAGGATATGTTGTCACACGGTGATGATGAGCTTGGTTTTGGAGTCAGACAGACCCAAGTGTGGCTCCACCTTTATTGTTGACCAGGTGTGTGATCCTAAATAAGTCATTCGACTTTTCTTTCTCAGTTTCCCTCTCAATAGAATGGAAATCATAATAACACTCAGCTTGAAATGTGAGTGTGAGGATTAAATGAGTTGATGTGTATAAAGCATTTAGCCTAGCATCTAGCATATAGTAAATGCTTAACAAATAGTAGCTATGAAAACAATAAGGATGTTTATCCTAGTATTGTTTACAGTTGCAACATTTTAAATGTCCAACAATAGCTATATAGATAATGGACATTCTATGATGGAGTATTATGAAGTCATTAAAATCACAATTTCAAAGAATTTGTATGAAATGAACAAATATAATTTTGTATTGAGTACAAAGCTATATATTCACTGCAATGCTCATTTTGATAAAATATGTATCTGTGTGTGTGTGTGTGTGTGTGTGTATATATATATATATATATATATATATATATAAAAGTACTGGAAGAAAATGTCTAGAATATTAACAAGTTTGCTGAAGCTTTTGTAACGTCCCCTTATCTGTTTTCCAAGTGATGAGCAGTGAAATCTCTTAAAGGGAAAAGGGCTTACATGTTCACCTCTAAGCTTAGAAGATTGGGAAGGACAGGTTCAATTTCCATTCTCCTTCACTTGATATAGGATGAGAATCCCAAGTGATCACAGGGATTACTCCATTGTTAAACTGGGAAGGAAGACCTACTGACTCTCGTAAATCAGAAGCCAGCCTAGGCCAGAGAGGTAGGGGTTATGGGGGACTCAGAGGATTTTATATGAGAAAGTAGAGATTCTGATTTAGGAATTGGAAGTTTAGAGCTGGAAGGGAATTTTGGAGATCATCTAATTCCTTGCTTTTCAAAGTGTGGTATGTGGATCGCTCAGGCACTTGTGAGATGCAAAATCTCCAGCTTTATTCCAGATCTACTAAATCAGAATCTGCATTTTAATAAGATCCCCAGGTGATTCTTTTGCACACTGTAGCTTGAGAAAAAAATGACATTCCCATGATTTTTAAAATGAGGAACCTGAGATTTTCAAGAAGTGAAACGATATGTTCAAGGTTACATGGGGATTTTAGTGGCAGAGACAGAACCAGAAACAGGTCTCTTGACTCCTGTTCCATCATTTTCTCATATATTGCTGCCCCTCACTGTATTAACCAGCTATTCATCCTGATTTGTATACATTATCCAATTCCCATTCTCCCAAGTTTTTTCTATTCTAGTAAATTTTAGAGGTATGGTGTTTTATTTATTAGGTCTATATTGCACTGAGACAAATTATTCTTTCTCTATGGCAGTGGGTGAGTTCAAGGTCAGCTTCAATTGCCAGCATATTGAAAGTGTTTAACTCATTGGAACCTTCTTAAATGTCCATGGAGATTGGTCTTTAGTTCCTTGTAAATTTGCTGTCACCAGATCCAAGTGAAATCACATTCTAAAGGACAACTGAGAGGCTCAGAATTTCTGACCACAGACTTAAAACACAAACATCTTCCCCACCCTGCCCTTCCCTTTGTTCTCTGTGTCCTACCTTGGTTCTGCTCCCATTCTCTTTTACTTTCATCAAAGGTTTAATTATGCTCCTGGATTCTGATCACAGATTTATTAAATGTTTAAGTTTATGTCCCTTGAATGATGGTTTCCCAGTAATAGAGGTGCATTCAGAAGGAGAATAGCAGGTCAAGCATGGGTGTAATTTGGAAGAGTTTGACATCAGCCATTTCATCTCTGACAGGGTTAATCACTACTCTGGTTTTTCAAGCTCTGGGCTTGCTGGACTGTGCCTGCCAAGGTCAGCTGGGGGCCCCAAATTAATTTTAAAGACATACGGCTGCTTGGAGTTCACTAAGTTATCAGCTCATAATATTTAAAGAGTTATTTATTTTATTTCCCCTCAAATTATGAACCAAAATATAAATTACCTTGAAATAGCTAGAAAATAATACGCCATTGTATTAGAAGAATAAAATCATTAAAGATTGCTGCATGTACAAGCCAAGGCAAATTCCTAGAGAGGATCAACCTTCTTGACAACATACAGGACATATTGGAAGAATTGCTGAGTACTGAGTTAGTCCCATTCAATAAAGATTTAACAGATGTCTCTTCTGCATATGACACCATTTTAGATGCTGTAGGGGTTGGAGAGAGAGTCCCAAATTGACTCCTTTATGGAGTTGTAAAGGTAAGGATGGGAAAAATAGTCAACATCTGTCATCCTAGGGAGAACGTCAGAATCATAAGAGAGGTAGATGTACTATGGGAGTTTGCAGAGGGAGCCTTTCTGTATGTGGAGATCAGGAAAGGCAAGAAATGGTAGTATTTGAGATGGCCTTTAAAATGTAGAATTTTTTCAATCTTTCTATTTTATTTGCAAACCTAAAAAATTACAAAAATGTGTGGGTTTTCTAAGAAGTTAAGTCATTCAGAGGTATGTAAAGAAAATACTGTCTACACTTTCCCCTCCTGAATCCCACTTCCTCTGCCCCCGACGTAATCAGTGTAATCAATGTTAACAGTTGGGTATATCCTTACTTACCTACACATATCTAAGCGTAGATAGACAGCTGTCTAAAACCTTGCTTTTTATTATTATTTTTTTTACAAAACAGAATAATACATAGATATATTATTTGTAACATTTTTAATTTAATAAAATCCTGAATATCTTCTCAGCTAATGCATAGTGATCCAATTCATTCCTTTTTAATAGATGCACAGTGTTCTGTAGAATCACTGTTCCAGAATTTCACCTACCATTGCCAAAGTGATAGACATTCAGGTTGTTTCCAGGATTTTGTTATTTATACAATGTTGAATTTTGACAGGAAGAGATGGCATCAAAGAGTCAAAGACACGAGAAACATAACTTTGGGCCCAATCATTTCTGTCCGTAGTCCTTCCACTGTTAGCAGCTTTGTTTTTAGCACAGCTAATTCTCTTCTTGTTCCCCTCTGGTTTCTGGGTTCTTCAGTTATCACTGACGATGGTACTCACTTGCTGTATTTCATGCTACACCAGAGATTCAATCCTTTCCTCTTTCAGCAATGCCTTCCTAGTTCCCACACCCTGTTCAGCCTCTGCCCATACCTCTTTCTCAGAAAGCAGAGATCAATGAGGCAAGTCACTTGTCTCAATGGTCACCACTGATTTAATTGTAGTGAACATGTGATTCAAGCTGGGCCAGTCAGAGTCTGTTCTCTGAGAATTTAGAACTGGGACCTAGAGACATGGTGAGATGCTTAAACTGAGAAGTGATGTACAGCTGAGATAGGGGGTCATATATGAGCCAAGTACTTGCCAAAACAGAGAAGGTCAAATGCACGGAGGGGGCAAAGATGAAGCAGATGTGTCAATAGAGTGAGGGGAAGAGAGAGAGAGAGAACAGAGTCCTTCTTTACTTCCCACTGACTCTTCAGTTCGTGGCTCCCATCCCTTATGAGGACTGATTGCACTTTCTGCCCTTGGGTTCCATAAGACACCTCTGCTTTCTTCTAATAAGTTCCTTCTGTCTGAGCAAGTTTGAGTGATAGTGATTTTTTTTTAACTTGCAAACAAGTGATGCCTAACTGAGACTTGGGCCAGGAATGGTATTGAGGGTAAATATTCCTCCCCACCAAATTGAAGCTAAAAGAATGCTGTCAAAGCTATCTTACTGGAAGATGTGATAACCTGCTTCCTTCCAGTGTAGAAAGAGATATAGATTGTGTTATTTATTAATACAGAATGTTAGGTGAAGATTAGTGATTATCTGTTTGCAATAAATGAAGTTGAAAAAGTAAAAATCTCACAATGTTCCATTTAGTGAACCTATTTGAGGAAGCACCTCTAGTGGGAACTAGGCCATCAGAAGAATCAGGGCTCCCAGCCTGGTATCATGGTAAAAGTATGGACTTAGCATCAGAGATGACTGGCTTGGGTTCTGCCGTGACCTAGTTGTGGGACCCTGGAAACTGAAACATGATCTTCTCTTCTGGAAGCTGAAGGCAATATTAAGGTTATTCAGGGGATTCAGTGAAACAAAGTATGTAATGCCTGACATCATACCTGGCACATGATAAGCCCTCAACAGTATTAGTGCCATTTGTTGATCTCCTCCCTGTGGCCCTAGCTCTTCCTCCCATCACTATTTAGGAATAAGCTTCCTTTGATCCCCATCTTCTCTAAGGTTGAAGCTGCCCCACCTTCTCCTCCCTGCTCCACGATGGAGCAAGGTACAGAGAGAAGCCCACAAGAGACCACGGCACCCCAGCCAGAGAGAAAGATACTAGGGGAAGGTGACAAAGCCCTGGAGGAGTGGGGGAGGGGGAAAGGGCTGTATGTGTAACAAAAGTCCTTGTGCATATTGCTGAAATTAAAAGCTATCAGACGAAACAACTTTAGAACCAACCACTGAGCTGTTTTACTTTTACAAAGACCAACACCACCAAATAATTTCAATGCAGGGTGTTCAGAGACACAGCCATAGATAATGTCATGTGGCTGATCATTAGCTGATGGCTGTTCCCTAAGCAGTTTTCTAAGCTGACAGCTACAGGCACTTATAATTTAGTGTTGATTGAATATGGCCATATGGTGGAATTATAGAAATGTGTTATAAAGATTGACCAGTTCTTTCTCTGAAGAGCTTACAAACTAGAAGTATTGTATAAAAAGATACACACAGATACATCTAAAGGATAATAAAAGAAAGCAATTTTTAAAAATTAGGCCATGAAAAAAGAATAAAAATAAAAAATTAGGCCATGAATAAAATTGCTGATTCACATGAAACAATTAGGAAGTTCTTAGCACCACTGGTCTCTGTGTAGTACAGATGAGAGACTTTATTTTTAATTTTAAGAATTTCCATCTTAAAAAGTACAAAAAGACTTCGGGAAGGACAAATACAGGCTAGGCTTTTCTAGGTAGGAGGTAGGAATACATAAGAGATCTTTACCACACTCATATGTCCTGCTGGGTTGAGCCATCCTTCATAATACTGTTGATTGACTGACATTGATTTCTTTATTAATGCACACAACAGCTTTGTATACCTACTATGTACCAGGCACTGGAAATACAAAGAGTAAGATGCCATCAGGCTGCTTGCCTGTAAAAGCTCTCAGACTAAATACAGATAAATTGCACTAAAATTTTGAGTTATGGTAGAAATGTAACTATGCTCCGAGGGAACCTATAAGGAAGAGCTGTTCAGTCTGCCTGGGTAATTGGCAGACTTCATAAAGGTGGCATAAGAGCTACCCATATCATTTCACATGCCTGGAATGACATATATGTGTGTATGTGTAAAGGTGTACAAATATGCATACATATACACATATACATACACACACAACGTATGTGAGGATGATGCCCTTTTCCTCACCCCTGCTGCATATACTAATACTTATGAGAAATAGAGTCCTTTGGGGGAGAAATAAAAATAAAAACCACAAGTATATCTACAACTGGGGTTCAGACACAGATTGTCTGGAAAACCACACACATGGTGGATTTTCTGTGAAGTTAAATTTCAGAGCAATAATAGGATCCTGGAGAGAGGGGTCACCAGAAGGAAAAGAGCCGGGCATGACCAACCAGACTCTTTGATAACCCTAAAGGTCAGAGGGGACTGAATGGTTGTTCCAGGCGGCTGCCTGGGAATGTGTCCCAGTCTGGTTATTTTGGAGACGTGGGCACACGGAGAGAAAAAGATGTGTGTGGACAGAACAAGCTGCCCTACTAAATTCAAAACACATCAAGGCTCAAGTGACCATGCTTTGGAGCCCACTTAATTTTTTGTAACAGAGGGAGAGAGCTTTTTACTTCTCACTTCACATAGAGCACACACACACAAACGCACACACACACAAGACTGAGCTGTCATAGAACCATAAGGTGAGAGCATTGATGTTCAGCAGAGACCAGCAAAACCTTTCACTGTAGGGCTCCTTTACAATACAAGAGTCTCAACTGCATCCAAGTAAAGCTTCATGTATTCAGTTGTCTGATAAATATGTCTCAAGTCCTGTTATGTGTCAGAGACACTCAGTGTTTAAAAACACATCTGTTGGCCACTCACTCCTTCCCTCCTTGGTCTAAGCAAAGGGCCTTTCTGAAATGAAGGACACATGGTGGCTAAAATAGCCCAATTTGGTTCCTTCCTCATTAAATGAGGTGGAACAGGCTTGGAATGGGAAAGAAAATTATTTCTGTGGGGGAAGATGTGAAATCACTGTAAATGGAGCACTGGATGAGAACCACTCCTTCTCATGTGCCTGGAGCAATTAGACAGGTAGATCAGGCAGGAATAGGGGGACCCTGAAGAAAGCGGTGTAGAGGGCTGTGTAGTTCAGTGGTTGAAAGCAACACTTCTGTTGTCAGACAGCCTGGCTCTGAATTCCAGCCCTACCACTTACCTTGGGTGGGTTACTTGCCTTAACTCTGCCCCAATCTCCTCATCTCTAAAATGAAGATATAAATTGTTTTACTTAAAGTGTTTTATAAGGATGAAATGAGTGTAGGCTAGTAGTTATCAAATGTTTTTAGGGCCAGGCAACCTCTTTTTTACATCTTCCAGCCCCAAGTTTTTAATACAAAAATCTCAGGTTTATGAGTGTAGTGCTGCATCACCCAGATCCCCCATTCAGAACTAAAAGGTTTATTCTCCCAGCTGCCAGGTGTTGTCACCACTACCTTGGCCAAGGCCAGGCCCCCTTCCCAAGGCAGCCCACACCCAATGACTGTTTGACACCCAGGGTTGGAAGCAAAGGGAATATGGCCCTGCCCCTTCACTCTAACAGGGACCCCTGGCAAGGACCATTACAGCTCCAAACCCCCAGAGGATCAGCTCAGCTGAGTATCTCCTATGTTTCCTATAATGAGAGCATTTTCTGGAGGCTTGATTAGATTCAGAACAACCATTTTTGACAAGAATGCCTCATAGGTGCTGTTTTATATTCCTCATTGCATGCCATCAGTGGGTACCATCAGTGGGCACATGCTGCCAGGCTGCCTACTGTAAAGTATGCCATGCTTGTTCCCTTGGTTAAGGTAGTGGCTACCAGATCATTCCATTGTAAAGGCCTATTTTCCTTTTTGTAATTAGTAATTGAAATTGGGTTGATACTTTGTTAATGGCCAAATATTCTGCTGTCCAACAATCTTCTATGCCACGATTTTAATGTCTATGTTCTTTGCCTGAAACAATAATCATATTGAGTGTTGTAAAATAGTAATTTTCTAACTATCATTCATTCCACCTTTCTTAACTAGCATTCTTCTGTAAAGGAGGGCTTTCTTCCCCATCCCATGACCCTCTTTCTCTCTTTTCCTTTGTTTTGAATATTACTACGGACACATGGATTTTTTTAAAAGACTTTGATTTGGCCAATATGAGCCCCTTCAAGCTGGTTTCTGTATCTCTTTGGCATGAACCCATTACACTGTGAGCACTTTTTTGCTCTCTGGTACAAGTAGATTTCACACACTCCCAGGTCAACTTGTGCTTTCACGTCCCCAGCCCTTGAATCAGTCTTTTTTTTTTTTTTTAATGAGCTCTGATTCCTGTTAGTGAAAAATGATATTTAAAATCTGAGATCCAAGGACTGGGTATGCTCATTGCTACTGACAAGAAAGGATCTTTTAAACAAAGAAATCTTACTCAAAAGCCCAAAAAGTAAAACATAAAGAAATATGGTTTTTGGTTGTAGTTGGAAGCTCCATCCCTAGGAATCCAACAGAGAAGAGGCAACCTGCAAGGAACAACTTCTGCTTCTTAAATTGCAACCTTTTCCTTTTCAGTAAAATTATCAATGTCCCATAATCTGAAAATGAGTGTTTCACTATTTTGCTCAAGGGGTCAGAGAAGTTTTGCTTTCATCTGAAATAAAAAACATTTATTATCATCACAATTGATTAATGACAACTTGAAGAGAATAGAGATTTCAATTAAGAAGTTTCTGAATCTAGACAATTCTTCCAAATTTGAAAAATTCAGAGACATCAACTGTTTAATTTTACCTTTGTTTTAATATTGATTTTTCTTTCTTTTGCCAAGGGAAGTTTGGACATGCAGAAAAGAGTTCAATATTGATTTTTATACACAACCTTTTTTTATGGAGATACAAAAAGGAATATATTATAACAGTGAGAAGAATGTTGTTCCTTTCCTGGTATTTGGGCCTCCTTAAATATGAGAAATGATACCCTGTTCTCTTGTGATAAGAAACAGGGCATCAGGGCTCCCCTTGTTGGTTCACTTAGAAGCATCAAGACAAGTGAATGGACTCTTTTAGACAATTAAGCTATGAGACTATTATGGAGGAAGAGAAAGACAGGAGAGTACAGAGCATATAAGTGGCTCCCTCTGAACCATTCAAATCCTTTGCAGTGGCATTCTAGAAAGTGCCCAGAGTCATCTGTGGGGAGAGGTTGTCACAATTTTAAAGGCTGCTTGAAATACATGGGATTATCTTATCTTAAAAGAGAGGAAGAAAAGACCCTGGCTGAGACTGTGGTTGGTGAGGAAGCAGCAGTCACCCACGTTGGCCAGGATTGGGGGATATTTGGTCATTTCTGTTGGCTGGACAATGTTCATGTTTTAAGTGTGTTCAGACATGTTTAGGGAGCAGTCTTGTTTTGTCTTGATCCATCCTGGTCACAGAGTGGCCGTGTCTGATGCTGACATTCTGTGAAATTATTTTTGAAATTATTTTTGTGTCAGGAGAACACCAAAGCCTAGCTGTGAGTGTCAGGCAAGGGGTTTTGTGCTTGCATTTGACCCATTGTGGCACAGGCAGGACCCACTTGTCCATCACCTGCTGCAGCATTCCTAGTTCTACAGCCCATTGGATGGGGAAAGAGGTGAATGCCAGTGGCTGTTTCGTACTTTTCTCTCTTTCTGCTTCTTTGTGTACAGACCAAATAGAATTACTCCTCATCTTTCAAATGTATATATCTTCAATTCAAGTGAGAGCCAGATATTAACTAGGGTCTCTGAATCCTAACTCTAAACTCTCTGGAGAGTGAACACGATTCACTTGTTTAGATGAGGTAGCTGCACCTTTCCGATAAATTTTGACTAGAAGGGAAGGATTGTGCAAGAGAAATATTATTCCACAGGCCCACTCTGTGAAGGAGAGCAGTCCTTAGAGAAGGAAGCTATGTGTGGGCATCGCCTAGTACAGGGACAATCTACCCTCAACAATAGGGTAGAATGACAACAAAGCTAATGCCTTGCATGACTTTAGTGCTTTACAGAAGCGAAGCATTTCCATCAACATTTTTAACCCTCCGAACCACCCTGTGAAATGGGTATAATTTATTTCAACTTAAAAGGGAGGAAGGTGAATGTTAGCAGAATTTAGAGATTTCCCCAAGCCTATAAAGCCTGTTAATCTAGAACACAGACTTCATGATTCTCAGGACAGCTCTCCCTCTGTTATGAGAGTGAGACTGCTCTTCCCAGACCCTGAAAGCACACTGATGAGGGATCAGCGGGAATTTGTTCAAGGTGAGAGAGCGAATAGAGGGTGGAGGCAGGTTTTAACCTCTGCTGTCTGATTCTGAGCTCAGGGTGGGAGTGATGTAATATTAGCAGACTGGGAGGCTTGGGAAAGTCATGTAGGGAATGGAATTGTCTTTCCTCCAGAAGGGGAGAGAGGTGGTGGAAAAGGGAAGAATGAGGCATAAGACTTAATGCAGCTTTTCTGATATGCGGAGCGTTTTGATAAAGCACAGGAACTCTCAGTGAGAACAGAAAAACCATCAAATAAACTCACTTGGAAGCCTGGGGGCCTGTGGATAGGAACGGTATGGAAGAGCACAGAATGGCTGTGTCATGTGGACCGTGCAACCTCTTCTCTTACCATTTTGTCTTTTACACAAAGATTAAAGTGACGTTCTTACTTAGGGGGGTAGGGAGAATAATGGCAGGATGGCTGAAATTCTCTCCAGACCCCAGCTCTATGATCTATGATTTTAATAAGCTCCACAATGCCAGGAGACCCTATAAAATTGTCCCTGGAGCTGTACTCTCTCCAGCTCCCTGTGGTGGCAGCAATTTTGCATTGAACTATTTTGCATTTTATAGATTTGGTTCTTTCTTACTTAATTAGGCTATTCTTGGGGAAAATGCTGTAATAACTCAGCACATCCTGCAGAGTCTGGCACTGCAGCCATTGGCATGTGGATATCACAGGGGCTCATGGTGTCATCGACAAGTCTCTAACCAGATGTAGGCTTTGACTTGGGCACAGGGAGGATTTTTAAACCCGCTGGGTCATCTCCCAGTGGGTGTTCAGAGGAGTGATGAGCCAGTTAGGTGATCCCCAGGTTTAGAGCAGGTGGAATTCAAAAGTGTACCAAAGCATTTGAGAAAGTTTATACAAGAAGGGAAGGACCCCCAGTAAGATGAAGATCAAATGTAGTGTGCTCAGGGCATTTATTTTTTCTCTTCATGTTTCCATTAAAAATAAAAAAAAAAAGAAACAATTTGTTATTTTTTGGTTTCTCACTCTGACAGCTGGAGCTGATTTTAAAAGATTAGTAAATTAATCGGTTCAGTTCTGGCCTTTGTCGCAGGGGGACAGATGTTCCCTCGCTGCAGGGGAAGAGCCTCTGGCTTGCTTGGTGGGAGTATTCCAGTCCTCAGACAAAGCCCCATAGCCCCCTCTGTTGTTTGAAAGTGTTAGGGGAGTGTTTCCGACCCCCAGGGTGTCTCTGGGGACAGGCGCAGTCCTTGCTGGGGAGGGCAGAGAAGCACACTCCAGAGAGTCTATGGTCTGGGATTGCAGCGCCCGTGACACAGTGCGTGGTTAATAAATGAAGGAAAAACTCCACCAAATGACCCCCTTCCCGCCCATGGTGTTCTCATGCAAAATACTGAAGCCTGTTAAATTTGTCTCCAGTGCCCACACCATCACCCTCAGCATCCCCCTGGTGGCCCAACAGGCACTGTGCAGTCACCCAAGCCCAGCCCTCCCTGCTCACATCCACAGCCAAGCACTGTTGCCCTGACTGCCATTTCCTCCCAGTTCCAGTGTTCTCTGTGAGCCACACAAACACCGCAGTGAGCTAAGGTAGGCAGGAATGGAAGCCCTGTCCTGGCTGCTCAGCTGCATTTTGATCTTGCTCCTCTGACCTGGAGTCAGGCCCCTGAGTGCTTCGTCCACCAAGACCTGCACTGTCTTACCTTTTCTGCTGTGACCCCATGGTTTGCAGGCCATTCAGTTTTTCCTCTCTCCTATCACAAATCCCTGGGCTTAGTCTGTATGTCAGAGGTCAAAGGCCAAGTTTCCATGGTGTGAGGAAACTCCACAACTTCACACTATTGTGTAACCTTCTGATTCCCAGGCTGTAGTTCACTGCCATCTCAGGCAAAGCGAGGAACTTGAATCCTACCAAGCTCCCATCTGGACGTCAGCCCAACTTTTTCCTGCCCTGGCTCCAAACTAACAAACCTGACAACTTTGCTGCAGGTCTCCTGGCCCAACCCTCTCCCTGGTGCCTTGTGCCACTGCTGACTGATCCAGGACTGAGGGACAGACCCTGGGGAGGGGCTGGACCTCAGGTGAGCACCTATACTCACATTCATCCATGGAGCAATCGTATTTATTTCTGGAATCCTTTCCCACAGCCCTCAGAAGAGCTGCTTCCTAAATAGAACTGCCATTTTCCTCTCAAAGGAATTTAAAATTAGATGTCTTTGTTCTCCCGTCTCATTTCTTGCCTCACAATTGCAATGATATAGATGGATCTTGTCACATTCTCCATCCTGCGTTGGCTATAGAAACAATATTTGCCTCATTAATTTTTCTTTTAGTACATGGAATAAAACATATCTGTTTCCATCAACATTTCAGGTTTTAGGTTTCTGCAGATTTACAATGAGCAGATGCGCTACAGCCTATGAAAAGAACAGGCTTAGCAGCAGTATATATATGTGTCCTTTTTCTCCTGCCACTGCCATGAAAATTATTCTGAAATTGTGAAAGGAAAGGCTAGGGTTTTCAGAGCACAGAAAGGTAACCTTGTCTGGTTCTGTCTAGTGGCCCTCAAGATAATTCAGATTGTGCTTATTTAGTTGTACTGACCGAAGGAGATGAAGGGTAGGGACTACAGCATAGGGACTCCTCTCAGATCATCAAGAGAGGATGCTTGGTGTCGAGGCCCTGGACACTTCTGCTCTCCTGACCATGGAAAAGGTTTATAGACCTGAACTTTAGGATCACATCCTGGTGTCCCATTATTTTTCCCACACCCCAAATTCTTCAAAGATGGTCAGTATTCAACATATCAACTGAATGCCCAATTTATGAGGGAGTAGAGGGCAGAAATTATTTTAATTGTCAGGCTAAGGAAATCTGAGGGTGCAATCTACTCTCAGCCAGATAAGTTTTAGGGGTGGCTCTTCCTTGCTTTACTCATCTTGTTGGTAAACATGCTTTTCTAATTCTCATCTAACAATTCTTTATATCTGCCGCCTGAGATTATCCCTCAAAACATGCTCTGTGTTTTCAGATGAATATCCTGTCTTTTTTCGTATTCTAGGTAGGTACTGCCTTCTCTTTAGTTAGAATCCACCAGTATCGATCATTTGTTTGAAGGAATGAAAACCCTAAAGTGTAAAGCCTGGAGTCTATGTGGGCAAAGATGGTTCATATATGGTCCCAGTGAAGCAAGAGTGAGCCTGAATGGCACACATTTCATCAGTGCAGTGGCCCTGAGGACTGAACTCAGAGCAGTTGTACCTTGAAAAAGCCACTGTAAATATGCAGTGAGCTGATAACTGAGGAAGGACTGGTGGAGAACAGAGGCAGTAAATTCTACTCTAAGGCATTGGAGAAATATTTTTCTTGGTTGAAAGAATTTATGAGTACTGTAGGGGTGGGGAGTATAGGAGTAGAGTGGGGTGAGGAGGGAAGGACTGAGCTCATGATTTGTTCTGATACTTATTTTCAGGACTTGAATTGACTCCAGATTATTTTCTATCCACTCCAGCATTTTGAAATATATATATAATAAAATCATCAGCCCTGCTCTTATTATGAAAACAAAATACAATTTCACAAATTCCTCAGCCCTGGTTATATTTCAAGGTTTGATTAATTTTTGGCTTTTCATCATTCTCTTTGAGTAATCACCGCAAAAATTATCCACTTCAACATTTTCCTTCCCAGGGCAAGATACAATTTTGCAAAAATATGGGAAGGTGAGTTGGTGGACAAAGAAGAGACTGAGCACTAACCCCACCCAGTAGATAGGCAGAGTCCCCTGTGCTAATGCCAAACTGCTAAGCCCTGGAGTCGTGCTTCCAGACGCTGACTCGAGTGAGCTGGTTTAGTTTAACATGGCATGATTCAACAGTTAGCCATGAAACTCTAGACAAAGTCAGGGCTACCCATCACTCTGCATTCCCTGAAAAATATCTTTAGATTGTCTGGTGAACATCAACCTTAGTCAGAATCTGTCCGAGTAGCCCAATATTTCCCAAGTGTGTTCAAGAGAATCCATGCCCCACAAGATGTCTTGAAACAGAGGGTTTCTGTATCATGAGGATGAGAAATGCTGTATATAATAACCCTTTGGGGAGACTTCCCATGTGGAAAAACATACTAAAGGCTCTGAGATGTCCTGCAGCAAAAAAGTTGGTCCAATTTTATTTAACCCAGAATTTTCCAAACAAATTTGGCCACTAACTCTTATTAACCATTTCCTGCCACTCTGCAACAAGCCGGCCTGTTCTGGCCTCACTTAACTCTGGATAATTCCATGAAGAAATTCTCATCTCTTGAACTTTGTGCTGTTGTTCATAGTGCTTCCCCGCTTGGTAGGAGTCTCCCCTCCCCCTCCATCTTCTCACCAGCCTTGCTAATTCCCACCATTTCTGTAACGTTCAGTGTGAGGGTCACCCTCTCTGGGAAGTCTTCTCTTCCCTGGCTGAAATCCTCTCTTTTGGGGCTCCCAGGGCATACTGTGCATTTCTCTCCCAGGACACAGGACACTCTATTATAATTATATACCTGTAACTATATGCCTTCCTCTGAAGTTTCTTGAGGGCAGGGGGCATATCTTATTCCTCTTTGTTTTCTCAGAGGCTAGCACAGCATTGGGGTGAAAGTACACAGTAATGGAGTATGTAAATGAGAATTAATGAGATAACATGTGTGAAGCAATGGAGCCCACCTTCCCGGTACTCCTTCCCCTTGGAAAGGCAGGGATTGCACCAGTCACCTGGGGATCCACCATCTTTCCACAGGGCTACCCAAATACATCTTCTCTACCTGGGTTGTGTAAGCATTTGTGGAGAGGCCTGCATGAGAAGACTCATGTCACCTCTTGTCAACTAAAGCTCCTGGGGTCAGAAACTCTATCTATTGACCAACTGATCAACCACAATAGAACTTACATGTTTAAATGAGATCCTTAGGTGATTTTCTTATGATTAAAGACTGAGAAATACTGCTCTTAGGCAGAGCAGGACTGAATAAGTCGTTATGAGATAGGGCCTACCTCCAAAGACTTCAAAAGAACAACCATGGTGGTTGTTAAAAAGAAACATCTAAGAAAATAGGTTAAGTGAATTGGTAGGTAGTAAAAGTAATTAACATGCCTTGTTTTTATTCTCCCAGGCATTGTTCTAGGTGCTTTTACATGTATTAACTAAGTTAATTCTCCTAACAACTACCTAAACGTCAACAATGGAACATGTAGGGAAATAACTCCATTTTGAATTTGACCCATTTTTTAAAAAAATTCTTTTAATTTAGGGGCTTCCCTGATGACGCAGTGGTTAAGAATCTGCCTGCCAATGCAGGGGACACGGTTTCAAGCCCTGGTCCCGGAAGATCCCACATGCCATGGAGCAACTAAACCCGTGCGCCACAACTACTGAGCCTGCATACTAGAGCCCACGAGCCACAACTACTAAAGCCCGTGAGCCTAGAGCCCATGCTCCGCAACAAGAGAAGTCACCACAATGAAAAACCTGCGCACCACAACGAACAGTGGCCCCCGCTCACCGCAACCAGAGAAAGTCCGCAGCAACGAAGACCCAACACAGCCAAAACATAAACAAATAAATAAATAAATTTATTTTTAAAAATTATTTTAATTTTAAATAATTATAGATTCACAGAAAGTTCCAAAATTAGTACAGAGAGGTCTCGTGTACCCTCTACCAGGCTTCCCCCAGTGGTAGCATTTTACAAAACTTTAGTACAATATCAAAACCATTGGTACAATCTATAGACATTATTCAGGCATCACCAGTGTGTGTGTGTGTGTGTGTGTGTGTGTGTGTGTGTGTGTGTGTTAGCCCTATGCAAATGTTCACGTGTAAAGAGTCCTATAATCACCACCACACACATACAGAACTGTTTGTCTCCACAAAGGAACTCCCTGTGCTATTGATTCAGTTTTGGAAGGACAGCTGGCAGCTGCAGCAGAGCCTCAGGTTAGCTACTGATACTCATCTTATCGACTGGACATGACCTGCAATATTGCGCAGCCATCAGCGGGGCTGCAGGATACAGTTAGCGGCAAAAGTTAGCACTACCTCCCAAATTGTGTCTACTGAGCATCATAGTGTGAACAAAAGAGACAAATATCAAAAACCCAGGGTAGCACCTCTGGTAGTGCTGCAAGTAGCCAGACTTCCTCCTTCTGATCCTTCCACCTGGGTATCCTCATACCGCTAACGTCCCGGGATTCCAAAGAAAAACATCCCATCTTGGTCAAAAGTTTTTCCATTTGAACAATTTGTGAGGAGAATCCACTGTGTCCAGGAAATAATCCAACCCTGGATTCTATGGAGTCACCTGTTTCCACCAATTGTTGCTCAGATAATTGCCATCCTCACTTGTTCAGATCAGCAACTGAAGAATGAAGAGGAGGAGCCAGTTCCTGAGGCACTAAGCACTCAAGGGAGGTGTGCCTGACACACGGTAATCATGGTAATCCCTTCGCTTAACTGATCCCTTTCCGTATGTCAGGTATTGCATCAAGCACCTGATTCATTATCCCACTGAATCCTCAAATCCAGGCTGTCTCAGTCTAAGTGTTCCTTCACCGCTGTCTCTCCTACCACGCCAGTCACCTGATGATTGGGAACTCTTTGTCATCACAGTCATCAAGTATATTGTGTTAGTAATCCTGATCTTCTCTCTTCCCCTTTCAGGATCACCTTCTGGGCACGTCCTATCATCCTCCACAGTTGTTACCATTTCTGAACCGCATTTGTTTTTGCTTTTTAGTCCTTATAGAAGATTAAGACCACAGGTCAGTCTTGAGCATGTTTCTTCTACTGTTCACATTAGCTAGTTACAATTTCTGATAATTATATAAACTGTCTTAAGATAGCATTAATGCATTTCACCTAGTTAACAACCTTAAGAGAGGGGGGCAGATGAGTAAAGAAGTTGTGTATTTAATTTATCGTCTAGACTGAGACACTTTTGAGAATAAAAGGAGGCCCTGTCAATGATTATCTCAGGGCAGAGGCACAAGTCTGGGCTGTCCCTGAGCAAGCTGGGACACGTGAACACCTACACATGTGGAAGTCAAGACTCAGAGAGTTTAGGTAACATGTCCTAAGTCACATAACTGCTAAATGGTGGTGTGTGGATTTAGACCCCAGAGCAAGAACTTGACCTGCTATGCTGGGCTTTATGACCTCTCTGTTGAATGTTAGATGTGGAAATCTCCAACCTCTTAGCACCTAGCTATCAGTAGAGATCAGGTCTTTCATGGAAAGAGGCTGGATTTCACAGAAAGTCATTCAGGGGCCATGAAGTACCTTGGCACCAACCCCACTGTGTACCCTAGTCTGCTGGCTTTGGAGGGGGCTGAAGTCAGGGGACTACCTTGTTCACACACTCTCCTCAAATCTCTCTCCACACAGCACCACTATTTAGGAGTGTTGAATGGTGTAAAGATTTTTGAAACCTTCTTTGTAAAGCACAATAATTTCCCCCACCTTTTAAGTGAAACAGTCTGTACAGGAGCACTTTTGTGAACTGTCAACTGTTACACAGATCATTCATTCATTAATTGTTCATTCATTTATTTATCCTTTGTAGTCCATTGGTTCCCTCGACAGTGTAGGGAGTCTGAGGCCCCTGTTCCTTGGACCACACCTACATTTTCTGCCCCATCTCCCTTCATTATCACTCCTCTACCTTGACCTGCTGAACTCTTGCTCTTTCTCCCTTGCTACCTTAGCATATGCTGTATTTTGTCCAAAGAAACTCCTTTCCACAGCATTCCACTTAGCCTGGAAAACTATTCATCTTTAAACTCAAATGTAATTTCCTCCCAAAAGACTTCCCTGACCTCTCTAGACAGAATTAAGCTTTTTGTTTTTTCTCACTTACACTTCTAACAGAGCCCTAACTATTTGTTCTTAAGTCTGCTTTATCAACTAGACCATGAGACTTGGAGGGCAGGGACTGGAGCTCTGATTGCCTTGACATCCCCAGACATAGCACACAAAGGATGCTTGAAGAGTGTGTGTTGAATGAATGAACATCATGCCCAATGGCATTACCTGGACTTACCATCATTCTGTTTAAATTCCTCATAGGCAATAGGTAGCAAAATCAAATTCTGAACTCATGGGAGACCAAATTATTTAAACCTGGCCTTCATATCTAAAGGGAGGAGGAAACTTATTTATTGAGTGCTGAATGTGCACGTACCTGGTGAGAACTCAGTAAATGCTCATCTCATGAATGAATAATCTGTACACCAGTTTTGGGTGGTAGATCGTGGTAATACCATTTACAGATGACAGAGGTTCAGAAAAGTTTAGTAACCTCTTACGGTCAAAATGGTAGTAAGCAGTAGAGCTAGATTTGAACTCAGATCTGTCCAGCCCCAAAGCCTGTGAGCTTTGTCCAAGCCTGAAGAAAAAGAAGGCAGTGCTTGCAATAGCCCTCGAGGCTGAGGTAGGAGGCTCTGGACACCCGTCAGCAACCTCTCTGCTACTCCTTGGATTTTTTCTACAGGAGCCTCTCAGTGGGATCTGGGGACTCCTGAGGGCAGGCAGCTTTCCCTTTGGAAGCTCTCAGCTCCTTCTCCTGTACCCTTTGGCCAGGCTGACTTGCTTCTCCTTGCCTGCTCTCCTGAGCCATCCTCAAAGCTACCCTTTCTGTGTCCTAGCTCTTCAGACTCTGCGTTCTAAGACGTAATCTGAAAGGCTGGCCTCTGTTGACTGAATAATAGATGCCCCCACTTTTCTCACTGTGAAACACTTGTATAGGCTTTCTCCCCTGGAGACTAAGAATTCATGCAGAATAGACATAATAATGGGAATTTCAGACCCTGTGACAGGTTGGGGTGGAGGAAGACAAGAAAGAGTCTAGGACAGGGGACCTTAAAAACTCACCACACCTGACCTACCACGGTAGTGACTCTCTCTCTCTCTCTTTTTCTCTCTCTCTCTCTTTCTCTCTCTCTCTCTCTCTCTCTCCCCTTGGAGCCAGTATCACTTTTCTGGGTCTTTGTTCTATCCCTTCTAACCCAGGAACTCAGGAGGCAGAGGGATAAAGAAAGATGATAAGTTTACAAAAATAGGAGAAAGCTCTGTGAACATCCAAACCTTCACAGTAACAACCTGGAAATGAACAAAATTATATGTAATCAAGGACAAGTGTGTTTGAAGGAAGGAGGGAACCTGTGAGTGGAAGTGATCTGGGGTAACCTTATAATAACCATGAGCCAGCATTTATCAAGTGCTTACTGTGGGCTGGGGACTTCACAGCTCATTTAATCCTCACAGTGACCACGAGGTGGACTTTGCTCAGGTACCCATGCTATAGATGAGAACACTGAGGCCCAGAGAAGTTAAATAGTTTTTCCCAACAAATAAATGGTTTGTGACCTAGAACAACTCACCATCTAAAATTGTTCCTGGCTACCCGCCACCCCTCAATCATATCATGTTGTTTTTATTTATACTTGCTCTATTTAAAATGATGGTGTTTATCATTTGCTTTATCAGTCCCTCCCCTCCCTTCCATTCCTACTCCACTACAGAGTGTAAACTCAGTGATGGCAGGGATCTTACCTGTCTTGTTTGCTGCTGTGGCATCCCTAGATCAATGCTTGGTGCACAGCAGTAGTTCCTCAGGAAAGATTTAAATGAAAGAAATGGTGGATTTGAGATTTGAGAACAAGTCTGGTTGCTCCAAGGTCCTTCTCCACTGTTTGCTACTCTGCAAAATGGAGGTAATGACCCCCACCTTTCATGGCAGTGATGGTGTCTGTAAATACCCTAATGTCCTGCCTGGCACATTGTCATTACCCACTAAGTGACGGTCGTCATTATTGTCCCCTCTTTCTGGACATGTGCTCCATCTGGCAATGCAGTCTTATGTAGAGCAAGACTGGCAATGACTGATTCTGTCTTAAATAGGTCATTCTGAAAATAATTTTCATTAAAAAATGAAAGCATGAGATTTCTATCAAGCTCTGGGAATACCCAGGATTCTATAAACTTATTAGAGTTCAGGCCAAGTGTGGGGTTTGGGTCTGGGTTTTAGAGTTAGGGACCTGCCTTTTCTCAGCACACAGTGTATGAATGGGGCCCAGGAGGGAGCTGCAACCAAAATGCCTCTCTCACCACCCACCAGTCTTCTCTGTGACCAGATGGAGTGGCCTTACCTGGACCCACCCCTCAGTCAGTCTGCTCTTCCTCAGCCCACAGGCATATTTGTTCCCAATAGTCAGATTCTGTATGCCAGACTTCAAAGTTATCAGGATTGGGTTTCCCTGGTGGCGCAGTGGTTGAGAATCTGCCTGCCAATGCAGGGGACACGGGTTTGAGCCCTGGTCTGGGAGGATCCCACATACCGCGGAGCAACTAGGCCCGTGAGCCACAACTACTGAGCCTGTGCTTCTGGAGCCTGTGCTCCGCAACAAGAGAGGCCACGATAGTGAGAGGCCCGCACACTGCGATGAAGAGTGGCCCCCACTTGCCACAAATAGAGAAAGCTCTCGCACAGAAACGAAGACCCAGCACAGCAAAAATAAAATAAATTAATTAATAAACTCCTACCCCCAGCATCTTCTTTAAAAAAAAAAGTTATCAGGATTAAGAGTCCTGTTTGCATCCCTAAGTCACCAACTTAACCCATTTTTTTAAAAAACTTTCTGTTTGCCAACATTCTTTCTTTGCACTGCACTTGACTGAATTTAACAGAATTTTCTGATTTAAGGGTGAATTATATTTGCTAACTTTGGCTTTGTGGAAATTGGACCCTTCCAAGAGGTGTTTTAACTCTTTGAGTCCACAGATCTTTAAGTGTTCAGTAGCTCTATTGCTCATCCAGACGATGCCAGACCACCTAGGCCATAGTCAGAGCTCTACTCCCAGGCCAGCCCAGAGTGTCTAGAAAGGGAGAAGGGAAGAAGCTCTCAGGGTAAGGGAGACAAGAGTGTGCACACATAGTCTAGTTGTGAGTTTGGGGAATTAAGACTTGAGACCATGCCTGAGGATGTAGCTTTAGCCTCAGTCTAGCTGGTGGGTCACTTTGAGAACAACAAAACTGACAACAAGACAATGTCAGTGTGGGTCCCATGAATCCACAGATGTTGAGAGGGATGTCAGAGTGCACGGGAATGACTGAAGAAGTCTTCGTGGAGGGGGCAGGACTTAGGAGAAGCACTGGAGGCTGAACAGATTTTGGATAAATAAAGAGGAGTGAAGACAATTCAGATGGGAAGGCCGGCATAAGCAAAGGCTCTAAGATTGAAGGGTGGGGGTGAAGAGGAGGTGGAAAACAGAGTGTGTAATTGGGGAGGGTGGGGAGACTTGGCCAGAGCCAAAGTTTCCTGTGGAATAGTGGTGAGCAATAGGGTTGGAGAAGGACACAGCTGTTTGGCATATGACTCAATAACATTTACTTAACCTAGTTTTTTGCCCCTTGAAGGAGAGATGGAATGTTCTGCATCCTGAAATCTTATTCAGGTCACAAGAGAGGGATTTTGAAACTATACTTAGGTTCAAGGAAGGAAAAATGTTCTCCTTTGCTGGGCATTCTTTTGCCTGCCCCTTAAGTATTAGTGTTTCCCAGGAATCAACCCTTCCTTGTCTTCTTCTCTCTCTGAACATTCCCCCAAAGCAGTTTCAACTCCTTCCATGCCTTCATCCACCACCCAGATGCTGCACCTCCCAAGTCTACATCTTTGTGCTTGGTCTTTCTCTTGAGCTCCAGATCCTAAACCTGTGTCTGCTAATCAGCTCAATATCTCTTAAACTGAATATTATCTTCCTGCCAAGACCTCCTTTTCTCTTGCATTCCCTACCTCTCTTAAAGCCTCTTTCCTCCTTTCCTTCCTCCTTTCCTTTCTCCCTCCCTCCCTTTCTTCTTTCCTTCCTTCCTCTCTTTATTCCTTCCTAAAGCATTAACTGAATACTTGTGAGGCACGAGATACCATGTGAAATGTTCTTTTGCCTTTGAGGATCTCATAGTATAGTGGAACAGGTAGACGAAGCCAATAATTTGTTTTCATTTATTTAAAAACTATTTATTAAAAAATACTATTTATGAAACACTGGGATAAATAGAAGTAGACAAACAGTCTTGAGGAATCCATAAAACTTCTACCTAGGATGCTAGGCTCAAGAGTCTTTCTTGGTTAGATGAAATCTGAGCTAAGTCTTAAATCTTGAGGAATTAACTAGACAAAGAAGGGAAGACAGGAGGAACACTATGGGAGGGCACAAAAGAGAGAGAGTGAGAAAGAAATGTTTGAAAAATGGTGACCATAATAATAAAAGTAACAGCTAACATTTATTTAACACTCGCCATGTACAGTTACCCTGCTGAGCACCTTACATGTTTGTCTAATTGTTTGTTTTTGATCCTCATGATAATCTCAGAAATAGGTTGTCGTAGCTCACGCATTTTGCAGTTGATGACATTGAGCTGCAGATGAGCAAACCTGCCCTTGAACTCTTGTGAATAAGCAGTTGAGCTGGGAATCTAAGCTTCTTTGTGGAGCCTGGAAAATGGAGAAGTTCAGGAAGGATGGTTAGCAGAAGCGAAATTCTAAAAAGGGCCTTACATGCCTCAGGAAATGGTTTGGGTTTTATCTCAAAAGAAATGAGGAACTGTTCCAGGCTTCTAAGCAAAAAAGTTACCTGAGTCAGATCTCCATTTGGCAAGGTCATTTTTGGAGAGGTGTAGAGGATGAATTTGGGAGCAGAGGCAAGACTGGAAGCAGGTGGGTTTGTCAGGGGCTGTTGTCACTGTCCAGATGAGCTTTATGACATCCTGGAGAAAGAAGCAGAATGGACAGACCTTGTCACAACTTGGATGGGGGGAGAGAGGGTGGGTGAAGAACAGTGCTCAGGATTTGAGGAATAATTTACTTTTTCAATAATAACCATTCATTTGATGATTGAGTCAACAAATATTATTATCTGCCTTGTCCCATGGAGCATTCTAGATCCCAGGGATAAAATTGTTAGGCAAGATATAATCTCTGACTTCAAGGAGCCCATACTCTAAAGATGGAGATAAATAAAAACCATCACAGATAATCGCTGTGAGAGACACGCACAGGCATATCACCCTGAGCTTGGGGAAGCTGAACCATAGGTGAGCTTCCCAGAGGACGAGATGCCCTGGTGTCTTCCTTGACCTGTATACTCCCTTTTCCAACTAACGACCGGTCACCTATGTGGGCTGTCCCTCAGACATTTCTAACCCACTGTGTCCGAAATTAAAATTGAACTCATGCTCTCACCTCCCACATACATGCCTCTTCTACGTACCATGCTTCATGTCCTGAGCAACTTATTCATTCAATAAATACATTCTTTGAGTACCCGTAAAGTGCCAGATAGTGTATCGAGCATAAAGCTCAGGGAATTCCTAAAACAAGTTAACATTTTCACTCTGGTTTAAATGAGAAACAGAGTCCATGGGCATCTGAATGATGTATTCAGAGACAACAGGACAAGACTAAATCCAAGTAACATTAAGAGCACCAGCTTTTGCATTTTTGCATCTGTAGCACTTGTGAAAACTGTGATCCTCCTTGGGACCAAATGGATGAACAGGACTCTGAGGCAGGTTTTTCTGAGTGGGGAAGCAGAAACACCACACTCCTGCTGCCATGGCAAAGGGCTCTGTGAGGATGGAGTGACATTGCTCGTCCCCAACACCCCCCTACCCAGGTCTAATCCCAATGGAAGGAACAGGCAGAGAGTGTCAGACAAGCTGCAGGCTGCTGCCACTGTTCACTCTGGCTAGTGGCACCTGAGGAGAACAGCTTGGAATGTTCTCACTGATAAAGACTGAAAGATATAAAGGAAGCTTTCTGCTGAGCACAACTTGGAACATTTCACACAATTCTGCCATCTTCCAGGGTGCTCAGTCTTTGTGGAAAGGCTCAGTTCTCAGCAGAAGCTTGGAGGTTAACCAAAGAGGGGGAAATGTAGTGGTAAAGCAGATTCTAGGGATAATTGGGAGGCCTCGAGAGAGGTGTCTCCCACAGAACCTACCCATGAGCCTTGTACCTAATCTGCTGTCTGCTGCCGCACCCATTAGCTTTCAATAAGGTGGTTTCAACGACACACCTCTTTATCTGGCTCACAGGTGTTTTAAATACCTGAAGATCCTAGGGAAGGAGAAAGAACAGAGGCTGACAAGTCAGAATTGGCCCCATTAGATTCTGAGATCAGCGTTCTGGGGCATTTCTGCCAAATCTGCACTCCACGCAGCACCATGCTAGGGCAGAGCAGCTGCAGATTTCTACAGAGAATTCTTCCCGTGGATCCAAACTTTGGAGTGCACATCGCCAGTGTCATGGTAGAGAAAGAGGTGACAGGCAGGCAATTTCCAAACACAAGATCCCATACAGATGTTTCCAGGCAGCTCTCCCCGAACCCCAACCGTGCTGTCCACAATACATAATAGGCCCTGAAAAAGCAGAGCTAGTGCACTGAAAGTTCAGGCCCAATTCAAAAAAGAAACTTATTTCTACATCTACTGAGTTGTGTGATCTCTATAGGACTCATCTAACCATTAAATTAAGCCCAACTGGAAATGTTTACCAAAAACTTTTAATGTCTCTTCATTCTCTGGTTGAGTCTGTAGCCAAAAGTCAGAGCACAAGCTTGCCCTTGGAAAGTGAATTCCTGATTCTGAAGCTCATTCTGAAAGAGAAAGCACTTTTCTCTCCTGAGGGATCTTGTTCTCACAAGTTAGATAATTTAGATAAATCTCTGGGGTTTGGAAAAATTTGCAGAACACTCTGCCGTCCAAGGCCATTGAACAAACTGAACTGTTTGACCTTGTCAAGTTTTCACAATTCTCACCACAAGCCCAGTTGGAAAGTGGGAGCTTAACTTGCAGATGAAAATGTTCTTGAGTCGGGGCCCAGAGCTGAGGGGGATTTGGGGGTGTGGTGGGAGTGAGAAAGGGCTTGGAGGCGTGAGCAGGCCTGGAAAATATTTCAGTTGGGAAGATATGAGTGCTGACAGGAAGGTCACCGTGAAAGGTTACAAATGAAAAAGATGGGGGAAAACATAACCACCTAAATCTCATGAACGTGTCTGAGGCCACCGGTCATTTCACTGCTTTGGGGAGCCCTGTGTCTAGGGACTGTCTTGGTAGGGGGCCTTAATGGTTACAATGGGGTGGCCTGCACGTTCATTGGGATGAAAGGGTCAGCTAGCCATTTCCTCCTGGCCCGTCTCGCTGGACCTCTGCTGGACCCTAAGACAGCTTTCTCCAAGAGGCTCTTTTGCCCCTGCTGTTTAACAAGCAGCCTTGGGCAGAGGACGTGAGAGTCTGGGCATCCCCTGGATCATCTGGTCCTCAGGAAGGATCCAGGCTTATACACAGGTTTGAATCATCAGGACATTTTCCTCTTTTTGTCTCTTAATAAGTGATTTTAATTCATCTCTCTTAAATTGGGTGCTATTACTTAATTGTTACTACATTTGCTCTTACTGAAATTTGATAGAACTTTTAACTCCTAATATAGTGTTTTAGAATATAGAATGTATTCATACTATATTCGTAAGGGTGTTGATATAATTCTTATGAATATATTACTTTCACCTCATTGGACTCTACAGAATTAGATAGTATCAGTACAGTATTTTGACTGAAAAAGAGGTCCACTGTTACTTAAGCCATCACTAAAGTTTGACGCGACCACATGGAGACTTTTCAAACAATTAAGACCATTTTCATGTGTTAGGAGTTGTTATTAGAAATCTGTCAAAATAATGTAATATTCACTTCAATAAAATTTGATTGGTTTTTAAAGTAACACATACACGCACACACACACACACACACAAACCTAAACAGCAATAACAGTATCCCAAGCTAAACTCAGCAAAATTCTATGAGATTAGCCCTAACTTCATAGATCATTTTAGGGGAGTTGACACTTTATAACCATTTGTTTTTGTTTTGTAATTTCCTTGTAACATTTGTTATTTTGTTTAGGACATTCTTTATCATTTAAACGTTTCTAAATTTTGTGCAGTCAAATAAAAATTTTCCCTTTATGGAAAATAAATTGTTAGTTTTCACTCAGTGTTCCTAGTTGTTCTGCATCATCCAGTTTTGGGAGGATGCAAAGTGTAACATTTAACCAAAAATAGAAGATTGCTATTTGATTTTTTACAACTCTGTCCATTTAATACTTTATTAAATAAAAAAAAATTAAATCTACAGAAACTTTTAAAGGAAGCAGGTGAGAAGGTTGGCAGAGAGACAGTAGGGGCAAAGTCATGAAAGTGTGAACAGCCAAGAGCCAACTACTGAGCCCTCAGCACTGTTAGAGCATAAAGTATGAGGCGCTGAGGGGGAGCTGGGGAAGTGAGCACCGCACGCATCATTTGTAGGTCACGTTAATTGAATTTGGGTCTCTGTGTGATTGGGTTCTATTTAAGGGGCTGAGGAAGAAGTGTGTTTCAGGAAGAGCATTCTGCCTGGAGAAGGGAGACTAAGTGGGAGGGGGCAGGCCTGGAGGACAGGATACCTATTAGGAGGTGGTGCTCTAACCCAGATGCAAGAAAATTGTCCTTAACTAGGGCATAAACACAGAGTAAATATAGGGAAAGGGCTGAATCCAAATCATTAACAGGTTAGTAGAAAGGGCAGAAACATTTAATAGGTAAAATCATTGGAACTTAGCATGGAGTCAAAAATGTTCCCTGGCTTCTCCTGCCAGTAATTGGATGCCTGAGGTGTCACAGAACTGGGAGCTCCTGAGAGTGGAGGGCAAGGTTCAAGATGGGGGTGGATAAGTTACGTTTTGAACGTGTTTAACATAATAAGATTATTTTGGACACTTTAAGCTTACTTTGCAGACCTCAAAGGACTATATGTCTCCTGCTTGTGACTTGGGCCTGGCCTCTTAACTCTGAATATTGTTTTATTACAGGGAATTCATTGGTGGTTGCAGCTTCTGAGTATGTCTTGCCCTGGGTGGGTAATTGGTTGCAATGATGCCTTCCTTGCTTTGTGTTTCTCTCTGGGCCCCAGTGGAAATCCCACCTGCACAGATTGGGAGACACCACTGTCAAGCAGATTGCCCAGGTAGTTCTGAGCTGATTCTTTTGAAAGGAACTTGGGAAAAGAGAGAATTCCTCTGACTGTCATACTGGGAGATTGGGGGCTCCCTGTTTATCCTGTGAAAATCATGCCATCGTCTTTTTAATAAACATAGAACAAGTGCCTGCTCAGCACTGGGAACTGAAAATTCAGCATCTGCTTTTCTGTAGTCTCACAGGTTAATGAGAATAGAGACAAACAAATTTACATAGAAGAATAAACCCTCCTCCCCTTTCTCTGGGGTTTGCTCTGTATAGAGTAGATAAATTCTATACCAGAAGGCTTCCTTGTGTATGGAATTGATGAGAAGGGTGCTGTGCCTAAGAATTTGATCTAACCCAGGATAAACACAACAAAACAAAACTTTAGTTTTAAAGTTTCAATTTCTTCTAGGTGTTTCCATGGCTAAAGATGGTTGACTGGGGTGGGGAGTGCATTGCTAGGTGGGACTTTGTAAAGGGCTGGGAGGCCCTTGTGGGTGGATGGTTTATGAAAGGACACAGAGCCCTGTTACTATTCCTCTGGGTGCTCTCTTCAGGTGGGCTGGGACGAGGGAGGAGTATCTTCCAGGTGATGTGTTTCTCTTTCCTAGAGATTAGTGTACTCAGTATACTCAGATTACTGAGTATGTCAGTGTGTGTGAGTGTGTATGGCTGGTGTCAACATGTACATATTCTCTCTGGAGATACCCAAGAGACCCAGAATACTGCAGGGAGAATGGGAGGGAGTCTCTTCCCTTTTAGGTGATGGTTAGACCTCCAGGAGGTCTCTACTGAGGACTTTCCTGTTGGAGCACATGGTACCCAACTCCACAACCCTCACCCCAATTTCCATAGGTTTTTAGCAGATGAATAACTCAAACCATGAGACACATATTGCTCACGATTATGTTGTCCTGTGGATGGCCCCAGGGATAAAAGAAAGGAGAGATTCTCCTTTCCAAGCTGAGCTGAACTGAATACTTTCAGGAAAAGCAGCAGTGCCACAGCAAGCTTCTTCTGCTCATCTGGCAGCATCCCCTGAGAGCCAGAGCTAAAATGTTATCAAAGACAGAACAGAACCCACTGCCCTTCCCTCCTGAAACACAGAACAAACCACTTGCTGTTCCTGGGGTAGTCTCTTTTGTGACAATTTTCTGCTTCAAAGCATCCCCAACCCCCAGTAATAGTCACCAACAAAAATTCATTTTTAGGGGAAGGGAGGAGGAATGAAAGAGAACATTGGTCATAATCAAAGAAGGAGATGGGAGGAGACTTCTCGTGCAGAAGAACATAGACTTGGGAAATAATACTGACCTAATGGAGACTCCTGATGGGAAACGCTTGCCTGGAAATCTGCTGCCGCCCCTGAAAGCCTGGGTGGGGTAGTGCTGCCCTCAGGGCCCTGCCGGGAGCTCTGAGACACAGCACCCCCTGTAGAAGTTAGCAGGCAGCTGTGTGACCTTAGGCAAGCTAGTTAACCTTACTGAGCTTCAGTTCCTCATTGGTAAAATGGATATAATAAAATTACCTACCTCATAGAGTTCTTAAGAAGATGGATGCAATGAGCTAATGTTGTTAAGTGCTTGGAACAAACAGCACCCAGAGTCTGCAAGAGTGTTTGTTCCAAAGGGGCTGAGGTCACTCCCAAGCAAAGCTGCCTGCTACAGTAGAGGGAAGCTGAGTTGGATGTTCAGAACCCCCAGACCAGACCGTGTCCAGGACTATCTGATACAATGAGCCATTGGGCAGTGTGTGATGATGAAGAGGATGTCAAATGAAAGATTTGTGTGCTCTTGCTACAGAACGTGATGTAGGTAAGTGGTTAGAGGGCTACACAGCTCATTACTCAGTTTGTAGGACTGAGAACTGAAGATGTGAAAGCCCCAGGCAGATATGTCCCTCCAGCTCCCAGGTCACTTCCTGGTCCCTGAGGTACCCCTGAAGCAAGATTGAGCCACCATTTTTGCCTCCAGAGGAGAGAAGTTCTATTCTCTTTCAGTCCCATAAATATTCCTCTGGTTTTGCAGCCACTTTCTTTGCCAACCAAATAGGTGCCAATGAGTACTTGCCAAATAACTGGTTCCTGCTATGAGAATCCTGGTCGATTGCTATTTGTTCGTTATATCTCTTTGGTATAGAAGCTGTTGTTCATATGAAATAATTTTGGGAACCATCTTAGTTCCCCTTTCCACATATTCTGCAGAGCCCCATCTTCTGCCTGCCACTTTCTCCCACTCTCTATTCCATTAGCAGGGATGGCCGTCAAAAGGCATCCTTTGGCAGCTGCTTTCCACTGCTGCCCTGACAAGATCTCGAAGATGTTGCTGCTTTTCTTTACTGGGCTCATGAATAAGCCTCAGTAATCTTATTCAGCACAGCCAATCATATTCCCAACACTATTCTCCTTGAATACTTTTACCTCCTTCTTCAGCATCACATTCCATATCTGTACCTATTTATAATTTACCTGTTTACAATTTAGCAGTGATCATAACTGATATCCACTGCAACCTTAAAGTGGTAATCCTACAACAATTATGTTTTAACAGAAATAGCTCTTATTCCCAGGCTGGGCATGTGGAATAGAGTAGGTGATCTGTAAATTCTGAACAAATAACTGATGGAATCAAAACCACTCATTTTCAAACACTTATTGAAGAGTGGGATTATTCTGGTACCCAGACTCCATCTGTTCCAGAAGTTAAAAATAAAATGAGAATTCAATTAAAGGTATGCACACAATCCACCCAGAGTTGTGCCAGATCATATGATAGTACCCTACATTCCAGTCTATCAGATACTGAAGTTTGTGTATGCCAATAAAGAAAAACACCTTAGAATGTCAAATTAATTTAATTACGTTACAGATACATCAGTGTATATGCGAAACAGCAAAGATTTTTTAAAAGAGCATATCTTACCTTTAACCTTTCTGGCGTTATTTTTCTGCAGAGGGAAGAACTCTAAAGGATGTAAGGAACTTAACCACCTAGTACCTTCTGCTTTGCTTGTCTACTTTGAGGATGGTCAAGGTCAGTGCCTGAGGGCTCAGCGGTCACTTTGCTTTCTATCTGTAGTACTTATCTCAAGGTTCAGGAAACCAGGGCCCATCGAGGAGCTGATTCCAGAGCTTGATTTATTTTTGTCTGCAGAGAAACCTCTAAGGGGTGTGTGCTAAAGCTCAGTGTTCCCCTTCTAATCTCAATTTTGCTGAGGACTCAGAGGAAACATTTTCCTTGCTATGGAGAGTTTTTACATGTCTCCACTAAATAGTTTTTAATATATATTTAGTTCTGTTCAAAGCCTGACTAAAGGAGTCCATTAAGTTAGTTGATCCATTAATCCCAATACTCTGTAACTTCTCATTTTTAAGGTCCAGATTCTAAGAATTGATGATATAAACAAGATGATGATAGATTCTAATAGTAGGGTTCATCTCCTTTTTGTTAACATTCCTGGGACAGAAGAATTGAAAACAAGCCCACCCCTGAAAATGCCCTAAAAGTTAAGTAACCACCTGAGAGTGCTGGGGGACAGGGGTGAGGGAGAATATCAGAAAGGAAATCCAAGCATCTCCAGAGAAGCTATCAGATGACCTCTGAATTTCTTCCAAACCCAACGTTCTAAGTGATTCTCTAAGTTATTCCTTCAAATACTCAACACATCCAACAACAATTTATTGAGTATCTACTCTATGCCAGAAAGAAGGCTAGACACTTTGGGTATTAATAGAGTAAGACACAATCCTTACTCCTAGACTAGTGAAAGAATCATGTGCAATAATAATGTTCAAAGATGAATTCACCACCTTTCCCTCCAATTGTTCTGCCTTCATAGTCTTTCTCAATCATCACACCCAATTTCCCATCAAAAATATGGAAAACATCAGTGATGCTTTTTCTTCATCCTCCATAACCAACAGATCCCTAAATCCTACCCATTCTTTTTTATTAACGTTCCTCCTTCTTCCTTCTTCACTCTCACTTCCATTGCTGTGGTTTAGGTCTTTCTTATTTCCTACCTGAATTTCTGTAACAGTCTCCCAGTCTCTTACTTTCTCTCCTATGACCTTTCCCATGCACAGGAGTCATCTCCAACAACCAAATCAGTTCTGTCTCTGCTAAAAATCCTTCAGTGATTTTCCATTGTCTTCAACACAAGGACAAACAACTTAGCTTGTCCCAGAGGTCCTTTGGGATCCAGCCACTAGTGACTTCTCATTTCATTCTTCTCCATGACGGCTTCACACCCTGTATCCTAGCCACATGGACTTCCCTGCAGAGGTTGAGGACATGGGTTCTACTGCCAGAGCTTCTGTGTTTGATTCCCAGATCCACTTCTTACTGGATGATTGGCTCGTACTGCATGGCACAGCCTTGTGAATGGCCTTCCCAGAACTCTGTGATATGGCCACCCCATGTGACCTTAAGCGACTTAACTTCTAGCTTAACTTAACCCTTATCTATAAAAAGGTCACAAATATTGACTCCCTCACGGGGTTTCCTTGAGGATTAAATAAGTTACACATATAAAGTGTTTTAGCTCAAGCATTATCTCTGCTGGAAGTCTTTCACTGAATTCAATCCCTCCCCAGACTAGATTGACTCTGCTCTTTCTCTAAATCCTACTCTCTGCATAGCTCCCCTAGGACATTTAGGACTTTGAAATTATTCCGGGGCATTTTACCTTGAAAATTTTCAAATGTACAGAAAAGTTGAAAGAAGGGTACAATGAGCACCACCTAGATTCAACGAGTGGTTAACATTTTGCCAATTTGTGCTCTCTCTCTCTACACACACACACGTATATTTATTTACATCTTTTATTGAACTATTTGATGGCAAGTTGCAGACATCAAGATATCTTTTCTAAAAGGAATAAAGACATTCTCAAACATAAAGATTTTTTGGTTGTTTCCATTTTTTCCCCTTTTTGTCATAGGAAGTTTATGTATACTTATTCATAGCCAAAAATGAAATAACCAAGAATATATTTCATACCAAACTCTCAATAAGAACAATTGTGCAGCACTTTCTCAAGACACAAAGAGGTTTTTTTTCAGCTTCAGTCATGACAACATAGCCCTAACTCTTCACTCTTCATTAGGACTAACTTTTTATCTTAAAGAGCCAGCATCTAAACAGGCAAAATAGCTCTTAATAGTCCTGTGGTAACTGGATCTTACACCACACACAAAAATCAACTCAAAATGGATTAAAGACTTGAACATAAGACCTGAAACCATAAACCTTATGGAAGAAAACATAGGGGGTACACTCCTTGACATCAGTCTTGGCAATGGTTTTTTAGATTTGACACCAAAAGCACAAGGCAACCAAAGCAAAATTAAGCAAATGGGAATACATCAAGCTAAAAATCTTTATCATAACAAAGAAAACCATCCACAAAATGAAAAGACAACCTACAAAATGGGAGAAAATATTTACAAATAATATATCTGATAAGGGTTAATATCCAAAATATATAAAGAATTCCTACAGCTCAGTACCAAAAAGAACCAATTCAATTAAAAAATAGGCAGAGGAACTGAGTAGACATTTTTCCAGAGAACGTATACAAATGGCCAACAGTTACATGAAAGGGTGCTCAACATCACTAATAATCAGGAAAATGCAAACCAAAACTGCAATGAGATATCATGTCACACCTGTCAGAATGTCTACCCTCAAAAAGATAAGAAATATCAAGTGTTGGCGAGGATGTGGAGAAAAGGGAACACTAGTGCACTGTTGGTGGAAATGTAAATTGATACAGCCACCATGAAAAACGGTACTGAGTTTCCTCAAAAACTTAAAACTAGAACTACTTACTATATGATCCAGCAACTCCCCTTCTGGGTATGTATTCGAAGGAAGAATATCACTGTCTTGAAGAAATACCTGCACTTCCATGTTCATTGCAGCATTATTGAAAATAGTCAACATATGGAAACAACCTAAATGACCATCTATGGAGGAATGGATAAAAAAAGTTTTACACACACACTCACACACACACACACAATGGAGTTATTCGTCATAAAAATGAAGGAAATACTGCCATTTGTTATAAATGGATGGACTTTGACAACATTATGCTAAATGAAATAAATCAAACAGAAATAAATCAGAGAAAGGCAAATACTATATGATCTCACTTATATATATAGAATCTAAAAAACAGAACTCATAGAAATAGAGAGCAGATCGGTGGTTGCCAGAGGGGGTGTTGTGGAGTAAGTAAGATGGGTGAAGGGGATCAAAAGGTACAAACTTCCAGTTATAAGATAAATAAGTCCTGGGGATTAATGTACAGCATGGTGACTACAGTTAACAATACTGTATTGTATATTTGAAAGTTGCTAGCCAAGTAGATCTTATCACAAGGAAGTTCTTATCACAAGAAAAAAATAGTAACTGTGTGAGGTGATGGATGTTAACTAAACTTATTGTGTTAATCATTTCACAATATATACCAAATATGCCATATATTTTTTCATATAACAAATCCTTGTATTGTACACCTTAAACTAATATATGCTATATGTCAATTATATCTCAAGAAAACTTGGAGAAAAAAATGACAGGCGCAGAAGCAACTAAACTGTTCTCCAATAATCATTCTCCTTTATTCCTCTTAGAAACTCCATTTTCGGGGGTCAATGGCTACTCATATAGAGACTACATTTCCCAGCCACCTTTGCAGTGAAGAGTGAGGTCAGAGTAAGTTCAGACCAATGGGATGTGAGAGAAAGCCATTCCTGCAATTTCTGGGTCATGCCCTTAAACAGAATCTTCTAGTTAGCTATGATAGTTATTATTATCTCTACTTCTGGCACTCCGAGGGAAAATTTTACCTCTCCATGACCCCCAGGCTGAGGGCATATATACATACTATCATATCACCTACTTCACTCTGTTCTAAGACCCTTCCTTTACCTTCCAGGCTCACTGTAGAACTCACTGAGTTCTTCATCATATTTGCCTCCCCAGTACTGAGTAGCAGTCCTTGTCCCTGCCACATTAGAGGGTTCCCTTAAATGTTTGCTAAATAAATGAAGGAACTGGGGAATACCCTGTACTACGTTAGGTTTCTCATGTCCAGTACGGTGAACTTACAACATAGTACAAGGATCACAGAAAGCATCTTATTTGTTTTTGCTAGTAACTCAAAGTAGTTGATAGCAATTTGTTGTATTTCAATAGTTAACCCTTCCTTTTATCCCACCCACCCTATACATATTGAGAATGCATCTATGCCTTCAGGTTTCCACCATTCACTAAGTGTTCAAATATCTAGCCCAAAGTGACAAATTTTATTTTCAGTATATATTTTTTAGTGCATTACTACATTATTTGGCCAATGTTAAATGCCACTTTCTGAGAATTTGGTAGCTACTTTCTAGGAAATTCAGCTTTTAAAAGAGGCTGATCAAATATGTTCCTTTAAGCAAAGTTGGTTGGTTTGTGACTGGAGGAGGACCTCGCCTTGTAGAATTGTCATGACAATAAAGTAACATTTTGGAGTAAAAAAAAAACACAATAGTTCTGTGGTAAAAATGTTTATAGTTTGGCTGAACATTCACTTGTATGCTATGAAGGCAAAAGAGAAATTTCTTGCCTCCCTTCTCTTTTTCCTTCCAATTGGTATATTATTTTCTAAAAAATCTTGTATTTTCCAAGTGGAGTACATCTGTTGATACAAGCTGGACTCCAACATCTGAGGTAAATTAATTGACTGGCATCCACCTTTTACACCTTAATAAAAAACAGACAAATTTGATTCAAGTTGAAGAGAAAAGCAATGTTCCTACTCTCTCCTGTTCCATAGCACTAAAGTGCACATTCTTTAGACATACAACTTTTAATCAATCCTCACAGAGATGAACATTTCATGCTGACAGCTGTTAGGCAACTTGAAATGTAGACATTAAACTGGTCATCATTATTCATCAAAAAGCAAGTTAGACCATTCAACAGCCACCACAGAATCTTCAATATAGAAGATGATAAATCTGCATGAGCCAATGAGTAGTATTATAGAATAGCAATTATTTTAGGGCTGTAAGGAACCATTGCAACCATCTAGTATATCTGGACACTGCAGCATAGAAAGATCACAAATCAGCAACCAGAACTTGAACCCAAGGTTTCTAAAACCAGCACCAGAACTTGAACCCAAGCTTTCTAAGCCCAAGTTGTTTCTACTACATGATGCTCTTCAGAAAATACTAGAGACTAGAACCTAGCAGCATCAGAAATAATAATAATAAGCCAACTAAATGCCTCAGAAAATGAAAACTGTCAGGGAAGTCAGTCATCTGACTAGTTTCATCCATGGATACCTCACCCAGGGAGAAGTGAGCACGGCCATCTGGAATAACACACGTTTTGCATTTACCAGGAATGAATAGTGCAGACCAACCAGAGTGGTCTGTTTAAGTCAGTTCAGTTTTCCTTTGCTTTTTAATAGAATGCCATAAATTCTGAATGTTTGTATATGAGTGAAACACATATAGTGTCTCATGAAATTTTACATTCACAATGAATTCAAATAGCTTAGGGGAAAAAGTAGTCATAGGGATTGAAAGCTGCCAAAAGAGACGACAAATTGAGTGTAGGCTGAGGTTTGCCAGGATCCAGCTCTCAAGATACAAAGGGGGAGAAGGCAGTGCTATCAAGAGCCCCCTATGTGGTGCCACACAGAGAGATGGCACAGAGAAAGAGGTGCATCTGAGGACAGACCGACATACCTAAAGGTGTTAGAAAGAGCATTAATAAAATCTCTCTTGAGAACCTGTTTACTTATAAATAATGAAAGAAGGATTTAAAAACGCTAATAATAGCAATACTAACTATAAATAACACCTTAATATGGCTTATGGTCACCTACTCATCTCTGTATAATTGGTTCCTATGCTGGTCTCCTAGCTTCTCTTTGCTCCAGCCAAGTTGCTTTTAATCCTTTGACTATACCCTGACTCTAATTGTTGGCACACGTTCCTTCCTCTGCAGGGAACATGGTCTCCTATTTCACCTAAATGCTTATTCCTTGGGCTTCATAGGAAACAACAGTTATTCATGGAAACTTTCCCTGATTCCCTGAGGATAATTGGGATCTGCCTGTTTTTTGTTCTCATAGCAACTTACAGGGTTTTTAGAATAGCAATTATGGTAATTTTAATGCTTTTTCAATGTATCTTCTATGAGACTCTCAGTTCCAAGAGGCCAGGGACTATGTCTGTATTCCCAGCTCCCAGCACAGTGCCTGGTACAAAGGTACTCAGTAAATACTTGTTGACCCAATTACTATTAAAAAAAATCTGAATGGTATTTCCTGGTGAGTAAATATGTTCATTTCATAGGGAATTTGGGATAACATTTAGTAGCTCCGTGAAATTACCAGAAATTCCATACGTCAAATTCTCATTTATCTCAGGATAAATCACGGAATTGGAAGTTAAAGTCTCCAGATAGTCTTACTGTAACCCTGTTTATATATAATTGTTTTTATTTTATGTATAATCATTCTAGCCCCCTTTTCCCCCTCAAGACTCTTTCATACCAGAATTTTTAATAAACTGGCAGAAAGCAGTTGACTAACTCTTTTTGTTTCCTCTCTTTGTTCAATCATTGATCCATTGGTTTAAGCATTGATTCATATGTTCACTCACATGTTCTGTCATGAGAGGTGTGGAAGGTCTCTGCTTGTCTTTGCTACCCTCTAGCCTCAGTAAAAATGATGTTGGAATAATTCAAAGCATAAGGCAGACTATGGAAGCAAGGAATCTGCAACAGTCACAGTCTGTAAAATCAACTTATTGACTAAAAATCTGATGGCTTGGAGAGCACTGGGCTTTGTATCCTCCAAGCTTCCCCCACATGACCCATTGTAACGCTGGTTCCAAGCAAAAACTTCTCACTGCGGGACCTTTCTACTTGGAAGGCCTTTGACTCAGACCACACAGGGGATTGTGTCTCCTGAGGCCATCAGGTCCTAGAGCAATCCCACAGCTAAGCTGGAACCTTCCAAGATAGGATCTCCATAGCCTTATGGAGTGAAAGAATGAGGATGTATATGTATATAAAACTACAGAAGCAAATAAATTAATCATTATCGTCTGAAGGAAAGTTGGATTTTTTGTGTGTCTCTACTTCCTAAACTATCATTAACATGATTACTTTTTTCTTTAATTTTTTTTAATTAGGAAAAAATGAAATGTCCCCACAGAAGCCCCATAGTGAATGCCTTTTTGAGCTCAAAGCTCTTCAGTACTCTGCCAATGGGAGCCAAGTGACCATGGATGGGGAGAGAGGTAACTATAAGAATAGGTGGTTCCCAAGAAAAATGCCCACAGACCTCACAATACCTGATAGTATCCATTGTTTCGTGGATATTTTTTCAACAGACAGGATTAGTGGAAGAGTACAACGTGAAGTATGTTTTCTAGTAAAACATGGAATATTTTCTAGCCAAGCAAACTTTTCTTCTAGAGATAATTATTCTCTCCTCTAAAATCTAGATTCCTTTGGTTAATACGCAATTTCTCAAGGAAATGCTTCTCCCTCCTAGCTTCCATAGACAGTAGCCTCCTAGGGATGGGAGGAGGTTTCTATATTAACTTAATCCACAAGGTTGGTATTAGTTAATTTTATGTTTCTACCAATTCACACAGATAAGAATCTCCCTGCTTGTGTGTGCCCCATTTGTTGATAAGGATGACCCACATCTGATGTCTAAGAATGACTTTGGAAACTTTATGGAGGTTTACTTTTGTGTGAGATTATCACTTAAGCTATATTATTAAATCTCACAAGGGCTAGTGGGTGAGGTAGGGAAAAGTCAAGCAAAGGGAAGGCTATTGAAGGCTTTTGAAGCTTTTGGGGCAAGGTAATGGTCAAATCTAGTGAATGAGGAAGACCACTTCCTAGCTGGACAGAATCCATATCCCTCCACCTTCAAACTGACAGCTTTGTGGGGCTAGCACTATAGAGCTTTACTCCTGTGTCCAGTGTAATGTGCTTTGTAAACTTTTCTGCCCACAGGCTGCTCAAAAAGAATGCCAAATAAATCACTTTTTGGCATGGATTTTTAATCTTTCATATGTTTCATATCTTTGGAAAAATAAAATAAGCATGCCCGTGGATTGTGCTTAGCTCTTAACAGTGAGGTGAAATGTCACTTCTGCATTAACCCAGATCAATGAGCTATTACATAGAAAATTGGCTAAATGGCACCAAAGCCATCAATGCCATTAATACAGCAAAAAGAATACGTTCCTATCTGCTTCAGGCACCCAGCTAAGGTTATGTGTAGAAGAAACACAAGTGAGATGGTTTCCATATTTTGGGTGCTATAATAGATTGACTACACAAGGGGCCCCTATTCTCTATCCACTCTCCAAATCCACACCTTACATAATATGACTTTGCATCAGCTCCCAGTAAGAGAGAGAATCTATTTTCCTACTCCTTGAATATGTGGCTTGCTTTAGTCAATGCAATGTAACACAAATAAAATTGTGCCTTTTCTAAGTCCAGGTTTCAAGTGGCCTTGTTCTCATCTCTCTCTCTCAGTCTCCTGCTGTGGTATAAGAACAATCTGGATAAAGCTGTTGGAGGATGAGGGACAATATGAAGCAGTAGAGATTGGTTGTCCCAAATGAAGCCAACCTAGACTAGTCAGCCTCCCGCTAACCCATCATCTGTCCACAGGTTCATGAGAGTCCAGTTGAGATCAGCCTAGACCTGCATGCAAATGCCCTGTTAATGCATAGGTTCATGAGAAATAACATGTTTATTCATGTATACCACTGAGCTCTTGTGGTTATTTGTTACACAGCCATTATTAGAACAAGAGATAACTAATATGGTTCAATATTTTTAATTTTTAATTACTGGTCACCTTTTTCACTTAATCTATGAATTGTTTCTTTTTTTCAAATAAATGTGTATATACATAATTAACTTAATTATATATCTAGCAATATAAAGTTTGTATATGGATAAAATCTAATTTATAAAAAGAATAAATAATTTCTATAAAGCTACATAAATATATAGTAGTCATCAAATCAAGAGCTTCTGATTCTAAATTCTGGGCTCTGGGAAGATTGCACTTGAAAGAAAAGGTGATAATGATGATGATCATGATGGAGAAGGAGGAGCAAGAGAAGAAGAAGAAACAATAGAGAGAATATTTGTGATAACAAGGATGTGGTAGTGATGATGATGATTTTTTTAATAGTTATTGAGCACCTATATGTCAGATACTATGTTAAGAGCTTTATATGCAATGCCATTTAATTCTCATAATATTCCTATGAAATAGTTATAATTTTTATCTCCACTTTATGGATGAGAAAGCAAACTCAGAGTGGTGAAGGAACTTGACTAAGATCACACAGGTGGTAAATGGCAGAGCTATTCAAATTTCTGTATGTCTGATTCCACAAATTCTTAAATCTGCATTGTAATGCCTTCTCTCTATATAAGATCATATCATAGACTTATCCAATATGTTAAGAAGAAAAGTTAAAGAAGTCAAAAATAACACTAGGGTGATAAAATCAATAAATCATAACCAAGACGTGGTTGTTTAGTTCCATTCCTCCCATAAAAAAATAGAATCTACTCCTCTACCTTTTGTGTGTGACTTACTTTTGGCCAATGGGATGTTAACAATTGTAACATTTGTGCTTGTGTAATGGGGCTTTCCTACTTATTGCTCCTGGAATCCTTTGACCATCTTTCAAATAAGCCTGGGATGGGAGACTATATAGAGAGAGTTCCCAGTCATCCTAGCTGTCCCAGGAAAAGCTATCATATATCAGCCAGCTTCAGCTTACCTACTGCTAGCCCATAAGTAAACCCACTTGCTACCAACCAAGCCTGGCCTAGACAAGAAGACTGTCCAAGTGAGTACAGTCTGCAGAATGGTGAGCTAAACAAATAGCTGTTGTGTCAAGACACTGAATTTTAGGATGGCTTGTTCCCCGGAAATAGCTAACCGATACAGAGGGCATAGATGCAGCATCATCAGCCATGTCAATCTTCAGGGACTGGTACTTTAAGATCCAGAGAAGAGAAGAGCTTCAACAGTACAGTTATCATGTAGTACCTTTGGCAGATAACACTCGAGACTGCTGCTGGAGGCTGCTGTTTTCCTAGCTTTTCAACAGTAGGATTTGTTGTACTGCTATGCTTTTCACAGTTAGATAAACTGAAGCTATGAATATTTAATGCTCTGGCTGCACTTCGCTCCTGTGTACCCTGATCAAGTCACAACATTGTTTTATCATTTCCTCTCCCTTGCTGGGCCCTGGGAGCCATTTGTTGCTAAATGGATGATTACTTCATCACCTCTACCCGGGTCTGTAGCATACTATGCATATGTCAAAATCATCTTAGGCTGCATTTCATGTAGCTTTTCCAGAAATTGTTCATTCTCCAAAATAACAATTGATGCTCCTGATCAATGCCATAATTTAAATTACCTATACATAAGTCCACCTGTCCCAATCATGGGTAAATTCTTCAAAATCAGACACTATACCTTATTCATCTTTGAAATTTCCATGCTTAGTGCAGAGCCTAACACATAACAACTTCTCAGTATGCTATACGAGTTAATGAATCAATCGATGAACCATGGGCTTTGGACAGGCCCAGGGTCATACTGATTCATTGATGGGACCATAATGTGAGAATGTTGCATTCCTTTTTGAACAACATATTTCTGCATTTTGAGCGCCCTTGAAACATCAGGGGTTTCCTTTGGCTTACATGATTTTGCCTTCTGGCTCACTTTGGTTTGCAGAATCTTAATTTACATGTAATAAAATCCAATGTAGAACTTTATTTATTCACTATTTCTACAGAAATAAAGATTAAAGAGGAAGGAAAATAATTTGAGGGAAACATCTGAAGACCTCTAGGCATAGATAAAGGAAAAGCTGTGGTTATTATAAGGAGTCTTTCCTGAGATGTTACCTTTTCCATGAAGCCAATACTTCACCAGCTCACTTACAATAGCAACCATCCATGCCAAATCCAAACAGTTCAAATCCTGCATATTCTGCTCTATATTTTAAAAGGTATTTATTGCCTTTAAATATACCATAATAATGATTAGCAGGTAGTAGGAGCTCAGAAAATATTTGTTCTATAAATGAATATATACACAGCTATTGTGGCAGACAGAATTCTAATGTGAACTCCAAGATTCTCACTTTCTGATTGCACATCCTGCATAATCACCTCCATTTCAGTATGTGCAGGACCTGTGACTATGATGGGACAACACTCCCAACCCTCATGATTAGGTTATGTTTTATGGTAAAGTTGAAGGAATTTTACAGATGTGATGAAGGTTTCTAAAATAATCAAAAGAAAAAGATTGGATCAAGATGGTGAAGTAGAAGGACTTGTGCTCATTCCCTCTTGCGAGAGCATGGGAATCACAACTAACTGCTGAATAATCATCAACAAGAAGACACTGGAACTCAACAAAAAAAAAATACTTCACATCCAAAGACAAAGGAGAAACCACAAGGAGATGGTAGGCAGAATCACAATAAAGTCAAATCCCATAACTGCTGGGTGGGTGACTCACAAACTGGAGAACAATTATACCACAGGACTCCACCCATTGGAGTGAAGGTTCTGAGTCCAATGTCAGGTTTCCAAATCTGGGGATCCAGCAATGGCAGGAGGAATTCCCAGAGAATCAGACTTTGAAACCTAGTGGGATTTGATTGCAGGACTTTGACAGGACTGGGTGAAATAGAGACGCCACTCTCGGAGAGCACACACAAGTAGTCTGCACATCAGGGCCCAGGGCAAGGAGCAGTGACCCCATAGGAGACTGAACCAGACCTACCTGCTAGTGTTCAAGGGTCTCCTGGAGAGGTCGGGGGTGGCTGTGCCTCACCACGGGGATAAAGACACTGGCAGCAGAAGTTCTGGGAAATACTCCTTGACATGAGCCCTCCTGGAGTCCACCATTATCCCCAACAAAGGGACTGTAGCTTCCAGTGCTGAGTCGTCTCAGGACAAACAACCAACAGGGAGGGAACACAGCCCCACCCATCAGCAGACAAGCAGATTAAAATTTTACTGAGCTCTTCCCACCAGAGCAACACCCAGCTCTACCCACCACCAATCTCTCCCATTAGGAAGCTGCACAAGCCTCTTACATAGCCTCATCCATCAGAGGGGAGACAGCTGAAGGAAGAAGAACTACAATCCTGCAGCCTGTGGAACAAAAACCACACTCACAGGAAGATAGACAAAATGAAAAAGCAGAGGATTATATACCAGATGAAGCAACAAGATAAAACCCCAGAAAAACAACTAAATGAAGTTGAGATAGGCAACCTTCTAGAAAAAGAATTCAGAATAATGATAGTGACCTTGGAAAAAAGAATGGAGGCAAAGGTCAAGAAGATGCAAGAAATGTTTCACAAAATTTAGAAGAATTAAAGAACAAACACCTAGAAAAATTAAAAACAAACAAACAGAAATGAACAATAGAGTAACTGAAATAAAAATTAAACTAGAAGGAATCAATAGCACAATACTGGAGGCAGAAGAACAGATAAGTGACCTGGAAGAGAGAATGGTGGAATTCACTGCTGCCAAACAGAATAAAGAAAAAGAATGAAAAGAAATGAAGACGGCCTAAGAGACCTCTGGGACAACATTAAACGAACCAACATTTGCATTATAGGGGTCCCAAAAGGAGAAGAGAGAAAGGGCCTGAGAAAATATTTGAAGAGATTATAGGCAAAAACTTCCCTAACATGGGAAAGGAAATAGTCACCCAAGTTCGGGAAGTGCAGAGAGTCCCAGGCAGGATAAACCCAGAGAGAAACATGGCGAGAAACATAGTAATCAAATTGACAAAAATTAAAGACAAAGAAAAATTATTAAAATGAACAAGGGAAAAACCACAAATAACATACAAGGGAACTCCCATAAGGTTAACAGCAGATTTCTCAGCAGAAACTCTACAAGCCAGAAGAGAGTGGCACAATATATTTAAAGTGATGAAAAGGAAGAACTTACAACCAAGATTATTCTACCTGGCAAGGATCTTATTCAGATTTGATGGAGAAATAAAAAGCTTTACAGACAAGCAAAAGCTGAGAGAATTCAGCACCATAAAACCAGCTCTACAACAAATGCTAAAGAAACTTTTCTAGTGGAAAACACAGGAGAAGAAAAGAACCTACAAAAACAAACACAAAACAATTAAGAAAATGGTAATAGGAACATACATATTGATAATAAACTTGAAAGTAAATGGATTAAATGCTTCAACAAAAAGACACAGGATTGTTGAATGGATACTAAAACAAGACCCATATATATGCTGTCTACAAGAGACCCACATCAGACCTAGGGACACATACAGACTGAAAGTGAGGGGATGGAAAAAGATATTCCATGCAAATGCAAATCAAAAGAAAGCTGGAGTAGAAATACTCATATCAGATAAAATAGACTTTAAAATAAAGAATGTTACAAGAGGGCTTCCCTGGTGGTGCAGTGATTGAGAGTCCGCCTGCCAATGCAGGGGACACGGGTTCGTGCCCCGGTCTGGGAAGATCCCACATGCCGTGGAGTGGCTGGGCCCATAAGCCATGGCTGCTAAGCCTGCGCGTCTGGAGCCTGTGCTCCACAACGGGAGAGGCCACAACATTGAGAGGCCCACGTACCGCAAAAAAAAAAAAAAAAAAAAAAAAAGTTACAAGAGACAAGGAAGGACACTTCATAATGATCAGGGGATCAATCCAAGAAGAAGATATAACAAGTATAAATATATATGCACCCAACATAGGAGCACCTCAACACATAAGGCAAATGCTAACAGCTATAAAAGGGGAGATGGACAGTAACACAATAATATGGGGGACTTTAACAACTCACACCAATGGACAGATCATCCAGACAGAAAATTAATAAGGAAACACAAGTTTTAAATGACATGGTAGACCAGAGTGATTTATTTGACAGTTATAGGACATTCCATCTGAAAACAGCAGATTACACTTTCTTCACAAGTGCATGTGGAACATTCTCCAGGATAGATCACATCTTTGGTCACAAATCAAGCCTCAGTACATTTAACAGAATTGAAATCATATCAAGCACATTTTCCGACCACAACGTTATGAGATTAGAAATCAATTACAGGGAAAAAAACATAAAAAACACAAACACATGGAGGATAAACAGTACATTATTAAATAACCAAGAAATCACTGAAGAAATAAAAAAATAGCTAGAGAGAAATGACAGTGCAAACACAATGATCCAAAACCTATGGATGCAGCAAAAGCATTTCTAAGAGGGAAGTTTATAGCAATACAATCCTACTTCAAGAAAGAAGAAAAATTTCAAATAAATAATCTAATCTTACACCTAAAGGAACTAGAGAAAGAAGAACAAACAAAACCCAAAGTTAGTACAAGGAAAGATATCATAATGATCAGAGCAGAAATAAATGAAATAGAAACAAAGAAAACAATAGCAAAGATCAATAAAACTAAAAGCTGGTTCTTTCAGAAGATAAACTAAATTGATAAACCTTTAGCCAAACTCATCAAGAAAAAGAGGGAGAGGACTCAAACCAATAAAATTAGAAATGAAAAAGGAGAAGTTACAGGGGACACTGCAGATATACAAAGCATCCTAAAAGTCAACTACAAGCAGCTCTATGCCAATAAAATGGACAACCTGGAAGAAATGGAAAAATTCTTACAAAGGTATAACCTTCCAAGCCTGAACCAGGAAGAAATAGAAAACAGGAAGAGACCAATGACAAGTAATGAAATTGAAGCTGTGATTAAAAATATTAAAACAAACAAAAGACCAGCACCAGATGGCTTCACAGGTGAATTCTATCAAACATTTAGAGAAGAGCTAATACCCACACTTCTCAAATTATTCCAAAAAATTGCAAAGGGAGGAACACTCCCAAACTCATTCTATGAGACCACCATCACCCTGATACCAAAACCAGACAAAGATACTGAAAAAAAAAGAAAATTACAGACCAATATCACTGATGAATATAGATGCCAAAATCCTCAACAAAATACTAGCAAACAGAATCCAACAGCACATTAAAAGGATCATACGCCATGATCAAGTGGGATTTATCCCAGGGATGCAAGGACTCTTCGATATATGCAAATAAATCAATGTGATACACCATATTAACAAATTAAAGAATAAAACCATATGATCATCTCAATAGATACAGAAAAAGCTTTAGACAAAATTCGACACCATTTATGACAAAAACGCTCCAGAAAGTGAGCATAGAGGGAACCCACCTCAACATAATAAAGGCCATATACGACAAACCCATAGCAAACATTATTCTCAATGGTGACAAACTGAATGCATTTCCTCTAAGTTCAGGAAAAAGACAAGGATGTCCACTCTTGCCACTATTATTCAACATAGTTTTAGAAGGCTTAGCCTCGGCAATTAGAGAAGAAAAAGAAATAAAAGGAATACAAATTGGAAAAGAAGAAGTAAAACTGTTACTGTTTGCAGATGACATAATACTATACATAGAGAATCCTAAAGATGCTACCAGAAAACTACTAGAGCTAATCAGTGAATTTGGTAAAGTTGCAGGATACAAAATTAATGCACAGAAATCTCTTGCATTCCTATACACTAATGATGAAAATTCTGAAAGAGAAATTAAGGAAACACTCCAAGTTACCATTGCAACAAAAAGAATAAAGTACCTAGGAATAAACCTACCTAGGAAGACAAAAGACCTGTATGCAGAAAACTATAGGACACTGATGAAAGAAATTAAAGATGATACCAACAGATGGAGAGATATACCATGTTCTTGGATTGGAAGAATCAATATTCTGAAAATGACTATACTACCTGAAGTAATTTACAGATTCAGTGCAATCCCTATCAAATTACCAATGACATTTTTTTACAGTACTAGAACAAAAAATCTTAAAATTTGTGTGGAGGTGCAAAGAAGACTCCTTGACTTCAGACTATACTACAAAGCTACAGTAAGCAAGACAGTATGGTACTGGCACAAACAGAAATATAGATCAATAGAAAAGTTTAGAAAGTCCAGAGATAAACCCATGCTTCTATGGTCAACTAGTTTATGACAAAGGAGGCAAGTTATGCAATGGAGAAAAGACATTCTCTTCAATAAGTGGGGCTGGGAAAACTGGACAGCTACATGTAAAAAAATGAAATTAGAACACTCCTTAACACCATACACAAAAATAAACTCAAAATGGATTAAAGACCTAAATGTAAGGCCAGATCCTATAAAACTCTTAGAGGAAAACATAGGAAGAACACTGTTTGATATAAATCACAGCAAGACTTTTTTTAACCACCTCCTAGAGTAATGGAAATAAAAACAAAAATAACAAATGGCACCTAATGAAACTTAAAAGCTTTTTCACAGCAGAGGAAACTATAAACAAGATGAAAAGACAGCCCTCAGAATCGGAGAAAATATTTGCCAATGAAGGAATTGACAAAGGATTAATCTCCAAAATATATAAACAGCACATGCAGCTCAAAATTAAAAAAAAAAAAATCCAAAAATGGGCAGAAGACCTGAATAGACATTTCTCCAAAGAAGACATACAGATGGCCAAGAGGCACATGAAAAGCTGCTCAACATCACTAATTATTAGAGAAATGCAAATCAAAATTACAATGAGGTATCACCTCACCCCGGTTAGAATAGGCATCATCAGAAAATCTACAAACAACAAATGCTGGAGAGAGTGTGGAGAAAAGGGAACCCTCTTGCACTGTTGGTGGGAATGTATGCTGATACAGCCACTCTGGAGAACAGTATGGAGGTTCCTTAAAAAACGAAAACTAGAACTACCATATGACCCAGCAATCCCACTACTGGGCATATACCCAGAGAAAATCATAATTTAAAAAGACACATGCACCCCAATGTTCATTGCATCACTATTTACAATAGTCAGGTCATAGAAGCCATCTAAATGCCCATCAACAGATGAATGGATAAAGAATTTTTGGTACATATATACAATGGAATATTTCTCAGCCATAAAAAGGAATGAAATTGGTTCATTTGTAGAGATGTGGATGGGCCTTGAGTCTGTCATACAGAGTGAAGTAAGTCAGAAACCATAAATCATATATTAACGCTTATATGTGGAATCCAGAAAAATGGTACAGATGAAACATTTCTGGTTTTCAAGCCAGAAATAGAGACACAGATGTAGAGAAAAAATGTATGGACACAAAGGGGAGAAAGTGGGGTGGGGGGTAGTGGTGGTGGGATGAATTAGGAGATTGGGATTGACATATATACACTAATATGTATAAAATAGTTAACTAATAAGAACATGCTGTATAAAAAATAAAATAAAATTCAATAAAAAAGAAATTAATCTAAACAAGATGCAAGAAAGGAGAGGAAAGGAGGCATGCAACAGGTGTGTTATCTGTGTCCCCCCACAAAAGATATGTTGAAGTCCTAACTCCTGCTATCTGTGAATATGATGTTATTTGGAAATAAGGTCTTTGCAGATACAAGTAAGATGGGGTAATGGATGAAGTAGCATGGGTCCTAATCTAATACCACTGGTGTCCTTATAAGAGGAAAAATGACCCAGACACAGAGATAATAAGGCTGTGTGACAACAGAGGCAGAGATTGGAGTGATGCAGCCACAAGTCAAGAAATGCTAAGGATCAACAGCTGCCACCAGAAGTTAGGAAGAGTGAAGGGAGGATTCTACCCAAAATCTCAGAGAGAGCATGCCACCTTGATCTTGGACTTCTGGCTTCCAGAAATGTGAGACAATAAATTTCTATTGTTTTAAGTCAAAAAAAGAAAGAAAAGAATAATCAAAAGAGATTATCCCGTATGGGCCTGACCTAATCAAGAACTGGATTCTGCTCTACCCAGTGAGCTCAGAAGAGAAGCTGGAGTCTCAAATAAGACTGCAGCCTCAGCTGCCACCTTGACTGCTGCCTTGTGAGACCCTGAGTAGGTGACCCAGTTAAACGGTGCCCAGACTCCTGACCCACAGGAACTGCTAGATGATAAATTTATGTTGAGCTGTTAAATTGGTAGTAATTTTTTATTCAGCAATAGAACACTCATTCAGCTTTGAACTCACCTGATGTTGAAAAGAGGGTAAGGAGGAACCAAGCAACTCATGGGACTTTTCTTCCTGGTAGGAAACCTCCACTTGGCCTCTGATATGTCCTCTAATAGCCTCACATTTCCTGGGCCCTCTGTAACCGTGATCTCCCCTCCACCTCTGCAGCTTTCTTGGACATCAGCATAGTCCTCCTCTAAAAATTTAAATTTGGATAGCTCAGATGATAAGGTTTTCCTGCCTTCAGAAATGTATGTAAATTTGGTGGGAATTCCAACATCCCTTCGTGACTGATTCTTCCTCCCTCCCCATGGTCCCTGACAGTTTCGACCTTATTTCTTCTCAGTTCCCTCAGTCTCTTTCCTGCACTACTTACAATGACTGTTTGTAACCCTAGCTAAAAAGTAGGAACCCTGAGGAACTATTCAGAAACACTGAGGCATAAGTTTTTCCCCAGAGATTCTGAGTTAATTGGTCTATGATGGGGTCCATGCATAGACATTTTATTAAAAGCTCCCTGGGATGTTCTAAAGTGCATCCAAGTAGAGCATCTGTGATTTAGCATTTAGGTTTTGCCTCTTCTTTGACCTTTACAAGAAATCAAGCCTGCTAGACATGCTCTAATAATGGTAGATTTACAGCAGGTTTGTGGAGGTCACAAGGAGGGAATTACGTTGAGAAGTGTGTGGCTGTTCACCATCTCACCTTTCCTTTTCCTTTCAAAGCTGCCCTGTCCCACTCATGCTCATGCTCCCCGTGGAACCCTACATGTATTGTCAAGTTCTCTAAAAAGTATAACCCAGCCTGCCGGCCCCACCCCATCTCCAGATCACTGTGTAATGGAGAGCAATCACATCAGGCTTTCTGAGGCTCCCTGGGCATGTCTGTGTCTTAGTATGTTTGGCCATCATTCTCTCTATCCACAACCTGTGAGCTTTCTGCCTCTCTCCCTTACTCCCTCCACTTAACCAATATTTTATCCTCACTGACATCTCTCCCTAATCTCCCAATCCATCAGCTCCCACAAGGAATTACTCGGCATCCTCCCTAGAGTGGTTGATTTCTTTAACGACATTCTCACTGGAACCTTCAATCCCTTCATCCCCTTGTCTTATGGCACCACCCAACAAGCTACCAATTTAAGTGTTTCTGGTGAAATTCAAGCAGCATGGACTGGTGGAACTCCAAAGGTCTGGTTGGTAACTTCTACTAGACATTTGCTAATATTGAACTTTTAATAGTTAATATTGAACACACCTTATATTAAGAACTTTGCATTGTGTCATTTAATACTCACAACTGCATATGATAAATAGTATCAGTCCCATTTTGCAGACATCAAAAATGAGACCTGCGAAACACTGCCCATCTGTTGATAAGTTTTGAGCCTGGATCTGTCAGATTTCAGAGTCCTAACTCTGAAGTACTATAGTTTTCTAGCCTCACTGGGTAAGCTTTTGGGTTTACTGACTCCATTTTCAGGCTTACTAGTGATAACACAATTCTTCACCCTTCTTTCCTGTCTCAAAGAATAGGCCACCTCTGTTTCCCCCTGGTTAATTGCTCCTCTGGTGGACTATTTCTTATTTCTCCCATCCCCTCTAGGGTCATTTCGGTTCAGCAATTCCCTTTCTTTGGGTCTTTAATCTGGTCCTTGCTACTATTTATAGGTCTCCAACCTATAAATAGATCCCAAACTCAGGAAATCAACAGGTTACTAGACACAGATCCTCCTGAATGCCCTTGTAGGTAACCCAAATATAACCTGTCCAAAATAGACAAGTTACTCACCAGATGTTGTTCCTCACCCCACATCTACCTCCCAAAAAACTGTTCTACTGCTATACACTCATCTACTAACCTGCAGACATACTTAATTAAAAAAACTTTTTCCCCTAAGCAAAAGTTCATAAAAATGACTCAATTTTCACTATTATTAATATCAAAATAATACTTTTTCTATTAATGGAAAAGTAAGCTCCGACATCAAGCCTGTGATATTGACAATACAAATTTTATTATGTAGATAAGTATAAACCCTGCAATTACACTAATCAAATATAAAATTTCTGAGGTGACTAGAAACTTGGAAAGAGCTCAAGCATCAGCTTGCTACACCTTGCTAGTCCTTGGTTATTATGAAAGTTATCTCAACCCAGTAGTAACACTCATCATGTTTTTAAATACCAATATGATATGAATGGAGATTATTAAAAATAAAAATGTACTGTGATGGAATAAAATAGTACATCAAGGCACACTGAGCACAAGCATATAAAATTGGTCCATATCTCCTAGGATATGTGCTGTGTGAAAGCAAGATGTTTATATATTTTGCTCTGTATTACATCCTCAGCATTTAATATAGTGGCAAGGGCTTAATTAATATTCAATACATATTTATTAAATTAATAAATCAATGGGAAAACTTGGTGTAATAGGATAGAGTAACCTCTGTAACAAATAAATCCCAATTGATGCTTATTTTTTATCATATAACAATACTAAGCCAGCAAAAGGCCTCCTTTGCATAGTCACTCAGGGACCCTGACTATTGCAGGCTCTGCCACCTTCACCTTGTAGCTTTGTTCAATGCCCTGGAGGTTGTTTTCATTGCAAGCAGCCAGAGGAGGAAACAGAGCATTGAGGAATGCCTCATGAAGTTTATGGGTCAATCTTGAAATCAGTGCATGTCACTTCTACTCACATCCCAGTGGCTAGAACTCAACCATAGGGCCACAGACTACTGTAGAGGAAGCCAGGACATGTAGTCCAGCTGTATGCCCAGAAAGAAGAGGTGATCATGAATTTTGGAAATAGTCTCTGTCACGCATGATGTCCTACACCTTTGAGCAGGCTGGAACCAGACCTCATCTTGCTTTCTTGAAGGAAAATACCTTTGCCCATATTAAAAAAAAAAAATAGGTGTATACTTTCTCTTCTGCTTGTATAAGCAAAAACACGGAAAGAGAACTCATGTAAAACAAGGAATGAGACTATTTTCCACATCAATTCACCATGCTGTTGTTTACCCTCCCTTTGAAACTAAAGCCTTGGTCCCTTCACCAAGACCTCCCTCTACCTCATCCCAACATCCTTACATCTGATCTGTCACCCAGTGTATCCTATTCCACCTCAGCAATAAAACTTAAATCCAACTTCTTCTCCTTAACTCTATTGTTTATCTCTTCTTCCAGGACCAAATCATTAACTTCAAGAGATGCAATGGCTTATGAAATGGCCTTGTTGCCACCAGCAACTCCTTAGTGCAATTGATTAAACATCTTTCTTTTATTAAATTTATATTACTAAAAGAAAGCCACTGGGTCCCATCCTAGGTTAATAAAACAAAAGAAACAAAACATCAAAGCTCTTCTTAGCCTTCCTGGAATTTATAGATGAAAATCAAATTATCTTGCCTGCATCAACACTGTCATGTAAGTGCCTTTCTAGACTTACTCCCTACTATCACTCTGTCCTATAGCTTAAGTTCCTGCCACCATAATCTTTTTTTTTAAACATCTTTATTAGAGTATAATTGCTTTTCAATGATGTGTTAGTTTCTGCTGTATAACAAAAAGACTCAGCAATACGTATACATATATCCCCATATCTCCTCCCTCTTCTCCCTTTTGCATCTCCCTCACACCCTCCATATCCCACTCCTCTAGTTGGACACAAAACATGGAGCTGATCTCCCTGTGCTATGCGGCTGCTTCCCAATAGATAAATATTTTACATTTGGTAGTGTATATATGTCCATGCCACTCTCTCACTTCGTCCCAGCTTACCCTTCCCTCTCCTTGTGTCTTCAAGTCCATTCTCTATGTCTGCGTCTTTATTCCTGTCCTGCCCCTAGATTCCTCAAAACCTTTTTTTTTTAGATTCCATACATATGTGTTAGCATATGATATTTGTTTTACTCTTTCTGACTTAATTACTCTGTATGACAGTCTCTAGGTGCATCCACCTCACTACAAATGAGTCAATTTCATTTCTTTTTATGTCTGAGTAATATTCCATTGTATATATGTGCCACATCTTCTTTATCCATTTATCTGTTGATGGACACTTAGGTTGCTTCCATGTCCTGTCTATTGTAAATAGAGCTGCAATGAACATTGTGGTACATGACTCTTTTTGAATTATGGTTTTCTCAGGGTATATGCCCAGTAGTGGGATTGCTGAGTCATATGGTAGTTCTATTTTTAGTTTTTTAAGGAATTCCATACTGTTCTCCATAGTGGCTGTATCAATTTATATTCCTACCAAAAGTATAAAACGGTTCCCTTTTCTCCACACTCTCTCCAGCATTTGTTGTTTGTACATTTTTTGATGATGGCCATTCTGACCAGTGTGAGGTGATACCTCACAGTAGTTTTGATTTGCATTTAGCTAATGATTAGTGATGTTGAGCATCCTTTCATGTGTTTGTTGGTGAACTGTATATCTTCCCTGAAGAAATGTCTATTTAGATCTTCTGCCCATTTTTGGATTGGGTTGTTTGTTTTTTATGATATTGAGCTGCTTGAGCCACTTGTATATTTTTGAGATTAATTCTTTGTCAGTTGCTTCATTTGCAAATATATTCTTCCATTTGGAGGGTTGTCTTTTCATCTTGTTTATGGTCTCCTTTGCTGTACAAAAGCTTCTAAGTTTCATTAGGTCCCATTTGTTTATTGCTGTTTTTATTTCCATTTCTCTAGGTGGTGGAGCTTAGAGGTCTTTCTATGATTTATGTAAGAGAGTGTTCTGCCTATGTTTTCCTCTAAGAGTTTGATAGTTTCTGGCCTTGCATTTAGGTCTTTAATCCTTTTAGAGTTTATTTTTGTATGTGGTGTTAGGGAGTGTTCTAATTTTATTCTTTTACATGTAGCTGTCCAGTTTTCTTAGCACCACTTATTGAAGAGGTTGTCTTTTCTCCATTGTATATTCTTGCCTACTTTATCAAAGATAAGGTGGCCATATGTGTGTGGGTTTATCTCTGGGCTTTCTATCCTTTTCCATTGATCTATATTTCTGTTTTTGTGCCAGTACCATACTGTCTTGATTACTGTAGCTTTGTGGTATAGTCTGAAGTCTGGGAGCCTGATTCCTCCACCTCTATTTTTCATTCTCAAAATTGCTTTGGCTATTCTTTTGTGTTTCCATACAAATTGTGAAATATTTTGTTCTAGTTCTGAGAAAAATGTCAGTGATAGTTTGATAGGGATTGCATTGAATCTGTAGATATATTTTGGTAGTATAGTCATTTTCACAATATTGATCCTTCCAATCCAAGAACATTGTATATCTCTGCATCTGTTTGTATCATCTTTCATTTCTTTCATTAGTATCTTATAATTTTCTGCATACATGACTTTTGCCTCCTTAGGAAGGTTTATTCCTAGGTATTTAATCATTTTGTTGCAGTGATAAATGATAGTATTACCTTAATTTCCCTTTCAGATTTTTCATCATTATTGTATAGGTGCAAGAGATTTCTGTGCATTAATTTTGTATCCTGCTACTTTACCAAATTCATTGATTAGCTCTAGTAGTTTTCTGGTAGCATCTTTAGGATTCTCTATGTATAGTATCATGTCATCTGCACACAGTGACAGCTTTACTTCTCCTTTTCCAATTTGTATTCCTTTTATTTATTTTTTTTCTCTGATTGCTGTGGCTAAAACTTCCAAAACTATGTTGAAGAATAGTGGAGAGAGTGGACAACCTTGTCTTGTCCCTGATCTTAGTGAAAATAGTTTCAGTTTTTCACCATTGAGAACAATGTTGGCTGTGGGTTTGTCATATATAGCCTTTATTATGTTGAGGTAAGTTCCATCTATGCCCACATTCTGGAGGGTTTTAATCATAAATGGGTGTTGAATTTTGTCAAAAGCTTTTCTGCATCTATTGAGATGATCCTATGGTTTTTATTCCTTAATTTGTTAATGTGGTGTATCACATTGATTGATTTGCATATATTGAAGAATCATTGCATCCCTGGGATAACTCCCACCTGATCATGCTGTATGATCCTTTTAATGCACTGTTGGATTCTGTTTGCTAGTATTTTGCTGAGGATCTTTGCATCTATGTTCATCAAAGTTATTGTCCTGTAATATTCTTTTTTTCTGACATCTTTTTCTGGTTGTGGTATCAGGGTGATGCTGGTCTTGTAGAATGACTTTGAGAGTGTTTCCCCCTCTGCTATGTTTTAGAAGACTTTGAGAAAGGTAAGTGTTAGGTCTTCTCTAAATGTTTGATAAAATTCGCCTGTGAAGCCATCTGGTCCTGGACTTTTCTTGTTGGAAGATCTTTAATCACAGTCTCAATTTCAGTGCTTGTGATTGGTCTGTTTATATTTTCTATTTCTTCCTGGTTCAGTCTGGGAAGGTTGTGCATTTCTAAGAGTTTATCCATTTCTTCCAGGTTGTCCATTTTATTGGCATATAGTGGCTTGTAGTAATCTCTCATGATCCTTTGTATTTCTGCAGTGTCAGTTGTTACTTTTCCTTTTTCATTTCTAATTCTATTGATTTGAGTCTTCTCCTTTTTTTCTTGATGAGTCTGGCTAATGGTTTATCAATTGTGTTTATCTTCTCAAAGAACCAGCTTTTAGTTTTATTGATCTTTGCTATCGTTTCCTTCATTTCTTTTTCATTTATTTCTGATCTGATCTTTATGATTTCTTTCCTTCTTGTAACTTTCAGGTTTTTTGTTCTTCTTTCTCTAAGTGCTTTAGGTGTAAGGTTAGGTAGTTTATTTGAGATGTTTCTTGTTTCTTAAAGTAGGATTGTATTGCTATAAACTTCCCTCTTAGAACTGCTTTTCCTGCACTCCATATGTTTTGGGTCACTGTGTTTTCATTTTCTTTTGTTTCTAGGTATTTTTTTTAAATTTCCTCTTTGATTTCTTCAGGGATCTCTTGGTTATTTAGGAACGTATTGTTTAGCCTCCATGTATTTGTATTTTTAACAGATTTTTTTCCTGTAATGATATCTAGTCTCATAGCATTGTGGTCAGAAAATATACTTGATAGGATTTCAATTTTCTTAAACTTACGAATGCTTGATTTGTGACCCAAGATATGATCTATCCTGGAGAATGTTCCATGAGCACTTGAGAAGAAAGTGTATTCTATTGTTTTTGAATGGAATGTCTTAGAAATATCAATTAAGTCCATCTTGTTTAATGTATCATTTAAAGCTTGTGTCTCCTTCTTTATTTTCATTTTGGATGATCTGTCCATTGGTGAAAGTGGGGTGTTAAATTTCCCTATTAGTGTTGTGTTACTGTTGATTGCCAAATACTAGCAAGACAGAACACAACATTATCCAGTAGCAGACAGGCTGCCCCAAATCATAATAATTTCAGACACCCCAAAACGCACCACTGGATATGCTTCTGTTCACCAGAAAAACAAGATCCAGCCTCATCCACCAGAACACAGGCAGCAGTCCCCTCCACCAGGAAGCCTACACAACACCCTGAACCAACCTTACTCACTGGAGTCAGACACCAAAAACAATGGGAAATACAAATATGCAGCCTGCGTAAAGGAGACCCCAAATGCAGGATGTTACACAAAATGAGAAGCCAGGAAATACACCCCAGATAAATGAGCAAAGTAAAAACCCACCAGACTGAATAAATGAAAAGGAAATAGGCAGTCTGCCTGAAAAAGAATTCAGAGTAACAATAGTAAAGATGATCCAAAACCTTTGAAATAGAATGGAGAAAATACAAGAAACATTTAACAAGGACCTAGAACTAAAGAGCAAACAAACAATGTTGAACAATACCATAAATGAAATTTAAAATTCCCTAGAAGGAATAAATACCAGAATAACTGAGGCAGAAGAATGGAGAAGTGACCTGGAAGATAAAATAGTGGAAATAACTGCCACAGAGCAGAATAAAGAAAAAAGAATGAAAAGAATTGAGGAGAGTCTCAGAGACTTCTGGGACAACATTAAATGCACCAACATTCGAATTATAGGGGTCCCAGAAGAAGAAAAAAAGAAAGGGACTGAGAAATTATTTGAAGAGATTATAGTTGAAAACTTGCCTAATATGGGAAAAGAAATAGTCAGTCAAGTCCAGGAAACACACACCAAGACACATATTAATCAAACTAACAAAAATTAAATTCAAAGAAAAAATATTAAAAGCAGCAAGGGAAAAACAACAAGTAACATACAAAGGAATCCCCATCAGGTTAATAGCTAATTTTTCAGCAGAAACTCTGCAAGCCAGAAAGGAGTGGCAGGATATATTTTAAGTGAATAATGGAAAAAATCGACAACAAACATTACCCAGCAAGGATCTCATTCAGATTTGGTGGAGAAATTAAAACCTTTACAGACAAGCAAATCTAAGAGAATTCAGCACCACCAAACCAGCTTTACAACAAATGTTAAAGGAACTTCTCTAGGCAGGAAACACAAGAGAAGGAAAAGACCTACAATAACAAACCCAAAACAATTAAGAAAATGGTAATGGGAACATACATATCAATAATTACCTTAAATGTAAATGGACTAAATGCTCCAACCAAAAGACACAGACTGGCTGAATGGATACAAAAAGAAGCCCTGTATATATGCTGTCTGCAAGAGACCTACTTCAGACCAAGGGACACATTCAGACTGAAAGTGAGGGGATGGAAAAATACATTCCATGCAAATGGAACTCAAAAGAAAGCTGGAGTAACAATTCTCCTATCAGACAAAATAGACTTTAAAGTAAAGCCTATTACAAGAGACAAAGAAAGACACTACATAATGATCAAGAGATCAATCCAAGAAGAAGATATAACAATTATAAATATTTATGCACCCAACATAGGAGCACCTCAGTACATAAGGCAAATGCCAGCACCATAGTCTTATTGTCAACTTCCCTCCACATTAGGGCCATGATTCTATGCCATATTCATATTCTGACACTATTTCTTCTTTGCACATTTTGTGCCTAACTAAAATCTCTCCCCTCTTCTCTTTGTAAATTACCTTCATTTTAAGAAACCGGCTGAAGTATTACCTCTTCTATGAAGATTTTTCTTAATTATCACAGGCAGAGCAGGCTGACCCATCATTTTTGATGTACAGCACCTGGCTCAAATTTCTGTAATGGCACCAACCCTATTGGATTGTACCATGGTCTGCCTACAGATTTTAACCTCATAAGACTGTCAACTCAGTCTAGGAACAGCTGTGTCTTACTTGATTTTGTATCTTGCACATCTGAAATAGCTTGTATTATATCGTTGGGGCCCACTTATTTTTTTCAGAACAATAAAAATTCAAAGTGAGATAATTGTCCAAGTAAAGCTTTCTCTTGGCAGTATAGGACTATACCAAAATTTGGAGCAAGAATATGGATATATTTTCTAGAATGTGAATGCATTCTCTTTCCCTGTGATGCTCAAGAAGTTATCATCACCATTATCATCATCATCCAGATAGATTTAACCCACCCTCCCCAACATATATCCCAGTACTCTCTTTGCTTGCCTTGTCTCAGGAATTCAGCCACTAGACAGCCCAATTTTACAAGATTATCTTATTTCTCAAGTTTACTGAGTGTTCCAAAGCCTCCTGCTAGAGCTACAAATGCTTCATCTTTGGACCTTTTAGCTCATGTGGTCACTACTTAAAACCACAAATGAGTCTTGCTGAGATTTCTCTAAGCCAGACAAGGTCAAGATGCCACAGAGCTCAAGAGTAATGTTGCTGCATCATAGTGGTATGTGTCCCTGGTGAGCAATAATAATTCTAAATGCTGATATTCAGCTCTAACTCAGAAACAAGGGCTCTGATCTGGGGATAGGAGTGAGACATGGGAGCTTATTTTTCATAAACATTCCCTACTCTTTGTACATTAGATGAGTTGTTCATGATGTGTTCGGACTATCTGAATGTCTCATTTCTGCTTTTCCTCCCCCTGAGCCCTTGAACTCTTCCCAATCCATGAGGCCAACAGCACTTCCGAAACCCAAGAATCTTTTAGTCTATAAATCATAATTCTAAAACTTTTTAGTGAAACACTGATGATTTTATTTAAGGAAGTTCCTTTGGGAGTGTTAAACCACCTTATGTTTTACTACTTTTCTGTATATAATGGAGCATGCATTGTCTCTTTACACATTTCATTTCTAAACTTAACATCTTCAGCATCAGTACTATAATTTATTTTTACAAATGAGGAAACTAAGGTTGGAAAGTCTCATTCTTAAAGGCCACACAGCTAAATGATAAGTAAGGAACTGAGCATGGAATCTAAACCCAGCTCTATAGAACTAAAAGCCTTGACATTCTTGCTGGAGAAGGTGTGGAGAAAAGGGAACCTTCCTACAATGTTTGTGGGAATGTAAATTTGTGCAGTCACTATGGAGAACAGTATGGAGGTTCCTTAAAAAATTAAAAATAGACCTACCATATGATCCAGAAATCCCACTCCTGGGCATATATCTGGAAAAGACAAAATCTCTAATTTAAGAAAGATATATGTACCCAAATGTTCATAGCAGAATTATTTACAAAAGCCAAGACATAGAAACAACCAAAATGCCCATCAACAGATGACTGGCATAAGAAGATATGGTACGTATATACAATGAAATATAACTCAGTGATAAAAAGTAATGAAATATTGCCATTTGCAGCAACATGGATGGACCAAGAGAATATCACACTAACAGAGAAAGACAAGTACTATATGTATTACTTATATGTGGAATCTAAAAAATAATACAAATGAATCAAATCTGTATGCAAAACAGAAACAGACTCACAGACATAGAAAAAAAAAACAAAAAACTTATGGTTACCAAAGGAGAAAGGGAGGATGGTAAGTGATAAATTAGGAGAATGGGATTAACAGATAAAAACTACTATACAAAAATCGGTAAGCAACAAGGATTTGCTGTATAATTCAATAAATGATTACTGAATCATTTGCTATACGAAACTAACAATATTGTAAATCAACTATACTTTAATTTAAAAAAAATAAAGCTTTGGGACGCAGCAAAAGTAGTTCTAAGAGGGAAGTTTATAGCAATACAATCTTACCTTAGGAAACAAGAAAAATCTCAAATAAAGAACCTAACCTGACACCTAAAGCAACTAAAGAAAGAACAAACAAAACCCAAAGTTAGTAGAAGGAAAGAAATCATAATGATGAGAGCAGAAATATATGAAATAGAGATGAAGAAAATAATAGCAAAGATCAATGAAACAAAACGGTGGTCCTTTGAGAAGATAAACAAAATTGATAAACCTTTAGCAAGACTCCTCAAGAAAAAAAAGGGAGAGGACTCAAATCAATAAAATTAGTAATGAAAAGGAAGTTACAATGGACATTACAGAAATACAGAAGATCATAAGAGACTATTACAAGAAACTTTATGCCAATAAAATGGACAGCTTAGAAGAAATGGACAAATCTGTACCAAAGGTACAAACTTCCAAGACTGAACCAGGAAGAAGTAGAAAATATGAACAGGCAATTCACAAGTACTGAAATTGAAACTATGATTTAAAAATTTCCAACAAAAAAAAGTCCAGGACCAGATGGCTTCACAGGCGAATTCTATCAAATATTTAGAGAAAAGCTGACACCTATCCTTTTGAAACTCTTCCAAAAAATTGCAGAGGAAGGAACACTACCAAGCGCATACTACAAGGTACATCCTGATACCAAAACCAGACACAGATATCACAAAAAAGAAAATTACAGGCCAATATCACTGATGAACATAGACACAAAAATCCTCAACAAAATACTAGCAGACTAAATCCAACAACACATTAAAAGGATCATACACCATGATCAAGTGAGATTTATCCCAGGGATGCAAAGATTTTTCAGTATCTGTAACTCAATCAGTGTGATACACCACATCAACAAATTGAAGAATAAAAACCAAATGATCATTTCAATAGATGCAGAAAAAGATTCTGACAAAATTAAACACCGATTTATGATAAAAACTCTCCAGAAAGTGGGCATAGAGGGAACCTACCTCAAATAATAAAGGCCATATATGACAAACCCACAGCAAACATCATCTCATTGGTGAAAAATTGAAAGCATTTTCTCTAATTTCAGGAAAACAGACAGGGATGTCCACTCTCAGCACTATTATTCAACATAGTTTTGAAAGTTCTAGCCATGGCAATCAGAGAAGAAAAAGAAATAAAAGGAATACAAATTAGAAAAGAAGAAGTAAAACTGTCACTGTCTGCAGATGACACAATTCTATACATAGAAAATCTTAAGGGTGCCACCAGAAAACTACTAGAGCTAATCAATGAATTTGGTAAAGTTGCGGGATACTTTAATTATCCTGCATATTATTATCTGCAGGAAAATAAATAGTATTATCTGTGGGATAGTAAATTAATATGCAGAAATCTCTTGCATTCCTATATACTAAAAACAAAAGGGCAGAAAGAGAAATTAAGGAAACAATCACATTTACCATTACAATGAAAAGAATAAAATACCTAGGAATAAACCTACCTAACGAGGGAAAACTTTACTCAGAAAACTATAAAACACTAATGAAAGAAATCAAAGATGACATAAACAGATGGAGAGATATACCATGTTCTTGGATTGGAAGAATCAATATTGTGAAAATAATTATACTACCGAAAGCAATCTACAGATTCAATGAAATCCCTATCAAATTATCAATGTCCTTTTTCACAGAATTAGAACAAAAAGTTTTATAATTTATATGGAAGCATAAAAGACAATGGATAGCCAAAGCAATCTTGATAAAGAAAAATGGAGCTGAGGAATCAGGCTCCCTGGCTTCAGAGTATACTACAAAGCTACAGTAATCAAGGCAGTATGGTACTGGCACAAATACAGAAATATAGATCAATAGAATAGGATAGAAAGTCCAGAGATAAACCCATGCACCTATGATCATTTAATCTATGACAAAGGAGGCAAGATTATACAGTGGAGAAAAGATCATCTCTTCAATAAGTGATTCTGGGAAAACTGGACAGCTACATGTAAAAGAATGAAATTACAACATTCCCTAACACCATATAAAAACATAAACTCAAAATGGATTAAAGACCTAAATGTAAGACCAGATACTATAAAGCTCTTAGAGGAAAACATAGGCAGAATACTCCCTGACATAAATCACAGAAGATCTTTTTTGATCCACCTTCTAGAGTAAGGAAAATAAAATAAAAAATAAAAAAAGAGACCTAATTAAACTTAAAAGCTTTTGCACAGCAAAGGAAACCATAAACAAAATGACAGCCCTCAGAATGGGAGAAAATATTTGTTAATGAAGCAAGCAACAAGGGATTAATCCCCAAAATATACAAACAGCCCATGCAGCTCAATTTCAAAAAAACAAACAACCCAATCAAAAAATGGACAGAAGGTCCTAATAAACACTTCTCTAAAGAAGACATACAAATGGCTAAAAAGCACATGAAAAGATTCTCAACATCACTAATTATTAGACATATGTAAATCAAAACTACAATGAGGTATCACCTCACACTGGTCAGAATGGCCATCATCAAATGGCCAAAAATCTTCAAACAATAAATGCTGGAGAGGGTGTGGAGAAAAGGGAACCATCCTACACTGTTGGTGGGAATGTGAATTGGTACAGCTACTATGGAGAACAGTATGGAGACTCCTTAAAAAACTAAAAATAGAGCTACCATATGACCCAGCAATCCCACTCCTGGGCATATATTCAAAGAAAGTCATAATTTGATAAGACACATGCACTGCAGTGTTCATTGCAGCACTATTTACAATAGCCAGGACATGGAAGCAACCTAAATATCCATCAACAGAGGAATGGATAAAGAAGATATGGTATATATATACAATGAAATATTACTCAGCTATAAAAAAGGACAAAATAATGCCATTTGTAGCAACATGGACAGACCTAGAGATTGTCATACTGAGCGAAGTAAGTCAGACACAGAAAGACAAATATCATATGATACCGCTTATTTGTGGAAACAAAAAAATAGTGTACAAACAAACTTATCTACAAAACAGAAATAGAGTTACAGCTGTAGAAAACAAATTTTGATTACCAGGGGGTAAGCAGGGGATGCATAAATTGTAAGATTGGCATTGATCTATACTGTATATAAAATAGATAACTAATAAGGACCTACTGTATAGCACAGGAAACTATTCAGTACTCTGTAATGACCTATATGGGAAAAGAATCTGAAAAAGAATGGATATATGTATATGTATAACTGATCACTTTTCTGTACACCTGAAACTAACACAATATTGTAAATCAATTATACTCCAATAAAAATTTTTTAAAATTAAAATAAAAATATTTTTTAAAGTCTTGGGATTCTCCAAAGGGCTCATACTATTTGGGCATTGCCATTTTGATGCTAGGGACATTTGGATGGGACTCATAGGCTAAGGAACAAGGCTAGGTTTAGGCATAAAGTAGGGGATACATTGGGAATTTCTTCTGAGAACATTACTAAGTAATAAAAAGCAGTATTTTGATAATTTGATATGCCATTTTAATTTATGGCCTCATCAAAATGTTCTGCATTGTTCTGTTAATCCTGTACCATCCAAATCATAGGGCACACACAATACTAGAGCTGGAAGTTCCCATTTGGAAATGATTTACTTCAGACCCTTCCTGCTACTGCTGAGAAGAGTAGGGAAGGGGTCAGCCAAAGGTCACTCGTGCAGTTGGTCAAAGAGCTGTACAAGAACTGGCTTCCTGACACAGACCCTCAGGACTCAACACATCCCACCTCATATACAAAGCTTGCCCAGCTTAGCCCACACTGACCTCTGCCTTCTGAACTGTTCACGACTGCCTGAAGCATGTTCTGGAACTCAAGTTCCGCAAGGTCCTTTTTCCTTGTTTATTCAAGTGTCGATGTTTAAAGTCTTACAAAGGCCTAAAATTTAACCATATTTAATTGTCTTTATTAAAAGAATCAAATTAAATGAAGTTGGAGACATGGTTGGAAAGAGTAAAAATAAAGCAAACTCAGAAAAATTAAGAAGTGGAAAGTAAAAATATCCTTAAAATTTCAATTAAAAGATAAAAAATTTAAATGAATAATAAGTAAGAAGTATTAAGGATAATGATTTTAAAGCATTAAAAATATTAAGAAGATTAACGAATGTGAAATTATTTTTTGTGAAGGGGACAAACTAATAAAAAATACAATAAGAAACTAAAGGAATAAAAAAATATGGAAAATAGGTAGGTAGATAATTCCTGAGATAAAAGTCCTGGGATAAGAACAAACTTGGCCAATATGCTTTAGTCAGAAAGCTAAGGGAGGGGCTTCCCTGGTGGCGTAGTGGTTGAGAGTCCGCCTGCCGATACAGGGGACATGGGTTCGTGCCCCGGTCCGGGAAGATCCCACATGCCACGGAGCGGCTGCACCCGTGAGCCATGGCTGCTGAGCCTGTGCGTTCGGAGCCTGTGCTCCTCAACGGGAGAGGCCACAGCAGTGAGAGGCCCACGTACCGCAAAAAAAAAAAAAAAAGAAAGAAAGCTAAGGGGCACAGAAAAGAATCCCCTTGTTTCTATATACCAGCAATTCTGAACGCTTCCAAAAATCCAGTGCAGTTCCTGGCCACACCTGACTCTGGAAGTCAGTGCTATGCAGCTAGATACTTGTTGATCCCTCTGCCTTATAGTGCTCCCCAATCACTTCAGGAATCATTGGTCTGTTCTCCTAAAACCTGATGTAATCATAGATTTGAATTAGGAAAGGGCACTGGAGTCTGTCTGTCTGTCTAGGTTCTAATTATTTATGGCTTATCCTTGTCCTGCCCCAGTTGTTTCCTGAATAAAATGGTCATAAAAAGAGTGCCCCACTCATTGGGGTGGGTGATTGTGAACACCAAAGGAGATCATTTCAGCAAACGCTTAGTACAACACCTGTTACATAGGCAGTGCTTGGTGATTTAGCTGTTTAGTTGTATAGATTGAATGAATGAGACTGAAAATTCCCTGCAGACACCAATCCTATATATTTTGTTCACCATTGTGAATACAAAACACCATTCTAGATACATAGTGGGAGTGCAAATATTTATTAAATAAATTAATATACTGATCTTCCCATTATTTCTCATTTTCTTTTTCCTCCTTGTCTCATTGAAAAAAAAACACTACATTTTTTTAGCAATCACTCCAGGACAGACAATCTAGAGATGAGAAATAAAAAATATAACAAGGATTTTAAGCAGGAGTGTGACTTGGTCATGTGTGCTTTAGGTGACCCTGAGGGCAATGTAGAGAGTAGGTAAGAAGGCAGAAAACTTGGGTTCAAGTGAGTAACAAAGATGACCTTGACCAAAGTAATGATCATGAACTTAAAGAGGGAAGAACCAAAAAACAGGTTTATGAGGTTTCACAGTGGGATCCCAGGGATGGATTAAATATGGAGAATGAGAGATTAGGGGTCTCCTTTCTCAATTACCCTACAACTCACTTGCTATATGATTGACAATACTTTGTGAAATTGCCTCCATTTTTTACTTTGCTTTTGCTTTTACCTCAACATCCTATTACTATATTCTTCCTTTGCATCAGCTATTATACTTCATATTTTAGCAGGTATGAAATAGTTTTATTAAATTAAATGCAGTAGAATGGAAAGCTAACCAGTGCTATATGCACAAAAGTGTTTTAGTTTGGGGATTTTAAGCAAAAGACGTATTGCATCTACTCTCTCAAAAACAGTAGAAAAAGAAAGAAGGGGGGTTTCCCTGGTGGTGCAGTGGTTGGGAGTCTGCCTGCCAACGCAGGGGACACGGGTTCATGCCCCAGTCCGGGAGGATCCTGCATGCCATGGAGCAGCGGGGCCCGTGAGCCATGGCCACTGGGCCTGCACGTCTGGAGCCTGTGCTCCACAACAGGAGAGGCCACAACAGTGAGAGGCCCATGTACGGCAAAAAAAAAAAAAAAAAAAAAAAACAGAAAGAAGGAAAGACAGAAGGAAAGAAGTCAGAATAGCAAAAGGAAGAGAATGAACCTTAAAGTACCCTCTAAAATGGGTTGTACTCAATAAGCCAATGGCATCATAACTATTTCCCTTTAAGAAGTCACTTGGATTAAAAAATCAAGTACATGTTTGACTGTTTTATTTGTTATTTGGCAATTACAGTCAGTTAACAAAAATAATATTTGCAAAGAGAGAAAGTCAGGGTAAATTCCTTCCCTCTGGCATAATGAAAAAAGTAAATATATATGAAAAATGGAGAGTATATTAAGAATGTACAAAATTGTTATTCAAATTTTAAAATTGTCTTTACTTAAATAATTAATTTTCTGCTGATCCTAAGCACTTGTTGAAAATTTCCACAAAATATTACCTGTTTATTCATGCACATTTTACATTAATGAAGCTGCCTCATATTAAGCAGTTTGAAGCCTACAGTCAACATACTGGGATTGTGTTCTTCCACTGTGCTGCTTCTATTTTTTTCCAAGGTTGGAGGTTTCAAGGAAGAGGTTACAATAGATGTAGAAAGAAAGATCTACATTCCTCATAAAAGTATATAAATCTGTATCTTCATATAAATTCTTGAAATGTGTCCATAAAGAATCTCCCAAATTTGAATAGTCAATTCAAAGCTTTTTATTAAAGTATGAGGATTATAAATTATATTTTAATTGATTTTTATATTAAACATTAATTTGAATTCGATTACCATGTAAGCAATTGTATATTGATTTTTTAAAATCCTTATTTTGTATTGTAGTCAAATAGTGAACATGGGGATCAAATTCAATACACGTAAATCCATTATAATAAAGGCAAAGAGATGTTACCTTCAATGTGCTGACAAAAGTAACATTTTGCTAAACTCTTAAAAACAAGGGAGACATTTTCATTCAAACAAAAAAACAGAGTTCGTCATGAGAGAGATTCTTGCTAGAAGAACTCCTAAAGGCTGAAGAAGAAATTTCAACAAGAAGGACAAAAGTGAAATACTAGGAAGAATAGAAAGCAGTAGAACCAGTCAAAATATAAAAATATCTAGACAGATATTGACTGTATAAAACCATAAAAATGACAGTGCCCAATTTGGTGGTATAAAAGTGATACAATAGAGGAGAGTTACTGGGATTAGAATTTTTAAGTTCTTTGTATTTTTCTGGCAAAAGGGTAAAGACCATTAACTAAGGGTAATTTTTAAGGAAATAAAATGTATAGCTTCAAAATCGGTAGAAAAAAAGTTAACTAAAAAAAGCTTATCAATCCAAATGAAATTAGAAGGGAATAAAAATATACAAAAAGAGATGAATATAAGCACAGAATAACATGATAGAGATGAATTCAACTTTCTCAGTAATCACAGTCAATGTAGATAAAGTAAACCTTTGCTGAAAAAAACAACATCAGAGTAGAATTTTAAAAAATCAGCTATAGCATGTTTATAAGAAACATATTTTAAATATGAGGACACAGGTGGAAAGCACAACAGAATAAGTTACACCAAAGACTCATAAATCACAAGGAAGCACCACTGCTACATAAGCTTCAGAAAAAATTAGATTCTAAGGCAAAAATAATTATAAGAGATGAATAAAAGTTATGACCTAATGACAAATGGAATAATTTACAAGGAAGACACAGTAATTATAGACATATATATGCATTTAACAACATACCCTCAAAATGTATAGAACAAAACGTACGTTATGACGCTTGATTCCCTAGAATATTTAATATATTATATTTATAATATTTCATAAATATATTACAAATACTATAAATATATTAATATATAATACATACAACATATAATGTTATATATTACATAATAATATTTATTAATATATTTTATATTATGTTAATAATTATTATTATATATTATATTATATATAAAAAATTATAATTATATATAATATAATATATAATGATAAAATATATGGAATATATTGCAAAATATTATATATATTATAATATATAATATACTAACATTAATAAATATTAAATAATTTATATATAATATTAAACATTATATTTTGTATCATGAAATGTTATATATGATATATATTATATATACTATATTTTATATAATGAAATATTATATATAATAAATAATATACTATAATATAATGTATCTAATATATATAGCACATATTATATATAATAAATATGTAATATATATTATATAATACATATATATTACATAAAAATAATATATGATATAATTGTTATAATAATATTATATATTATTATTATATTTAATTATATATTTTATTATATCATTTATTATATCTATCATTATATATAATTTTATATTATATACATGTTATATTATAAGATATATATAATACATATTACATATAATATGTATTAGATGTAATAGATAATTCATATATAAATCTATATACATATTAATATATAAATATATATTTATATACATATCAATATATCATATGAAATAAATATTATATGCAGAGTATATTAATGATTAAACATATTTATTAAAATAATTAACTACTAATTAATATAATATATTTAATAATTATATTATGTTATAAATATATTATAAAATATATTTGAAATATATGATACATAGCATTTGTTTAAAATATATAATATAAATGCAGTCTAAATGAAATATAATATATTATATTTATTCTCTTATATTATACTGTATATTTTTCTAATTATAATTATATATGTAATATATACTATATATATCATATATATTAGCTAATGGAAAATATTATGATAATTATATGTTATATGATACTTATCATAATATATTGTATTAGCTATTATATAATATATTCATATTTATAATATATATCATATATAGTTTATATATAAATATATAAGGTATACTATATTATATATAATATTAAATATATTTACATCAAATAGAAAGATATTCTAATAATATATAATATATGTTATACTTAATATAATTGATTATATTAATTATAATTTTAATATAATTGATTATAATTTTAATATAATGTTATAATATATGGTTATATATAATTATAATATAATGCATAATTATATATAATATGTAAACATAATAACACATACATAATATCTAATTATACAATTATATAGCATATAATATGTAATATTAGTATATGACATATATAATATATATTCTGTATATCATATATTATAATATTATATAATATATAATACAATATATTTTATATTTTATGTGTATTATATTATATATAATATATATCATATGTATAATATATTTTTATATATTATATGTTATATTTGATATATATCATGTATATTATATATATTATTTTATATATATTAAATAGATATGTCATATATATTATATATATTATATATACATATATGTATTATGATATGCTTGATATGTCTTGTAAATATGTATTTTATATATAATGCATGCATTATACATATAATATATGTAGTATATTATATAGGATTATAATTAATTGTTATATATAATTATCAATTATAATTTATTATTATTATTTTGCTGTACACAGGCCTCTCACTGTTGTGGCCTCTCCTGCTGCGAGCCACTGGCTCCGGACACGCAGGCTCAGCAGCCATGGATCACGGGCCTAGCCACTCCGCGGCATGTGGTATCTTCCCAGACCCAGGCAGAACCCATGTCCCCTGCATCGGTAGGCAGACCCTCAACCACTGTGCCACCAGGGAAGCCCTATAATTTATTATTATTGTTTATAATAATATTATAAATATATATTGTAGAAATATATAATTATACCTAACCTACAAATATAATACATTCTATATTATATGTGTAATATATGTTATATATAATATCTACATATACACAGATACACAGAGACAAACACACATATATAATTCCAGTTAATTTTTTAAGTTCAACAGAAAAGTTTCAAGCATCAAATTATGAAAGCAATTCTTGGTCCTAGAACTCATAGTGACACCCCAATCTATTCAACAGTTTTGCTCCTAAAGTCACATATAATATAAAATCACTTTAAAATTTATTTGCAAAGTCAGACAATATGTCGCAAGAAAAGAAAACTACACCTATGTCCCTCATGGACATACACACACCCACAAAAACTATTTGCCTGTAATCATTCTTTTTCATACAGAATTAAGTTCAACAAATCAGAGTATATATCATTTGATAAATAAAATATTGTTGAAATTTTCTCTTCATTAAAATAATTATTTGACTATTAAAAATATTGCCAAAATATTTTCTTTCTTATAATTAACTATTTCAGGAATAAAAACAAATATATAATAATGTAATGAATAACCAATTTCCTGCACCAGACTTTTAGAATTTATAGCATAGATCTAAAATGTCTATTTTTAATTTAAAATAACTCTTTAATATATAATATACCATGTAAAAATTATAAAATAATTGTTAAAATTTCAAATGTGTTTTCAAGATTTTTCTATAAAAGGAGTTGACAAGTAAGAAAATATTGAGAAATATTCTCTTACATCATTGGCTAAAGTCATAAAGTCCTTTTTAACTATGACATCTGACACCAAATTTTTTGCCAGAACTGCTCATTCATATGCATCTATGAAGCTCAACAAAAAGCAAAGAGTAAATGAGTATTAAATATTGTTTTTACACAGCAAACAGCACAAAAAATTTCCTCCAGCATTCTCTACACTCTGCCAGTTTGTTTTGTTTTGTGGTATGTGGGCGTCTCACTGTTGTGGCCTCTCCCATTGCAGAGCACAGACTCTGGACGTGCAGGCTCAGCGGCCATGGCTCATGGGCCCAGGTGCTCCATGGCATGTGGGATCTTCCCAGACCGGGGCATGAACCCGTGTCCCCTGCATTGGCAGGAGAACTCTCAACCACTGCGCCACCAGGGAAGCCCCTCTCTGCCACTTTGTCCTGTCATTACAGAGCCAGGAGCTAGGTGAGGAGCAGTAAGAAGCAATTAGTCCTTGCTCGATCCGTATCAGAACATTATATACCTTAGTTTATTTAATTCTTGTAACCGTCACTTGAAATGGGCATTATTGTGGTTGCCATTTTGCACATGAGGAAACCAAGGGCTAAAGAGGTTATGGGACTTGCCCAAGGCCACCAGGGTTAGAGCCGCCACTCAAACTTATGTGAGTCTAACTCCAAAGACCATGGGGTATATTTTCTGTATCAGTGTGCTAGGGAACTTCAAATTTTAGAACAAATAGAAGCATATGATAAAATATCATGAATAAAAACACACTATGTCCACCTCATCAAGATAAGTAAAGTCTATCTTTTCTACCCTTCTTTGGCCAAGTCAAACTCAAGCAGGAGCTCCTAGAATACTCACAAGTTTCCGGTCTTGTTCTTTCCCTAGTAAATCTGGGAGCACTGGGCCTCAGCAGCTGCTGATCTCCTCCATTCCTAGAGACAGAATGGAAGACTCAACCACCAAGGCAACTTGTGGACTAGGAAACACGTATTGAGAACATACCAGGTCCTCCTCATTGCTTGGTTGCCAGGGCCCCTGTATTAATGGATGACCAAAACCCCAGTGTGTTTCTGAAATAATTTGCCTACTTGATAATTTCCACTGTGAGTCCAAGTACACTTCATCTGCATTCCCATTCTCCTCATCTCCTTTGTGTCTCCCCTGTGGAACTCCTCCACTCACATTCAACTCAAACAAATGCAAAATTCAATGTATATACCTTTGTCACTTTAGGAAGAGAAAAAGGAGGAGGAAGAGGGAGAGAGGATAATAAGAGAAGAAGAAAAAAAAAAGTAGAAGTAAGAGAGAAAGTAAAAGGACACAACCTCTTCAAGTTTCATTTTGCTGATGTATTAAATAAGGGTATGAGACCAAGTCAATTCCTAATCTTTCCTGAATGTTAAAATTTATGAAGAAAACTATGGACCCTTTTTTAAGGGGCACGCACACACAGTATTCAAGAGTTCATGGATTTTAGGCTAGATCTCTATTATTCCTTCTAACTCTATGGGATCAATCCCACTATATATTGAAGTCTAGCCTCTTTTATTGCTAGCAAATTCTGGTTCTAATTCAAGAGGGTGATGGAAAAATAATAATGTTGATAATTGTTTTGCCTAGCAACCTGCAAGTGAAACTCTAAATAATGTCAAATGGTACTAAGGATATCATGATTATTCCAAGTATTTTAATATACCCCAGGTAAATCCTAACTCCTCAAGCACCAACACTCCAGTGTAGAAGTCTGACAACATGTTAAGCTGCTGCAGCAGTTCTTGGCCTGATTCCTCTTTCCCATCCCACCCCCACTCCCCACCCCCATACCAACTCTCAAAGAAACTGCTGGGAGTTTCTTTGTTCTAAATAAAAAGGCTGAATGGAAAGATTAAATGGGCAATGAAATTTTCTGGGTGTTTTTCCTATTCTATTCTTTTATAGTCTGAATGATAATCACAGAGGAAGTTCCCTTGGCAGTGTTGTGTTTCCATGGTGATAAAAGAGTTCAGGGTTAACAAACCCGGGTGCTGGGAACCTTCTGCTGCAGCATAGATGCAAGGGAAGGGCTGGCAGTCAAAGTGTCACCAGGGGACCCACTTTCATGGCCTCCTCCTTTGAATGGCCACAGAGCCTGACTTGTGCCTTTCTGAATGGACAAACCAGGGATGTCTTGAAAGTAATAATAGCTCCATCACTTCCCCCTATGCAGAAATGTGCTGTGCCCTTCCTCTCAAAGGCCAGGAACTGATGCTTCTCACTAACAACAATCCACAGATTGTTGGAATATGTATGTGTTCTTTGTATTGGCACCAGTAGCTCAGAGATGCCAAGTTTTAGAATCCAAATGTACTTTAGAAAAGCAATCTGATCTTTGGGAACAAGTGATCCTAATAAGTTTTAACCATGTCAGGGCAGGCTAAAAGATGAATTAATTAAAAGGAGAGTAGAAAGCATACAGTTTAAATTAAATATCAGATGAACCAAATAATTTCCCTTAAAACATAACTCAGTTATTTTGCATGAAACCAAATGACCTGATTTTACTCTTTTTGCATTCTCCTCAATATTCAAGACTTAATGTCATGAAATTTGTACAGCTTATTTTAGACCAGAATTTAAAAAGAATAATGATGGACTCAAGGTAAGCTCTAAAGGTATTAAAGTAATTGATTCAAAATCTGTGATTTCTTTTAGAGGAGACAAAGGATTCTATATATAATGAAAGGCATGAATGCTCTTAGGATCTCAGATATGGGACAGAATAGCTTTTAGTACATTATAGGGTTGTGGTAAAAAAGATTGAGAAATGGGACAGCTCTTCTCATTTTAAGTAGTACTAAAGGACTTTAGAAGTTCTTCTACTAAAAAGACTTAAGCATTTCTTACATGCTCTGTCTCCCATGACCATCTGTATGCTAATGAATCTGTAATCTCAGAGTCCCAGATCCATATACTCAGTTACCTATCAGATTTTCTGTTTGACTGTCAGACACACTAAACTCAACAAGAACAAAAGTGAACTCCTTGTTTTCACCCCTTCATCTGACGCTCCTCTCCACCTCAGTGCCGTCTCTCAGTAAAGAGCCAGTAACCACTAGCCCAGCCAGAAATCTGGGAATTATCCTTGCCACCCCATCTTCCTCACCCTGAACAATTACAAAGTCTTGTCTATATTCCTGTCAAATCCATTCCCATCTTTCTGTCACCATCTCCACTCTCCTTGTTTAGGCTTCCAAGACTTCTCTTGATGATTATCTCATCCTCCTGCACTGGGTTTCCTGCCTCCAACTTGCCCACATCCACCAACCCATTCTCCACTCTATGGTCAGAGTAATCTTTCGGAGATTCAAATATGATTATGATCATTGGTCTGCTTAAAAGTAGTCAATGTCTTCTAATGCCTTCAGGATAAATCCCAAATTCTGTTCTGAGCATTACATGGCTTGGTAGAATCTGTCTCCAGCTTCATCTATATATATCCAACCCTCCCACCTGCTCCCCACCCCCACCCTTCTATCTGCACACACCATGTATGTATAAATTCCAGCTGGGGTGAACTACCCAGTTTCCTAAATGCAATTATTTCTCTTGACTCTGGGTCTTTGCTTAAAACTCTGTTCATACTCGTAAACATTCTCCCTGTTCCCTGACCACTTGTTTTGTTGGGCTATGTCCTGCTTATGTTTTAGATGTGAACTTAGTTGTAATTTCTTCAAAGATGTGTATCTTGCCCTCAAATTTTACCCTGTATGGTCTCATAACACCTGTGCTTCCTCCATCAAAGCATTTTACACTATAATTATGCCATATTAGATTATTATAATTGCTTATTTACATTTTGTATTTTTATTTTAGATGTAAGTTCCATGAGGGCAGGGACTGAGTCTGTGTTCACCAGTAAATCCACAGTACTCAACACAGTATTCAAAAATGTTTGTGGAATGTTCTTAAAGACTCTCTGTCTATAAATAGGCACCTGAAGTAATATTGAAATGTAGATTACATAAACTCCTAAGTCCTCATGCTTTTTTGACTAGCTGTGAGGTCTCAGATACTTCATAATACATTTTTAGTATTTAGCATGGTTAATGTTCTCCTTTTCTTACATTCTATGACTATAACTTGCATTCGCCTACCATATATTCCCACCAGAATTATACTGGAAGAACACTCTGGCAGTATCTCTTTTCTAAGAAAATTCCTGTGGATTAAAAATTGGCTGACGTAGGAACTAAGAAACCGGACCTTCCAAAAAAATATGGGTGGAGTACATTTTCCCAAACATTTTTGACATTTTTTTCCAAGCCAGGGAATAATTTGAATGGGAGAGAAGATTAAAGATTATCTCCTTTGGAAATAACATATAGAGAAAGAAAAGTTTGCCAACTGTCTAAATATTTTCACTATGATGTCTTGGTAATCTCCGTAATTTCTAACAAATGTAAATTTTTTTGTGCAAATAGTGTTTGAGAGGACCATTAGTGGTTATCTGAACTTTTCTGGCAATATCAGTCAGGACATCTATCTGTTGCCAGGCACCTTTCTAAAATTCATTGTTGATTACAACACCTTTCCTTGCAAACACCTTTGCTGGTTACTCCAATGACTACAGAAATAAAACTCAACCTCACTAGCATGGCTCACAAGACCCTACATTACACTATCCTACCTCTTTCTGAGAGTTCTTCTTTCCCAAGTCCCTCCACGTATCTTACATTTCAGTCACACTGTATAATTTACCACTCTCCAAACACACCTTGCCCTTCTAAGCTTCCATGTTTTTTGCCTTTTGCCTTGCACCTAGATTCCCTTCATCCTTAACCATCTTGGCCTAATGCAATTTTATTCATCTGTAATGCTGAACTAGCTAATGGGAACTCCACTGTGCAGGACCCTAAATATCAGACCATGATAGTTAAATGTCATCCCAAAACAGTGAGACTGTGGGATTCTGAGTGGATGGATGGTACACACAAAATTGTGGTTAGTGAACAAATTAACAGTCCCAAGGACCAGGAAATGTTGATAGCCACATAATTGTATATCCAGTTATAAGGAAAAGACATCACTTCCAAGTTTCTTGGACATATTCCCTGGACATATTCCAAGTTTCCTGGAGATGGATCCCAGATATTCCCATTCTTTCCTTCTAGTTTGATATTTACTATTCCTAACACTGTGTTCTGCTTGCCACATGGCTGGCCAGCTGTAAACTTCAATTGGACACACCAAGATGGACAAGCAAACAGAAGTGTCCCTTACATCATCAGGCCCTTCTTGTGTCAGCTTTGACTTCTTAGGTTGCCACATTCATGACATCTGCCAAGACCACCTTCCTACCGAAAACAAAAATCAGAGGATGGTTGGTTGACTCAATGCCATGGTAATTTTTAAAAATCAAGTGATCTTTCTAGTTTGTCTATATCATCTTTATTTAGATTTTCTGTAATTGGCAAAATAGGAAAGCTGAAAGTTAAAAATAAAATCACTGTAAAAGTTCAGCTTAAACTTGAAAACCCCTTGTGTTTGTAGTCAGTGATATCACACTGTGAGAAATGGAAACTGGGGAGGCAGAATCAAGATGGCAGTGTGGGAAGATGCAGAGTTAGCATCTCCACACAACTAGCACACCTGCTGGCTGCTGGCACAGGATTCTGACGCCCAAGGAGATGGGAGGAAACCCAAAGTGAACCAGTAGGACATAGGGAGACTGAGGGAAGAGGAGAAGTGGAGGCCAGGAAGGACTGGTGCTCCTGAGGCCAGGGAGATCAGGGGGCGCAGACGGGAGGGACTCTCTTGGAAGAGAAGAGGAGCAGGAGGTGATTGCCCTGCCCACTTTGGCCGGGGAGCCTGCTGAGCTCCCAGGCCAGTACCCTACAGTCCAAAGCCCCATCCAGGCCATGTGGGTCCTGGGGGCATAAGAGGGAGACCAGGGAGATCGTGAGAAGCAGGTGGGAGGGGACTTCCCAGACTGGAGGAGCAAGAGAGGAGAGGAGGGCACTTTCCCCACCCATTCTAGCCCAGGAAGACTGCTGGGCTCCCATGTGAGGTCCCCTGCCCTCTGAGACCAGGGGTGGGGGGCACCCCTGGGCTCCTTCTGTTCCCTCTGCCTAAGTCCCACCCCCCACAGCCCCAGAGCCTTTTCCAGCCCTGTGGGTCCTGAGCATTGGTCCCACTCACCACTCAAACCTTGCCTGGGCTTAGGCCCACCCTCTACAGCCAAGGACTCACCCCTTTTTTTTTCTTTTCTCTCCTCTTTTTTATTATTGTGATACTGATGTACCTTCCACTTGATTATTCATCTATATTTTTATTTTTATATTCTTTCCAACATATGTGTTAGCTTCCTAGTCTGATTTTATTTTTTATTTTGTTATTTTATTTTATTTTTTTTAGCCACCCCACATGGCTTGCATGATCTTGGTTCATGAGCCTGGGGTTGGGCCGAAGCTCCTGCAGGGGGAGGTCTGAATCCAAACCACTGGACTAGCAGAAAACCTCAGATCACATGAAATATTCATTAGAGTGAGGTTTCACAGAGTTCCTCATCTCAGCACCAATACCCAGCTCTACCCAACTGCATAGAAACTCCAGTGTTGGAAGCCTCAGGGCAAACAACAAGTTAGACAGGAACACAATCCCACTCATTAAAAAAAAATAAAATGAGATGGCAAAAAAATATGTCACAGATGAAGGAGCAAGGTAAAAACTTACAAGATCAAATAAATGAAGAGGTAATAGGCAATCTACCTGAAAAAGAATTCAGAGTAATGATAGTAAAGATGATCCAGAATCTTGGTAATAGAATGGAGGCACAGATTGAGAAAATACAAGAAATGTTTAACAAAGATCTGGAAGAACTAAAGAGCAAAAAAACAGAGATGAACAACACAACAACTGAAATTAAAAATACAGGAAAAGGAAACAATAACAGGATAACTGAGGCAGAAGAATGAATAAGTGAGCTGGAAGACAAAATGGTGGAAATAACTGCTGAGGAGCAGAATAAAGATAAAAGAATTAAAAGAATTGAAGACAATCTCAGAGACCTCTGGGGCAACACTAAACACACCAACATTTATATTATAGGGGTCCCAGAAGAAGAAGTGAAAAAGAAAGGATCTGAGAAAACATTTGAAGAGATTATAGTGGCAAACTTCCCTAACATGGCAAAGGAAATAGTCACCCAAGTCCTGGAAGCACAGAGAGTCCCATTCAGGATAAACCCTAGGAAAAACACATCAAGACACATATTAATCAAACTAACAAAAATTAAATTCAAAGAAAAAAATTAAAAACAGCAAGGGAAAAACAAAAAATAACATACAAAGGAATCCCCATAAGGTTATCAGCTGATTTTTCAGTGGAAACTCTGCAGACCAGAAGGGAGTGGCAAGATATACTTAAAGTGATAAAAGAGAAAAACCTACAACCAAGATTACTCTACCCACCTCATTCCAATTCGATGGAGAAGTCAAAAGCTTTTCAGACAAGCAAAAGCTAAGAGAATTCAGCACCACTAAACCAGCTTTACAATAAATGCTAAAGAAACTTTTCTAAGTGGGAAACGGAAGAGAACAAAAAGACCCACAAAAGCAAACTCCAAAACAATTAAGAAAATGGTAGTAGGAACATATGTATCTATAATAAACTTGAATGTACATGGATTAAATGCCCCAACCAAAAGACAGAGTGTGGCTGAATGAATACAAAAAAAAAAACCCCATATATATATATGTTGTCTACAACAGAAACACTTCAGACCTAGGGACACATACAGACTGAAAGTGAAGGGATGGAAAAAGATATTCCATGCAAATGGAAAGCAAAAGAAAGCTGGAGTAACTATAATTGTATCAGATAAAATAGACTTTAAAATAAAGATTGTTACAAGAGATAAGGAGGGACACTACATAATGATCAAAGGATCAATCCAAGAAGAAGATATAACAATTATAAATGTTTATACACCCGACATAGAAGCACCTCATACATAAGGCAAATGCTAACAACGATGAAAGGGGAAATTGACAGTAACACAGTAATACTAGGGAACTTTAACACCCAACTTACACCAATGAAGAGATCATCCAAACAGAAAATAAATAAGGAAACAGAAGCTTAAAATGAACAATAGAACAGATAGATCTAATTGATATTTATAGAACATTCCACTCCAAATTGGCAGAACACACTTTCTTCTCAAGTGCACACAGAACATTCTCCAGGATAGATCACATATTGGGTCATAAATCAAGCCTCAGTAAATTTAAGAAGATTGAAATCACATTAAGCATCTTTTCAGACCACTTCACTATGAGATTGGAAATCAATTACAGGAAGACAAACTGTAAAAAACACAAATACATGAGACTAAACAGTGTGCTACTATATAACCAAGGGATCACTGAAGAAATCAAAGAATAAAAAAATGCATAGAAAAAAATGACAATGAAAACAAAATGACCCAAAACGTTTGGAACGCAGCAAAAGGAGTTCTAAGAAGGAAGTTTATAGCAAGTCAATCTCACCTCAAGAAACAAGATAAATCTCAAATAAACAATCTAACCCTACATTTAAAACAACTAGAGAAAGAAGAACAAAGAAAATCCAAAGTCAGTAGAAGGAAAGAAATCATAAAGATCAGAGCAGAAATAAATGAATTAGAAATGAAAAAAACAATAAAAGATCAATAGATCTTTTCTATTCCAGACCAATAAAACTAAAACGTGTATCTTTGAGAAGATAAACAAAATTGATAAACCGTTAGCCAGACTCATCAAGAAAAAAAGGAGAGGTTGCAAATCAATAAAATTAGAAATGAAAATGGAGAAATCACAACTAACATTGCAGAAATAAAAAGGATTATAAGAGACTACTACAAAAAACTATATGCCAATAAAATGGACAACCACGAAGAAATGGACAAATTATTGGAAAGGTACAATTTTCCAAGACTGAGCCAGGAAGAATTAGAAAATATAAACAGACCTATCACAAGTAATGAAATTTAAACTGTAATTAAAAATCTTCCAACAAATAAAAGTCCAGGACCACATGGCTTTACAATCAAATTCTATCAAATATTTAGAGAAGAGTTAACACCTATCCTTCTTAAACACTTCCAAAAATTTTCAGAGGGAGAAATGCTTCCAAATTCATTCTATGAAGCCACCATCACCCTGATACCAAAATCAGAAAACAATATCACACACACAAAAAAATTATAGACCAATATCACTGATGAACATGCCTGCAAAAATTCTCAACAAAACACTCACAAAGAAAATCCAGCAGTGCATTAAAAGGATCATACACCATGATCAAGTGGGATTTACCCTAGGGATGCAAGGATTCTTCAATATACACAAGTCAATCAATGTGATACACCACATTAGAAAATTAAGGAATAAAAACCATATGATCACCTCAAAAGATGCAGAGAAAGCTTTTGATAAAATTCAATACCCATTCATGATAAAAACTCTCCAGAAAATGGACAAAGAGGGAACCTGCCTCAACATAATAAAGGCCATATATGACAAGCCCACAGCAAGCATCATACTCAATAGTGAAAAACTGAAAGCATTTCCACTAAGATCAGGAACAAGACAAGTATGTCCACTCTTGCTACTCTTATTCAACATAGTTTTGGAAGTCTTAGCCATGGAAATCAGAGAAGAAAAAGAAATAAAAGGAATCCAAATAGGAAAATAAGAAGTAAAACTGTCTCTGTTTGCAGATGACATGATACTATACATAGAAGATCCTAATTATGCCACCAGAAAACTACTAGAACTAATCAATGAATTTGGTAAGGTTGCAGGATACAAAATTAATGCACAGAAATTTCTGGCATTCCTATACACCAACAATGAAAAATCAGAAAGAGAAATTAAAGAAATACTCCCATTTACCACTGCAACAAAAAGAATAAAATACCTAGGAATAATCCTGCCTAAAGAGGCGAAAGACTTGTATTTAGAAAACTATAAAACACTGATGGAAGAAATCAAAGATGACATAAACAGATGGAGAACTATACCATGTTCTTGGAATGGAAGAATCAATATTCTGAAAATGACTATACTACACAAAGCAATCTACAGATCCAAGGCAATCCCTATCGAACTAGCAATGGCATTCTTCACAGAATTAGAACAAAAAATTTTACAATATTTATGGAAACACAAAAGATGACAAATAGCGAAAGTGATCTTGAGAAAGAAAAATGGAGTTGGAGGAATCAGGCTCCCCAGTTTCAAACTATACCACAAAGCTACAGTAATCAAGACAGTATGGTACTGGCAAAAAAACAGAACTATAGATCAATGGTATAGGATAGGATGCCCAGAGATAAACCCATGTACATATGAGCACCTAGTTTACAACAAAGGAGTCAAGAACATACAGTGGAGAAAAGACAGCCTCTTCAATAAGTGGTGCTGGGAAAACTGGACAGCTACATGTAAAAGAAAGAAATTAGAACACTCTGTAACATCATACACAAAAATAAACTCCAAATTGATTAAAGACTTAAAGGTAAGACCAGAGACTATAAAACGCTTTGAGCAAAACATGGGAAAAACACCCTTTGACATAAACCACAGCAAGATCTTTTTTGACCCACCTCCTTGAGTAATGGAAATAAAACCAAAAATAAACAAATGAGATTTAATTAAACTTAAACGCTTCTGCACACCAAATGAAACCATTTATAAGACAAAAAGACAACTCTCAGAATGGGAGAAAATATTTGCAAATGAAACAACAAAGGATCAATCTCCAATATATACAAACAGCTCATGGAGCTCAATATCAAGAAAACAAATAATCCAGTTAAAAAATGGGCAAAAGACCTAAATAGACATTTCACCAAGGAAGACATACAGATGGCCAATAAGCACATGAAAAGATACGCAACATCATTAATTATTAGAGAAATGCAAATCAAAACTACAGTGTGGTATCACCTCACACCAGTCAGAATGGCCATTATAAAAAAAATATAGAAATGGTAAATGCTGGAGAGGGTGTGGAGAAAAGGGAACCCTCCTGCACTTTTGGTGGGAATGTAAATTTATACAACCACTATGAAAAGAGTGTGGAAGTTCCTTAAAAAACTAAAAGTAGAACTACCATATGACCCAGCAATCCCACTACTGGGCATATACCCTGAGAAAACCATAATTCTAAAAGAGAGATGTACCACAATGTTCACTGCAGCACTATTTACAATAGCCAGGACATGGAACCAACATAAATGTCCATCGAAATATGAATGGATAAAGAAGATGTGGCACATATATACCATGGAATATTACTCAACCAAAAAAATGAAATTGAGTTTTTTGTAGTGAGGTGGATGGACCTAGAGTCTGTCATACAGAGGGAAGTAAGTCAGAAAGAGAAAAATAAATATCATATGCTAATGTATATATATGGAATCTAAAACAAAACAAAACAAAAAATGGTACTGATGAACCTAGTTGCAGAGCAAGAATAAAGAGGTAGACATAGAGAATGGACTTGAGGACATGGGGTAGGAGGGCAAAGCTGGAGAAAAGTGAGAATAGTATCGACATATATACACTACCAAATGTAAAATGGTTGGTGGGAAGCAGCGGCATAGCACAGGGAGATTGGCTCGGTGCTTTGTGTTGACCTAGAGGGGTGGGATAGGGAGGCTTAAGAGGGAGCAAATATGGGGACATGTGTATGCATATGGCTGGTTTGCTTTGTTGTGAAACAGAAACTAACACAGTATTGTGAAGAAATGATTTTCCAAAGAAGGTCTATTAAAAAAAAGAAAGAAGAAGAAATGGAAGCCGGTCATTTCCAATTGACAATCTAATCAGAATCTGTTTACTGAGAAGGACATGAAATGGGTACACGTATTTTAAATGGATACAAAAGATATGATGCTTTGTAAAAAAAAAAAAATTAAAACTTTTCAATTAAGAGGATTGCTTTCAAGAGATTCAAGTTGTTTTAGAGTTCAAGTAAATGTCTCGCCCCAGAAAATTCATCCTAAATGGAGATATTTTGCTCATGTCATGTGGTTTGTATTTACTTCAGAATTTCCTATCACTCTCCCTGGCTTGTCTTCCGAGGAAAGATGTTTATCTTCTCATACGAGTGCTGAGAACTTTCTTCTTGTCACTTTACTTTAATTAGCTCCACCTGGAGATCTAGAGGAAGATGGTAGAAGAGTAACACGTGGAGATCACCTTCTTCCCCACAGATACATCAGAAATACATCTACACGTGGAATAATTCCTACAGAACACCTACTGAATGCTGGCAGAAGACTTCAGACCTCCCAAAAGGCAAGAAACTCCTCCACGTACCTGGGTAGGGCAAAAGAAAAAAGAATAAACAGAGACAAAAGAATAAGGATGGGACCTGTGCCAGTGGGAGGGAGCCGTGAAGGAGGAAAGTTTCCACACACTAGAAACCCCTTCGCAGGCAGAGACTGCGGGTGGCAGAGGGGTGAAGCTTCGGAGCCACCGAGGAGAGCGCAGCAACGGGGCTATGGAGGGCAAAGTGGAGAGATTTCCGCACAGAGGATCAGTGCCGCCCAACACTCACCAGCCCGAGAGACTTGTCTGGTCACCTGCCGGGGCAGGCGGAGCTGGGAGCTGTGGCTCAGGCTTCGGTCCGAGCGCAGGGAGAGGACTGGCTGCGTGAACACAGCCTGAAGGGGGTAGTGCACCACAGCTAGCCGGGAGGGAGTCCGGGGAAAAGTCTGGACCTGCCGAAGAGGCAAGAGACTTTTTCTTCCCTCTTTGTCTCCTGGTACACGAGGAGAGGGGATTAAGAGCGCTGCTTAGAGGAGCTCCAGAGAGGGGAGCGAGCCGCAGCTAACAGCACAGATCCCAGAGACGGGCATGAGACGCTAAGGCTGCTGCTGCCACCACCAAGAAACCTGTTTGTGAGCACAGGTCACTCTCCACACCTCCCTTCGGGGGAGGCTGTGCAGCCCACCACTGTCAGGGTTCCGGGATACAGGGACAACTTCCCCGGGAGAATGCACGGCACACCTCAGGCTGGTGCAATGTCCCACCGGCCTCTGCCACCACAGGCTCACCCCGCATCTGTACCCCTCCCTCACCCCGGCCTGAGTGAACCAGAGCCCCCGAATCAGTGGCTCCTTTAACCCCATCCTGTCTGAACAAAGAACAGACACCCTATGGTGACCTACACGCAGAGGCAGGGCCAAATCCAAAGCTGAACCCCAGGAGCTGTGCGAAAAAAGAAGAGAAAGGGAAATCTCTCCCAGCAGCCTCAGGAGCAGTGGATTAAATCTCCACAATCAACTTGATGTACCCTGCATCTGTGGAATGCCTGAAGAGACAACGAATCATCCCAAATTGAGGAGGTGGACTTTGAGAGCAAGATTTATTATTTTTTCCCCTTTTCCTCTTTTTGTGAGTGTGTATTTGTATGCTTCTGTGTGAGATTTTGTCTGTATAGCTTTGCTTCCACCATTTGTCCTAGGGTTCTATCCATCCGTTTTTTTCTATTTTATACTTTTTAAAAAATTTTTTTCTTAATAATTTTTTTTATTTTAATAACTTTATTTTACCTTACTTTATTTTCTTTTATCTTCTTTCATTCTTTCTTTCTTTCTACTTTTTCTCCCTTTTATTCTAAGCCACGCAGATGAAAGGCTCTTGGTGCTACAGCCAGGAGTCATTGCTGTGCCTCTGAGGTGGGAGAGCCAACTTCAGGACACTGGTGAGAAGAGACCTCCCAACTCCATGTAATATCAAGTGTCAAAAATCCTCCAGAGATCTCCATCTCAACAAAAATCCCCAGCTTCACTCAACAACCAGCAAGCTACAGTGCTGGACACCCTATGCCAAACAGCTAGCAAGACAGGAACACAACACCAACCATTAGTAGAGAGGCTGCCTAAAATCATAAGAAGTCCACAGACACCCCAAAACACACCACCAGAAGTGGACCTGCCCACCAGAAAGAAAAGATCCAGCTTCATCCACCAGAACACAGGCACTAGTCCCCTCCACCAGGAAGCCTACACAACCCACTGAACCAACTTTAGCTCCTGGGGACAGACACCAAAAACAACAGGAACTATGAACCTGCAGCCTGCAGAAAGGAGACCCCCAAACACAGTAAGATAAGCAAAATGAGAAGACAGAAAAACACACAGCAGATGAAGGAGCAAGATAAAAACACACCAGACCTAAAAAATGAAGAGGAAATCGGCAGTCTACCTGAAAAAGAATTCAGAATAATGATAGTAAAGATGATCCAAAATCTTGGAAATAGATTAGAGAAAATGCAAGAAACATTTAATAAGGACCTAGAAGAACTAAAGATGAAACAAGCAACAATGAACAACACAATAAATGAAAATTAAAATACTCTAGAAGGGATCAATAGCAGAATAACTGAGGCAGAAGAATGGATAAGTGACCTGGAAGGTAAAATAATGGAAATAATTACTGCAGAGCTGAATAAAGAAAAATAATGAAAAGAACTGAGAACAGTCTCAGAGACCCCTGGGACAACATTAAACGAACCAACATTCGAATTATAGGGGTTCCAGAAGAAGAAGAGAAAAAGAAAGGGACTGAGAAAATATTTGAAGAGATTATAGTTGAAAACTTCCCTAATATGGGAAAGGAAATAGTTAATCAAGTCCAAGAAGCACAGGGAGTCCCATACAGGATAAATCCAAGGAGAAACATGCCAAGAGACATATTAATCAAACTGTCAAAAATTAAATACAAAGAAAACATATTAAAAGCAGCAAGGGAAAAACAACAAATAACACACAAGGAGATCCCCATAAGGTTAACAGCTGATCTTTCAGCAGAAATTCTGCAAGCCAGAAGGCAGTGGCAGGACATATTTAAAGTGATGAAGGAGAAAAACCTACAACCAAGATTACTCTACCTGGCAAGGATCTCATTCATATTTGATGGGGAAATTAAAACCTTTACAGACAGGCAAAAGCTGAGAGAGTTCAGCACCACCAAACCAGCTTTACAACAAAAGCTAAAGGATCTTCTCTAGGCAAGAAACACAAGAGAAGGAAAAGACCTACAATAACAAACCCAAAACAATTAAGAAAATGGGAATAGGAATATACATATTAATAATTACCTTTAATGTAAATGGATTAAATGCTGTCACCAAAAACACAGACTGGCTGAATGGATACAAAAACAAGACCCATATATATGCTGTCTACAAGACACCCACTTCGGACCTAGAGACACATACAGACTGAAAGTGAGGGGATGGAAAAAGATATTCCATGCAAATGGAAACCAAAAGAAAGCTGGAGTAGCAATTCTCATATCAGAAAATATAGACTTTAAAATAAAGACTATTAGAAGAGACAAAGAAGGACACTACATAATGATAAAGGGATCGATCCAGGAAGAAGATATAACAATTTTAAATATTTATGCACCCAACATAGGAGCACCTCAATACATAAGGAAAATACTAACGGCCATAAAAAGGGAAATTGACAATAACACATTCATAGTAGGGGACTTTAACACCCCACTTTCACCAGTGGGCAGATCATCCAAAATGAAAATAAATAAGGAAACACAAGCTTTAAATGATATATTAAACAAGATGGACTTAATGGATATTTATAGGACATTCCATCCAAAAACAGCAAAATACACATTTTTCTCAAGTGCTCATGGAACATTCTCCAGGATAGATCATATCTTGGGTCACAAATCAAGCCTTAGTAAATTTAAGAAAATTGAAATAGTATCAAGTATCTTTTCTGACCACAGTGCTATGAGACTAGATATCAATTACAGGAAAGGATCTGTAAAAAATACAAACACATGGAGGCTAAACAATACACAACTTAATAATGAAGTGATCACTGAAGAAATCAAAGAAGAAATAAAAAAAACCTAGAAACAAATGACAATGGAGACACGACGACCCAAAACTTACGTGATGCAGGAAAAGCAGTTCTAAGAGGGAAGTTTATAGCAATACAATCCTACGTTAAGAAACAGGAAACATCTCGAATAAACATAAACATCTTGAATAAACAATCTAACCTTGCACCTAAAGCAATTAGAGAAAGAAGAACAAAAAAAAAACCCAAGGTTAGCAGAAGGAAAGAAATCATAAAAATCAGATCAGAAATAAATGAAAAAGAAATGAAGGAAATGATAGCAAAGATCAATAAAAGTAAATGATGGTTCTTTGAGAAGATAAGCAAAATTGATAAACCATTAGCCAGACTCATCAAGAAAAAAAGGGAGAAGACTAAAATCAATAGAATTAGAAATGAAAAAGGAGAAGTAACAACTGACACTGCAGAAATACAAAAACTCATGAGAGAATACTACAAGCAACTCTATGCCAATAATATGGACAACCTGGAAGAAATGGACAAATTCTTAGAAATGCACAACCTTCTGAGACTGAATCAGGAAGATATAAAAAATATGAACAGACCAATCACAAGCACTGAAATTGAGACTGTGATTAAAAATCTTCCAACAAACAAAAGCCCAGGACCAGATGGCTTCACAGGCGTATTCTATCAAACATTTAGAGAAGAGCTAACACCTATCCTTCTCAAACTCTTCCAAAATATAGCAGAGGGAGGAACATTCCCAAACTCATTCTATGAGGCCAGCATCACCCTAATATCAATACCAGACAAAGATGTCACAAAAAAGAAAACTACAGGCCAATATCACTGATGAACATAGATGCAAAATTCCTCCACAGAATACTAGCAAACAGAATCCAACCACACATTAAAGGGATCATACACCATGATCAACAGTGGTTTATTCCAGGAATGCAAGGATTCTTCAATATATGCAAATCAATCAACATGATACACCATATTTAAACTGAAGGAGAAATACCATATGTTCATCTCAATAGATGCAGAGAAAGCTTTTGACAAAATTCAACACCGATTTATGATAAAAACCCTGTAGAAAGTAGGCATAGAGGGAACTTTCCTCACCATAATAAAGGCCATATGTGACAAACCCACAGCCAACATCGTTTTCAATGGTGAAAAACTGAAAGCATTTCCACTAAGATGAGGAACAAGACAAGGTTGCCCAAACTCACCACTCTTATTCAACATAGTTTTGGAAGTTTTAGCCACAGCAATCAGAGAAGAAAAGGAAACAAAAGGAATCCAAATCGGAAAATTAGAAGTAAAACTTTCACTGTCTGCAGATGACATGATACTATATTAGAGAATCCTAATGATGCTACCAGAAAATTACTAGAGCTAATCAATGAATTTGGTGAAGTAGCAGGATACAAAATTAATGCACAGAAATCTCTGGCAACCCTATACACTAATGATGAAAAATCTGAAAGTAAAATCAAGAAAACACTCCCATTTACCATTGCAACAAAAAGAATAAAATATCTAGGAATAAACCTACCTAAAGAGACAAAAGACCTCTATGCAGAAAATTATAAGACACTGATGAAAGAAATTAAAAATGATACAAATAGATGGAGAGATATACCATGTTCTTGGATTGGAAGAATCAACATTGTGAAAATGACTCTACTACCCAAAGCAATCTACAGATTCAATGCAATCCCTATCAAACTACCACTGTCATTTTTCACAGAACTAGAACAAAAAATTTCACAATTTGTATGGAAACACAAAAGACCCCGAATAGCCAAAACAATCTTGAGAACAAAAAACGGAGCTGGAGGAATCAGGCTCCCTGACTTCAGACAATATTACAAAGCTACAGTAATCAAGACAGTATGGTACTGGCACAAAAACAGAAATTTAGATCAATGGAACAGTATAGAAAGCCCAGAGATAAACCCATGCACATATGGTCACCTTATCTTTGTTAAAGGAGGCAGGAATGTACAGTGGAGAAAGGAGAGCTTCTTCAATAAGTGGTGCTGGGAAAACTGGACAGGTACATGTAAAAATATGAGATTAGATTACTTCCTAACACCATACACAAAAATAAGCTCAAAATGGATTACAGACCTAAATGTAAAGCCAGAAACTATCAAACTCTTAGAGGAATACATAGGCAGAACACTCTATGACATAAATCACAGCAAGATCCTTTTTGACCCACCTCCTAGAGAAATGGAAATAAAAAGAAAAATAAACAAACGGTACCTAATGAAACTTAAAAGCTTTTGCACAGTGAAGGAAACCATTTACAAGACCAAAAGACAACCCTTAGAATGGGAGAAAACATTTGCAAATGAAGCAAGTGACAAATGATTAATCTCCAAGATTTACAAGTAGCTCATGTAGCTCAATAACAAGAAAACAAACAATACAATCCAAAAATGGGCAGAAGACCTAAAGAGACATTTCTCCAAAGAAGATATACAGACTGCCAACAAACACATGAAAGAATGCTCAACATCATTAATCATTAGAGAAATGCAAATCAAATCTACAATGAGATATCATCCCACACCAGTCAGAATGGCCATCATCAAAAAGTCTAGAAACTATAAATGCTGGAGAGGGTGTGGAGAAAAGGGAACCCTCTCGCACTGCTGGTGGGAATGTGAATTGGTACAGCCACTATGGAGAACAGTATAGAGGTTCCTTAAAAAACTACAAGTAGAACTACCATATGACCCAGCAATCCCACTAGTGGGAATATAGTCCGAGAAAACCATAATTCAAAAAGAGTCATGTACCAAAATTTTCATTGCAGCTCTATTTACAATAGCCAGGAGATGGAAACAACCTAAGTGTCCATCATCAGATGAATGGATAAAGAAGATGTGACACATATATACAATGGAATATTACTCAGCCACAAAAAGAAACGAAATTGAGCTATTTGTAATGAGGTGGATGGACCTAGAGTCTGTCATACAGAGTGAAGTAAGTCAGAAAGAAAAAGACAAATACCATATACTAACACATATATATGGAATTTAAGAAAAACAATTGTCATGAAGAACCTAGGGGTAAGACAGGAATAAAGACACTGACCTACTAGAGAATGGACTTGAGGATATGGGGAGGGGGAAGGGTAAGCTGTGACAAAGTGAGAGAGTGGCATGGACATATGTACACTACCAAATGCAAAATAGTGGGAATCAGTCGCATAGCACAGGGAGATAGCTCTGTGCTTTTTGACCACCTTGAGGGGTGGGATAGGGACGGTGGGAGGGAGGGAGACGCAGAGGGAAGAGTTATGGGAACATAAGTATATGTATAACTGATTCATTTTGTTATAAAGCAGAAACTAACACACCATTGTAAAGAAGTTATACTCCAATAATGATGTAAAAAAAATGTCTGAAATAAGAAATATATAGGAATGTACATAATGCACAGAAATGTATATAATCTGACCACAGGCAATAGAAATAGGAATATAAATAGAAGCAAAAAAAAATTACCTCCATCTGGGTAAGAAATTATTTTACTTCTTTGTTAGCTTCCTGGGACTTTTAAACACAACTTGTAAAAAAGTTAAGAAAAAAAATTAAAACAATGTTGAAATTTAGTCTAACAGGTGTACAGTTACTGACTTCCCCCACCCACCTAATCCCCCAAAGAATGGGTGCTTCCCCTGAATGTAATTTGGATTTTTATGAAGTGGCTTGTGTATGTGGCCCCTGCAAGAACTTCCTAAGACTCTGATTTTTTATAAGTGGTTTACAATTTAAACCGTACTTCACCACCACTCCTCCCGCGCCACTCCCACACAACGATTAGCTGGTGTTCCTATATATTTAGATTCTGATTTTTGAAGAACCTCATTTGCATTTTGTTTTTATTTTTATATGTTATAATTTCATGTTAGTTTTATGATCGCAAGGCACCCCGTCATTTTCGGTAAGTCACATGTGCACTTGGGAAGAGCATCTCAGTCATCTGCCCCCTAGAAGATTTCCATGGAGACCTTGTCTCCGTGGGGAGGTGTAGGTGACAGCTGAGTGCAGGTGGATGCCACACGACTTCCTGCTTCTTGGTGTCTCACCCTCCTAGGGCTTGCTTGAGATTTCCCCCGTTTAAAAACCGACTTCCCGCAGGCACTCAAAGGAGATTTCAGTAGGTTAACACCCACCGCTTGAAAGGAGAAGGCAAGAGAGAAGGAGGTCAAGGCAGAAAGGTTTATCTTTGAGAATGTGGTTTGACAGTTGGCAGGGAGCCTCCTGCTGCAGAGGGAGTTGTGACCCAGTCTCTGCTTTGTATTAGGGAGTCACGGCCAAGGTTCGTCAAAACAAAGCCACACACAATATCCTAATGCCAAACGGGCAGAATCTCTAGCCTGTTGCAAACGAAATCATTGGGAATTCCTTGGAGAAAGCATTACAGCTCTCTCTGGCTAACCTAGTGCAGATGTCTGATTGTACCACCTTATCTCCCTAAGGCACAGCCAGAAGCGTGCTTCTTCCCTTTGCAAAATACTTTCAGGCTACCGCCCTCCTTGAACAAAGTCTAAAATCATCAACTTCACTTTCCAAGCTTTCCCCAGTTTTGTTCTATGTACTTTTCCAATCTCAAGTCACAATATCCCAAATGTGCCAGACATCCTAGCAGCTATGGGCCTTCGCTCAAGCAGTAAACTCTGCCTGGAATGTACTTCCTTCCCTGCAGAAACCCTCCAGTGGAAGATCTATATTTCCTTCAAGGTACAGCTCAATGCCAGGTTTTCCTCTCTTGTAATTAGTCTCTTCCTCTCACTCTCTTTGAACTCTGTTATAGCATTTCTAATATCATGATTTCCAGGGACAATTAAATTTCAGACTTTTACATCAGATACACCTGTGTTTTTCTCCCAGCTCTGCAGCTTACTGTGACGTTAAGCAAGATATTAATTTTTCCCAAACCTCAAATTTTTCCTCTGATAAATGGGAATTATTCTAAAATAGGGGAGTTGTGAGGATTAAAACAAAATTATCAGGAGGAAAGTCTTAAAATAGTGCCTGGCATATACAAGTTTCCTGTGATATTTTCTTTCTCTCAATAGGCTGTGCTATTAGGACCATATCCTACTTGATGTGTATTCTCAGAAATACAGTGATTTCCACCTGGTAGGGGCTAAATAATTTTTCTTCCCTTAAGATATTTATTGAGCAGATTCATAATATGAAGTCAGGAAAATCACACTAAACAATGCAAATGTATTAGGTCTCTGTGCAGAGCCCCCTCCTAAATTTGGTTTGGCTCAAGGCCACTGCTGTAGGCTTCCAGGCAGAGTTGCTGGGTGAAGCAGCCCTGCTCCTTCTCCCCTTGTCCATAAAGTAGGCAAACACCAGCTTGCTTACTCTCACAACCAAGAAGAAAATGGGATTAACAAATCCCAAATAGCCCCCCTAATGATAAGTATACTATTTTTTCCCCCTAAAATCTGAACAGGAAAGACGTTGTAAACAGGTGATCTAGAGCAGTGGTTCTCAAACTTTTGGAATTGGGATTTCTTTACATGATTAAAATTTTTGATGACTTCCAAAAGCTTTTGTTTATGTAGGTTATATGTAGCTATATTTTATTACAGAAGAAATTAAAACAGAAAAATTTTTAATATTTATTAACATTTAAAAAATAATATACTATGTGTTAGCATAAGTAATATACATTATGAAAATAACTACATTTTCTAAAACAAACCAACAAATTAGCGAGAAAAGTAGTTTTATTTTTGATTTTTACAAATCTCTTTAATGTCTGGTTTCATAGAAAACAGCTGGATTCCCATATCTGTGTTTATTTTTAATATATAACAAATTTATTGGAGTATAATTACAATAGTGTGTTGTTTCTGCTTTATAACAAAGTGAATCAGCTATACGTATATCCCCATATCTCCTCCCTCTTGCGTCTCCCTCCCATCCTCCCTATCCCACCCTTATTGGTGGTCACAAACCACTGTGCTGATCTCCCTGTGCTATGTGGCTGCTTCCCGCTAGCTATCGATTTTACAATTGGTAGTGTATACATGTCCATGCCACTTTCTCAGTTTGTCCCAGCTTACCCTTCCCCCTCCCCACATCCTCAAGTCCATTTTCTATGTCTGCTTCTTTATTCCTGTCCTGCCCCTAGGTTCTTCATAACCTTTTTTTTTTTTACAACCCATATATATGTGTGTATACAGTATTTGTTTTTCTCTTTCTGACTTACTTCATTCTGTATGACAGACTCTAGGTCCACCCACCTCAATAAAAATAACTCAGTTTCCTTTCTTTTTATGACAGAGTAATATTCCATTGTATATATGTGCCACATCATCTTTACCCATTCATCTGTTGATGTACACTTAGGTTGCTTCCATGTCCTGGCTATTGTAAATAGAGCTGCAATGAACATTGTGGTACATGACTCTTTTTAAATTATGGTTTTCTCAGGATATATGCCCAGTAGTGGGATTGCTGGGTCGTATAGTAGTTCTATTTTTAGATTTTTAAGGAACCTCCATACTGTTCTCCATAGTGGCTGTATCAATTGACATTCCCACCAGCAGTGCAAGAGGGTTCCCTTTTCTCCACACCCTCTCCAGCATTTATTGTTTGTAGATTTTTTGATGATGACCATTCTGACTGATGTGAGGTGATAACTCATTGCAGTTTTGATTTGCATTTCTCTAATGATTAGTAATATTGAGCATCTTTTCATGTGTTTGTTGGCGATCTGTATATCTTCTTTGGAGAAATGTCCATTTAAGTCTTCTGCCCATTTTTGGATTGGGTTGTTTGTTGTTGTTGTTGTTTTTGATATTGACCTGCATGAGCTACTTGTAAATTTTGGAGATTAATCCTTTGTCAGTTGCTTCATTTGCAAATATTTTCTCCCATTCTGAGGGCTGTCTTTTCATCCTGTTTATGGTTTCCTTTGCTGTGTAAAAGCTTTTAAGTTTCAATAGGTTCCATTTGTTTATTTTTATTTCCAGTTATCTAGGAGTTGGGTCAAAAAAGATCTTGCTGTGATTTATGTCATAGAGTGTTCTGTCTGTTTTCTTCTAAGTTATATAGGTTCTGGTCTTACATTTAGGTCTTTAATCCTTTTTGAGTTTATTTTTGTGTATGGTGTTAGGGAGTACTTTAATTTCATTCTTTTACTTGTAGATGTCCAGTTTTCCTTCTTTTTCCACTTATTGAAGAGGCTGTCTTTTCTTCATTGTATATTCCTGCCTCCTTTATGAAAAATAAGGTGACCATATATGCGTGTTTTTATCTCTGGGCTTTCTATCCTGTTTCATTGATCTATATTTCTGTTTTTGTGCCAGTACCATACTGACTTGATTACTGTAGTATTGTAGTATAGTCCGAAATCTGGGAGCCTGATTCCCCCAGCTCCGTTTTTCTTCTCAAAATGGCTTTGGATATTAGAGGTGTTTTTTGTTTCCATACAAATTGTGAAGTTTTTTGTTCTAGTTGTGTGGAAAAAGCTATTGGCAATTTGATAGGGATTGTGTTGAATCTGTAGGTTGCTTTGGGTAGTATAGTCATCTTCACAATGTTGATTCTTCCAATCCAAGAACATGGTATATTTCTCCATCTGTTTCTGTCATCTTTAATTACTTTCATCAGTGTCATATTTTTCTGCATAGAGGTCTTTTGTCTCCTTAGGTAGGTTTATTCCTAGTTATTTTATTATTTTGGTTGCAATGGTAAATGGGAGTGTTTCCTTAATTTTTCTTTCAGATTTTTCATCATTCATGTATAGGAGTGCAAGAGGTTTCTGTTCATTAATTTTGTACCCTGCTACTTTATCAAATTCATTGATTAGCTCTAGTAGTTTTCTGGTAGCATCTTTCAGATTCTCTATGTGTACTATCATGGCATCTACAAAAAGTAACAGTTTTACTTCTTCTTTTCCAATATGGATTCATTTTATTTCTATTTCTTCTCTAATTGCTGTGGTTAAAACTTCCAAAACTATGTTGAATAAAGTGGTGAAAGTGGAAAACCTTGTCTTGTTCCTGATCCTAGAGGAAATGGCTTCAGTTTTTCACCATTGAGAATGATGTTGGCTGTGGGTTTGTCATATATGGCCTTTATTATGTTGAGGTAACTTCCTTCTATGCCTAATTTCTGGAGAGTTTTTATCATAAATGCGTGTTGAATTTTGTTGAAAGGTTTTTCTGCATCTACTGAGATGATCATATGAATTTTATCCTTCAGTTTGTTAATATGGTGTATCACATTCATTGATTTGTGTATATTGAAGAATCCTTTCATACCTGGGATAAACCCCACTTGATCACGGTATATGATCTTTTTAATGTGCTGTTGGATTCTGTTTACTAGTATTTTGTTGAGGATTTTTACACCTATGTTCATTTTGGCCTGTAGTTTTCTTTCTTTGTGACATTGTTGTGTGGTTTAGGTACCAGGGTTATGGTGGCCTCGTAGACTGAGTTTGGGAACGTTGCTCCCTCTGCTATATTTTGGAAGAGTTTGAGAAGGATAAGTGTTAGCTCTTCTTTTAATATTTGATAGAATTTGCCTGTGAAGCCATCTGTTCCTGGGCTTTTGTTTGTTGGGAGATTTTTAATCACAGTCTGAATTTCACTGCTTGTGATTGGTCTGTTTGTATTTTCCATTTCTTCTTGGTTCAGTCCCAGCAGTTTGTGCTTTTCTAAGAATTTGCCCATTTCTTCCAAGTTGTCCATTTTATTGGCATATAGTTGCTTGTAGTAATCTCTCTTGATCCTTTGTATATCTGTAGTGTCAGTTGTTACTTCTCCTTTTTCATTCCTAATTCTATTAATTTGAGTCTTCTCCCTTTTTTTCTTGATGAATCTGGCTAATGGTTTATCAATTGTGTTTATCTTCTCAAAGAACCAGCTTTTAGTTTTATTGATCTTTGCTCTCGTTTCCTTCATTGCTTTTTCAATTATTTCTGATCTGATCTTTATGATTTCTTTCCTTCTGCTAACTTTGGGGGTTTTCTTTGTTCTTCTTTCTCTAATTGCTTTAGGTGTAAGATTAGGTTATTTGAGATATTTCTTGTTTCTTGAGGTAGGATTGTATTGCTATAAACTACCCTCTTAGAACTGCTTCTGCTGCATCCCATAGGATTTGGGTTGTCATGTTTTCATTGTCATTTGTTTCTAGGTATTTTTTAATTTCCTCTTGGATTTCTTCAGTGATCTCTTGGTTATTTAGTAGTTTATTGTTTAGCCTACATGTGTTTGCATTTTTTACAGATTTTTTCCTATAATTGATATCTAGTCTTGTAGTGTTGTGGTCAGAAAAGATACTTGACATGATTTCAATTTTCTTAAATGTACCAAGTCTTGATTTGTGACCCAAGATATGATGTATCCTTATCCTGCATATTCCATATGCAGTTTAGAAGAAAGTGTATTCTGTTGTTTTTGGATGGAATGTCCTATAACTTTCAGTTAAATAAATCTGGCCTATGGTGTCATTTAAAGCTTTTGTTTCCTTATTAATTTTCATTTAGGATGATCTGTCCATTGGTGAAAGTGGAGTGTTAAAGTCCCCTACTATGATTGTGTTACTGTCAATTTCCCCTTTTATGGCTGTTAGTACTTGCCTTATGTATTGAGGTGCTCCTATGTTGGGTGCATAAATATTTACAATTGTTATATCTTCTTCTTGGATTGATCCCTTGGTCATTATATCGTGTCCTTCTTTGTCTCTTGTAATAGTCTCTGTTTTAAAGTCTATTTTGTTTGATATGAGAATTGCTACTCCAGCTTTATTTTGATTTCCATTTGCATGGAATATCTTTTTCCATACCCTCACTTTCAGTCTGTATGTACCTCCAAGTCTGGGATGGGTCTCTTGTAGACAGCATAAATATGGGTCTTGTTTCTGTATCCATTCAGCCAGTCTATGTCTTTTGGTTGGAGCATTTAATCCATTTACATTTTAGGTAATTATAGATATGTATGTTCCTATTACCATTTTCTTAATTGTTTTGTGTTTGTTATTGTAGGTCTTTTCCTTCTCTTGTGTTTCCTGCCTAAAGAAGTTCCTGTAGCATTTGTTGTAAAGCTGGTTTGGTGGTGCTCAATTCTCTTAGCTTTTGCTTTTCTGTAAAGCTTTTAATTTCTCCATCAAATATGAAATGAGATCCTTGCTGGGTAGAGTAATCTTGGTTGTCAGTTTTTCCACTTCATCACTTTATATGTGTCCTGCCACTCCCTTCTGGCTTGCAGAATTTCTGCTGACAGATCAGCTATTAACCTTATGGGGATTCCCTTGTGTGTTATTTGTTGTTTTTCCCTTGCTGCTTTTAATATATTTTCTTTGTATTTAATTTTTGATATTTTGATTAATATGTTTCTTGGCATGTTTCTCCTTGGATTTATGCTGTATGGGACTCTCTGTGCTTCTTGGACTTGATTCACTATTTCCTTTCCCATATTAGGGAAATTTTCAACTATAATGTCTTCAAATATTTTCTCAGTCCCTTTCTTTTTCTCTTCTTCTTCTGGGACCCCTATAATTTGAATGTTGGTGCACTTAATATTGTCCCAGAGGTCTCTGAGACTGTCCTCAATTCTTTTCATTCTTTTTTCCTTATTCTGCTCTGCAGTAGTTATTTCCACTATTTTATCTTCCAGGTCACTTATCTGTTCTTCTGCCTCAGTTATTCTGCTATTGTTCCCTTTTAGAGAATTTTTAATTTCATTTATTGTGTTGTTCATCACTGTTTGTTTGCTCTTTAGTTCTTCTAGGTCCTTGTTAAACGTTTCTTGTATTTTCTCCATTCTATTTCCTAGATTTTGGATCATCTTTACTATCATTACTCTGAATTATTTTTCAGGTTGACTGCCTATTTTTTCTTCATTTGTTCAGTCTGATGGGTGTTTGCCTTGTCCCTTCATCTGCTGTGTGTTTCTGTGTCCTCTCATTTTGTTTAACTTACTGTGTTTGGGGTCTCCTTTTCATGGTCTGTAGGTTTGTAGTTCCCGTTGTATTTGTTGTCTGCCCTCAGTGGCTAAGGTTGTTTCAGTGGGTGTGTAGGTATCCTGGTTGAGGGGACTGGTGTCTGTGTTCTGGTGGATGAGACTGGATTTTGTCTTTCTGGTGGGCAGGACCACATCTGGTGGTGTGCTTTATGGTGTCTGTGGCCTTATTATGATTTGAGGCAGCCTCTCTGCTAATGGGTGGGGTTGTGTTTCTGTCTTTCTAGTTACTTGCCATAGGGTGTCCAGCACTGTAGCTTGCTGGTTGCTGAGTGGAGCTGGGTCTTAGGGTTGAGCTGGAGATCTCTGGGAGAGCTTTTACCATTTTATATTACATGGAGTCAGGAGGTCTCTGGTTGACCAATGTCCTGAACTCAGCTCTCCCACCTCAGAGGCACAGTCCTGACACCCAGCCAGAGCACAAAAACCCTGTCTGCCACATGGCTAAGAATAAAATGGAGAAAAAAGAAAGAAAGAAAAAATAAATAAATAAAATGACTTAAAGTTATTAAAATAGAAAATAAAAAATATATTAAAATAAAAATTATAAAGTAATAAAAAGAAAAAAAGAAGAGAGCAACCAAACCAAAAAGCAAATTCACCAATGATAACAAGAGCTAAAAACTATACTAAAAAATATACCAAAAAAGTGGACAGACAGAACCTAGGACAAATGGTAAAAGTAAAGCTATACAGACAAACTCACAGAAAGAAGCATACACACACACCCTCACAAAAAAAGAATAAGGAAAAAAAATATATATATATATATAAAGGAAGAGAGCAATAAACAAATATAACGATGATAATAAACTCTAAATACTAAACTAAGATAAACATAAAACTAGAAACAAATTACATGCAGAAAGCAAACCCCATGTCTACAGTTGCTCCCAAAGTCCACCGCCTCAATTTTAGGATGATTCGCTGTCTATTCAGATATTCTAGAGATGCAGGGTACATCAAGTTGATTGTGGAGGTTTAATCTGCTGCTTCTGAGGCTGTTGGGAAAATTTCCTTTTTATTTTCACACAGCTCCTGGGGTTCAGCTTTGGATTTGGCCTTGCCTCTGCATGTAGGTCACCTGAGGGCATCGCTTTGCCCAGACAGGATGGGGTTAAAGTGGCAGCTGATTAGGTGGCTCTGGCTCACTCAGGCTGGGGGGAGGGAGGGGTACGGAATATGGGGTGAGCCTGCAGCGGCAGAGGCTAGCATGATGTTGCAATAGCCTGAGGCGCACCGTGTGTTCTCCTGGGGAAGTTGTCCCTGGATCACAGGACCCTGTCAGTGGCAGGCTGAACAGGTTCCCAGTAGTGGAGGTGTGGATAGTGACCTGTGCTTGCACACAGGCTTCTTGGTGGCTGCAGCAGCAGCCTTAGCATTTCATGCCCATCTCTGGTGTCCACGCTGATAGCCGCGTCTCCTGCCTGTCTCTGGAAATCATTTAGGTGGTGCTCTGAATCACCTCTGTTCATGCACCCTAAAACGATGTCTTGCCTCTTATGCAGTTCCAGAATTTTTCCTGGACTCCCTCCCGGCTAGCTGTGGCTCACTAGCCCCCTTCAGGCTGTGTTCACACAGCCAACCCCACTCCTCTCCCTGGGATCTGAACTCCGAAGCTGAAGCCTCATCTTCCAGCCCCCACCCACCCTGACGGGTGAGCAGACAAGCCTCTCAGGCTGGTGAGTGCCGGTCGGCACCGATCCTCTGTGCAGGAATCTCTCTACTTTGCCCTCTGCACCCCTGTTCCTGCCTTTTCCTCTGTGGCTCTGAAGCTTCCCCAGCACTACCCACTGTCTCCACCAGTGAAGGGGCTTCCTAGTGTGTGGAAACTTTTCCTCCTTCACAGCTCCCTCCCAGAGGTGCAGGTCCCATCCCTATTCTTTTGTCTCTGTTTTTTCTTTTTTCTTTTGCCCTACCCAGGTACATGAGGAGTTTCTTGCCTTTTGGGAAGTCTGAAGTCTTCTGCCAGCGTTCAGTAAGTGTTCTGTAGGAGTTGTTCCACATGTAGATGTTTTTCTGATATATCTGGGGGGAAGAAGATGATCTTCACGTCTTAATTCTCCACCATTTTGGAGGTCTCCCCACCCCCATATCTGGTATTGCATTCAATTGGTTGTGATATGTTAATATGAATAAAAGTGGCCTCACACAGATATGTGGTGGGAAAAAGAATCACTCGACATGGGGTAGCTTCTTGGTTGCAGTGTGGAATCTGAACCATGTCAATGAAATTTCCTTACCTTGTTATGTTAATATTTACTGGCCAGTCTTGCATTTTAAATAGACTTTTTACCACCCATGGTGTTTTAATATCATGCTTTGATCATTTCCAAAATATTGGTTCACTGAGCTATGCAGACCTTCAAAAAGTTAAAAACATTTCACTATATAATATATAAAACTTCGATTTGGTCATATCATCAACAACCTCATGAGAAAAGTCTTTAAATATTGGGAAGCTGTCAAGCTTGTGGTAGAAAAAATGAGTTTCTAATTTTTGCTTGAAAGTTACAGATTTTATCATTGGCAGTGCTTGCTCCCCATTGTTTTCCTTGAAATAATAGGTTCATTGGGCTCATTTTGAGAAAATACCCAAGTCTGAATAATGACAGTTTGTCCATCAGTCATTCTTCCAAGTGGAAATGCTATTTCATGAAAATAAGGCCAGTTTTGCTCACTATGCAAGTAATTACACAGGTATTTTATCTTGAGTCAACTATTTTACTCTGGTGTGCATCAAAATTCCTTTACATACACTTCCTATTTCACAACACAGAGTAATATAAAGATGGGGTAATCAGGGTCAAATTATTTTTAATAATTTATTAACTTATTAAAAGTATTTTACAATGCATTATTACTTTATAAATCACAATTTTATTATAAAATAATTAGTTGATTTCTTAATAATTTATTATCTACAAAGTAATTATTTTTACTGCTTCATTAAAATTATTCTTAAGTCAAACAGACATTTTCTTTTCACTGTGAGTGCCTGGAAATGAAGAACACAATTACTCTAGTATACTGTTGATGGTTTTCAGTAGATTTGAGGGCCAGAAGCTAAGGAAATCAGCCATAAGTGAAAAGACATTTTAAAGGCACATTCAAAACTAAAGAGAAATTTCTTCCTAGTACACTGGGCATAGCACAGACTCTACCACACCCCCTTTTCTTTGAGTCTCTTCCTAAAAGGACATGTCCTGTTCCTTTATTACAGGTTTGAGACAGGAGTGATAGTTTCAGGTGCTACCTACAGAGTATTTCTGCAGGGCCTGTGCCATCTGATATTTCCCTTTAAATTCAGTCACTCTGAAAGGGACAAGAGCTGAAAATCAGAATGTATATCTCATCCTAAAGCAAGATCATTAAAACTTTTAAATAAATTCCAGAAGTTTGAGTCTGTCAGCTCCAATGCTTCTTTTCAATGAAAATATCAAAAACAACTACATTACAATGTGAAACTCAGTAATTCAAAATCTCCTTTTGCCTTCTTATTAATTTGTTATTTGCAATATGTACTTTATCAAGTAACACTGGGGTGTTAGAGCCAGTGATAAAATATGATATTGTGAAAGGTCTGAGAACAGCAAGAAACCAAAGGTCACTCTCTGTTCAAAAAGGACAAAGACCCTCAGAAGGTGGCTTTCCTGAGCAAAATTTAGCCTTTGACCTTTGGCAACTTACCATCAATGCTTATGGGACTCATGTCCATAGGACTTATTTGCACACTGGAAAAGTAGGTTGAGTAATGGAGAAAGGCAACTTGCTCCCAGTGGGCTAGGATTAGACAGATTCCAAAGTCATGCTGACTTGAAACGTTGTAAGGATTCTAGAAGAAATCATACACAATGAAATGGTGAGTGAACAATCTAAATAAATTCATCCTGACCCACATTTCTTCCTGAGCATATAGAATTTATCTATTCTAGAGAAGTCTAGGTCATCAGACCTAATCATTTTGTTTTAAGTTAAAAAGAGATATGTTGCTGACTAATAGGAAGCAGTACATTTTCTTCTATTTATGCAGGCCACATATTTTCCATATCTTTTACCCTTGAGCAGCAGAAGAAATACTGAGTCTATCCTTTATAGTGAAAGCATCTGTGAATCAGGTGTGAGTTCTTTTCTTCACTTTAAACATTGCTGGGCGTGACCTGGGGCAAGTTGTTCTGTCCTTTAGAGTGTGAAATGATCACCAAATTGTTTAGCTCCCCTAGTCCACAGATATAGCTTTACAGTCTCATTGTCATGTATTTTATAGAATCAGAGTACATCTGAGTAAAGTGGAGTGTATTTAAGCTTTAGGTAAATAAAAATGTCTTGAACCCACCCCAACCACTTCCAATTTCAAGGTCTGTGTAAATTCTTGGGAGACCAGGTTCTCCTGGAACCTCTATCTCTTAGGCTCTTACATACTAATGCTGTCCCTCACGTTACCAACTGATGGGTATCTTTGCTTTACATACTTACACACACACACACACACACACACACACACACACACACACACCCCATACCTAACCTCCTATTATATAGTTGAGTATTTAGTAAAAGTTAGCAAAGATAAACAAAGTGCCAGGGACAGAGACTACAGACATTTTGTTGATTCCTCTCTTAAAGAGACCGGGGTTAGAATTTTGGTCTATCAGTTATTAGCTGTATAATCTTGGACAATTTGCTTAATCCCTCTGAGCCTTCATCTCTCAAAAGACATTACCTCCATTATAGTTCTACTGTAAGAATAAATGAGATAATGCATGTGCAACTCAAGTTTCTGAAAGACTTCCAAGGTCACCCTCTAAAATAGATATGAATGAAAACAATATTGGGACTTCCACATCTGGGAATACGGTATCAATTTAATATTCCTCTCACTAAATACAACTAAAATCCCTGGACATTATGTGTAAATCAGGCATAATAACACTCTAAAAGGTAAAGAGAAGAAGGCTGATCAGCTAGGAATCTTGCAATACAAAGGAAGACACAGTGGTGAGTTCCCTGGGCTTTCTTTTTGCCTCATATACTCCAGATTTGGAGTTGAAGAAACTGGAAACTGGGAAATGGCAACAGATAAAGACAATTGGCCCTGACAAAAGCTTGATCCCTGTAACCAAAGAACCAGGAAAAAGACAGCTGAGCAAGAAAAAAACTTTTTGAGAATAACTGCACTACTCCAGCTAAACATCATCTCCACACATAGCAGACAAGAGTGAGTAGGAAGGCTAGACCTCCACCCTTGTAAGGCTGTAATGAGGTGTCCCAATAACACCTCCAGGGTGATATCAGAAAACGTCAAGTCGGAGCCAACACTTTCATTATTACCCAGCAATAACAAGGTCACCTGCATCACAGTGTTAGTGGAGAACACATGGGGAATTGGAATTCCCACCCCTACCCAGCAGTAATGAGGTGGTGTCCCTCCAACCTTCTTTTGTTAGAGCAGTGTCAGAGAAAACCAGCAAAAACAGAAAGTTTAAATAAGATTCATAGTCTCATGACACAATATGAAAATGTCCAGGTTTCAATCACTTATATCAAGAACGAAGAATATCTCAAACTAATGAGAAAAGACAATCAATAAATATCAACACTGAGATGACAGAGAATTTAGAACTATTTAAAGAAGCTATTATAAAAATGATTCTATGAGCAATTATGAACACTCTTGGGAAAGAATTTTTTAAAAGTAGGAGGCCTCAGCAAATAAGCTGAAAGTCTCATCAATGTAATAGAAAATATAAAGAAGAACCAAATGGAAAATACAATAACTATAGTAAAATGTTCAATGGACGCATTCAACGTTAGAATGGAGGAGACAGAGAAAAGAAATCAGTGACCTAGAAGATATAATAGAAAAGTAGAAATTATCCAATCTGAACAACAGAAAGAAAATAGACTGGAAAAAAGTGAACAGAGCTTCAGGGACTTATGAGACTATAATAAAAGATTTAATGTTCATGTTACTGAATCCTCAGAAAGTAAGGAGAAAGAGGGTATGGCTGAAATATCCACAAATTCGGCAAATAAATATAAGTGTACAAATTTAAGAAGCTGAGCAAACACCAAACATGATAAACCTAAAAAAATCCATACAATACACATAATTAAACTTCTAAAAATTAAAGACAAAAAAAAAAAAAACACCTCAAAAGCATTCAGAAAAACACAGAAGACAATTTGAATGTCAGTGGATTTCTCATCACAAATCATGGAGGCCAGAAGGAAGTGACCAAATATGTTTTCAAGTGCTAAACAGAAAAACTGTCAATCCATAATTCAATCTCCACCAAAAATATCCTTCAAGAATGAAGGGGAAAAAAAAAAAAGAATGAAGGGGAAGTCTAGATATTCTCAGATGAAAGAAATCAAAGAGAACTTTTTGCCAGCAGATATATCCTAAAGAATGGCTAAGGGAAATTCTCTAAACAGAAAGGAAACAATGAAAGAAATAATTTTGGAATATCAGGAAGGAAGAAAAAACATGGTAAGATAAAATATGAGTAAACATAATAGATTTTCCCTCTCTTCTTGAGTTTTATAAGTTATGTTTGATGATGGAAACAAAAATTTTAACACTATCTGATATAATTCTAAATGAAAAAGACAATTATATTATAAATTAGGAAGGATAAAGGGACCTAAGGGAAGGAAAGTTTCCTGTCCTACATTCAAACTGATAAAATGACAACACAGTATACTCTGATATATTAATGTAATAACTGTAACAACCACTAAAAAGATATACATAAAGATATCATAAAATACTATATATAAATTAAAATAAAATTCATAAAAATATTCAAGAAATCCACAGAAAGGAAGAAAAAAGAAAATAGAAAAATTTTTAAAAAGATAGAACACAAAAGAAAAAAATACAATGACAGATTTAAGCCCAATATATTGATATTTACTTTAAATGCGAATGGTCTACCAATCTACCAAGAAGACACAGCAAAATGTGTGTGCACTAGCCAACAGACCTGTGAAATATGTGAAGCAAAACTGATAGAACTGAAAGGAGAAATAGACAAGTCTATAATTGTAGTTGAAAACTATGAAATATGCAGTACAGTAGACCATAACCTGAGCCATAAAACAAATATCAACAAATAGAATTAAAATCAGAGTATTCTCTGTCCACAAATTAAACAAACTAGAAATCAATAACAGAAGGAAATAAGAAAATATCTAAACACTTGGAAACTAAACAATACATTTCTAAATAATTCATAGGTCAAAAGGGAGTGTCAAGAGAAGTAAGAAAAATAAATAAAAATAAATTATATTGAAATTTGTAGGAAACAGATAAATCTGTGCTAAGGAGAAAATTTATAGCACTAAAATGCATATAAAGAGAAAAAGTCTCAAATTAACAATCTAAACCCCCACCTCAAGAACCTAGAAAAAAGAAGAACAAAATAAACCTAATGTATGCAGACAGAAGGAAATAATGAAGAGCAGAAATCAATGGAATTGAAGACAGAAACAGTAAAGAAAGTCAATGAGAAGAAAGTGCTAGTTCTTTGAAAATACCAATGAAGTTGACAAACCTTTAGCAAGACTAAAAAAGAAAAGAATCTAAAAAAGAGTGGACATATGTATATGTAGAATTGATTCACTTTGCTATACACCTGAAACTAACACAACATTGTAAATCAACTCTACTCCAGTAAAAATTATTTTTAAAAAGCCTAACAAAGAAAGAATGAAAGAGAAAAAAAATGCACAAATTACTGCTATCAGGAATAAAACAAAGAATATCACTACAGACTCTGTAGTCATTGAAAAGATAATAAAGTAATATTATGAATAGCTTTACACCCATAAATTTGACAACTTAGATGAAATGGACTAATGCCTTAAAAAATACAAACTATCATTGTTCACCCAGCATGAAATAGGTCATTTGAATAGCTCTGTTACTATTAAGGAAATTGAATTTATAATTTTAAAATTCTCAAAAATAAAATCTTCAAGCACAGATGATGTTACTGGAGAATTCTACCAAATAATTAAAGAATTAACATCAGTTCTACACAATTTCTTACAGAAAATAGAAGAGGAAACACTTCCCATTTCATCTTATGAAACTAGTCTTATCCTAATAAGAAAACCAAACATAAACAGTAGATATAAAAAGAAAACGATAGACCAATCTACCTCAGAAGTATAGATTAAAATATCCTTAATAAAATATTAGAAAACACAGTTTAACAATATTGAAAAGAAAAGAACAACAAGACAAGAAAAGGAAATAAAAGGCATATAGTTCAGAAAAGAAGAAAGCAGTGTGTACATATCAATCCCAAACTCCCTAACTAATCCTTTCCCCCATGCTTCTGGCCTGGTAGCCACACTGCTCTATTTAAATTGGATAACCAACAAGGACCTACTGTATAGCACAGGGAACTCTGCTTGACATTATGTAACAACCTAAATGGGAAAAGAATTTGAAAAAGAATAGATACATGTATATGTATAACTGAATCAGTTTGCAGTACACCTGAAACTAACACAACATTGTTAATCAACTATAATATAAAATAAAAGTTAAAAAAAAAGAAAAAAGAAAACAAAACTGTCCTTATTTGCAAATGACATGATTGTATATATGAAAATCCCAAGGAATCTACAGAAATCATCTAGAACTAATAAATAAGTTCAGAAAGGCACAGAAAAAAACAAAGATAAATATGCCAAAATCAAAGTGGAGGAGAAAATTTGGAAAACATCTTCAGGATCTAGGGCTAGGCAATGATTTCTTTGACTTGATACCAAAAGGATGACCCATAAAGAAAAAATGATAAACTGAATTTCATCAAAATTAAAACATTTACTGTGTGACAATGAAAGGCAAGCTAGAATGAGAGAAAACACTTGCAAAGCACATAACTAACAAAAGACTAGTACCTAGAATATATAAAGGATTCTCAAAACTAAACAGTGAAAAAACCAGAAACAATTCAATGACCTAATGGGTAAAAGACATTCACTGAAGAATATACACAAATGACAAATAAGCACATGAAAAGATGTTAACATCATTAGCCATTGAGGGAAAGCAAAGTTAAATCAAAATGAGATATAACTGCACACCTATCAGAATGACTGACATTAAAAAAAAAGTGATAATACCAAATCGGGAGAGATTGCAAAGAAACTAGATCACTCATGGATTACTGCTGGGAAAGCAAAATGATACAGACACCCTGGAAAACAGCTTGGCATTTTCTTTAAAACCTAAATATGAAACTACCATACAACCCAGAAATTGCACTCCTGGGAATTTATTCCAGAGAAATTTAGACATATGCCTACAGAAAAACCTGTCCATAAAACTTTGTAGTAGCTTTATTTGTAATAGCCAAAAAATGAAAACAATACAGATGTCTTTAATGGGTGAATAATTGAACAAAGTATGGTATATCCATACTATGGAATACTACTCAGCAATAAAAATGAATTATTGATATGTGCAATAGCCTTTATGAATCTCCAGAAAATGATGTTGAGCAAAAACAGCGAATTCAAAAAGATTACAACCTGTACAGTTCCATGTATATAAATATCTTGAAATGACAAAATTATAATAAGGCATAAAATACTAGTGTTTTCCAGGGGTTAAGTAGGGGATGGGGGCAGAAAGGAAGTGGATGTGACTACAAAGGGGAAACTTGAGGGGTTTTGTATACTGTTCAGGTTTTCTGGATGTAAAAATGTATTAGCTTTTACTTTAGGTAAATCCATGTCTTTTCTTTTATAGTTTAGGCCTTTGGAGTCTTTCTTAGAAAAATATTGCACACAGCAAGATCATAAAGAAAAAGTCACTTTATTTTCTTCTTACACATTTATGGTTTTGTTTTCCACATTTTTGTTTGTTTGTTTTTGTTTTGGGGGATTTGTTTGTTTTTTTTGTAGCATCTTTATTGGAGTATAATTGCTTCACAATAGTGTCTTAGTTTCTGCTTATAACAAAGTGAATCAGTTATACATATACATATGTCCCCATATCTCTTCCCTCTTGCATCTCCCTCCCTCCCACCCTCCTTAACCCACCCCTCTAGCTGATCACAAAGCACTGAGCTGATCTCCCTGTGCTATGTTGCTGATTCCCACTAGCTATAAATTTTAAATTTGGTAGTGTATATATGTCCATGCCATTCTCTCACTTTGTCCCCAGCTTACCCTTCCCCCTCATCATATCCTCAAGTCCATTCTCTAGTAGGTCTGCATCTTTATTCACGTCTTGCACATAGGTTCTTCATGACCATATTTTTTTGTTTGTTATTTAGATTCCATATATATGTGTTACCATACGGTATTTGTTTTTCTCTATCTGACTAACTTCACTCTGTATGACAAACTATAGGTCCACCACCTCACTACATATAACTCAATTTCATTTCTTTTTATGGTGGAGTAATATTCCATTGTATATATGTACCACATTTTTATCCATTTATCTGTTGATGGACACTTAGGTTGCATCCATGTCCTGGCTATTGTAAATAGAGCTGCAATGAACATTGTGGTACATGACTCTTTTCGAATTATGGTTTTCTCGGGATATATGCCCCATAGTGGGATTGCTGGGTCATGTGGTAGTCCTATTTGTAGATTTTTAAGGAACCTCCATACTGTTCTCCAGGGTGGCTGTATCAAGTTACATTCCCACCAACAGTGCAAGAGGGTTCCCTTTTCTCCACACCCTCTCCAGCATTTATTGTTTTCAGATTTTTTGATTATGGCCATTTTGACAGGTGTGAGATGATACCTCATTGTAGTTTTGATTTGCATTTCTCTACTGATTAATGATGTTGAGGATTCTTTCAAGTGTTTGCTGGCAATCGTATATCTTCTCTGGATAAATATCTATTTAGGTGTTCTGCCTATTTTTGGATTGGGATGTTTGTTTTTCTGATATTGAGCTGCATGAGCTGCTTGTAAATTTTGGAGATTAATCCTTTGTCAGTTGCTTCATTAGCAGATATTTTCTCCCATTCTGAGGGTTGTCTTTTTGTCTTGTTTATGGTTTCCTTTTGTGTGAAAAGCTTTTAGGTTTCTTAGGTCCCATTTGTTTATTTTGTTTTTATTTGCATTTCTCAAGGAGTTGGGTCAAAAAAGGATCTTTCTGTGATTTATGTCATAGAGTGTTCTGCCTATGTTTTCCTCTAAGAATTTGATAGTGTCTAGCCTTACATTTAGGTGTTTAGTCCATTTTGAGTTTATTTTTGTGTATGGTGTTAGGGAGTGTTTTAATTTCATTCTTTACATGTAGCTGTCCAGTTGTCCCAGCACCAGTTATTGAAGGGGCTGTCTTTTCTACACTGTATATTCCTGCCTCCTTTATCAAAGATAAGGTGACCATATGTGCGTGGGTTTATCTCTGGGCTTTCTATCCTGTTCCATTGATCTATATTTCTGTTTTTGTGCCAGTACCATACTGTCTTGTTTACTGTAGCTTTGTAGTATAGCCTGAAGCCAGGGAGCCTGATTCCTCCAGCTCCATTTTTCTTTCTCAAGATAGCTTTGGCTATTCGGGGTCTTTTGTGTTTCCATGCAAATTGTGAAAGTTTTGACTCCAGTTCTGTGAAAAATGCCAGTGGTAGTTTGATAAGGATTGCATTGAATCTGTAGATTGCTTTGAGTAGTATAGTCATTTTCACAATGTTGATTCTTCCAATCCAAGAACATGGTATATCTCTCGATCTGTTTGTAACATCTTTAATTTCTTTCATCAGTGTCTTATAATGTTCTGCTTACAGGTCTCTTGTCTCCCTAGGTAGTTTATTCCTAGGTATTTTATTCTTTTTGTTGCAATGGTAAATGCGAGTGTTATCTTAATTTCACTTTCAGATTTTCATCATTAGTGTATAGGAATGCAAGAGATTTCTGTGCATTAATATTGTATCCTGCTACTTTACAAAATTCATTGATTAGCTCTAGTAGTTTTCTGGTAGCATCTTTAGGATTCTCTATGTATAATATCATGTCATTTGCAAACAGTGACATCTTTGCTTCTTCTTTTCACATTTGGATTGTTTTATTTATTTTCCTTCTCTGATTGCTGTGGCTAAAACTTCCAAAACTATGTTGAATAAAAGTGGTGAGAGTGGGCAAACTTGTCTTGTTCCTGACCTTAGTGGAAATGGTTTCAGTTTTCCACTATTGAGGGCAATGTTGGCTGTAGGTTTGTCATATATGGACTTTATTATGTTAAGGTAAGTTCCCTCTATGCCTACTTTCTGGAGGGTTTTTATGATAAATGGGTGTTGAATTTTGTTGAAAGCTTTCTCGGCATCTATTGAGATGATCATATGGTTTTTCTTCTTCAATTTGTTAACATGGTTTATCACATTGATTGATTTACGTATATTAAAGAATCCTTGCATTCCTGGGATAAATCCCAGTTGATCATGTTGTATGATCCTTTCAATGTGCTGTTGGATTCTGTTTGCTAGTATTTTGTTGACGATTTTTGCATCTATGTTCATCAGTGATTTTGGCCTGTAGTTTTCTTTCTTTGAGACATATTTGTCTGCTTTTGGTATCAGGGTGATGCTGGCCTCGTAGAATGAGTTTGGGAGTGTTCCTCCCTCTGCTATATTTTGGAAGAGTTTGAGAAGGATAGGTCTTATCTCTTCTCTAAATATTTGATAGCATTCGCTGTGAAGCCATCTGGTCCTGAGCTTTTGTTTGTTGTAAGATGTTTAATCACAGTTTCAATTTCAGTGCTTGTGATTGGTCTGTTCATATTTTCTATTTCTTCCTGGTTCAGTCTCAGAAGGTTGTGAATTTCTAAGAATGTGTTCATTTCTTTCAGGTTGTCCATTTTTTTGGCATAAAGTTGCTTGTAATAATCTCCCATGATTCTTTGTATTTCTGCAGTGTCAGTTGTTACTTCTCCTTTTTCATTTCTAATTCTATTGATTTTAGTCTTCTCCCTTTTTTTCTTGATGAGTCTGGCTAATGGTTTTTCACTTTTGTTTATCTTCTCAAAGAACCACCTTTTAGTTTTATTGACCTTTGCTATTGTTTTCTTCATTTAGTTTTCATTTATTTCTGGTCTGATCTTTCCTTCTGCTAACTTTAGGGTTTTTTGTTCTTCTTTCTCGAATTGCTTTACGTGTAAGGTTCGGTTGTTTATTTGAGAAATTTCTTGTTCCTTAAGGTAGGCTTGTATTGCTATAAACTTCCCTCTCAGAACTGCTTTTGTTGCATCCCATAGGTTTTGGGTCATCGTGTTTTCATTATCATTTGTTTCCAGGTATTTTTAAATTTCCTCTTGGATTTCTTCAGTGATCTTGGTTATTAAGTACTGTATGGTTTAGCCTTCATGTGTTTGTATTTTTTCAGATTTCTTCCTGTAATTGATGTCTAGTATCATAGCATTGTGGTCGGGAAAGATACTTCATGCAATTTCAATTTTCTTAAATTTACCAAGGCATGATTTGTGACCCAAGATTTGATCTATCTGGGGAATGTTCTATGAGGACTTGAGAAGAAAATGTATTCTGTTTTTTTGGATTGAATTGTCCTATAAATATCAATTAAGTCCATCTTGTTTAATGTATCATTTAAAACTTGTGTTTCCTTATTTATTTTCATTTTGGATGATCTGTCCATTGGTGAAAGTGGGGTGTTAAAGTCCCCAACTATTGTCAATTTCCGCTTTTATGGCTGTTAGTATTTGCCTTATGCGTTGAGGTTCTCCTGTGTTGGATACATAAATATATACAATTGTTATATCCTCTTCTTGGATTGATCCCTTGGTCATTATATAGTGCCCTTCTTTTATTCTTGTAATAATCTTTGTTTTAAAGTCTATTTTGTCTGATATGAGAATTACTACTGCAGTTTTCTTTTTATTTTCACTTGCATGGAATATTTTTTCCATCTTGTCACTTTCAGCTTGTGTGTGTCCCTAGGTCTGAAGTGGGTCTCTTGTAGACAGCATATATATGGGTCTTGTTTCTGTATCCATTCAGCAATTCTATGTATTTTGGTTGGAGCATTTGATCCATTTACATTTAAGGTAATTTTCAATATGTATGTTCCTATTACCATTTTCTTAACTGTTTTGTGTTTGTTATTGTAGGTCTTTTCCTTCTCTTGTGTTTCCTGCCAAGAGAAGTTCCTTTAGCATTTGTTGTAAAGCTGGTTTGGTAGTGCTCAATTCTCTTAGCTTTTGCTTTTCTGTAAAGGTTTTAATTGCTCCATCAAATCTGAATGAGATCCTTGCTAGGTAGAGTAATCTTGGTTGTAGTTTTTTCCCCTTTCATCATTTTAAATATGTCCTGCCACTCCCTTCTGCCTTGCAGAGTTTCTTCTGAAAGTTCAGCTGTTAACCTTATGGGGATTCCCTTGTGTGTTATTTGTTATTTTTCCCTTCTTGCTTTTAATATTTTCTTTGTATTTAATATTTGATTGTTTGATTAATATGTGTCTTGGCATGTTTCTCCTTGGATTTATGCTGTATGGGGCTCTCTGTGCTTCCGGGACTTGATTAACTATTTCCTTTCCCATATTAGGGAAGTTTTCAACTATAATCTCTTCAAATATTTTCTCAGTCCCTTTCTTTTTCTCTTCATCTTCTGGGACCCCTATAGTTCAAATGTTGGTGTGTTTAATGTTGTCCCAGATGTCTGAGACTCTCCTCAATTCCTTTCATTCTTTTTTCCTTATTCTGTTCTGCAGTAGTTATTTACACTATTTTATCTTCCAGGTCACTTCTCCATTCTTCTACCTCAGTTATTCTGCTATTGATTCCTTCTAGAGAATTTTTAATTTCATTTATTATGTTGTTCATCACTGTTTGTTTGCTCTTTAGTTCTTCTAGGTCCTTGTTAAACGTTTCTTTTATTTTCTCTATTCTATTTCCAAGATTTTGGATCCTCTTTCCTATGATTACTCTGAATTCATTTTCAGTAGACTGCCCATTTCCTCTTCATTTGTTAGGCCTGGTGCGTTTTTACCTTGCTCCTTCATTTGCTGTGTGTTTCTGTGTCTCTCATTTTGCAAACTTATTGTGTTGGGGTCTCCTCTTCCCGGCTTCAGGTTCGTAGTTCCCATTGTTTTTGGTGTCTTCCCCCAGTGGCTAACTTTGGTTCTGTGGGTTGTGTTGGCTTCCTGTTGGAGGGAACCAGTGCCTGTGTTCTGGTGGATGAGGCTGGATCTTGTCTTTCTGGTGGGCAGGTCCACGTCTGGTGGATTGTTTTGGGGTGTCTGTGGCCTTATTATGATTTTAGGTAGCCTCTGTGCTAATGGATGGGGCTGTATTCCTGTCTTGTTAGTTGTTTGGCATAGGGTGTCCTGCACTGTAACTTGCTGGTCATTGACTGGAGCTAGGCCTTGGTGTTGAGATGGAGATCTCTGGGAGATTTTCACCATTTGTTATTACATGGAGCTGGGACGTCTCTTGTGGACCAGTGTCCTGAACTTGGTTATCCCACCTCAGAGGAATAGCCCTGATGCCTGGCTGGAGCACGAAGAGCCTGTCATCCACACGGCTCAGAATAAAAGAGAGAAAAAAGAAAGAAAGAAGAATATAAAATTAAATTAAATCAAATTAAAAGTTGTTAAAATAAAAAATAATTATTAAAAAATTTTTAAGTCATAAAAAAAGAACGAAAGAGGAGAGCAACAAAACCAGAAAACCCATCCACCAATGATAACAAGTGCTAAAGACTATACTAAAAGAAAAAAAATTAAAATGGACAAACAGAAACCCTAGGACAAATGGTAAAGGCAAAGATATACCGACAAAATCACACACAGAAGTGTACACATACACACTCACAAAAAGAGAAAAAGGGAAAAAATATATATATTGTTGCTCCCAAAGTCCACCTCCTTGATTTGGGATGATTCATTGTCTATTTAGGTATTCCACAGCTGCAGTGTACATCAAGTTGATTGTGGAGACTTAATCCACTGCTCCTGAGGCTGCTGGAAGAAATTTCCATTTCTCTTCTTTGTTCGCACAGCTCCTGGGGTTCAGCTTTGTATTGGGCCCTGCCTCTGTGTGTAGGTCACCTGAGGATGTCTGTTTTTCACTCAGAGAGGACGGGGTTAAAGGAGCAGCTGATTAGGGGGCTCTGGCTGTCTCTGGCCGGGGGGAGGGAGGGGAGGGAATGTGGGGCCAGCCTGCTCTGGCGTGACGTTGCACCAGCCTGAGACGTGCCGTGTGTTCTCCCGGGGAAGTTGTCCCTGGATCATGGGACCCTGGCAGTGGCGGGCTGCACAGGCTCCAGGGAGGGGCGGTGTGAATAGTGACCTGTGCTTGCACACAGGTTTCTTGGTGGCAGCAGCATCAACCTTAGTGTCTCATGCCCGTCTCTGGGGTCCGCGCTGATAGCCGCGGCTTGCACCCATCTCTGGAGCTCCTTTAAGTGGTGCTCTTAATTCCCTCTCCTTGCGCACCAGGAAACAAAGAGGCAAGCAAAATTCTCTTGCCTCTTCAGCAGCTCCAGACTTTTTCCCGGACTCCCTCCCGGCTAGCTGTGGTGCACTAGCCCCCTTCATGCTGTGTTCACGCAGCCAACACCAGTCCTCTCCCTGGGATTCGACCGAAGCCCTCAGCCCCCACCCACCCCGGCGGGTGAGCAGACAAGCCTCTCGGGCTGGTGAGTGCTGGTCGGCACCGATCCTCTGTGCAGGAATCTCTCCGCTTTGCCCTCCACACCCCTGTTGCTGCGCTCTCCTCCGTGGCTCCGAAGCTTTCCCCCTACACCACCTGCAGTCTCCGCCCACGAAGGACCTTGCTAGTGTGGCAACCTTTCCTCCTTCACAGCTCCCTCCCACTGGTGCAGGTCCCATCCCTATTCTTTTGTCTCTGCTTTTTCTTTTGCCCTACCCAGGTATGTGGGGAGTTTCTTCCCTTTTGGGAGGTCTGAGGTCTTCTGCCATCGTTCAGTAGGTGTTCTGTAGGAGTTGTTCCACATGTAGATGTATTTCTGATGTATTTGTTGGGAGTAAGGTGATCTCCACGTCTTACTCTTCTGCCATCTTGAAGCTCCTCCCCCCCTGTTTTCCACTTTTAAATCATTTTTTCTATAGATTGAATTAGGAGATATGGGGCCCCATATTGATTCTTTTCCAAATGTAGAATCAACTGTCTGAACACTATTAAATAATGTATCCTTTACTCACTGATTTGAAATAACATCTTAATCACTTAAAATATTCTTACATTTACTTGTACTGACTATATCTGGATTTTTATATCTGTACATTTTACCTCTTTTTTTCTGTGCCTGACAATCACCATAATAAATCATTTAAGGACCAGAAAATGTTCCAGTGGGAATGCCTGATCATCTACTTTTACTATTCATGAAATCAACAGTTGGGTAAACTTTGACAAGTAATGTTCTCTGAACTTCAGTTTCTCTGTCTGTAAAATATAACTAAAATACGTTTCTCTTTATTACATATAGCATGCCAGATGCTCCTCATTCAAAAACCTATTAATAAATGATGTGGTAAGAAATTCTGTTTACTTGGATTAGCCCTTTTGTGCACCAGAATCTTGTTTATAAGTATTCTTTAAAAAAGCTTTTTTGGGGCTTCCCTGGTGGCGCAGTGGTTGGGAGTCCGCCTGCAGATGCAGGGGACACGGGTTCGTGCCCTGGTCCGGGAGGATCCCACATGCCGCGGAGCGGCTGGGCCCGTGAGCCATGGTCGCTAAGCCTGCGCGTCCGGAGCCTGTGTTCCGCAACGGGAAAGGTCACAACAGTGAGAGGCCCGTGTACCGCTAAAAAAAAAAAAAAAAAAAAAGCTTTTTTATTTTGAAATAGTTTTTTTTATTGTAGTTGATTTAAAATATTATATTAGTTTCAGGTGTACAGTATAATGGTTGTAGTTTTACAGATTATACTACATTAAAAGTTATAAGATAATGACTATAATTCCTGTGCTATATAAAATATATTCTTGTTGATTATCTATTTTATACATATTAGATTACATCTCTTAATCCCATTGGGGGATGGGATCCTGCCCCGCTCCCTCCCCTTCCCCACTGTTAATCACTAGTTTGTTTTCTATATCTGTCAGTCTGTTTCTGTTTTGCTATATATGAATGTTTGTATTACTTTTCGGATTCCACATATAAGTGATATTATACGGATTTCGTTTTTCTCTGACTTATTTCACTAAGCATAATATTCTCTAGGTCCATCCACATTGCTGGCAGTGGCAGAATTTCATTCTTTTTAATGATTAATATTCATATATATCACATCTTTATCCATTTATCTATTGATGGACACTTGGTTTACTTCCATATCTTGGCTATTGTAAATAGTACTGCTATGACATTGGGGTGCATGTATCTTTTTGAATTACTGTTTTCATCTTTTCCAGGGGCTTCCCTGGTGGCACAGTGGTTGAGAGTCTGCCTGCATCTTTTCCAGATATATACTCAGAAGTGGAATTGTTGAATCATATGGTAGTTCTATTTTTAGATTTTTGAGGAACCTCCATACTGTTTTCCATAGTGGTGCACCAATTTACATTCCCATCAACGGTGCACAAGGGTTCCCTTTTCTCCACATCCTCACCAACATTTGTTATTTTTGGTCTTTTTGATGATAACCATTATGACAGCTGTGAGGTGATATCGCACTGTAGTTTTGATTTGCATTTCACTAATAATTAGTGTTGTTAAGCATGTTTGCATGTGCCTAATAGCCATCTGTATGTTTTCTTTGGAAAAATGTCTATTCAGGTCTTCTGATCACTTTTTGATTGGGTTGTTTGTTTCATGTTGAGTTACATGAGTTTTTGTATATTTTGGATATTAATCCCTGTCTGTAATATCATTTGCAAATATTTTCTCCCATTCTATAGATGATCTTTTTGTTTTGACACTGGTTTCCTTTGCTGTGAAAAAGCTTTTAAGTTTAATTAGGTCCCATTTGTTCATTTTTGCTTTTGAGATATATCAAAAAAATATTGCTATAATTTATGTCAAAAAGTGCTCTTCTTATGTTCTCTTCTAGGAATTTTATGGGTTTAGGTCTTACATTTAGGTCTTTGATCCATTTTGAGTTTATTTTTGTATATGATGTGAGGGAATGTTCTAGTCTCATTGTTTTACATGTAGCTGTCCAGTTTTCCCAACACCACTTATTGAGGAGACTGTCTTTTCTCCATTGTATATTCTTTTCTCCTTTGTCATAGATTAATTGACCATAGGTGCATGGGTTTACTTTTGGGCTGTCTATTCTCTTCCCTTGACCTAAGTGTCGTTTTTGTGCCAGTAGCATGCTATTTGATTACTGTAGCTTTGTAGTATAGTATGAAGTCTGGAAGAATGATACCTCCAGCTTTGTTCTTTTTCCTCAAGATTGCTTCAGCAGTTTGGTTTTTTTCTCTTTTTTTTTTGATTTGGTATTTTTTTTTGGGGGGGTTGCTCATTTTTTGTGGTTCCATATGTATTTTAAGATTATTTGTTCTGGTTCTGTGGAAAATGTCATGGGTATTTTGATAGAGATTGCATTAAATATGTGTATTGCTTTGAATAACATGGCCATTTTAATATTATTAATTCTTCTAATCCAAGAGCACAAGATATCTTTCCATTTCTTTATAATCTTCAATTTCCTTCATCAATGTCTTATAGTTTTCAGAGTATAGGTCTTTCACCTCCTTGCTTAACATTTTTTCCTAGATATTTTATGTTTTTCATGTGATTTTTAAATGGAATCTTTTTTACTTTCTTTCTGATAGTTCATTAATAGTGTATAGAAAAGCAATAGATGTCTGTATATTAATATTGTATTCTACAATTTTGCTAAATTCATTTACTAGTTCTAATAGTTTTTTGGTGGAGACTTTAGGGTTTTCTACATAGAGTATGTCATCATCTGCAAATAGTGACAGTTTTACTTCTTCCCTTCCAATTTGGATACCTTTTCTTTTTCTTGTCTGATTGCTGTGGCCAAGATTTCTAATACTACGTTAAATAGAAGTGGAGAGAGTGGGTATCCTTGTCTTGTTTGTAAATTTAAAGGAAAGACTTTCAACTTTTCATCATTGATGATGATGTTAGCTGTTGGTTTGCCATAAATGGCCTTTATTATGTTGAGATGTTCCCCCATACCCATTTTTTATCATGAATTGATGTTGAATTTTGTCAAATGCTTTTTCTGTGTCTATTGAGATGACCATGTGATTTTTATCCTTTCTTTTGTTAATGTGGTGTATCACATTGATTGATATACAAATATTGAAACTTCCTGTGTCCCTGGAATAAATCCAACTTGACCGTGGTGTATAATCCTTTTTACATTTTGTTGAATTCGCTTCATGAATATTTTGTGGAGAATTTTTGCATATATTTATCAAAGACATTGGCCTGTAATGTTCTCTCTTTTTTGTAGTGTCTTTGTTTGGATTTGGTATCAGGGTAATTGTGGTCTTTTAGAATAAATCTGGGAGTGTTCCATCCTGTCAATTTTTTGGAATAGTTTGAGAAGGATAAGAATTAGCTCTTCTCTATATGTTTGGTAGAATTCCCCTGTGAAGCTCTCTGGTTCTGAACTTTTTTGCTGGGAGTTTTTTTGTTTTGTTTTGTTTTATTACAAATTCAATTTCACTACAAATGATTTGTCTGTTCAAATTATCTGTTTCTTCCTGATTCAGTCTTGGCAGGTTGTATATTTCTAGAAATTTGTCCATTTCCTCTAGGTTGTCCAATTTGTTGTTATATAACTGTTTGTAGTATTCCATTATGATTTTTTGTATTTATGTGATATTGGTTCTTATTTCTCTTCTTTCATTTTTTATTTTGTTTATTTGGGTCCTCTCTCTCTCCTTCTTGTTTAGCCTGCCTAAAAGTTTATCAATTTTGTTTATCTTTTCAAAATACAGCTCTTGGTTTCATTGATCTTTTCTAATGTTTTTTTTTTTTGTGTGTGTGTGCTTCAAGAAATTCTTTCATAATTGAGATTTTATTGGTTGTTTTGAGGATCAGTACACAGAAATTTCAATTTGTACACAATTCTCAACATACATACAAAAAATCTAAAAAATCATGTAGTCGTGATTCTTTTCTGAACAGTTATTCCAGTGACTTTCCAGTTTAAAATTTGGAAGCAAATTTTCCTTCACAGGATATCAAGTACCAATATCTTCAAATATTGGTATGCTGTTACATTGTAAGTCCCACTAATTCACAATTTAATATCATGTACACTACATACTCAAATTGTCAATCGTTCACAGCACATTAACAGTTACTAGAAGAACTGGACTACCATGACCAAAGATGTTACAGAGTGCACAAAATTCTGCCCAGGAGAGCCAAGATCAAGGGGTGAGGGGTTTGCTTTAGGAAACAATCCTACCAAAAACAACATGGGAAGAGAAGTAATTTAAAGTGTTTAAGACATTAAATGCATAACTGACTCCAAAATGCCATTTAATATGCTTTGTATTATAGGATATAAAAGCTACCCTCCATCTGTGGAATGTTAAGCTGAAACCCAAGACAGTCAAAGCCTCCCATATTAAATATTCCACTATTTTCTGATTGTACCAAAAAATAAACAACCAGCAAATGATTTCACCTCTTTAAAAAAAGCATTTACACTTAAAAAATGGTATGAGGTGGGATTCCCTCCTTTTTCAAAATGTTTCTAGAGCTACTAAAAAACTTGCATTTACAAAATAGTTTATAAAAATATTCCTCTGGATTGTACAAGAAGGGAGACAGGGACCATTGATAGGACTGGGTGTGTGATATTAATCAGACTTGGCTTCTTTCTTTCCTGCTTCATCAGAAGCTGGGCTCTCCTCATTTCTAGTTTCTCCATTTTCTGCAGGTAAGTCTTCTTCAGTCTCATGGTTAGCCACTTCAGCCTGTTTTCCCTTTGCTCCACTTTTCCCTTTTGTTTGCACTTTTTTGTCTGAAGATTTTTTCCTGCTGCCTTTTTTGGCTTTATTTCCACTTTTACAGGAGCCGGTTTAGCTGACAACCTCGCCAATCTCCTCTTGGGCTCCTCCTTCACCACCCCCTTGGAGGAGCTGACCTTCCTCTTGGGCAGGAAGGTGGTGAGGCAGGCACGTGCCAGGTGCCTGTGGGCTGTTGCATGCCGAGAGCCTTTGCAAAACTGAGCTGCCTGGCCACTGCCACTCCTCCTACCCTCTATTATTTTTTTAATCTCTATTTTATTTATTTCCTCTATAATCTTTATTATTTCCTCCCTTCTGCTGGTTTATGGCTTTGCTCTTTTTTTTCCTAATTTTTTTAGGTGGTACGTTAGGCTGTTTGTTTGAGATTTTCTTGTTTTTTAGGAAGGCTGTATTGCTATAAACTTCCATCTCAGAACTGCTTTTGCTGCATCCCATAAATTTTAGAGTATTGTGTTTCCATTTTCATTTGTCTTGAGATACTTTCTGATTTTCTCTTTGATTCCTTTATTGACCCATTGGTGTTTTAGTAGCATGTTTTTAGTAGCATGTTTAGTAGCACATGTTTGTTCTTTCTCCATTTTTTCTTTCTGTAATTGATTTCTAGTTTCATACCATTGAGGTCAGAAAAAAATGCTTGATATAATTTCTATCCTCTTAAACTTGTTGAGAATTATTTTGTGGCTGAGCACATGATGTATCCTGCCTAACATTCCATGTATATTTGAAAAGATTGTGTATTCTGCTGTCTTTGGATGGAATGTCCTGTAGATATCTACTAAGTTCAACTGGTCTCTTTTGTCATTTGAGACCACTGTTGCCTTAATGATTTTCTGTTTGTATGATCTGTTCATTGATGTCAGTGTGGTGTTAAAGTCCCCTACTATTATTGTATTACTGTCAATTTCTCCCTTTATGTCTGTTTGTATTTGCTTTATATATTTAGGTGCTTCTGTATTGGGTGCATATATGTTAGCAAATATAATATATTCTTATTATATTGATCCTTTTATCATTATAAAATACCCTTCTTTGCCTCTTATTATAGCCTTTGTTTTAAAGCCTATTTTGCCTGGTATGAGTATTGGTACCCCCTACTTTCTTGTCATTTCCATTTTCATGAAATATCTTTTTCTATCCCCTCACTTTAGCTGTCTTTAGCTCTGAAGTGTGTCTCTTGTAGACAGTATATAGCAGAATCTTGGTTTTTTAATCCAATCCCACCCTATGTCTTTTGACTGAAGCATTTAGTCCAGTGACATTTAAAGTAATTATTAATAAGTATGTACTTATTGCCATTTTATCACTTGTTTTCTTTCTTTTTTTTGTAGTTCTCTGTTCATATCTTTTTCTTTTTGTTCCTTCCCTTGTGGTTTGATGATTTTCTTTAGTAGTATGCTTGTGTTCCTTTCCTTTTAGGTTTTGTGTATCTAATGTAGATTTTTGATTTGCTGTTACCATGGTGCCCATACATCTTGACTTACGACTATATCTACTTGTTTTATACTGGTAGCCATTTCAGTTTAAACAGATTCTAAAAGATCTACATTTTTTACTTGCCTCTCGCACATTTTGTATTTTTGATATCATATTTTAATCTTCATGTTTATCTCTTAACTTTTTACTATAGTTATAGTTGTTTTTATTTTTTTGTTTGTTTGTTTCTTAATCATCATACTGGCTTACTTAAGTGGTTGATCCTCAGTCCATACTATATATTTGCTTTTTCTAGTGGGACTTTCCCTTTCCTATAGATTCTGACTTCTTTTCCACTTAGAGAAGACTTTTTAACATTTATTTCAGGGTAGGTTTAGTATCGATGAACTCTTTTAGTTTTTGCTTGTCTGAGAATCCTTTATCTCTCCTGCTATTCTAAATGATAGTCTTGCTGGGTAGAGTATCCTACATTGCAGGTTTTTCCCTTTCCACACTTTAGTTATATCATACCACTCCCTTCTGGCCTACAAAGTTTCTACAGAGAAGTCAGTTGATAGCCTATGGGGATTCCCTTGTATATGACTCTTTGTTTTCATCTTGCTAGCTTTAGAATCCTCTGTGTATCTTTAACTTTCACCATTTTAGTTGTGATATGTCTTGGTGTGTGTTTGTTTGGACTCATCTTGTTTGGGACCCTCTGTGCTTCTTTTACCTAGATATCTGTTTCCTTTTTCAGGTTTGTCTAGTTTTCAGCCACAATTTCCTCAAGTACTTTTTTTTTTTTTTTTTTTTTGGTGATACGCGGGCCTCTCACTGTTGTGGCCTCTCCTGTTGCATAGCACAGGCTCTGGATGTGCAGGCTCAGGGGCCATGGCTCATAGGCTCAGCCACCGTGGCATGTGGGATCCTCCCAGACTGGAGCATGAACCCGTGTCCCCTGCATTGGCAGGCGGACTCTCAACCACTGTGCCACCAGGGAAGCCCACCCTCAAGTACATTTTTGGTCCCCTTCCCTCTCTCTTCTCCTCCTGGGACTCCTATAATGTGAACACTGATACACTTTATGTTATCCCAAATATCTTTTAAATTGTTTTCTTTTTTAAAATTTGTTTTTGTTTTTGTTTTTCTGATTGGGTGATTTCCATTATTCTATCTTCCAGATCACTTATACATTCTTCTGTAACACCCAGTTTGCTATTCATTCCTTCTAATGTGTTTTTATCTCAGATATTGAATTCTTCATATCTGATTGGGTCTTTTTTATATTTTCTAGTTCCTCATTAAAATATTCACTGTGTACATCTATTCTTTTCTCTAATTCAGTTAACATTTTATTAACAATGTTTTGAATTCTTTATCTGGTAAGTTGTTTTTTTCTATTTCATATTTATTTTTTCAGAGTTCTTCTCTTGTTTTTTCAATTGAGACTAGTTCCTCGGCCTTTTCATTTTGCTTAACCTTCTCTGCCTCTGTGAATTTAGAGGGAAAAGTTACCTATTATGCTCTTAAAGTATTGTTCTTTTGTGGGAACATTCCTACACAGGCTGCATGTGCCCAATGCCTTTGGTGGGAGAGCTGGATTTGACATGGATGCAGGTCATGTTTTTCCTCAGAGTGTGCTAACAGCTATCACTTGGGTAGAGACTGGGCCTAGAGATGGAGGGGTTACTGCTGGAGCTGGGTATGGGATGGGACTTCCCTCTGCTCAGTGGCCATAATTGCCTTATCGGGGTAGGGTCTGATTTCCAAGTTGCTGGAGTAGCAGCTCTGAGGGTTTGGCCCCAGATGGCTCTGTTCCCTTTAAGTGTGTGCTTTCCCCTCTCCCTGCACCAGGACCCTTGCTTCAGCAGTGGGGGGAGTGCTGAAGCAAGTGTGCCCTGTGCAGGCTCTCAGCTTGTGTCAGCCACAGACAGAGGTCTTATCTGTTTCCAATGCACTGCCTGTGCAGTTGCCAGCAATTGTTTCCCTTGCTCTGCTCAGATGCAGACTCCTGTGCAAGTCTCCTTTGTCCCTCACAGCCAATCACTCCCCCAAGCCTCCACCTCCCCTGCCCTATTATGGAGTCACACTGCAGGGCAGTCAGGGCTGCTTGGACTCTCAGTGTGTACTGGGGGTTGAGCTGTGGTGGAGCAGGCTCCATCAGAGATCTGGGCTGTTTCTGATGTGCTGTTTGAGTAAGTGCCAACAAGGACCACTGCCCCACCCAGGCTCTTCCTGAGGACTCGTAATCTCTGCATCCAGGGTCTAGTTTTCCCCCTAATCATGGCCACCCCAGGTCCAGTGCTACACTGTGACAATAAGTAAGCAGGGCTGGAGCATTCGCTCGGCTAGGGCTGGGGTGCACACTGAGGTGGTCACAGGAAATCTGCCATCTGCTAGAGCAGACCTCTCACTGCCCTGCCTTGGGGGGTGGGCCAGCACATGCATGCTCCTCACAAGTGGTATCCAGGCTTCCCACAGCCCTCCTGTTACTCCCAGCAGTCCTCCAACCAGCCAGGGGGGCTCATCTTCCACCACATAACACCCCAGGGCTGGGGAACCCAATCTGTGGCTCTCACCACTTACTCCCCAGCATGGGTGTCTGCCCATGTAAGTCCCCTTTTCCTCTGAATTCCCTCCCAGGGGCACAGGTCCTGACCTGATCACTCTTTCTCCTTCCTACCCGATTATATGTGTATCTTTCTTACAGCCTTTGTTGTACAGGAGCCCCTCTTCCAGTTTCCAGTTTGTTTTCAGTGAGAATTACTCCACTCATAGATGTATTTTTTATGTCTTTGTAGGGGGAAGGTGAGTGCCATGTCCTTTTACTCTGCCTTCATGGTTGATCTCCTTAAGATAGTTTTAGATTAATAGAAGTACCAAAATAATACACAGAGTTCCAATATATCCTTCACTCAGCTTCTTCTTACATTAAAGTCTTATATAACCATAGTACAATTATCGAAATTAACTTATTAGTCTCAGTACAATACTGATAACTAAACTAGACTTTAATAAAATTTCACCAGCTTTCTTCATTAAGATCCATTTCTAATTCCATGATCTCATCCAGGATCTCACATTACATTAGTTGTCTTGTCTCCTTAGTATTCTCCAATCAGTGACAGTCCCTCAGTCTTTCCTACTCTTTGTTGACTGACACTTTTGAAGAGTACTGCTCAATTATTTATTTTTTTTTTTGCGGTACGAGGGCCTCTCACTGTTGTGGCCCCTCCCGTTGCGGAGCACAGGCTCCGGATGCGCAGGCTCAGCAGCCATGGCTCACGGGCCCAGCCGCTCTGCGGCATGTGGGATCTTCCCGGACCGGGGCACGAACCCGTGTCCCCTGCATCTGCAGGCGGACTCTCAACCACTGCGCCACCAGGGAAGCCCTCAATTATTTTAATAACAGTCTTTTTTTCTCAAAATAAAGTTATTTCCTCTTAAATCAGTAGCATGTCATTGTTTTCCATTTTCTCAGTTGGTGACTAGTTGACACATAGAACTAAAAGCACCACTGGATACTGATTTTTCTTACTGGAGGAGATGGGATTCCAGGGTCCCAGCTCTTATTATTTATGCACTTTGGTTCCTAAATGTCAAAATAAAAGGAAAGCTAAAAGCCTCAAGTTGTTTCCTGAAATTAAAAAAAGAAGAAGAAAAGTAAGGAAAAATGATGAAACCCTCTGCTCCTCTTCCCCACACAGCTAGAAAGAGATAGCTTAGCTTAAGTCCGTGAAAGTCAGAGTGAAACCTCTACATTTTCATTAGTTTCACACATTATGCATAGTTACTGTTAGCACATATGCTTTCAATCATCCCCTGTCTTAAGAACAGTGCAAATGTGGTGTTAAGAGAATTGAACCTGCCAAACATACTTGACATCACAATGCCCTTGAAAGAGCTATCAACTAAACCCAGATATATATGTACATCTCAGCAGTTCTATTTTATTAAACTCACAACATTTCCACCCAATTTAAACTTACTGTGATAGCACATGTCGTGATGGATTTGGGTGGTGGTTTCCTTTCCAGTTGGCTCTGAGAATGTCATATTAAGCCAGACCACAATCAGATGCCAAGTCCATAATTAGCTTTCTCCTTCCACTTGGGTCTCTTTTGTTTTTTGAGCAGATATGCAATGCTGGATACAACCATGAAGGGATGGGGTGAGAATAAGACCTGCTAGAAGAAATGTGACAATGGTTGTGAAAATCCATTTTAAGAGCAGCAGCTCTTGTTACTTTAAATGTTAACTATGAATTTCCAGCTAAAGGCTGTATTTCTACAATAGTGATTGAAAACTGGTGGTCCCTGGGTCAAATATAGCTCACAGATGTGTTTTATTTGGCTAGTCCAATGTTATGAAAGCATCTGAATTTGTGGCCAACATTTACATATAAAGAGATTCTACACAAAAATATGGATTTCTGGAATCTCATGAAAAACTTGATGTGGCCACATTGGACCTACTTTTCCACATGGCAACAATTGGCTGGGGCTGAAGAGCAGCTGGCCGTTTGAGATGGAGTATGTACCATCTGGTTAGCACAATTTCTACCCAGCTCTCTTCTCCTGTTTATGTAACTTGCCTCATCTCTGTGGGTGTTTGGATTTTCAACACTAGTTTATAATCAAGGATAAAGAGAACTTCGATTATTTAAGCTTCTGGTTCTACCAAGGTGATAAAAAATAAACTGTGGTGAGAAAAGATGACCTGTGACTTAGTCTGGAATCCTTCAGAAGTAGACCTGGAGATAAGGACTTAACTGTGAGTAATTTATTTGGGAGGTGATCCCAAGAAACCGTGGCAGTATAGTGGGGAAGTGATTTGAAGAGAAGGTAACCAATAAAGAATGCATTATCAATTAGGTAACTGCTGTGGGAAGGAGTTTAATCATTCTTGTGTCTGGAAGACAGTGTGAAGTATGAGTGTTGGAGTTACCCCACCCAAGAGGCAAGAGACCAGTCATTCCCATCAGTTATTGATTGATGGTTGCTTCCAGAAGCAGTGAATCCTCAGCATTTCCCAATTTGCCATTCCTATGGGCAGATCATGCCTGGAGGTCAGAGAAAACCCTCAGGCAAAGAGAAGCAGATGCCAAAAATTGGAAATTAGTGCCATAGGCACCAAAATGAAAGGCCCAAGAGGATATGTGCAGGGCAGCAGCAGCAGCAGCAGCAGCAGCCACATCATGCTTCTGAGGCTAACACAAAATGATGGGTACAGTGATGATTTTGTCTCACAGAACAGATGGGGCACTTGATATTTGCTAACCAGCAACACAGAATTTCTCTTCCTCTTGAGAACTGCTCATCCTTTGAACCAACTCCAAAAGTTCCCCAAATTAGCTTTTGCTCCCTGCCAGGTAAAAAATTTGGCTCAATCAAACCTCCCAAAGCAAGAGAGTTGTGAGTATAGAGTGTCTTTTGAAGTCTACCTGGGCTTTGGTCCCCTTATTTTCATTTATTCCAGAGCAGGACATGTAAGCACTTTCCATAGTTAGCCAATGGTCAGAATCCAGATGTGAGTAGGTCACATTCGTGGTTTATTGCTAACAATGGTGAGTCATATGAGAATTGGATGTGACTCAAACATGAGCCTAGTGCACGTGAGAGCTTTAGTCATATTGATGTTTCCTTTGGTGAGAATCCACCTCAAACTCTGCGATGTGTTTACAGTAACTTTGAACTAGAACAGCACAAAATTATAAATTATGTAATTATTTACATGGAGTTTCAATCACTAATTGATCTAATCCTGCTGGTATGACAGCTGGTGGCACTCAGTTACCCAACAGAAACTGACATAATCTCCTGAAGGGCAAGGACAACATCATCAACACTTGAGCAGTATCTGGCTTCTCATAGAAGATGTTTGCTGAATCCTATGACTCATTTCTGCTGCTTAGCAGATACTAAGTGCTCAACAACTGCATATTCTCTCCATCTTTTCATTCCTTTCTTCCTCCCTTCCTTCCCTCCTCCCTTTCTACTCTTCTTCCTTCTTTCCCCGTCTCTTTCTGTCAGCTTATCAATTGGAACTTGGATGGGGACTAATAAAAGGACATTCTGGAGATAATGAGGTATATAAACAGGTAAGATGGGATGGGAAAGAGCCAATTCCTTGAATATTAGGTGTCTAAGAAGGCATTTTTTAAAGTCCAGTATATCTTCCTGAGTTGGGAGCAGTCTTGATGGGGTGACAAATGAGGTTAGGCCTAATTCCACTTCAAGCCCTGAGTAGCCATAATGCTGGGTATTGGCCCTCTGCTTTGAAGGCTTTTGCTAAATTGATTTTCTCTTTGGGGAATCCTTCCTAATGTGATCTTAGTGGATTTAAACTAGAAAGTACAGAAGATTATTTAAATACATAATCATTACATTCAGATTCAATTACTCAGCAAGAACCCTAAAAAGTCAATCCACATTGATGAAATGGTTGATGATTATTTTGGATAATTACTCAACAAGAGTGTGTACATTTAGAAAGGTACTATGCAAAGCAACTGGGACAGTGATTCTCAAGTGGGTGTGGAAGATGAAAGTGCCACTGTGTGTAGGGGGAGGGGTTATGTGTAGGCGGCTGTGGTGAGAGAACATATCAGAATCTCCACAACAAATTTCTCAAGCTACATATCTCCCTCCACCCTGCCGCCCGATTCAGGGCATGCTGGTTTGGTACGTCACTGAACAAGAACCTCTAGAATAAGGATGCTGTGCACATATAAGAAAAGGATGCTTCCTGTGTAAGCTCTTCTTTCTGCTTAGCCCAGTGTGGAGGGGTCTCCTTTTGATAAAGCTGCTGTGGATATACTGGGACAGGCTTCCTGATGGGAGTATCACTCATTGCCCAGGGAAGTACAAAGCTGGTAGCCTCTGTGGAGGAGCAGATCGCCATTATGTAGACCACACTGGTTGTGACTCTGAGGTTCATAGAAAATTCCAGGGGTGGTCAGTCCCAATGTAGTGTAAAAGGAGAGCTGTCCCTAAGAACCATAACCAAAGCCATCACTTCCACTGACTATCATTATGACTATAATGGCCTTAGTTAGAGTCATTATCTAAGGAAATCATTGTGAACACCATAGGTCCCTGTTAAAATGACAATATGTTCCTTGAGAGATAATGCCAAATTACCACTGAACCTATATTTTATAGTATGGATACTTCTTATGACTGCTTATTTATTGAGTGCTACATACATACATTATAACAAATCATCAAAACTACAATAAGATGTAGATATTCTTATTCCCTTTTACAGATGAGAAGAAGGAGGGTCTAGTGAGGTTAAGAAATTGGCTCAAGATGTCATAGAGCTATTAAGAGCCAGAGTAAGCACTTCAGTGTGTTGGTATGTATTATCTCAAACCCACCAACATTTTTTAGCAAGAAGGAAGGAACACCCATAAGAGGGATGGTGCCAGTTCTAGCATTCTATATATGGGGGTCTTTGGCATGACAGTCTAGGTGAGGTGGTATTAATTAAGGGAATTTGCTTTGAAGCTGTATTTATCAATACATAACAAGATCACATTTTAAAAAACTTATTTGGAGTGACTTGGAGAGGAGAGTTGGTAGAGCTATTGGGAGAGTTTAAGACCCCCAACTACCCCCTTGGTGCCACCACTGAAAATTTTATCCAAAAGCCTTTTGTAAGAAGCTATCAAGTGCCAGGCTATAGGCTGGTCATTAGAGGTATGGTGGTATGTAGTATTAGAAGGAATGTAATATAGAAGAGGGATGAAACTCAACTCTAGAAAAAGGGATCAAAACTAAAAAACAGACATTATATGAAGATCCTCTGCAAAGAATCACTTTCTAGACATCAGAGTTACTCAAATATGGTGTGGGCACTTCATAGTCCTTCTGTCACTGAGGGTTTCAGACAGAGGTAGGATTCCTCAAGATGGTGTAGAGACAGACTTCCCTGGTGGCGCAGTGGTTAAGAATCTGCCTGCCAGTGCAGGGGACGTTCGAGCTCTGGTCCGGGAAGATCCCACATGCCGCGGAGCAACTAAGCCCGTGTGCCACAACTACTGAGCCTGTGTGCCACAACTACTGAAGCCCATGCACCTAGAGCCCGTGCTCCACAACAAGAGAAGCCACCACAATGAGAAGCCCGCGCACCACATTATGTGAGTAGGCCCTGCTCGCCACAACTAGAGAAAGCCCACACGCAGCAACGAAGACCCAACGCAGCCAAAAATAAATAAATAAATTTTTTAAAAAAAGATGGTGTAGAGAGAATTCTTATCATAACTAAGGTATTGGGTAGGGGTATTTGAAGTTTTATTCTAATTCAAAGAGGTGTGTGTGTGTGTGTGTGTGTGTGTGTGTGTGTATGTACATATGTCTGAGAAAGGGGGGTGGAGAGAGAGAGAGAGAGAACACAGACACGGAGTTTTGGGGGAAGGTAGAGAAGAGATTGAAAGCTTCTGGTGTATGACTTGCCATCCGAAGACTGGGTCTGGCTGTGATATTGCAGGAGGAGATTCAGGCCAGCATGGAGAGGAAAAAAGATTATGACCCAGAATAATGAAAAACAGCAAAAGAACAGGAACAAGGGAGGTGGAAAACAGGAGTTTGGTTCTGGGACTAGACAGACCTGGTTCAAATCCCATCTTGCCATCTCTTAGCAGGATGTGCTGAAGCACGTGACTTACACTTCAGAGCCTCAGTTTTCTCACTTATAAAATGGAAAAACAGTTCCTTCTTCATATGGTTATTGAGAGGGTTAAATGATATGAATATGTATATAAAGCACCTAAGTATAGTACCAAGGGTATAGGTTGCTCGATAAATGATTATTATTGTCACATTCTTATTATGAACTATAATTTCCCCTGGGGCCAGCCCTCTCCTTGACTTATCTTGGCTGGATTGCTCCTAAAGATAAAATGTCACTATCGAGCCAAAAGCCTTAAACGTGGGCAAATCACTTCCGTTCTACAAACTCGGTTTTTCCCCCTTATAAATGAAAAGACTGGATTAGATGTTTCTAGAGCTCCCTGCCAACCCCACCCTTATATTCTATTTCATTATCACTGTCAGTCACATCTAATTCTCAGGAATCTCCCCCGCGGCACCCTGGCTCCCTGCTCTCCCCACCCCACAACGTGCGCATGCGCACACACACATCAGCACTATTCTTTCTGCTCCTCCGTTTCTAGATAAATCCAGCATCTCTGCTTGAGTCATGTTTTTCTATGAAATAAATGAGGTATACGATTCCTCTTGGACAGAAGCCAAGCTTCTCTACGTCCTCGAGGGGGAAGCTGCATCTCTCACTGAGGGCACACCCACACCGGGGAGGCTGCGGCAGACACAGGCCTTCTTCTCTGAGACCCCCAGGGGAGAGAAGAAGCCTTTGCCAGATTATGGGATCATTTGAAAGGCCACAACTCCAAAATATCCCAAATTCACAATAGCAATAAATCCTGTTGTTTCTTTGATCATTCTCATCTAAATGATTATTGTCATCTCTGAGGACTAGAGATTATATACAGATATTTTTTACAGTGTTCATATTTTTATTTTTAAATTTTTATTGGGGTATAGTTGATTTTAAAATGTTGTGGTAGTTTCTGCTGTACAGCAAAGTGAAAACAGAAATTGAGTCACAGATGTAGAAAACAAACTTATGGTTAACAGGGGGAAAGGGGAGGAGAGGGATAAACTGGGAGATTGGGATTGACACATACATACTACTATACATAAAATAGATAACTAATAAGGACCTACTGTGTAGCACAGGGAACTCTTATCAATATTCTGTAATAACCTATATGGGAAAAGAATCTGAAAGAGTGGGTATATGTATATTTAGAGATTATATATTTTTCACTACTTTTGAAATTCACGGTATGTGGCCTCCAGACACACAGCTTTCAAAAAGCCTGAGTACACTCCTCCAGGTTTTCTGGTGTATGCATGCATTTGTGTGTGAGAGAGAATGAGAGAGAGAGAGAATGTTAGAGGGAGAATACATGACACCCTGCTGTGATCAGACAACAGTCAGGAAGTTTAGAGTTAACCTTCATATGTCGGCATTCACATAGGAAACCGGGCCTCAATCTCTGCATTCCTGGGCTGCCGTCAGTCTGCCTCAGGATCTCAATGTGCCTTGGTGTCTGTTTCGTGTTTAACTCTGCCCAACATCTGACACCACGTGAAACCCGTCACGGTTTTGCTGTTAGAGGATGGTTAATATCTGAAGAGGGTGGGTGCCCTTACCAAGCACCCCCAGGGGAGATATGGAGCTGGAAAGATAAGGATCAGTTTCATGGAGAAAATGACACAGGCACAAACACCAGAAACTGGTATTTAAACTCCCAATTCATAAGGGACCCCCATATTTTCACATTAGCTGGCCTTGTCTGTTTCCTGTCATCAGCAAACATATGTTCACCATGGAACCAGCCAAGAGCCCGTTTCAACCAGTTGGTATTTCTGTAAGAAGTGGAAGGGAGGAGAAAGGGAGGAGAAACGTTGCATGGCAGGCCTGTGAGGAGCTATAAATAGTTGCCCTTAGAAAGCTCTGGCTTCTCATTTGCATGAAAGATACCACAAAAGCCAATGTGACTCTCTGAGCTGATGCAACTCCCACTTTGCCCTCAGGGTACTGCTGGGTGGGCTCTGGGAGAAGAGAGACTTGGTTCAAATTCTGAATTTGCAGCATACTATTGTGTGATCTTGGGAACATAATTTACTTCCATTTTCCAGTTTCGACTCTCCCACTCTGACCACCATCTTCTACCCTTCCAATATGCTGCCTCCATCAATACTTCAACTCCATCAGCACTTTGACCCCTCATCAGGGCCTCCCGTCTGTTGATCTACAAGTGTTTCACCATCCCTCATCACTTTCATGGCCTCTTCTCACTCATTATCCATCTTAAAATTCCATGGTCATTCAGTCATTATTCCCTTGCAAATATCCCTCATTTCCTGTCCCTCTCTTGCTTTAACATACTTGTTTGGCTAAACCACAAATGTAGTTATATTCACTTCTTTGCCTTCTCCTCACCTGCATCTATACAGTTAGATATTATTGGAGAAAAACACATCATCTTACTGACTAACCTCATTAAATTTATGACTACCACCTTCAACTGGACCATACTTCCCTGGTCCATTCATGGTCTACTTTCCCGACTATCTCATGCTTTTTCTACACTCTTCAAACATCCTCACTGATCTTTTCTCTCAGTTACTGGCCTTGCTTCCTACTTTCCTGAGAAAATGAAGGAATCAGAAGAAATGCACCACAAATTCCCACCTCCACACCCACCCATCTTCCTATATCTGATTTCTGCTACTATGGATAAAACCTCTCCACTCTCAGCTAAGGAAATTCCAGGATGCTGTTATCCCATCTTACTAAAAAAAACCCTCTTTTGACATCCCAGTTTCCTCTATAGGTATAGCCCCATTTCTCTTTTTACCTTTACACAAAACTCTTTAAAATACTGGCCTGTGCAATAATCACTATTTCCAAATAATTTTTTCTGTTCTTTTTTGAATTCACACCAATCAAATTTTTGCTCCAAGGAAAGGGCTCTTATTAAGACCACTGGCAACTCCTATGTTGTTGAAATCAGTGATAGACCCTCAGCAGATATTTACAGAGTGGATGAATGAAACATTCTAAGCCTCATTTTCTTCATATGTAAAATGAGACAATAATACATACTTTTGGGCTTCCCTGGTGGCGCAGTGGTTGAGAGTCCGCCTGCCTATGCAGGAGACACAGGTTCGTGCCCTGGTCCAGGAAGATCCCACATGCTGCGGAGTGGCTGGGCCCGTGAGCCATGGCCACTGAGCCTGCGCGTCCAGAGTCTGTTCTCCACAACGGGAGAGGCCACAACAGTGAGAGGCCCGTGTACCGCAAAAAAATACAATAATAATGATAAAAAATAATACGTACTTTTGAGGGAGGAGATATGGGGATATATGTATACATATAGCTGATTACTTTATGATACAAAAGAAACTAACACACCATTGTAAAGCAATTATACTCCAATAAAGATGCTAAAAAATTAAAATAAATAACCTCTGATAATTGGCAACTTACTGAACCCCTCTAGGTATTAATTTCCACATCTAAAAAATAGGTTAAATAATGCTATCTATTTCATAGAGTTGTTCTGAAGATTAAATGTGAAAATTTACATAAAAATATAAAATGGGATCTAATACATATAACATGTATTAAATAAAATTTAACCATTGTTAAAAAAATAATACATACTTTTGAGGTATTGTTATGAGGATTAATCAACATTCCATAGGCAAAGGATTTAGCAGTGTAAGTGCTAAGTTATATGATGAGCAAAGGAATTTTTCTACATTCTGAGAGGAAATATTATAAATATTTCCTGCAAAGCCTCCTTCAATGCTGAACCAAAAAGGAAAGGTATTGATCATATAAGGTAACCACCCCTGGCCTTAATGGAAAGGTTTCTTCCAGTTCCTATAAAGAGGAGGAATTTCATTTTCCTAACTTGGATATTAAATGTTTCTCTTCACTGGTATACTGAAAGATGAGAATTTATATTGTTTGTTAATGAGATTGTGGGACTTCTTTTCAAAGAGGGCAAGAGTCAGGATCTGGGTAAAAGAGATATCAGCACATTGAGTTTGTTCATGAAATACATCCCAGAATATGCAGAATATGTGTGAAACCATTTGAGAATAAGTGAAATCTGGAGAGAGAGAGAGAGAGAGAGAGAGAGAGAGAGAGAGAGAAAAGAAGGAAGGAAGGAAGGAAGGAAGGAAAGAAGGAAGGAAGGAAGGAAGGAAGGAGAGAAAGGAACAAAGAAGAGAAAAAAAGAAAGAAAGAAATAGAAAGGCAAAGAGAGGTGACCAAGAACTGAGCTGCAGCTGTTTGGTTGGAGTCATTAAAAGGATGGGCTGGCCAAGCCAATCCACAGGCAAGTAGATGAGGCAGGGAAAGCATTCTAGGGGATTCAGTGTTTCTCTACAAGAATCCCATTATACCCTTTTGGAGGAAATATACATTTCTGAAAACTTGGAGGGCAATTTGGCAATGTGTATTTTAAAAGTTTGAAACAGGGACTTCCCTGGTGGCACAGTGGTTAAGAATCTGCCTGGCAATGCAGCAGACACGGGTTCAAGCCCTGGTCTGGGAAGATCTCACATGCTGCAGAGCAACTATGCCCGTGAGCCACAACTACTGAGACTGCACTCTAGAGCCAGAAAGCCACAATTACTGAGCCCGAGAGCCACAACTACTGAAGCCTGCACACCTAGAGCCTGTGCTCCACAACATGAGAAGCCACCACAATGAGAAGACTGCACACTGCAACAAAGACCAAACGCAGCCAAAAATATATAAATAAATAAATTTATTAAAAAAAAAAGTTTGAAACAAACATGTCTTTTGATCTAGTCACTCAGTTTCTAGGAACGTATCCTAAGGAATAAAAATGGATGTACACAGAGATTTAGTTACAAGGCAGTTTCCTACAAGTCCATTGTGTATTAAAAAAAGTCTCAGCGTCTCCCAGTAAGGAGTTGGTTAAGTAAATTATTCTGTATAATGGCATTCAATGCAGCCATTAAAAAAATATGCTGGAGATTATATTTCTTGATGTTGAAATATGTTCATAACCTGTTGTTAAGTTAAAAACCAGGTTATAAAAAATAAACAAATGGAACCTAATGAAACTTAAAAGCTTTTGCACAACAAAGGAAACCATAAACAAGATGAAAAGACAGTCTTCAGAATGGGAGAAAATATTTGCAAATGAAGTAACTGACAAAGGATTAATCTCCAAAGTTTACAAGGTCATGCAGCTCAATATCAAAAAAACAAACAATCTAATCCAAAAATGGGCAGAAGACCTAAATAGACATTTCTCCAAAGAAGATATACAGATTGCCACCAAACACATGAAAGAATGCTCAACATCATTAATCATTAGAGAAATGCAAATCAAAACTACAATGAGGTATCACCTCACAACAGTCAGAATGGCCATCATCAAAAAATCTAAAAACAGTAAATGCTGGAGAGGGTGTGGAGAAAAGGGAACCCTCTTGCACTGTTGATGGGAATGTAAATTGATACAGCAATTATGGATAACAGTATGGAGGTTCCTTAAAAACAAAAAATAGAACTACCATGTGACCCATCAATCACACTACAGGGAATATACCCTGAGAAAACCATAATTCAAAAAGAGTCATGTACCACAATGTTCATTGCAGCTCTATTTACAATAGCCAGGACATGGAAGCAACCTAAGTGCTCATCAACAGATGAATGGATAAAGAACAGGTGGGACATATATACAATGGAATATTATTCAACCATAAAAAGAAAGGAAATTGAGTTATTTGTATTGAGATGGATGGACCTAGAGTCTTTCATACAGAGTAAAGTAAGTCAGAAAGAGGAAAAGCAAATACCATATGCTGACACATATATATGTAATCTAAAGGGAAATAAATGGTTATGAAGAACCTAGGGGAGAGGGCAGACAGCAGAAGCAGGAAGAAATACAATCCTGCAGCCTGTGGAACAAAAACCACATTCATAGAACGATAGACAAGATGAAAGACAAAGGGCTATGTACCAGATGAAGGAACAAGATAAGACCCCAGAAAAACAACTAAATGAAGTGGAGATAGGCAACCTTCCAGAAAAGGAATTCAGAATAATGATAGTGAAGATGATCCAGCACCTCGGAAAAAGAATGGAGGCAAAGATCAAGAAGATACAAGAAATGTTTAACAAAGACCTAGATGAATTAAAGAACAAACAAACAGAGATGTACAATACAATAACTGAAATGAAAACTACACTAGAAACCAAAACTACACTAGGAACCAATAGCAGAATAACTGAAGCAACAGAATGGATAAGTGATCTGAAAGAGGGAATGGTGGAATTCACTGCTGTGGAAGAGAATAAAGAAAAAATAATGAAAAGAAATGAAGACAGCCTAAGAGACCTCTGGGACAACATTAAACACAGCAACATTCTTATCATAGGGGTCCCAGAAGGAGAAGAGAGAGAGAAAAGATCTGAGAAAATACTTGAAGAGATTATAGTTGAAAACTTCCTTAACATAGGAAAGGAAATAGCTACCCAAGTTTAGGGAGCACAGACAGTCCCATACAGGATAAAGCCAAGGAGAAACATGTCAAGACACATAGTAATCAAATTGGCAAAAATTAAAGACAAATAAAAATTATTGAAAGCAGCAAGAGAAAAATGACAGATAACATACAAGGGAACTCAAAATGGATTAGAGACCTAAATGTAAGACCGGACAGTATAAAACTCTCAGAGGAAAACATAGGAAGAACACTCTTTGACATAAATCACAGCAACATCTTTTTTGATCCACCTCCTAGAGTAATGGAAATAAAAACAAAAATAAACAAATGGGACCTAATGAAACTTAAAACCTTTTGCACAGCAAAGGAAACCATAAATAAGACAAAAAGACAACCCTAAGAATGGGAGAAAATATTTGCCAACGAATCAACAGACAAAGGATTCATCTCCAAAATATATAAACAGCTCATGCATCTCAATATTAAAAAAACAAGCAACCCAATCCAAAAATGGGCAGAAGACCTAAATAGACATTTCTCCAAAGAAGACATACAGATCGCCAAGAAGAACATGAAAAGCTGCTCAGCATCACTAATTATTAGAGAAATGCGAATCAAAACTAAAATGAGGTATCACCTCACACCAGTTAGAATGGGCACCATCAGAAAATCTACAAACAACAAATACTGGAGTGGATGTGGAGAAAATGGAACCCTCTTGCACTGTTAGTGGGAATGTAAATTGATACAGCCACTATGGAGAACAGTATGGAGGTTCCTTAAAAAACTAAAAATAGAATTACCATATGATCCAGCAATCCCACTACTGGGCATATACCCAGAGAAAACCATAATTCAAAAAGACATATGCACCCCAATGTTCATTGCAGCACTATTTACATTAGCCAGGTCATGGAAGCAACCTAAATGCCCATCAACAGACAAATGGATAAAGAATTTGTGGTACATATATACAATGGAATATTACTCAGCCATAAAAAGGAACAAAATTGGGTAATTTTTTGAGATGTTGATGGATCCAGAGACTGTCATACAGAGTGAAGTAAGTCAGAAAGAGAAAAACAAATATCATATATCCATGCATATATGTGGAACCTAGAAAAATGCTACAGATGAACTGGTTTGCAGGGCAGAAATTGAGACACAGATATAGAGAACAAACATATGGACACCAAGCGGGGAAAGCAGCAGAGTGGTATGGGTGGTCGTGTGATGAATTGGGTGATTAGGATTGACATGTATACACTGATGTTCATAATATTGATGACTAATAAGAACCTGCTGTATAAAAAAATAAATAAAATTTTTTAAGAAAGAGATTAATAAGTCCTGGGAATATAATGCATGGCATGGTGACGACAGCTAGTAATACTGTATTATATATTTGAAACTTGCTAAGAGAGTAGATCTGAAAATTTCCCGTCAGAAAAAGAAATTATGTATCTAACTGTGGTGACAGATGTTAACTAGTCTTATTGTGATGATCATTTTGCAATATATACAAGTATTAAATCATTATGTTGTACACCTGAAACTAATATAATATGTCAATTATACCCCAATAATAAAAATCATTGCTTTTCATTTTAAAGAAAAGAAAAAACAATGATTCTTCATTCCCTTCTCCCCCTCACCCCTGATAATTACTATTCTACTTTCTGTCTCTATGAATTTGACTATCCTAGGTACCTCGTTTAAGGTGAAACATACAATATTTGTGCTTTTGTGTCTGGCTTATTTCCCTTAGCATAATGTTTTCACGATGGATCCATGTTGTAGCATGTATCAGAATTTGATTCCTTTTTAAAGCTGAAAAAAAAAAGAACGTAGGGGCAGGACAGGAATAAAGAGGCAGTTGTAGAGAATGGACTTGAGGACACTCGGAGGGGGAAGGGTAAGCTGGGATGAAGTGAGAGAGTGGCATGGACTTATATATACTACCAAAAGAGATAGCTAGTGGGAAGCAGCCACATAGCACAGAGAGATCAGCTCGGTGCTTTGTGAGCACCTAGAGGCATGGGAAAGGGAAGGTGGGAGGGAGACGCTAGAGGGAGGAGATATGGGGATATATGTACATGTATAACTGATTCACTTTGTTATAAAGCAGAAACTAACACACCATTGTAAAGCAATTATACTCCAATAAAGATGTTTAGAAAAATTTAAAAATAAATAAATAAAAATAAAAACCAGGTTATAAAACAGTATGTAAAGAATGATTTACATTTTTGTAAATTTACAGGGGAAAACGTTTAAAAGAATATACAACCAAATATTAATAGTTGTGGGATGACAAGTGATTTTCATTTTCTTTTTACTTATTCACGTTTTACAATTTTTCTACAAGTATGCATTATTTACATAATAAATTTTAAATACATAAAGCAAAGTTGTCCCATCAGTTAGTTTAGAATCAACATCACTTTTACCTTTTCTCTTGCTCCCTAATGACCATATGCAAATAAGATCTAAAAAGAGAGATATACACAAGTTAATAGATGTACAGCAGGGGGAGAATGATTAGAGATATTTGAGAAGAGTGTCCCTCCATTTATTCATCAAATATTCATAAATATGAACCATGTCCTGGGCACTGTACCATTATCCAGCCAAGAATGAGAGTGATGTGCACCCCCTACCTCATGTAGTTTTTCATCCACTGGAGAAAACAGAAGTTAGGTAAGTAATTATGTAAGTATGAGGATTGTCAGAGAAGAACAGTTCAAAACTTCACGTGTGACAGGAGCACATAAAAGGATTGAACCCAGTCTAGGTGCACATAAAAGGCTTCTCTGGGTGAGTAATATTTAAGCTAAGACCTGAGGCTGAGTAAATTTGGCCACACATAGAGGAGGGAAGAGAATTCAGGGCAAAGGGAGGGAAGAAAATTCTCAGCAGAAGAAACCAGCATGCCTGAAAGGCCCTGAGTAAACAATAAAACAGAGCACATCTGAGGCAATGAAAGAGCACATGGGCCCGGAGAACCCGTAGGGAGCAGGGAGAGACAGGTGTGCCTCTAGGCAGAGAGTTTGTGGGGATTTAGCACTAGTCCCAGGGTGCTCAATGGGAACGCTGGTCATCCCCATGTGAAAGGAATAAATGAGCCACATCTAAACCAGATGGACAGTGCAGAGTTCTGGAAGGTGTCGACTCTAATATTATTTTATACCAGAAACATCACTCCAGAGCCAGACATCGCTCTGTGTTACATGTGCATGACCTCACTTCCCCTTGTCCACCATTTTATGAGGTGAGTCCTCTTATCACCCCAATTTTATGAATCAGGAAACTAAGGCTTGGAGAGGTTAAGTGATTTTCCCAAATCAAAAGGCAAGTGAATAGCAGAGGGGGAGTTCAAACCCAAGAAAGTCCATGTTGGCCCCTAAAAGGATTAAGAGAGAGAAAGGAAATTAAGAGAGAGAAAGCAAGGAAAATTCCATTTCTTTCATTTTATAAACCAAGCTCAATTTTAAGTCCTTGATTTAATGAGCTGGTGAGAAACTTGAAATCAGCCTTCTCAAAGTTTCCTGCTCTTTCTGGGACTGTGCTCCGGCTGTGGGGTTTCATGCAGCACTGTGGTTCTGGGGTGTCCTCTCTCCTCTGGTGGTCTGTCTGCGGTGCCTGTGATGAGTCCTCTCCCCTGGTACTCTTCCGCCCCCAGACATGGGGCAGAGGAGCATTTGGTGAGGCTGGAGTTCTCAGGCCTGGGACATGGCTTTCCTGGTGCCACATGCTGAGGTCCTAACACAACCTCTCGGGGCTGTGAGGACACAGCCTTCCCTTTCCTCGCTACCCCTTGCACCCTTAGCCTGGGGGGAACCTCTCTCTTCCATGTTGTCTTCAGAGACGTTCCCTGGTTCCTGGACCCTGGCCTGCTCAGTTAATTTAGGCTTTTGGAAAGAAATCCATAGAAGGAAATGCCTTGACAGACAGGTCAGAGACAGCCTAGTCCTAGGTGACTCCCAGGGATTATTGCCCTTGGGTTGACTTTATTCTCAGAAGCCCTTGCTGTGGGTTTCCTCAGGATCCTCTGAGCATACCCTCTATGAACATCTGTACCCCTGCCCTCCAGGCCCCTTCACTAGATTTCAGATCCATGGGAAGGAGCACACTGACACTGAGTTTGGCCTGATTTCTGCCTACCTGATCTCTACCATGTTGTGTCTCTGGGAAACTATCAGTGTGGTGTGAGTGCACATTGGTCTATTGCTGGTCTCTAGAGATATACTGACCTTGCAGATCTCAGTCACAAACACACACTGCGGCAGCAGTCAGGAGCCCTGGTTCTAGCAGTGTGACTTTATACAAGTTACTTCACGTCTGGTTTTACTCTCAGTGTTTACAAAATGAACTAGTTGGATGATTGATGATGATTCAACAAAGGCCCTCTGGTATTGTATAACCTTATGGGGCCAGGAAGATTCAGAGAGGAGAGAAGAGAAGCTGGCATGGGAATGGGTCAAAGGAGTAAGTAGCTGGCCTTGGTTAAGGCGAGGTGGGGGCAAGTCAGAGAAGATTCCCAGAGGAGGAAGAATCAGGTCTTGAAAGATGAACGGGAGTATTCAAGAATGAGCAGGGCAGGCTTTCTGGACAGCGGGAATAAACAAAGGCTCAGAAGTGTGACCAGGCTGGTGTGGACAGGGGCCTGTGAGTGTGGCAGGAGCCAAGACTGGTGTAAGCGAGGAGAAGCCACAGAGTGTGAGTCTGGAGAGTGAGCAGGGCCAGACGGTGAAGGGCTGTATGTGAATAAGGAGTTAGGATTGTGTTCTAAGGGAAAGCAGAACGATTGAAAGTTTTGTGTTTTTTTAAAAAACTTTTTATTGGTGTATAGTCGATTTACAATGTTGTATTAGTTTCAGGTGTACAGTGGTACAGCCACTATGGAGAATAGTATGGAGGTTCCTTAAAAACCTAAAAATAGAACTACCATATGACCCAGCAATCCCACTCCTGGGCATATACCCAGAGAAAACCACTGACGGTTTTAAGTTAGAGAACTAACAGATACAGATGTTTAGAAAGCTCACTCTTATGGCAGTGTTGAAGATATTCAAGAGGGCCGGGCAGGAAGCAGGGAGACCAATGAGAAGACGCTGTTGTAACCCCGAAGGAGAGTGAGACTTGAGGTAGGGGGTACTCCAACATGGAGAATGCAGACCGAGTAGTCAGGACGCAGCAGCTGGCTGACTGATTCCAGGAGAGGGAGAGGTGCCTGTCCAACTGGGAAGACCCACTGAGACCAGGGTGGAGGGCCAGCTTGGATGGGGAAATCATGGATTCTGGACTGGTCATGTCTGGTTTGTGATGCCATTCACTTCATTCCTGAAGTGGATTTTTCTGACAGGCAGTAAGATGTAGCATGTCTAATGCTCAGGAGGTAGGTCTGGGTGAAAGACGTGTTTGAGAGCTATGTTCTCTGAAATCATGGGTTTGGATGAGACCACCAGTGAGGAACTGTAGGGTTAAAAGGGAGAAGAGGGGCTTCCCTGGTGGCGCAGTGGTTGAGAATCTGCCTGCCAGTGCAGGCGACAGGGGTTCGAGCCCTGGTCTGGGAAGATCCCACATGCCGCGGATCAACTAGGCCCGTGAGCCACAACTACCAAGCCTGAGCATCTGGAGCCTGTGCTCTGCAGCAAGAGAGGCCGCGATAGTGAGAGGCCTATGCACTGCAATGAAGAGTGGCCCCTGCTCGCCACAACTAGAGAAAGCCCTCGCACAGAAACGAAGACCCAACACAGCCAAAAGAAAGAAAGGAAGGAAGGAAGAAAGGAAGAAAAAAAGAAGTTTTCATTTAAAAAAAAAAAAAAAGGGAGAAGAGGACCAAGGCTGGGACTTAGGGCACCAGCACTTAGGGTGCACATGGAAGAGAAGGAGCCAACAATAGACAAGCTGAAAACAATGGCCAGAGAACAGGAAGACGAGGACCGAGTTGTTCTTCTCATTTATATCTTTCTTTCTTACAGTTGGAGGACCAGATGGAGCATCACATTTGGTTATTTGGGAAAGAGAAGGATCTCTTTGGATATATCCAGGTAGGAATGAAGGGGGTAGGAGGTGGAAGGATGAGAGTGGGGGTGGGGAGTAGAGAACAGTGCCCAGGGTGATTTGGGAAGTGAGGGGAAAATGCTATATAATCACTTACACTACTGGAAAAAGACATGTGAGACACTTTAGACCTAGACCTAGAGTGAAATGTTCTCCATTTAGTTTGTGACATAGGTGGAATTGTCATTAATCACAGGGACATAGAATCATCTCCTTCTAGCAGGCTCTCCTTACAGCAATTTCAAGTATAGGTCTCGAAGGGCTAGGTTAGAACCATCTAGGTATGCTTTGGCTCTGCATATTGTCAGAAGCAAAGTATTTTTAGTGATGAGCCAGAGATCACCACAATCAAGCCAGCAGTAGTCAGCTTCCAGGCAGGTTGCATGCTCAGCTCTGCCTTGATATAAGTCATGTGCACCAAGGGCCACAAGGGGTGGACCTGGATGGGATCCTTTGAACCTGCACCCCAGACATGAGGTCATATGTGGCTATCTCACTTCACAAGAGGGCAGTTATGTCCAATTCTGTACTCTTTGCAATCTGATCTTCAGACAAGTGACTTAAGCAAAGTGGGTTGTTGGTTTGGGGGAGGGGAACTGTAGTGTAGGTATCAAAATAAACCCTTTCTCTGTGCCACACAATCCCATGGATAAGGCTAACTCCCCAGGTGTGAGCTGCTGAGTACACCTTTTATCAACAGCTGTTCAGTGGCTCTGCTAAAAAGGTAATGCCCACAGTTAATGGCTTCCAGAGTTATAATGCAGCATACACTTAAGTGAGAACAGGGCACCTGAGAAACTTCAGCAAAGTTTTTCAGGAAGAATACATTGATTTTCAGACCTTTGGAATTTACTACTGACACTCAGAGAAGGTGCCTTCTTTGACAGTCAGGAGCATCATCCAACCTGAAGCTGCCTGGCACCTGAGAGGTGAGCTGGTCACCAGGCTGCACCCTTGCCACCCTCACCCTCCCCCGCTCCAGACTGCTGCTCTGGAAACAAAGACTCCTTCTTTTCCTCCAGTGTAGCTTGTACTTCCTTTTAGTTCTTTTGCCCTCTGGACTCTGTCTACCTCAGGGACTTTGAACTTGCTTTGTACTCTTTGCTTGAACTCTTTCTTTGCAGATATCCCTATGACTCACCTACTTTCTCTAGGTGTCTGTCCAATTATCACCTTACTATTAGGTCATATGGAATATCAAACCCAAATTTAAAATGGCAACCCCCTGAACTGGTTCAGTTTCTGGACTGTCTCATTTTCATGCACATGTGGACCCTAAAGCACATCACAATGACTCAGAACTGGAACTTTGTTCTTTTCTCTATTTTTGCCCAGAAAACTTTTGTCTATACCAAAGTTTACTTATGTTTGGGGGTAGATAGATGGGGTGGTTTGCATCACAGCACAGCAAACAATTTCAAATGGAATATTAAACATTCCTATTCTTAGGAATATTTGGCCACTCAGCTCTGGAGAAATTTTTTGCGGGGATGTACCACCCCTTTCAATAACCTCACCCCTCTTCATGCTACTGTCACTCCTCTTCCTTCTCTCATCCTCTTTCTGCTCCAACTCATTTTTCCCTTAGGAACTCATATTTTTTTTAATCTGAGTTTATCTCTCTCCAGATCCTACTCACAAACCCCAGACCCATCTTTCAGATCTAAGCCTGTTAACATGCACATCTGAATGAAAGTGTCTTTCATGTCATAAGAGTCCTCCTGCTCTGACTGCAACTATATATGTTAACAGCAATAGAAGGTGGAAGCTGGGAGAAATGAGTGGAGGGGGTCAAAGGTGAAAATAAAAATGTAGCAAGAGTTTACCTCTGTTATGGTGTGGAAGAAATTCAGTCTTGGGTTACATTGCAGGGTGGTTGGTGGGTCCATTCATCTCTGTTTTTTGTAAACCCAAGAAACCCTTCTTTTCTTTGTATGAGTTCATCATACATTTTCCTGAATACAAATAAGGTGACTCCACCAGAAGAAGCTCTGGGACATAAAGATAATTTGGCAAATGTAAGTGTCATAAAAGTAGTAATGCCAGCAGGGTCCTTAGGTGAAGGAGGTAATAGCATAAGACATCCAGACAAGTCAGCCTCAGAGAAGGGCGACATTTACTTGAGTGTTTGCTTACATGCTTTACAGTCTAGAGGTTCAAGGAGTGCTGAGCTAAGTCTCCATACCTGTTTGTCAGAGGCTGTGGGCAGCCGGCAAAGCTCAGCACACAGTAGGTGCTCCATACATCCGACAGGGTGAAGGGAGAGACGAGGACAGGGTAAGTTCAGCTTCACTGGGGTGTTTGGATGATACACAGGCTCCAGTAGCAGAGCATGGAGAAAAAGACAGAGGCGGGAGTGTGGACTCTATTTTGCACAACCCGGGTAGGGGTGGGACACTGTCAGGATGGCGGGGATATTAGACACATTTGGCTTTAGCACTTCCTCAAAAAGAAATGTGTGTGGACAGAAACACACTGAGTAAATGCATTCTCCGTTCTCCTTCAATGGTGCCAAACCAATGGCATGATGGTATTTGGCTGGGATTGATTTTCCAAAAGCATGATGAACATCATCTATGTGCCACATGTGCCTAACACACTATGTGTTAGGGTGGGCTAACTAAAGTGTTGATTTTTTTCTTCTGCCTGGAATTTGAGCATCTTCATTGGGTAGCACTGTTCACTTTATCCTTCTCAGGTGCTGGCTGAAGCCTGGGCTTCAGAATGAGAGAGAACCTGTATTCACCACTAACTGGCTGGGTGATCTTGAACAAGGTACTTAATCCCTCTGAACCTTTATGTCTTGAGCTGAAAAGTAGAGAGAATGCCACCCAGCTGATAGAATTTATTGTGGAGATAAATTAGAGTATGTGGAAGAACCTAAGCAGAGCTTTGGTCACAGAGGGGGCTCCTGATGAGGGATAGTTCCTCTGGCTGAACAAATAACAAAGAAATTAATTGCTACTTCTCATGCTTTCAAATTGCTGAAGTAAGCACATGTGCAAAGTGCTACAGACACAAGAGCATACACCTAACTCTGAGGAGATGGAAAGGCCTCAGGCAGGAGGTGACAGTGAGTGGGTACTGATGGGGCAGCAGAGGTGGGGCAAGTGGAAAGAAGCAGAAAGCATTTAGGCAGAGGGAGCATCACTCAGAACAGACAGGCAACTCGAAAGTAATTTACAGACTCTGGAAATAAAAGGACGTTTCACGTGACTGAGAAAAAAAGGGGGTGGGTGGGTGGTGGCTGGTGAGCCTGGGAAGGAAAGCCGGACATCCTGGGATGTGGGGACAGATCCTGAGCTGGCAGCTGGCACTGTCAGGTCTCTGTTTAGAGGGAAACCTGGCCAATGCAGAGGATGAACTGGAGTTGGGGGAGGCTGGAGACTAGGAGTTGTATTATAATTATTTAATTTTGTCACTAGCAGCAGTAACAACTACTTTTTATAGAGCATCTGTAATCCGTCAGGCGGAACACACAGCTTTCGTGTTTCATCCCTGACCCCAGCACTATGAGGTAGACACATTTATTCCCAATTACAGTTGAGGAAATTGAGATACAAAGAGGTTAAGGAACTTGCCAGGTCACATGATGAGTAATTTCTGCAGCTGGAATTTGAACCCAGGTGTGTGTCTTACTCCCAGGCCTGTGCTATCCTGCTGCTCCTGGTCAACAAACAGATGGAGAAGGGAGTCCTACCTTTGAGACACAGGTCAGTGGCGGGGCCTCTGCTGCCCTTTTCAGAGCTCTGATGACAACTGCCTTCCTGCCTGTTCCTCACTCACATTTGTGGCTACAGAGACCCGCCCACCTGGAGTGGCCTTACCACCTCACTTTTTACCCATCCCATAAAGACACACACACACACACACACACACACACACACACACACGCATACCGTATTTTGACCCTCAATGTTACTTTTGTTTAAACTACATCCTAATTCTGCCTCACTTCTTGGATACTATAGTTTTACTGAATCTTCCCTCAGTGTCTGCAGTTTGGACTGCCCCCTCTACCTGCTCCAGCCTAGTAACGAGCCAGACTCTTGGTCCTCAGCCTTCCTAGTCTGGCTATCCTGAAATAATGTTCAGGCTATACCCACTCCAGTCCCAAGATGTGAAACAATTATTGTATATTTAGTTCACCTCAAGTTTAGAGGAAAGGTCACAAAACTGAGGGTCAAAACATCTTGGTTCAACCCCCAGCTCTGCCACTTCCTGGCAGTGTGCCTTGGGCAGATTCCAGAATTTCCATGAATGTACTAATTAGAATACTTGAGAACAAGCAACAAAAACCTACTCTTGTGTATGTAAAATTCATGGAAAGGACACAAATAGCTCACAGAATCAAGTAGTCAAATGACCTGGCCTTGGGAAGGACAGGAAGAAAGAGCCCTCTAGGGATCTCAGTAGCAGTGACTTATAGTCTCTCCAGGGTTGGCCAATAGGCCCCCCTTTCTGTGTCATGATGGTCATCTGAATTATAATCTCCAGAGGATTGCTTGCCTTGGGTCAAGTGACCATGTTCCTTGATGTCCCTATGACTGACAGCACATTAGAATCACATGGCATGAGGAAGGAACATTTTCCCCAAGGAAAAGCAGAACACTACTGTTAGCATAAGAAGAAAGGAAATCTGGGCAAGCATGAAAAATCATTATTCTCTACTCTGAGACTCAGCTGCCATGTAAAAAGGGATGTGGTGTGATGTGGGAATATTGTGCCTATTCAAAAGATTGCTGTTTTGACGATCACATCAACTGTGAATAATTCTTCCAACTCCAAGACAATATACAATGTAAAGGTTGTTATTTTTTTCTTATACATTAAAAAGCAGAGCTGGGGCTTCCCTGGTGGCGCAGTGGTTGAGAGTCCGCCTGCCGATGCAGGAGACACGGGTTCGTGCCCCGGTCCGGGAAGATCCCACGTGCCGCGGAGTGGCTGGGCCTCTGAGCCATGGCCGCTGAGCCTGTGCATCCGGAGCCTGTGCTCCGCAACGGGAGAGGTCACAGCAGTGAGAGGCCCGCGTACCGCAAAAAAAAAAAAAAAAAAAAAAAAATCAGAGCTAGATTTTAAAGGACTTCTACCTTAAAATGTTAAAGGACACTTTACTCCCTTCCCCTCCCTGAAGTCAATTAAAAACTACAAACAGAATGAAAAACAGAGAAATTGCTATCTTCAGAAAAACTAGGGAAAAAATCACCTGTAAGTCCCCCAAAAAAATGTTCAAGAAAAATAAAATCTTCCAAGCAGAAACATGTCTTTACATGTTTCTACATGTGTAGAATACAGAGTTCTCAAATGGTAGTTGGTACAAAGGTCCATCCAGTGATAGCTGACACAAAATTTCAATGCCTATGGGTGTGAGAGGGCCCCAGGAGCATCCCTGAATCCATTCCACATTCCAGGATGGCATAAGAGACAGGGAAGTATGCACTACAAATGTGCCACCTCTTAAAGACACTACTGGAAGGATGGTGGAAAAAGGAGAGAAAACAAGCAACAGCAGGTTTTCTCTTATAGTGATCTGGACAAACCACCACAGAGAATACCTGTTACATAGAGGGCTTCATTATACATCATTCTTATCCTATCTTACCTTAAAGGAACAACACCAAAAGCTGACTAGATGTATTCCTAGGCAGAGGAGGCAGCGTATGGAGAAAGAAGGCATTGTGAGACAATACACTTGACCTGAAGTTGCCAACCAGCCCATCCCTCTGCCTTCCATGCCTTCTAACACTATTCTTTAGTAACTGGCTCTCCCTGATGGATTGGCCCCCTTCAGTGATGAATAATTATCAGAAACAATCCAGCATGAGATCTATACTTAGGTAACAATCAGAGAGAGAGGGAGAGAGAAGTTGATCAAATAAAAATATACATGAAGGACAAATTTCCTAATATCCCACCAAATGAGAAAAATTCAAACAAGTACTTTTCCATGGACACTAACTAAATAAACATAGGCTTTTGAAGAAAGAGCTGAAGAAAGAGGCAAAAGAGAGTAAGAAATTGTGGGACAAGAGAATTAGTTGATGGTGAGCAGAAAAAGTTCAGAAGAGAGGTTGAAGAAGGAAATAAAACCATCAACAAAATGAAATGAAATTTTAATTATGAGACACCATTTTCACTTATCAGAATGGGAAAGATTAAAATATCAGATAATACATACTGTTACCAAAGTTATAAGTGGACAGCACACCACAGTGGGAATGTCAGAGGCCAATTTGGCAGCATTAACACTAAAACGTTACAAGCACAAAAATGCTCTTGCAGCAGTCTTCTTAACAGCAAAATGTTGCAAACAACCTAAATGTGCACTAAAAGCAGATTGGTTAAATTTTGATAAACTGAAACAAAAGAATTTTGTACAGTTGTTAAAAAGAACAAGGTGCTTAGAAGCAAATATCTCCTAAATTGACAATTAGGTTTAAAAAATGAGTTGCAGAACAGCATGTATAAAATGAATTCATTTGTGTAAAATGAAAAATGATATATATTATATTCATTTTTATGTTTAAATGTTTGCACATGCATAGAAGTTTCTGGAGAATTACACAAGAAACTGTTGCTAGTGCTCTTCTGTGATGAGTGGGCTGGGAACTGGGATGGAGGGAAGCCTCTTTTCAATGGATAGACCTTTGTACTTAAAAAAAAGTACTATATATGAGTGCCAATTTTTAATTTAACTAACTACTAAAAAATGAAACAGAAAGGAGATTGATTTTTATGGAGGGAAACAATGTTTTTACGTACATTCCTGCTAGTACCTCACACTTGCATCTGTTTTGCTCCTCAGAGAGACACTGACACCATGAATGTTCATCTCAATAGACTCATTTGACAGCATTAGGAATTTTGCAAAACACTGACTGGAGAAGGTTGGAGGAGGCCACACAGACAGAGGGAAGGGGTGAGGAAGGTATTTTCCACTTTACCAGGTTATGAAAATTAGCACTTTGACTTTTTCCCTTACAAAATAATTAAGGAAATAAATTCATGTATAGCATTAAGATTAAATACTTGAGGTTGCCAAAGAGAGACCAGTTTGAATGTGCTTCCACCCTGAGCCAAATTGTGCCAGGTGGTGGGGCTGTGAGAATAGTAAAACACATTCACTCTCAGAAAGCAATTCTAAGGCTAGTAGGGGAGGCACACAAGTGAACAAATAATTAAAAAGTGATTCCATAAGTGTTATGATAGCTGAGCTCTGCTCAAAGCACAAAAGTAGAATAAGGGCTCCTTAGATCACCATGCGGGGCTGGGACAAGGTATTCTCTCTCAACTACCAATGCTTCCCATCAGAAGCTGAAAGAAGGAGAGAAAGAGGCCCACACTTCATTTGACTGAACAACTCATGATCCCTCTCCATAGAATTTCTTTCCAAGCACAGTATATTCCATAAAAAAAGAAATAATAACCCTTGGTTAGCAAATTTTTTCAGGAGGAGAATCTCCACCGTATCCTTCATAAGAAATTTTAGAATAAGAGTCTTCCTGGGGCTCCCTACAACTGCGATGAAGGAGCAATATTTCACAAGGTGGCTCAGCTCATATGTCCTTCCTGGAAGGGGACATCAATGGCACTGACCCCCTCCTTTGGCCCTGTGGAGGGGGAAGAGGGTGGCTAAATGTCTTGTTCTTCCTCTGGCCTCTCTCTCCAGTTTAAGTGACCTGAGGAGTTGTAAACTTCACTAGGGATGGAGGAGGGGAAAGAAAACTCGAGTGTAAGCCTTAGTAGAAGGTGGGGGTGATGAGGGAGAGTAGCTTGAGATAATCAAAAGTTGAAAAATGTAATCAATACTTGTGAGATTCTTACAGTTAGTAAAGTGCTTCACATGCATTATCTCCACTGAGTCTCTGAGCATTGCTGTAAGTTATATGCTTATCAGGACCACCTTATAAATGAGGAAATGAAGGCCTAAGTGGATACCAGACCTCTCTAAGGACTCAGCTAGTAACTGGCTGGGCTGGGATCCAAACCAGGCCCTGCCCTCCAGAGGGACTGTTCTTTGCCCCACACTGTGCTGCCAGTCATGCGAGCTGAGGGTCCCGAGAGGAGAGGAGAGAGCTCGGTGTGGATGAGGAAGTAAGAAATAGGGTGGAGAGGCAGCTTCTCTGCAGTGTTGTCTCAGGACAGGCTCTGAGGAGAGCTGCCAACCCTACATGTCTGAAAAGACAGAACCAGCCAAGAGTGAAAATCCATCCCGCTGAGGAGTTTAAAAAATAATTTCAAGCTGGAAATTACATTTCATCTTTTCATCCCCTAAAGTTCAGAATTCAACTCCCCACAGTTGCCTGGACTTAAAAATAAGTGATTCCATCATCACAATCCAATACACAGTGAGTCGGAAGTCCTGTGCATCCATGCTGAAAAAGGCCCGCTGACTTGGCACGTCCTGGAAAATAAAACAGGAGACTGCACATCCGTCAGGCATCTGGGCCCATTTTCATCACTCATTATTATTAAAGAAGAAATAGAATTGTGCTCATGTGTAGACAGTGGATAAAACTAATCTCTGCAGTAAGATATCCAGAGACTGAGAGGTTCTTTATCACTAGTTTCCTGGGAAATAGTCTTTTCTAAATCTAAGGGCCAGCAAGACAAAGATAATGACCACTAAGATTTTCTAAGCTCTGTTTCTGCCCAGAAAGCTACAAACCTGATCAGAGAGAGGTAGTTGGTTAAGAGGGAGAGTTGGGTTGGAGTCATTCAGACTGGGTTTAAGCCCTACCTCTTCCCATTCACAAGTGCTATGACCCCTGGCAAATTATTTCTCTTGCTGAGCTTTGAGATACCCTGAGGTTTGATTTACTCACTTCCTAGGCCTTACTATGAGGATCAAACAAAATAGCCTAGGTAATCAATAGCAGCTTGAACTTGTGTTTTCAATCAATTACATTTACTTTAATCAAAGTCATAATTCAGTAGGAAACAAAAGACCTTGATTAGGGCAAATAGACCCAGTTATCCAGGAGAGATTCTGATCAGAAAGAGCCTAAAACAGAAGCTGGTGAAGGCGAGGAGCAGAAGTGAGGTGGCACCTAGGATCATTAGCATTCTCTTTCTGTTGCCCCAGAGGTAAGGCCCAAGGAGGATGCAGCAGGGGTGGAGCCAGGGCAGGGGGAGACACTGATTCACAGCTGGCCACGTGCCAGCTCCAGCCAGGAATGTTGACAGAGTAAACTGGTCAAGGAGACAGGATGAGGAGGATACCGTTTCTCTGCTGTGCTGCCAGAAACACATCCTAGGATCCTGGCAGGCTGAGGGCCCACAATGCCTAGCAGGAGCCTGTTGCCAAGGATGTGAAAACTAGAAGCAAAACAAAGAGGCAGCCTGGGGATGGGCTGCTGGGGTGTGGAGAAAAGCTTTTTTTTTTTTTTTTCTGTAGATGTTCCATTTTTTTTTTAACATCTTCATTGGAGTATAATTGATTTACATTGCTGTGTTAGTTTCTGCTGTATAACAAAGTGAATCAGCTATACATATACTTATATCCCTGTATCCCTCTTGCGTCTCCCTCCCATCCTCCCTAACCCACCCCTCTAGGTGGTCACAGAGCACCGAGTTGATCTCCCTGTGCCATGCGGCTGCTTCCCACTAGCTATCTATTTTATATTTGGTAGTGTATATATGTCAATGCTACTCTCTCACTTCGTCCCAGCTTACCCTTCTACCTCCTTGTGTCCTTAAGTCCATTCTCTACATGTGTCTGTATTCCTGTCCTACCCCTAGGTTCTTCAGAACCATTTTTTTTTTTTTAGATTCCATATATACGTGTTAGTGTACGGTATTTGTTTTTCTCTTTCTGACTTACTTCACTCTGTTTGACAGATTTTAGGTCCATCCACCTCACTCACGTACCACAATGTTCATTGCAGCACTATTTACACTAGCCAGAATATGGAAGCAATCTAAGTGTCCATTGATAGATGAATGGATAAAGAAGATGTGACTCAGCCATAAAAAGGCTTCTTTTAACGTGATCTGTGAGCCATCCAAGGATACTTATGATGAGCTGTTTCTGTGATTAGGCCAATTAAGCTATCATTGATATTATAAAATACCCATGTAATCAGCCAGGGTTCAGGGTGTGGGAGCATATGGTGGGGCCCATTCTCTATGTATACTAAGTTAGCTCCCTAGAGAGCTGGACTGTAGCCTGGCCCTTTACAGAAATGGTTTCCCTGAGTCGTGGTCTAATGTTAATCTCAAGGCTCTTATTAAAAGTGTAATAGCTCCAGGAAGGCTGTTTCCTACACTGTTCATCATGTCATTCAAATTCTTTAAAATTAAAAAAAAAAAAACCCACTTCCATTTGGCAAATTCCTTTTAGAGCTGACAGGAACAGTAGAAAGGGCATAGACTTCTTGATTAAGGAGAGCTTGATTGGAATCCCAGCTCTTCCATGCACTACTGACACTCTGACAAACGGTGTACGTTTGTTTCTTAAATGGAGATAGTAACACTACCTGGAGGGGGTGTTATAGGAATTGCAGGTGCTGTTTATTGGATGTTTACAATGTGCAAAGCACTCTGCTAGAGCCTAATAAGCATCTCACTGAATTCTCACAGCAAACGTGTGAGTGAGTGCAGGATCAACATCTCCCCAGCTCAGAGGTAAGGGATTGCAGCCCCAAGGTGGAAGGTAAGTATCTCCCAGCAAGTGGAGTCCAAGGTGATGCAGCTGAAAGCTCTTGGCAGTTATTAAGTGGGTGCTGAGTAAATGTCAGCTGCCTTGTCCTGTTCCCCTTAAAGAACTGAAATATTCCCTTTTTAATGATAGAAAGACTGAGTTATAGTCTTTCGTGTTTTTCCCTCTTTGGCTCACAAGCAATTCAATGCAATGCTCAAACACAGTAACTCTGATTCATGAGTATTTAATCCCCTCCCAATTTGCTCATGGTTTTGAAGTTTCTATTTTAAGAGCTCTATTATAGACATGTTTATTGTAAGCCATTTTACATTCTTTTGGAAACAGGCAGGTTACAAATACAGCGTCCTTAGATGAGTAACAAGCTGCAGGATGACCATAGCCCTGATTGTAAAATAAGTTATTTTTTTTAAATGCAAACATACTAGAATTCCTGAATCCAAATAAGGGCTGCCCCTTTAAAAGGGAAGTCTCCAGAGGCTAAAGGCATAATTCAGTGATTAATATTTCAAAACATTAAAATGACTCCTCTTTGGGAATTGCCTTTAATATCTATGGCATAATTTTTACATCTTTAAAATGATGGCAAATTCACATTGGGGGTGGGGAGTTTAATTTTTAGAAACATAACAGTCATTCAGAACTAAAACTCTAGACAAAGATGAGTGATTAAACTGAGAAAGGTAGACTTTGGTCCAAAGCCAAATGACTATTTAAAATATGTTACAAATAAGCTTTCTCATGGGGTTTATGAATCAGCTATAAAGACTTTGTCAAATCCTAACCAGCAGACAGACACTTCAGAGGAATTTGCCTAGAAAGCCACTGAGAATAAGATGGTCACTTGTGAAGGTGGGGACAACCCTTCTGGCAGGAAGATGATTGGAGATGAGAGGGTCCCCATGAGGGAGGCCAGGAGGGCTCACGTGATAGCCATGGGTAGATGGGCTCAGTGTGGCCAGAGGGCATTTGAATTAGGCTTCTTAGACGCAGGGGGGCATGGAGAGGATGATGCTAAAAGTCATCAGACCCCTGCTTCCTCGTTTAGTACAGATCAGATTGCTATGGAGAGAAATATCAGGAACTCTCATTTAAAGGGCCAAGTTTGAGTGAAATGTGTGAAAGAGGAAGGAAGTTCAATATTGAGGCAGCAAGTGCAAAGACAGGGGGAAGAATCTCAGGCTAATCTCAGGAGAGTCACTGGCACCTGAGCTAAGTGTTACAGCATCCTCATGTATCATGACTCTGAGACACAGGGTTTATCATGCCTAGATCTAGTTAAGCAGTAATTTTCATTGTGCAAAGGACTTTTATGTTCCTTTTACAATGAACCCTTATAATACTGTGGGGTAGGTAATGTTATGAAACCCATTTAATAGTAAGAAGGATGAGACTTAGATAAATTAGTTAACTAATTCTTCAAAGTCACTCAACTTATTAGTAACTAAACTGTTAACAGAACCTTGATCTGAGGTCCTCAACTTCTGAATTTAACTAATTTTCTTTTCTCTTTATCAACAAAGACATATGAATTTCTCTTTATCAACAAAGACGTATGAATTTGGGCTCCGGCAGCCTTGACAGTCAAAGCAAGACATTTTACCCCTAATCCTGAGTTTGAGCCAAATTCCTGAAAAATGCAAGGGAAGTTTCAAGTGTGTACTCCTCAAGAAAGAGTTTTCTCACTAATTTCTCAAATTGTCCTCAACATAGGTGTGTTATCTGCAACAAAGGTGGTATTTAAGAAGGACCTGAAGTGGATGAAGGAAAGAAAAGGGGAAAGATGAAAGGAAGGAAGAGGAAGGAAGGAGAGAGGTAGGGAAGGAAAGGAAAAAGGAAAGAGGCAGAGAAGGAGAGGGTGTCAGGAGGGAAACCTGCATCCTGTACCACATCCAGGTGGGTCAGTTCATCAGTCCCTGTTCCTGGACTTTCTGGCGAGGAAAAGAAATAGTAATGTCGGCGCCAGCCTGCTCTCCTGTTTTCAGTCCTTAATGATTTTAATGAAGAACAGTTATAAAAATACATGGTTTGTGTTCACAAAAACGGCCAAGGAACAGAGAAAAATGAAGATGGGGAGTTGCTTCTACCCAGAGGCATTTTCACCAGTGATTCTTGGCTTACTTTCTCTCTGTGAGCTATGCCCACCTCAGGAGATTTCATCTGGACAAAACAGAGATCCAAAAAAAAAAAAAGACACCCACTAGGCCTTGTGGAGTCTGATTGCCAGTTGTACTTTGTCTTCTGGGACTGTGTTTACTGAGGAGATGGTGGAAGTCATAATTTTCCTAAGGACAAGCATATCTTCTCTGTAAGTTCTTCTGCCAATCTGTCCCCATGACTATGCTGACACTGTCATCTATAGCCAACTAGATCCCAGGAGATACTTTCCATGCTATGGCTTATGTAGGTTTTTGCCTCATACATCATTTTGCAATTATTGATTGATTGTCTTCCATGTGGCAGGCACTGTGCATTATTTCTCATCCCTTCCTGCTCAGCAGCACCATGGAAGAAAGCAGAAGTCTGTGGCTGTGAGCAATGCCTCCCAATGGCCTTTTGCTCATTTAGAACCTCCTGGACTTCTTACCAGGCACCTGTGGAGGGCAGCAGAACCCTTGAACCCACCCGGAGCAAGCTGTACAATGGTGCCTAATTACTAACACACAAAGTCAAGACTCCTTTACCTGACTTTCAATTCTTGCATCATTCAGCTGCACCAGCCTAGCCCCTCCCTTGTGGCACAAGTGTGCCAAACTCCTCTCAGCCTTCCATACCTTCCTTTCATGTTAAGGTCACTGCTAGCCCATATGATTTGTAAGCATTAGAAACAAGTATTCCCACCTGAAGACGTCCTTCCACCTGATGGGTGATTGTTCAGAATATACTAATTTTGTTAGAACAAAAACTCTTGTTTTAGAACATTTAACTCTTATCTTCCAGAAAAGTGTCATAATAATATACAAATTATGCCCTCTACCATGTAGATGTGCCTCTTTAGATCTTGTGTCTTTGTGGATGCATGACAGTGTGCAGTAGTACTGTGTGTTGCCTCTCCCTTGAGTGACCCCATTTCTCATTCCTTCTATACAATTTCTCTGATTCACGTCACAAGTCCTTCACAACTATTTCCCTAATAGCTTATTCATACATTCCACAATTATTACTAGGCACTAGGAATACAGCCATAAACATGATGGGTAAGGTTGCTGCTCTCATAGGGAGAGACTACACGCAAATATTTGTAAACATATTATAGAAAGGGAAAGGGCAATAAAGAAAATAAGAGTGATGAGCTAGCAAGCAATAGGGGGACTTCTTAGGAGGGTAGGAAAGCTCACTCTGAAGAACTGATACTTGAATGATGAGAAGTCAGTCATGCAAGGATTTGGGGATGAATATTGCAGTTATAAGGAAGAGCAAGGATAAAGGTATGAGACAGGACTGTGTTTGGCATGTTCAGGTGCCAGGAAGGATGACCACTATGGGAAGAGTGGTAAGAGTGGTAGGAAATAAAGTCAAAGAGGTAGGCAGGGCCTAGGGCATATGAGGTTTCATAGCTGTGTTAAGGAGTTTGGATTTTATTCTAGGATTTTAAACAGAATTTAAACAAGTAAGTTATATGATCTGATTTAACTGCTTTAGAAATCCTCCTGTCTGCTCTGTGGAAAATGAATTGTAGGAGCTAGAATGGATCAGGAAATCAAGTTGGGTGTGGAGCAGTTAGTCTATCTAATGTCTAAGTGTTCCTTCTGATTCTGGCATTCCATGACTCTGACTCACCAATGGTCCCACCATGCATATGGTTCTGTGTTCCTAGTTGCAAATGGCAGGCTCCATTTTAAGCAGACAAGGCATTAATTTTAGATTTTAGGTAATTCCCAGAATTTAAGAAGAGGCTGAAGGAGCAGCTTTGAGACCAATCTTCCAGGAGATCTTCCCCAAACCATACAGCAGGACCAGCTTGGGAAGGACACTGCATCTGCTGCTCTGCTGAACTCTAAATGCTGTAGATCAACTAAACTACAGCCTCTGAGAGTGAGGTCACTCTTGTGTCAGGACAGCCACTGGGACATTGCTGTTCCTGCTGCCTCCAATCCACCTATAAGAGCCCAGTGGCTAGAAGTGGGTATTGGGCTCCACCAGGAACTAAGCTGGAGCAGGTTGTTTTTTCCCAAGACTTTAGAAGATCTGGGAGCAAGAGGTGGGAAGTTAGCCAGAGCTTGTATAAGAAAGCAGAAGTCCATTTACCATGAAGAGAAAGGCTGGATGCCAAGACCAAAGGAACCAGAAGTATGGGACAAATCTGTGGTCATAACCTTAAGTGGCTGGGCTGAGAAGATGACATCAAGCTGACAGAAGGCTGAGAACCTGAGGGAGAAGAAACAATCTAATATTCATTTGCATAATGATTAATGATTAGTACCTATCTCCCCTATTAGACTACAAGCTCCATAAAGGCAGGCACTGTGCTTTATTCATTTACTTACCATAAAAGAGCCTCAGAATGCAACACTACACTCTTAGTGTTTATTCAGAGTGAATATAAAGAACAACCATATAAAGAGAGTTTCTGTGATTTCTTCAGCATATGATGGCTCTTATATTCCTCAGTGTAAAATGTCACCTGACAAATTCTCTTAAAATTTGGTGTCAGCTGATGTTTTTTGTTTTTTTTTGTGTGTGGCACGCGGGCCTCTCACTGTTGTGGCCTCTCCCGTTGCGGAGCACAGGCTCCAGATGCACAGGCTCAGTGGCCATGGCTCATGGGCCCAGCCGTGGCATGTGGGATCTTCCCGTACCGGGGCACGAACCCGTGTTTCCTGCATCGGCAGGCGGACTCCCAACCACTGCGCCACCAGGGAAGCCCTCAGCTGATGTTTTATTCCTTGATCTTGGTGCTGGTTTCACAGGAGTATTTGCTTGTACGAATTTGTTAAGTTGCATACTTATGATTTGGGCCTATGAGCCAGCAGATCCCACGATGCTAAGGATTCTGTGGTACACAGAGATGCTGTTGGAATCTCTGTCACACCCCAGTGAAGAACCAAAAAGCCCTAGAGTTCTGGAGAAGGGCCATCCTTCTGGGTCAGAGAGCTAGCAGATTCTGCCAAGCCACAGGGCCCTAGTATATTTGGAGCTATTCATCATGATCTAGTATTAACAGATCCACTATGTCATAATGTTGAGTGAACACAGCAGTAACATATCACACAATGGGAATGGTAAAGTCAGGATTGGACCTCGGCAGGTCCAAGGAGCCCAGGTAAGAATCTTGAGCAAGTAGACTCATATTTCCATGTCACCTACCTATGTCCTCACATGGGGTCCCTATGACCAACTGACCAAGGAGGAAAACTATTTGGGCTGATGTGTATATGAATGAGATTATTACATTGGTGCTAGCAAAAAGGGGACTGCCCCTGCATTTAGTTGCACTCAGGGATGACTTACATGATCAATAGCAAATGGAAATCCTATCACTGGGTAGAGTTTCAAGTAGTAAAGTTGTTCATTTACTTTGTGTGGAGGGAAAAGTGGCCTGAGGTTGGGATGTACACGGTAAATGACTTCTTTGGTTGATTAGAGTCTGGAAGGAGTGAGATTGAAAGATGAGAGATAAGGAATTCTGGGAAAGAGACTTGTGAATGGACCAATGGGAGTGAGCACAAAGCATGTAGATCTTTGTTGCTGCCTCACATTAATGCCCACCAGAGAGGAGGTACTTAACAACCAGCTGAACAGGATGCTTGTCCTGTGAATATCAGCCACCCTGGGGCTTGCAAAATGGACATGTGTGGATGGAGGCTATGCCCAACAACAGACTCCCCCTTACCAAGGGTGATCTAGCTACTGTCACAACTGAGTGCCCAAACTGCCAGCAGCAGAGACGACACTAAACCTCCTACATGGTATCATCCCATGATGAAACCAGTCACTGGAGGCAGGTTGATTATATCACAGCACTTTTACCCTGAAGAGGACAATCAAACATCCTTATGGAACTGATCATACTACGCTGGGTATATAGGTTTACACTGTTCCCCTCAATACCTCTGCTAGTACCACACCCAAGGAATTAATAGGATGTCTAATTTACCAGTATGGGATGTTGGACCTTACTTCAGAACAAATTTTTAGCAAAGAAGTTGTAACAGTGGGTGCACGATTGCAGGATACTCTGGTTTTTACCACAAACATTTATCATGTGAATTCAGCTGACCTAGAATCATGAAATGGCCTATTAAAGGCTTAGCTAAGGCACTGACTCCAGGACAACTCTCCACAGTGTTTGGGTGCTATCCCCCAAGATGTAGTATATGCACTGAACCACCAGTTGATATATGGTGTTGGGTACCCAACTGCTGGAATGTACAATGCACATCACCTGAAATCAAGGAGAGAATTTAAGATCAGCCCCTCTAATCATTACTCCCAGAGACCCACATATGGTTACTGCTTCCCATCCCCACACACTTGGATTCTCCCAGATTACATGTCCTAGTTGTTGAGATGGGACTGGGAACGGACACTCCCACTAAGAGATGTTAAAGGATCTCAAGTTATGACTTCCAACTGCTCTCATTGGGTTCCTCATACTGGTGGACCAATGGGCAAAGAAAACAATATTAGTGAGTATAATCAACCCTGATTACCTTGATAAGCACAATGGGGACAGGGAACTCAAGAGATTCTTTGTGGTGAATCTATGACCAGTGGTCCATACCCAATGATGATAGTAGATAGAGAACTGTAACATCCAAAACTCAAAAATGGCAAGGTGACTTAAGGACTTAGACATCTTGGGGATAAAGATCTGAGTTGCCCCAGATCTGAATGATGAATGGTGTAAAGCGTGGGCTTTTATCCTTTGCTTTTTGTTTGCTAACCTGTTTTTGGCCTCACCTTTGACTCTAGACAGAGGTATGACAATCAGTTCCAGGCAGGCTTTGACCCACTTTGCACTGACAATGCCCCTCCTCAGATGTGTACTGTGGGCTTTATTGAGGGATGCCCAAGGAAACACTATTGGCTCCTTTCATTCACAACCAATAAATAGAGAGGAGTTAACAGGAGTTAACAAGGGTTCAAGAGGCAACCCTCAACAAATCGTCGGTGGTAGCTATTGGATAAATTCTTCTCCCATTTTTCCTCTAGATAGATTGTTTTTTGGACATACTGTATATAATCCCTAAAGAAAAAAAAAAAGCAGGATGAAGCACCATAGTAAGAACTAATTTATTCACTAACATACTCTTGCATTCATTTCCCACCTTCCCTATGTGCTCTCCCCAGTCTCTCACTCCTGTTCCCTAGGACTGAATAAAATAATCCAAAAATAAACCATCTAAACACAAGCTCTTGCTTCAGGAACTGATTTCCATGACAAGACCAGCTAAAACCCTCCCACAGCTATATTCTGGACTGGAATTGCCTCTCCTTTATAGATTTGCCTCCAGTGACCACACAGTTCTTACTCCCTTAATTCCAATGCAGATATTCTTCAGCCTCACCAGGATCTCCCATCTTGATATGGTTCTACTTTCTTCCACTTTGTTTCCTATCTGACACAGACCCATAGCCCATCAATCTTTAATCATTTACCCATGTTTTCCTTTGAAACCCTCACCTCTGGGTCTTTCCTTCAACCATGCTTACTTTGAAAAATCTCAGAAAAAGACACTTATTTTTGCTGCCTAGTATCAATTTATCTTTCTCTAAATGAAAATTTCCCAATTTTCCTCTGGTGAGCTACCCCTGCCACCACTTGGTCCATGATGCTGCAGGTAGAACATTTTACTAGTACTCAAGTCAATCCATGTACTTTATTCATTCTGGCCCCAATGACAGATTCAGGAATAGATACATGACTCAACCCATCAGGCCCAATCAGAGTGAATGCCAGGGCTTTTGTTTGAGGGGTCGGGAATAGGGAGGAGTTTCTGCTAGAGTTAGAATAGTCTATTTCAGAATGGAGCCAACCCAGAGGAAGCAGATCTCAGAAACATCAGACCCTAGTGACATCATTTGATCCCCAGTATCAAATTTTATTGCAGACAGCCTTACATTTGTATTTTCAGTTTTTTAGCTGATGCAGCCACTGTTTAAGCCAGGTTGGGTTGGGTTGTTTTGCACTTGCAATCAGATTAATTATTTCCTAATTATTGATAATTCTCCTGGACCATTCTTACCATTTAACTTCTCTGCTTCCAGCATAGTTAATGAATATCTTGCTTTTAATGGATGGTCTCCAGTACTCTTCTCAACACCACCTCACAATCATTGTTCATACCATAGTCACCTTTCTCTCCTATAAATGATTGTTTCCATCTTTCACTACTCTCCTCAAACATCTACATTATTCTCTCCTCTTTATAGTCACCAAAAGACTTACTTGCTGACCCATTAACCAAATCAAAGTCTTTATTTTTCCTGTTCTTGCATTTATAAGGGTTAACAATGATTAGTAACAATTGTAGTGGTACTCTATAAATGTTACTAAAAGAAGACTCTTTCTCCCTTATATCTTAGAAGCTCTATGAACTTTATTTTATAACCCAAGACCTAGTACAGCATCTGGTATGCTGCTAATACTCAGTAAATATTTGTTGAATGAATGAATAAGTCTTTCTTTCATCAAAATATCATCCATCTAGAAATAGATCTATCTGTGGATATATATATGTATTTATATATGTGTAAACACATATAAACATATATGTACATGTTCTTCATTAAACTGTCTCAAGTAACTTTTGCATATAGATAAGAAATACATATGAAAGCATTTTCTCTTTTTTCCCCTCCTCATTAAACTGACCACAGAGAGGGCTCTTCTTAATAAAAAGCCTTTCTCTCCATCTTTATGCCTTTCCTGATGCATCCTAATCTCTGGCTGAGAGCACATGTTAGAGGCTACCCATATTTCAAAATAAGGTTAAATACTACAGTAAATAATCAACAACCAAAAGTGCACTAATTCTTCTAACTTTGGAGAGCACCCATAAGCATAGTAGTTACTTAGTGCTAATCAGGATCATAGGATTCAACTACTCCAAGTTCACTGAAGATGAAGAAACCAATACTTAGGGAAGTTAGATGACATTCTCAAGGTCACCTGGCATAGCTGGAATTCAAGTTTCACTCCAGGGGTTTTTGCATGATATCACTACTTCTTTCATGATGACCTAAGATCCAGTATGTTCTTATGGGCCTGGACAGTTTGCTTACCCTTCCTCTTAGTCATTTGCCCACTCAGGATCCATGTACATCAGGAGATAGAGGACACAGAAAAATGGTGTTTTCTTTGATCCTGGCTACAAAAGTTTTTCATTTTGCTCGACCCAGTTCAGCACATCTGTTTACAGTTATTAGGCTACTTAAGTTTGACATCAGGTAACAATTAGAAGGACCAGTGATAAGGAACTTAGTTGATTAATGAAGTTTATTTCTCCTGCCCATTTCAGTGGGCATCACAGACTCCCAACTCTAAATGACAAATCTAAAATAAAAGTTTGGGCAGGTGACCTTGACCAGCACTGGTACCCCTTCAAAGCAACCCCACCTCTGGGGGTTTAGCACCACACATCAGCAGCTGGACCTCTCAGCCAGCTGGGCCAGGGGTCAGCCCCACCCACCAGGGCATCTACAGCACTTGGTGCCAGGCCTCACAGCCAGCCAGTCTGGGGGCCAACCCCACCTACAAGTGCACTTGCAGCAATTGTGGCTAAACCACAACAGGAGAACACATGCAGCCCACACTGGTGATACCTCTGGAGAACCTGGCTGTAGTGACTGGGAAGATTGTGTCACTGGGCCTCACAGGATACCTTTTATATAAGGTAAATGTAGCCTGATATATTCTTTCAAGACTGGGAAACATATCTGATATACCTAACACAGAGAAAAAAAACAAAGAATTATGCAAAATGAGGAGACAAAGGAATACCTTACAAATGAAAAAACAGGACAAAAACCGAGAAAAAAAGAACTAAATGATACAGAAGTAAGCAATTTATCCGATAAAGAGTTTGAAGTAATAGTTATAAAGATGTTCATGGAACTTGGTGACAACTTCAACAAAGAAATAGAAAAATATAAAAAAGAACAAATCATAACTGAAGAATACAATAACTATAATGGAAAACACACTAGAGGGAATGAAGAGCAGATTGGATGGTACAGAAGAATGGATCTGCAGTCTGGAAGGCAGCATAGTGTAAATCTCCCAATTGAAACAGTAAAATAATAATATTAAAATAATAATTTTACAAAATAAGGATAGTTTAAGAGACCTCAGAGACAACATCAAGCATACTAACATTTGCATTATAGGGATTCCAGAAAGAGAAGAGACAGAGAAAGGGACAGAAAACTTATTTGAAGAAATAATGGCTGAAAACTTCCCTAACCTGGGGAGGGAAACAGACATCCAAATCTAGGACACACAGAGAATCCCAAAGAAGATGACCCCTAAGAGACCCACACCAGGACACATTATAATTAATTGTCAAAAGATAAAGAGGAAGACAATCTCATTTTACTATGCATCACTTTATTGCACTCCACAGATATTGCATTTTTTACAAACTGAAGGTGTATGGCAACCCTGCATTGAGCAAGTCTATCAGCACCATTTTTCCAACAGCATTTGCTCACTTCACATCTGCCTTTTACATTTTGGTAATTCTCACAATGTTTCAAACGTTTTCACTGGTATTTTTTATGGTGATCTGTAATCAGTGATCTTTGATGTTTCTATTTTGTTTTGGGGTGCCAAGAACCACATTCATAAAAAACAGTGAACTTAATTGATAAATATAATGATTGTTCTGACTGTGCCACATACCAGCTGTTTCCCTGTCTCTCTTCCTCTCCTTGAGTCTCACTATTCCCTGAGGCACAACAGTATTGAAATTAAGTCATTTAATAACCCTACAATGACCTCTAAGTATTAGAGTGAAAAGAAAATTTGCATGTTTCTCACGTTAAATAAAAAATTAGAAATGATTAAGCTTGGTTAGGAAGGCATGTCAAAAACTGAAATAGGCCAAAGACTAAGCCTCTTGTGCCAATTAGTCAAGCTGTGAATGCAAAGGAAAAGTTATTGAAGAAAATTAAAAGTGATACTCCAAGTGAACAGATAAATGATAAGAAAGCGAAAAAAACTTATTGCTGACATGAAGTAAGTTTTCGTGGTCTGGTTGGAAGATCAAATCAGCCTCAACATTCCCTTAAGCCAAAGCCTAATCCAGAGCTAGGCCCTAATTCTCTTAAATTCTGTGAAGGCTATAATAGGTGAAAAAGCTTCAGAAGAAAAGTTTGAAGCTAGCAGTGTTTGATTCATAAGGTTTAAGGAAAGAAGCTGTTTCCATAATATAAAACTGCAAGTTGAAGCAGCAAGTGCTGATGCAAAAGCTGCAGCAAGTTTCTAGAAGATCTAACTAAGATACTCAATGAAGGTGGCTACACTAAACAACAGATTTTCAATATAGATGAAATAGCCTTATATTGGAAGAGGATGTCATCTAGGATTTTCACAGCTAGAGAGGAGAAGTCAATACCTGGCTTCCAATCTTCAAAAGAAAGGCTGACTTTCTTGTCAAGGGTTAATGCAGCAGGTGACATTAAGTTGAAGCCAATGCTCATTTACCATTCCAAGAATCCTAGGGCACTTAAGAATTATGGTAAATCTACTCTGCCTTTGCTCTCTATAAATGGATGACAAAGCCTGGATGAAAGCACATCTGTTTACAAGATGGTTTAGTAAATAAATCTTTTAAGCACACTGTTGAGACATACTGCTCAGAAAAAAAGTATTCTTTTCAAAACATCACTGCTCATTGACAATATACCTGATCATCCAAGAGCTCTGATAGAGATGTACAATGAGATTAATGTTGTTTTTATGGCTGATAACACAACATCCATTCTGCAACTTTCAAGTCTTATCTTAAGAAATTCAAGAAATATATTTTGTAAGGCTATAGCTGCCATAGATAGTGATTCCTCCAATGGATCTGGGCAAAGTCAATTGAAAAACTTCTGTAAAGAAGTCACGATTCTAGATGTCATTAAAAACATTCATGATTCATGGGAAGAGGTCAAAATATCAACATCAACAGGAGTTTGGAAGAAGTTGATTCCAACCCTCATGGATAACTTTGAGGGGTTCAAAACTTTAGTGGAGGAAGTAATTGCAGATGTGGTACAAATAGCAAGAGAACTAGAATTAGAAGTGGAGCCTGAAGATGTGACTGAATTAGCTGCAATATCATGATAAAACTTTCATGGATGAAGAGTTGTTTTCCCCTGATGAGCAAAGAAGGTGGTTTCTTGAGATGAAATCTACTTCTGGTGAAGAAGTTATGAAGATTGTTGACATGACAACAAAGGATTGAGAATGTTACATAAACTTAGTTAATAAAGCAGCTTCAGGGTTTGAGAGGATTGACTCCAATTTTGAAAGAAGTTCTACTGTGGGTAAAATTCTATCACACAGCATTGCATGCTACCAAGAAATTGTTGATGAAAGGAAGAGTCAATTAATACAGCAAACTTCATGGTTGTATTTTTTTCAGAAATTTCCACAACCACCCCAGCCTTCAGCTATCATCACCCTGCTCAGTCAGCTGCCGTGAACATCAAGACAAGACCCTTCAGCAGCAAAAAGATTACAACTCGCTGGAGGCTCAGATGATAGTTAGCATTTTTAGCAATAAAGTATTTTTAATCAAGGTATGTACATTTTTTTGTTTTAGACATAATGCTATTGCACACTTAGTAGACTACAGTAGTCTATTAAGTATAACTGTAATCTAACTTTCATATGTACTGAGAAACCAAAAAATTCCTGTGAGTTGCTTTCTTGCAATATTCACTTTACTGTGGTGGTCTGGAACCAAACACACAATATCTTCAAGGTGTACCTGTATGCTATGTACTCATTAGTCTCTTAGTAGCCATCTTTGTTATCAGATCAGGTATGCCTGCAGTTACATACTAGGGTATCCCCTATAAGACTATCAGCTGACTTTTCAAGAGAAACTTTACAGACCAAAAGGGACTGGAATGATATAATCAAAGTACTGAAAAGAAAACAGTTATAATCAAAAATACACTACCCAGCAAGGTTATCATTCAGAATTGAGGGAGAGATACAGTTTCCCAGACAAGCAAAAGCTAAAGGAATAGGTCCCCACTACTAAACTGGCCTTACAAGAAATGTTAAAGGGACCTTTTTCAACAGAAGAGACCATTACTAGAAACAAGAAAATTTTGAAAGAAAAAACCTCACTGGTAAAGGCAAACATATAGTAAAGGTATTGGATTAACCACCTACAAAGCTAGTTTGAGAGTTAAAATACATGAGTAGTAAAATTATATCTCTAAAATAATTAGTTAAGTGATACACAAAATAAAAAGATATAAAATAATAATGTCAAATCATAAAACTTGGGAAGGGGGAGTAAAAATGTAGTGTTTTTAGAAGACACTCAAACTTAAGCAACCAACTTAAAATAGACCACTATATATATATATATATATATATATATATATATATATATATATATATATGTATATGTTGTTATATATGAACCTTATAGTAACCAAAAATCAAAAAATAACACAAAAAATATACAAAATATAAAGAATAAAAAAAAAGAGAAAAGCATACAAAAACAACACTAAAGAAAGTCATCAAATCACACTTGAAGAGAACAGGAGATGAAGAAAGGAAGAGAGAAGAAACAAATACATACCTATCAATTACTTTAAATGTACATGGACTACATGCCCTGAACAAAAGATATAGGGTGGCTGAATGGATTTTTTAAAAGAAAAACCCATATATATGCTGCCTACAAGAGACTCACTTCAGATCTAAAGACACACACACTGAAAGTGAAAGGATGGAAAAAAAAATCTATGCAAATGGGAAAAAAGAAAGCAAGTGTAGTAATACATATAGCAGACAAAATAGACTTTAAAACAAAGAATGTAACAGATGAGGAAGGACATTGCACAATGATACAGGGATCAATCCAACAAGAGGATGTAACATTTGTAAATATCTATGCTCACAACAGAGGAGCATCTAAATACATAAAACAAATAGTAACAGACATAAAGCGAGAAATTTACAGTAATACAATACTAGTAGGGGACCATAACACCTCATTTACATCAATGGGTAATCATCTGGACAGATAGTAAAGAAACAGTGGCCTTAAAGGACACATTATATCAGATGAACTTAATGGATATATACAAAACATTACACCCCAAACTGCAGAATACACATTCTTTTCAAGTGCATATGGAATATTCTCTAGGATAGATCACATGCTATGTCATAAAATAAGTCTCACAAACTGAAAAATATTGGGGTCATATCAAGCATCTTTTCTGACCACAACAGTATGAAACTAGAAATCAACTAAAAAACAAACAAACAAACAAAAAATCTACAAGAAAAACACAAACACATGGAGGCTAAAAATTATGCTATAAACAACCAATGGGTCACTGAAGAAATTAGAGGAAATAAAAAATACCTGGAGACAAATGAAAATGGAAGCAGAATGATTCAAAATCTATGAGATGCAGCAAAAGCAATTATAAGAAAAACGTTTATAACAATACAAGCCTACGTCAGGAAACAAGAAAAATCTCAAATAAACAATCCAATCTTACAGCTTAAGGAACTAAGGAAAAAAGAATACAGCCCAAAGTTAATAGGAAAAAATAAAAAATAAAGATCAGAGCAGAAATAAACAAAATAGAGAAAAATAAAGAATGAATTAATGAAACTAAGAGCTGGTTCTTTGAAATGATAAACAAAATTGATAAACCTTAAGCAGACTCATCAAGAAAAAAGAGAGAGAGAGCCCAAAGAAGTAAAATCAGAAATGAAAGGGAAGTTACAAGAGACACCACAGAAATAGAAAGGATCATAAGAAATCACCACAAACAATTGTACACCAACAAATTGGACAACTTAGAAGAACTGAATAAATTCCTAGAAACAATCTTCCAAGACTAAATCAGGAAGAAATAGAAAATTTGAACAGACCAATACCTAGTGGTGGAATTGAATAAGTAATCAAAAAATTCCCCAAAGGGCTTCCCTGGTGGCGCAGTGGTTGAGGGTCCACCTGCCGATGCAGGGGACGCAGGTTCATGCCCCGGTCTGGGAGGATCCCACATGCCACAGAGCAGCTGGGCCTGTGAGCCATGGCTGCTGAGACTGCATGTCCAGAGCCTGTGCTCTGCAATGGGAGAGGCCACAACAGTGAGAGGCCTGCGTGCTGCAAAAAAAAAAAAAAAAATTCCCCCAAAACAAAAGTCCAAGAAAGACCAAAGAGCTTTCCCTATTAAATTTTATCTATTCTTCTCAAATTATTCCTGAAAATTGAAGAGGAAAAATGCTTCCAAACTCACTCTATGAGTCTAACATTACTCTGATACCAAAACCAAGTAAAGACATAACAAAACAAAAAAAGAAAGAAAGAAAAAAATTACAAGACAATATCCCTGATGAACATAGATTTAAAAATCAAAAAAAAAATAGCATATCGAATTCAAAGGATCATTAAAAGGTTCATATACCATGAGCAAGTGGAATTTATTCCAGGGATGGTTCAATATCCACAGAACAATCAATGTGATACACCACATCAACACAGTGAACAATAAAAATCATATGACCATCTCAGTAGATGTAGAAAAATTTTTGACAAAATTCAACATCCATTTATGACTAAATGCTCAACAAAGTGGGAACAGAGGGAACATACCTCAATATAATAGAGGGCATATATGACAAGCCTGGAGCTAACATAATACTCAATGGTAAGAAACTGTAAGCTTTCCCTCTAAGATCAGGAACACAACAAAGATGTCCACTCTCACCACTTTTATTCAGTATCATATTAGAGGTTCTACCCACAACAATTAAACAAGAAAAGAGAAATAAAATGCATCCAAATTGGAAAGGAAGAAGTAAATCAGCATTTTCAGACAGCATGATACTACATATAGAAAAGTCTAAAGACTTCACCAAAAAACTGTTAGAACAAGTGAATTCAGTAAAGTTGCAGGATATAAAATGAATATACAGAAATTTGTTATGTTTCTATACAATAATAACAAACTTTCAGAAAGAGAAATTAAGAAAATATTCCCATTTACAATTGGATCAAAATGAATGAAATATCTAGGAATAAATTTAACCAGTTAGGTGAAAGACCTGTACTCTGAAGACTTTAAGATATCAGTGAAAGAATGTGAAGAAAACACAAATAAATAGAAAGATATACCCTGTTCACCAGTTGGAAGAATTGATATTGCTAAAATCTCCATACTACCCAGAACAAAGCAATCCCTATCAATGACATTTTTTACAGAACTGGAACAAATAATCCTAAAATTTGTATTGAACCACAAAAGAACCCAAATAGCCAAAGCAATCTGAAGAAAGGAAAACAAAGCTGGATATCTCATGTTTCCTGGTTTCAAACTATCCTACAAAGCCATAGTAATCAAAACAGTATGGTACTGTCACAAAAACATACACATAGTTCAGTGGAACAGAATAGAGAACCAAGAAATAAACCCACAGTTATATGGTCAATTAATTTATGATAAAACAGCCAAAAATACACAGTGTGGAAAAGACAGTTTCTTCAATAAATGGTTTTGGGAAAATTGGACAGCTACATGTAAAAGAATTAAACTAGAACATTTCTCACACCATATACAAAAATAAACTCAAAATGGATTAAAGACCTAATTTAAAATCTGAAACCATAAAACTATTAGAAGAAAATACAGGCAGTATGCTCTTTGACATTAGTCTTAGTAATATTTTTTTTGGATCTGCCTCCTCATGGGCAACAAAAGCAATAAACAAATGTGACTACATCAAACTAAATAGCTTTTACACAGTGAAGGAAACTATCAACAAAATGAAAAGATGACGTAGTGAAAGGGAGAAGATATTTGCTGATGATATAACTGAGAAGGGGTTAACAACCAAAATATATAAAGAACTCACAACTCAATATCAAAAAAACAAACAATTCAATTTAAAAAATAGGCAGAAGTCCTGAATAGAACTTTTTCCTAGGAGTCATACAGATGGCCAACAGATACATGAAAAGATGCTCAATACCACTAATCATCAGGGAAATGCAAATTAAAACCACAACGAGATATTATAACTGTCAGAATGGCTATTATCAAAAAGACAACAAATAACAAGCATTGATGAGGATGTGGAGAAAATGGAACTCTTGTGCCCTGTTGGTAGTGTTGGTGGGAATGTAAATTTCTACAGCCACTATGGAAGACAGTAGGGAGATTCCTCAAAACATTAAAAATAGAACTACCAACAATTCAGCAATTCTTCTTCTGGATATTTATCCAAAGAAAATGAAAAGACTAATTTGAAAAGATGTATGCACCCTTACCTTCTGTTCACTACAGAATTATTTTCAATAGATAAGATATGAAAGCAACCTAAGTGCTCATCAATAGATGAGGTATATATATATATATATATATATATATATATATAGACATATATATATGTATACACATATATATGTACACATATATATACACATATACACATATATATACACACACACACATATATATACATATATATATATATACACACACACAATGGAACATTACTCAGCCATTAAAATAATAAAATCTTGCAATTTGTGACAACATGGATGGACCTAGAGGGTATTATGCTAAGTGAAATAAGTCAGAGAAAGACAATTACTGTATGATTTCACTTATATGTGGAATCTAAAAAACAAAATACACAAACAAAACAGAAACAGAGTCATAGATACAAAGAACAAACTGGTGGTCACCAAAAGGGAGGGGGCAGAGAAGTGGGCAAAATAGGTAAAGGGGATTGATCAAAAGGTACAAATTTTCAATTTTATAAATAAGTCATGGGGTTATAATGCATAGCATAGGGGAATATAGTCAGTAATACTGCAGTAACTTTCTATAGGGACAGATGGTTACTAGACGTATCATGGTGATTGATTTGTAATATATATAGATATTGAACCACTATGTTGTTCACCTGAAACTAATATAATATTGTATGTATACTTCAATTTTTAAAAAAGAACTATTTGCTTCATTCAATGGCCCAAATTATGCATTGAGGTCCTAATGGTCTGGAATACCTATTTAACTAGGAAGCTGAACTACTTCAGCTTATACTTTTTAAAAACCAGAGAAGCATTGGGAATCAAAATGTTATCATACTCCTCTAATCTCTCCCCCATCTCCACCTTGTTTGGATGGCATGTAAGTTTCTTTCTATCTGAAACATCCTGTGAGATATCTAAGGGGATGACTGTCAAGCCTAAGGCAGATCTTCACCCCCTTTGATTCACACACCATCTTTGCTTCACCAGAAATGCCCTTGACAGCAATGGAAAGAAAGGAAACATACTGAAGTTTCAATTGCTGTGAAACTCTCAGCACTGCATATATACCTGGAGACATGGGAAGAAGGTCTGATGAGGAATGTGGCTCAGATTAATCACTTCAGCTTAAAGAGATAACAGGGTATAGAAGTGAAGTCAGTACCACTCCTGCTTTAAGAAGGAGAAAACCGAAACTACCGTGGCTGAGAGGTTCCCATGGCCATGGTGAAATCTGGTTACAGGTACTGATTACTAACTACTCTGCTAGTAGTAGTAGAGCTGGATACCCACCCCTCAACACCAAACATTTTCAGAAACTGCTGACACATCGCTTCATTTCTAAGGCTTTGACCTTTACGTACCCCTTAGATCTTATAAGGATCAAAGTAAATATAAAAAGAGGAACTTCATTTACCTTACTGCAATGGGAAGTTATTTTCCAAAATCTTGAAGAAGAAAGCAAACAGAAAACACCCAACCTTTGCATGACTGGGAGCTGTAGTGTTTACTGAAGTCTTCGTCTTTGGGAATGTCAGGATAGAGGTACTTCACAGCGTTTTCAGGAATGTTTTCAGCCATAATGACCTCATAGTCCCGAAAGATGTCAACAAATGGAAGAGCAGAAAAGAGGCCTTTGTTTTAGGGTTCTATGGAGTGGAATCTCACTTCTGCAAAAGCAGAAAGCAGGGGAATATTCAGGTTCCTGAAGGCATTCTTTGTGGCCATTCTTCCTGACCACATTCTCTTCCTGTCACTGGTTATAAAATGATGTCAGCCCTTCTCTGCAGTGTGGACAGCACAGATTGCCACGTGATAGAGGAAGCCCATATAGGCTGTGAGAAATGCATGCCACCCTCGTCTGGAACAATTGTAACAACCAATATTCAAACCCACTGAACACATGAAAAACAGAACAACAGGCCACTCACTTTTTTTGTTTGTTTTTTTTGTTTTCTGTGTTTTTTTTGAATTTTTTGTTTTTGACATCTTTATTGGACTATAATTGCTTTATAATGGTGTGTTAGTTTCTGCTTTATAACAAAGTGAATCAGTTATACATATACATATGTCCCCATATCTCTTCCCTCTTCCATCTCCCTCCCTCCCACCCTCCCTATCCCACCCCTCTAGGTGGTCACAAAGCACCGAGCTGATCTCCCTGTGCTATGTGGCTGCTTCCCACTAGCTATCTAGTTTATATTTGGTAGTGTATATATGTCCATGCCACTCACTCACTTTGTCTCAGCTTACCATTCCCTCTCCCCATATCCTCAAGTCCATTCGCAAGTAGGTCTGTGTCTTTATTCCCATTTTGCCTCTAGGTTCTTCATGACCTTTTTTTTTTTTTTTTAGATTCCATATATATGTGTTAGCATACAGTATTTGTTTTTCTATTTCTGACTTACTTCATTCTGTATGACAGACTCTAGGTCCATCCACCTCACTACAAATAACTCAGTTTCATTTCTTCTTATGGCTGAGTAATATTTCCTTGTATATATGTGTCACATCTTCTTTATCCATTTATCTGTTGATGGACACTTAGGTTGCTTCCATGTCCTGTCTATTGTAAATAGAGCTGCAATGAACATTGTGGTACATGACTCTTTTTGAATTATGGTTTTCTCAGGGTATATGCTCAGTAATGGGATTGCTGGGTCATATGGTAGTTCTATTTTTAGTTTTTTAAGAAACCTCCATACTGTTCTCCATAGTGGCTGTATCAATTTATATTCCCGCCAACAGTGCAAGAGGGTTCCCTTTTCTCCACACCCTCTCCAGCAGGCCACTCACTTTTAAAGATGGAAATACCAATAACCAAACTCAATACTAATTTCACATGAATAAATAATAGTGACTGTATATCATTTTCAGAATGGTCCACCCAGGAGAAAGTTATTCCGCCAAGGTGGTTTTCACTGAATCTTAACAAAATGTTTCCAGGCATTTTATCCTTTAGCAAGAGTTGTTCCTTCCCTTTGCTGACAAAACCTATGATGTGCCTAAAAATAGAACAAGGCTAGTTTTATCTTATCAAAGACTAAAATTTATTGCATTTGCATTTATTACATTCACAAAGAACAGACCTAAGTTTGTTCTGAGTACAATCAAAAGTCAATAGTGCCTGAAAATCTCATACAAATTAAAGTAAATATCAATATTCTATGGAGAATGTAAGAAACTGCAATTATTTTCCACACTATGATACTAAATATGCTGAAAAGAAAAAAGAAAGGATTGTTGTAAATGGTGCTGCTGTGAATATTGGTGTGCCTGTGTCTTTTCGACTTGGAGTTTTCATTTTTCTGGATGCATGCCCAGGAGTAGGATTCCTGGATCACATGGTAACTCTATTTTTAGTGTTTTGAGGAATCTCCATATTGTTTTCCATGGTGGCTACACCAACTTACATTCCCACCAACAGTGTAGGAGGGTTCTCTTTTCTCCACATCCTCTCTAGCATTTATTATTAATGTTCATAACAACACTATTTGTAATAACCAAGACATGGAAGCAAGGTAAGTGTCTATAAACAGGTGAATGGATAAAGATGTGATATATATATATATATATATATATATACACACACATATATATATAGTGAAATATTACTCAGCCATAAAAAAGAATGAAATAATGCTATTTGCAGCAACATGGATGGACCTAGAGATTATCGTACTAAGTGAAGTAAGTCAGACAGAGAAAGACAAATATCATATGTTATCACTTAAATGTGGAATCTAAAATATGATACAAATGAACTTATATACAAAACAGAAATAAATCCACAGACATAGGAAATGAACTTATGGTTACCAAAGAAGAAAGGGAGAGGATATAGAAAAAAAAATGCTTATCTGTTCAAGTTGCAATGAGAAAAATATACCTTGGAACTAAAAACAAATTTTTAAAAAACTGACTCAGAAAAAAGGAGGAAGAACAAGAAATATGCAAACACCATTTGCTGATTCTATTTCCAAGCATATAACCTTAGAAATGACTATTTTGTTAAGTGCCAACTACACGCTGGGATTGTGCCAGGCCCCAAGACCAGAAAGATGACTAAGATGGGACCTCTGCTCTCAGAAAGCTCCCACAAGGACTCCCCCTTTTCTTCCTACTCCTAGGTCTCATTAAAGCCAATAACCACTTCTTCCTCTAATCCCTCCTATATCCTGTCATATTAAGCCTCAATTATTTGGGGAGGGGGAGAAATTGTAACTAGTTCTCTCACCAGGCTAAGAAGCTCTTTCCTCTTGATTGAAATTTAAAAAGATTGTGTATACTTTGCCTAATGTGTTGACTGTGTCTTCTCTTTACTCCCCAAACTTTTCTGTGGCTCTCCACCAGACTTCCCTCTAGTCATGGCTTCTTTCTCCTGGATCCAAATACTCTCCCCTCTCATAATTCACCCTCTTCTTCTCTTTTCCACTATTTCTGTGAACATAAAGCTAATGTGCTAAGTGGCCTGCTTTTCTTTTTCCACTCTCAAAGCTGACTCTTTCCTTCTGTGCTACCAAAGTTTGGAATTACAGCATACTCCATGTCTTCCAGACATTTTTTTCCTCTCGCTTCAAAGTCTCTTCCCTGCAGTGAGCAGAAGGAAGGAATTGCTCACCACCTGAATCCAAGAGAGATCCCTTCTCCTTGCCAAATGATTTGAAAAGCAAATACTTCCAAACAAAATCAAACCATTTTAGGGGCAAGATTCAGCCAAGGGGAAGCACCCATTCTTCATTCTCTCTTTCTCTGTTGTATCATCTGAGTTCCCTCAGCCCTCACCTACCTGTGACTACAGTGAGATTACAGTGACAAAACAGAGTTTCTTAGGATATGCTCACTGTCAACCTTCAAGAAGGCCAAGTCCCTTGAAATTCTTCCCATACAACTCTGGGAAAGCACAAGCTTTGGCTAGCTCATGCCTGTCTCTCCCCTTCCCCACTTTTCCCTCTGCCCTGGACCATAGTAATGATGATTTGCATTGCTGCCAATGATAAAGGAGCAGCTATGCTGATGGCTTATGCCATCACTGTCAGGACCTCTGCCTCAGCCACAAACTGGGCAGGGCTGGTCTCTGTGCCCAAGGCCCAGGTGCTCCATCTCTGACTGTTGCTGATGCCAGGAGAGAGCTGATTCTCATCAACATCCCCACTGTATCTGCTTACTGTCTCCTCCCCACAACACACTCCCACTACTTCAGGGACACTTACATCAGCAACAAGGGTGCTGTCCTCTGTTTCTGCTGGCACTGTTTTGCTGACACCTTGGGCTCTCAATAGCCCATGGAGATTCTAGCAAACCAGTTTTTTTGGTTGTTATTGATTTTTTATTGCAGCTCCCTAAACCTAGGACTCAGATATGAATCCATAGTTGCTGGGTCATTGGACAATTGAGTGGTAAACATTTGAATTAAGAACTTCTCTTCCATTTCTGTACTTGCCCAGCACCACCTTTAGCTAAACACTTGCTGCTCAGTTCTCTTTTTCCTTAGAGCGAGTTCTGCTTCTCACATAAACAGGCCTTTAGCAGGCCTGTCCTGCCAGTCCTTGCACCATGTCTAAATGAAATACAAAAAGTCCACTAAAAAGTGCAGGAGAGGGCTTCCCTGGTGGCACAGTGGTTGAGAGTCCGCCTGCCGATGCAGGGGACACGGGTTCATGCCCCAGTCCGGGAAGATCCCACATGCCGCGAAGCGGCTGGGCCCGTGAGCCATGGCCGCTGAGCCTGCACGTCCGGAGCCTGTGCTCCACAATGGGAGAGGCCACAAGAGTGAGAGGCCTGGGTACGGCAAAAAAAAAAAAAAAAAAAGTGCAGGAGAAAACCTAGATATGAATGAATGACCAAGAATCAGAACATGAGTCCATAAAAGGACATGCCCTGATAACACCTTTCAGATGCATTTTGCCTAACACAGTGATTCTCAACTGATGAGCTGCTGCAGAAGAAAATAAATTAGAAAAGTCACTAATGAGAATCCTGTTTGTTCTTCCAGCCATTTGTTTCTTTTGAATAAGAGCTTTATCCCTTAATTATAGTTCGTAATGACTATTATTGCACAATTTCTTAGAATTCACTGTCTCATGATTGTAAACAGTCAATGTTGCCACAGAATCAAAGTTCTCAATTTGGTTAGAGGCTTATTTAAAGTTAACAACTGAGCTTCACAACAGCACCACAAGCTCAAGATACAAACCAACTTCCTCATGCCCATTCTCTCAGGAGAGACAAACCCCTCTGTGGTGTGCAGCTCCTTAGGGGTTCTGGGATTCTTCCAAGGTGCTTACCTACCATGCTCCTACAAATACTGCATTCTCTCTTTCCTAGGAAAAATAATTTCCCCTGAAGATTTTCTCAAAAGCTACATTTCTTTCTTTCAGGGAGCCCTGTTGCTTATGTAAACCGTCTTCACTTTTCTTTGGTCAAGCTGTGTAAAGCAGAAGATGTCTGTTTCTAATTGTTTTCTTACTCTTGGCTTTTAACTTCACACACTTTCAGCTGATGCACTCTTTAAATCCCTTCTGTCCTAGGAGTGTAGCATTGCTAATGCAAACCATGACCAGTACCTTTGGCTAGGTTTTATCTGCACAGGAATATCTTGATCAGAGATTGCAGTTCTTATATCCTGCTTGTGTAACTTTGGATATTATTTGATTTGATTCTATTAGATCAAGTTCACAGTAAAGCGTCTTCTCCTTCTGTGCTACACTGATTTTATTACACTTTTTATGTGCCAGCAGTTCTCAACACCACCACACTTAACCTCTCCTCTGAGGACATCCCTTCAGTAATTTATCATAAGATGGCACAGGAACTGTGCTTGGGTATCTTAGTTCAGCTTTCTCCTTATCATAATTGCTGCCCCAGTCTGCAGACATCCAAATCAAGAGGACAAATAGAAGGGGGAAAAGCACAAAACTAGGAATTAAGAGTCTTATATAAATATTGTTTATGAGTAAGAGTTTAAGGTAAATTCAGTTTTCCAAAAAAATTTTATTTGAGTGTACTATGTGTGAGAACTCATGATGTTTTATATTTCAACCACTCAATTAGTGTCTTTGAGCAGGCTCTTAATTTTTCTGTGCTTCAGCTTCCTTCTGTAAAATCAGAATGATACTGTTTGCTGTATAATCTCTTAGGAGTTCGAATCATAAGAGATGATTGCATGAAAATGAGTTCAAAATGTATAGAATTCCACCCATAAGTTGATAATATTGTCATTAGAGAGGTAGACGTAACATTGCAAGAAGAAGTTATTTTCTCATTAAGTGATGTCCTCTTAATTCTCAGTGTTGGCCTTTGGATAAACAGAATAAACAGTTCCTGTGTGGTGAAATTCCAAGAGACTTAGAAAGCATCTCTGACGCAAAGATGCCTTTGCCACCTACTCACTGATATTTGAAAATGCAATCAATCACCAAGGACACATTTGTTAGAGATGAGAGGCTGGCAAAGAGAAACTTCTGAAACAGAGAAACTGACATGGATTCAAAACTATAGTGTAAATTAAAAACTGGTTCTGGAACCTGTCCTAGAGGTAGGTTTGGATGTTAGGGAGTGGACTGATCCTTGCTTGGTATACCAGTCTTCTAAAGGATTTATGTATACTGGCTTTCTCTGGGCTGTATCTCACTTCTTGGTCCATTAGTTCATCATTAAAATGGCAGGAAAAAGTGGTAAAGCAGCAATTACCTCCCATGATCAAAGTTTACCATCAACCACCATAAGTATCCCCACCCTAACACAGGGGACTGCTGGTTGAGTTTGTATGTCCACAAGGTGGGAAGGGATACTCAAAGCTCTCTTACCAAGATCATTCTGAATCACAGAATGTCAGAAATAGAAAGTCACTTGAGAGACTATAATGAATGGCTCAGTAACTCAAATATCCCCAGGGGTTAGATAGGTAACATGAATATGTGAATCAGGTGGTATGAAACAATAGGGAGTGATAGGGTCTGTGGCAAAATAAAGAGAGAATGAATGTGCCTTATAGCATTTAAATTCAAATCTAATTAAAAGTTGTGTTGATCAAACCACGTCCACAGAGTGACAGCATTTGGCCCCAGCTGTCAGTCAGTGACTCCTGACCCAACTCTCTTGTTTTAAAGGTGACCTGAGGGTATGACTGCAGTCACATGAGTACATAAGACACAAATTACAATGGCTCAGCTGACTGTTAAACTTCAAACTCCTCCCCCTCCAAGGAAAGCCCAGGTGTTCCTGGGATGCATCACAACTTTGTATCTTCAGTCAACACGTGCTGTCTGCTCTGCTCTCTCCCTTTCTCACCTCTCTGTCTCCTCTTGGGCTGCTGATCTCAAAGCTGGTGAAGAAATGTTACTATGGCTAATACTGAATGTGCCTTTGTGGAAACACCAATGTACGTTCCAAGGATGCTACCTCAGTGCCTTCAATGCCACCATTTCCCAGGCTACAGAGAGGAGAGAATCTTTTTCTGTCCAATTCAGTGCTGCACTGGCACCTGGATCCCAAAGCCACACTGGGTGAGCCCAGAAGAGCAGAAGGCCTCCTGTGAAAACAGCCTCTATGACTTCTTTTCTCTGTGTGCATCTCTCATGCTTAACTCTAAGACAAATACACAAACACCATCCATCTCTGTCAGAAAGAGTCACAGTACAGGCACAGTGCAAACAGTGCCAGGAAACATTTTTCCCCACCCACCCCACTACCAAATAAACAATAGCAAATCTGCAAAGGCATTGCTTTGACTAAAACAAGGGAGCTTACATTAACTAAAAGAACCCAGCTTCTCTGTTTAAAGCCTCAGCATTAAGAAAACTGTCAAGTCAGTGCAGTGAGTCAGGATTTGGTTTATACCAGTGCAGCTCAAGGGCCTATTTAATTGATCTTGCCAGACCAAAGGAATAGGCTTCTCTAGGAAGAATTGGGTCTAATCTTCAGCAAGACAGACAACTTCTGGCAAGTCTCAACTGAAATGTTTCAGCTTCTACCCATAATACCTTTAAAAAATCCTAATTCACATTTTTTGATATATACCCATGAAGATACTGAGACTTCAGGAGATGTGTCTGCAAATGATACCACCAAGAGAGTGAAAAGACAACCCACAGAATGAGAGAAAATACTTGTAAATGATATATCTGATAAAGGACTTCTACCTAGAACATACCAAGGAGTCTTGAAACTCAATGATAAAAAGATAACTAACCAAATTTAAAAATGGACAAAAGGTCTGACCAGACTTATGCCAATGAAGAGAGCCAAATGGCCAATAAGCACATGAAAATATGCTCAGTGTCATTAGTGATAATGGGAAATTCAAATAATAGCCAGAGTGAAATACCATTTCAAACACACTAGGATGGCTATAATCAAAAAGGCAAATAATAACAAATATCAGTGAGGATGTGGAAGAATTGGTACTCTCATATACTGCTGGTGGAAATATCAAATGGTGCAGCCACTTTAGAAAACAGTTTGGCAGCTCCTCAAAATGTTAAACATAGAGTTACCATATGATCCACTAATTCTACTCTTAACTATTTACCCAAGAGAAATGAGAACATATGCCACACAAAAACATGTGCAAGAATATTCATAGAAGCATTTATCATAAGAGCCAAAAAGTGGAAACAATCCAAATGCCTATCAGCTAAGGAATGGATAAATAAAATGAGATACATCCAAATTACAGAAAGAAGAACAAAAGCCCCCAAAGTTAGCAGAAGGAAGGAAATCATACAGATCAGATCAGAAATAAATGAAAAAGAAATGAAGGAAATGATAGCAAAAATCAATAAAACTAAAATCTTGTTCTTTGAGAAGATAGACAAAACAGATAAACCATTAGCCAGACTCATCAAGAAAAAGAAAGAAGACTCAAATCAATAGAATTAGAAATGAAAAAGGAGAAGTAACAACTGACACTGCAGAAATACAAAGGACCATGAGAGATTACTACAAGCAACTATATGCCAATAAAATGGACAACCTGGAAGAAATGGACAAATTCTTAGAAATGCAAAACATTCCAAGACTGAACCAGGAAGAAATAGAAAATAAGAACAGACAAATCACAAGCACTGAAATTGAACTGTGATTAAAAATCTTCCAAAAAACAAAAGCCCAGGACCAGATGGCTTCACAGGCAAATTCTATCAAACGTTTAGAGAAGAGCTAACACCTATCCTTCTCAAACTCTTCCAAAATATAGCAGAGGGAGGAACACTCCCAAACTCATTCTACAAGGCCAAAATCACCCTGATAACAAATTCAGACAAAGATGTCACAAAGAAAGAAAACTACAGGTCAATATCACTGATGAACATAGATGCAAAAATCCACAACAAAATGCTAGCAAACAGAATCCAACAGCACATTAAAAGGATCATATACCATGATCAAGTGGGGTGTATCCCAGGAATGCAAGGATTCTTCAACATACACAAATCAATTGATGTGATAAACCATATTAACAAATTGAAGGAGAAACACCATTTGATCATCTCAATAGATGAAGAGAAAGCTTTCAACAAAATTCAACACCCATTTATCATAAAAACTCTCCAGAAAGTAGGCATAGAGGGAACTTACCTCAACATAATAAAGACCATATATGACAAACCTACAGCCAGCATCGTCCTCAGTGGTGAAAAACTGAAACCATTTCCACTAAGATGAGGAACAAGTCAAGGTTGCCCAGTCTCACTACTTTTATTCTATATAGTTTTGGAAGTTTTAGCCACAGCAATCACAGAAGAAAAAGAAGTAAAAGGAATCTAAATTGGAAAAGAGAAGTAAAGCTGTCACTCTTTACAGATGACACGATACTATAGATAGAGAATCCTAAAGATGCTACCAGAAAACTACTAGAGCTAATCAATAAATTTGGTAAAGTAGCAGGATACAAAATTAATGCAAAGAAATCTCTTGCATTCCTATACACTAATGATGAAAAATCTGAAAGTGAAATTAATAAAACACTCCCATTTACCATTGCAACAAAAAGAATAAAATATCTAGGAATAAACCTACCTAAGGAGACAAAAGACCTCTATGTAGAAAATTATAAGACACTGATGAAAGAAATTAAAGATGATACAAACAGATGGAGAGCTATACCATATTCTTGGATTGGAAGAATCAACATTGTGAAAATGACTCTACTACCCAATGCAATCTACAGATGCAATGCAATCCCTATCAAACTACCAATGGCATTTTTTATAAAACTAGAACAAACAATTTCACAATTTGTACAGAAACACAAAAGACCCTGAATAGCCAAAGCAACACTGAGAAAGAAAAACAGAGTTGGAGGAATCAGGTTCCCTGACTTCAAACTATACTACAAAGCTACAGAAAGGAAGACAGTATGGTAGTGGCACATAAACAGAAATATAGATTAATGGAACAGGATAGAAAGCCCAGAGATAAACCCATGCACATATGGTCACCTTATCTTTGATAAAGGAGGCAAGAATATACAGTGGAGGAAAGATAGCCTCTTCAATAAGTGGTGCTGGGAAAACTGGAGAGCTACATGAAAAAGAATGAAATTAGAACACTCCCTAACACCATACACAAAAATAAACTCTAAATGGATTAAAGACCTAAATGTAAGGCCAGACAGTATAAAACTCTTAGAGGAAAACATAGGCAGAACACTTTATGACATAAATCACAGCAAGATCCTTTTTGACCCACCTCCTAGAGAAATGGAAATAAAACCAAAAATAAACAAATGGGACCTAATGAAACTTAAAAGCTTTAGCACAGTGAAGGAAACCATAAACAAGATGAAAATACAACCCTCAGAATGGGAGAAAATATTTGCAAATGAAGCAACTGACAAAGGATTAATCTCCAAAGTTTACAAGCAGCTCATGCAGCTCAATATAAAAAAAACAAACAACACAATCCAAAAATGGGCAGAAGACCTAAATAGACATTTCTCCAAAGAAGATATACAGATTGCCAACAAACACATGAAAGAATGCTCAACATCATTAATCATTAGAGAAATGCAAATCAAAACTACAATGAGATATCATCTCTCACTGGTCAGAAGGCCCATCATCAAAATATCTACAAACAATAAATGCTGGAGAGGGTTTGGAGAAAAGGGAACCCTCTTGCACTGTTGGTGGGAATGTAAATTGATACAGACACTATGAATAACAGTGTGGTGCTTCTTTAAAAAACTAAAAATAGAACTACCATACGAGCCAGCAATCCCATTACTGGGCATATACCCTGAGAAAACCATAATGCAAAAAGAGTCATGTACCACAGTGTTCATTGCACCTCTATATACAATAGCCAGGACATGGAAGCAACCTAAGTGTCCATCAACAGATGATGGATAAAGAAGATGTGGCACATATATACAATGAAATATTACTCAGCCATAAAAAGAAATGAAACTGAGTTATTTGTAATGAGGTGGATGGACCTAGAGTCTGTCATACAGAGTGAAGTAAGTCAGAAAGTGAAAAACAAATACCATATGCTAACACATATCTCTGGTATATATATTTAAAAAAATGGTCATGAAGAACCTAGGGGCAAGATGGGAATAAAGATGCAGACTTACTGGAGAATGGACTTTAGGACATGGGGAGAGGGAATGGTAAGATGAGACAAAGTGAGTGAGTGGCATGGACATATATACACTACCAAATGTAAACTAGATAGCTAGTGGGAAGCAGCCTCATAGCACAGGGAGATCAGCTCAGTGCTTTGTGACCACCTAGAGGGGTGGGATAGGGAGGGTGGGAGGGAGGGAGATGCAAGAGGGAAGAGATATGGGGATATATGTATATATATAGCTGATTCACTTTGTTATAAAGCAGAAACTCACACACCATTGTAAAGCAACTATAATAAAGATGTTAAAAAAAATGAAATACATCCATACAATGGAATATTATTCAGCAATAAAAAGGAATGAAATATTGACACATAGTACAACATGGTTGAACCTTGAAAACAGTATGCTAAGTGAAAGAAGCCACTCACAAAAGACCACTTATTATATAATTCCATTTATATGAGATATCTAGGATAGGCAAATCCATAGGGACAGAAAGATTGGTAGTTGTTTAGGACTTCGGGAAGGTGTGTGTGGAAGAAAAGGGAGTGAATGCTAATGGGTCAGGATTTCTCTTGGGGGTGATATTCATACAACTCTTGTGAATATGGTTATATCATTGAATAGTACACTTAAAATGAGTGAATTGCATGGCATGCGAATTATATCTCAAAGAGTTGTTTAAAAATATAATTTTAATCATAGACAATGTGACATGTGAGCAATTCAAAGCCACAGAGTACTTAGTGGCATAACCAGGTTGGCTCCTCCCAGTCCCCACTGTAGATCAATAGTAAGATCTGTAGTAAAATTGGTATAGATAGGGATATGGATATAGCTACAAAAGTAAACACAGGCTTTTAAAATGTTTTAAATTATTATTACCTTCTATACTGAAATAGTTTGACTCACAAAAAGTTTCAGGAATAGTACCATATACTCTTCTCCCAGCTTCTTCCAATGATAATATCTCATATAACCATATATGTTATAGAAACAAGTTTTTAAATCATCTCCTAGTGTTCTCCTCCTGTTCTTTGTGACACATTTCTTTGTGTTTGAGAGTCTTCCATCTGTTTTTTCCCTGCCTCCAAGTTTGCCAAAACAGGACAAAACCTCCTTCACCATCAATACCACAGACTAAACAAATACTGCTTGAAATTCCTGAGTTTGTCTCCAATGCCCATAAAACGTAAGTATTGCCATTGTATGCCCAGCCTCCTTCAAAATGTCCCTCAGGAAGGTACAGCCCTGTGGCCAGATGCACCACAGGCTGCAGAGCACAGCCTCAGGCTGAGGGCCCCAAGCGGGAGAGGGTCTCCTGAGCTCATAACTGACATCTGAGCTGTGCTCACCAGCCTTCAAAAGTAGGAGGCAAGAGAGCAAGTGTGAATGAGGGTGTGAAAAGCTGCACTTGAACATTCATCCCAAGGGTGGGAAGTGAGAAATGAGGCTGATGAAATTTCAAGTGAAGAAAGAGTAAGTCAATAGCAATGGATGGGTTATGGCAGCCAAAGTAGATCTTGGGAGCAAACAGGGGCAGAATGCAACCCTCAAATGGCTGAATGCAAACGTGAGAAAAATGAAAAAATACTGGCTCTGTGCCAAAGGTAACATCCAACCAATTTCTAACTGCAAGGTAAAATTCATAAAATATAAGGAAGCATTGAGTCAGTCAAGTTGATTTGTATAGGAGAATACAGAATATGAGTGGCATCCTCAGAAAGGCTTTTCAGAGTTCTCTTGCAAGCTCCCCTGGCACCACTGCTCTGCCATCATCTCTTAGATGCTTTTTAAGTTCAGCTAGAATTCTGGCAACATCGGGTAGTGGCTAAACCAGGCCTTAAATCCCCATCTATTCCAGCTGTATTATCTTGAGCTAGCTACTTTCCTGCTGTGAAATGGCTGCTCACCTATAAAACGGGAATACTAGCAAAAATAGCACCTACCTCACAAAATGGTTGGTGAGGATATATGAGAATAAGCATGAAGAGCACTCAGCATAACACTGGCTGGAAAATGTGCCAATAAATAGTGGCTGTAATTAACATAAGCACTGCTTTTCAGTGAAGAACAAAATCCATGCATGGCCTTGGAAGATCTCAGTCCCTCCAGCTGAGGATGCACAATATTCTCCTTGAGCCCATCCTGATTGTTCTCCCACTTTGTCATTGAGACAGGAGAAATGAGTTAAAGCTTTGAAGTTTTCACCTCTCCACTGGTCTGTTCTCATCCATTTCTGGGCAATAAGGGCAGTTAAAATGCCTTTGAAGACATTGCAAGTATAATCTCAACTACAGCTTAAATGAGGGTTGCTGGGAATCAGAAAGAACAGAGACCCCTTCCCTTTACCACCCCCACCCCAACCCCCTTGGAAGTAGTTACTGGGAAAGGGCTGGAACTGTTTAAATAGAAAGCTGCAGATATTAAAGTGGCCACAGGAGATAGAGTCAAACCACTATAAGAAGTGCAGAGATTTCAACTTCAGAGAATGCAAAGAGCAAGGGGCTTGACTTTTAGTTATGTGGTTCCATATCCTTCTCTGCTATTGCCTCATTTCTGTGTTCTCTTTACAAACAAGCAAACAAATTTTCCAATTTCATTTATATGAAATATCCAGAAGAGATAAATCCATAGAGATATAAGTAGATTGGTGTTTGCTCCAGGGATCAGGGAGAGTGGAGAATAGGGAAAATTCACTTAATGGGTATGGGGTTTTATTCTGAGGTGATGGAAGTATTTTTGGAAGTAGCTAGAGGTGGTGTTTGCACAATATTGTGAATGTATGAAGTGCCATTGAATTTTCTCTCTAAAACGGTTAATTTTATATAAATTTCACCTCAATAAATTACTTAAAAAAAAAAACCTTCTTGAAAAGAGTTGTTTCTACTCTAATTGTTCATCCCTCAATTTCTCTGAACCTCACACAAATTGGGCTTTCACCTCCATCACTCCACCCAAACTGCTATTGTTATGGTCATCATGACCTCCAGGATACTAAATAGCATGGTCACTTGTAGATACACGTAGCTGCAAGGAAATCTGTAAAGTGTGGTCTTTATTCCAGGCAGCCACATCTCAACTAAAATCAGCCTTTTTATTACTAAAAGAGAAGGGGGAAATTAATAATAAGGAATAACTAGCAGTCTCTGGCAGTCTCCTTAAGTGTAAACCATTTGAACACTGGAAATGAAATGTGTAGCCTCCAAATTTGGGGAGGGTGGTTTTAAAAGAAAAACATTAGATCAGTTCAGTAGAAGATAAAAAAGAAAAGAAAAAGAAAAATTTTGATAAACAGAGAACAGAAAGAGAGAGGAAATAAAAACATAACCATTAAAACAGAAATTCTTTCATGTAATTGGTGCATTTCATCTAAGTTATCAAATTTGTGGACAAAGAGTTGTTCATAACTTCCCTTTTACTATCATTTTAATGTCCATGGGATCAATAATAATGGCCCTTATTTTATTTCTGATATTAGTGATTTGTGTCTTTTTTCTTAGTCTGGCTAGAAGTTTATCAATTTTATTGATTTTTTTCAAAGAAATAGCTTTGGGTTTATTGACTTTATTATGTTCTTGTTTTTCATTTTATTGGTTTCTGTTCTGGTTTTTATTATTTCTTTTCTTCTGCATACTTTGCATTTAATTTCTTCTTTTTCTAGTTTCCTAAAATGGAAGCTTAGGTTATTGCTTTTAGGTCTTTCTTCTTTTCTAACATATATACTCAATACTATAAATTTCCCTCTAAGTACTGTTTTTGCTGCATCCTGCAAATTTTGAAAAGTTGTATTTTCATTTAATTCAAAATATTTTTTTAACTTCTCTGAGACTTCTTTCTTTGACCCATGTATTATTTAGATGTGTGTTGTTTAATCTCTAGTATTTTGGATTTTGCCAGCTTTCTTTCTGTTATTGATTTCTAATTTAATTTCACTGTGGTCTGAGAGCATACTTTGTGATTTCTATTCTTTTAAGTTTGTTAAGGTGTATTCTTATGGCTCAAATTTTGGTCTGTCTTGGTGAATGTTCCATGTGAATTTAAGAAGGAGGTGTATTCTGCTGTTGTTGAATTTAGTAATCTATAAATGTCAACTAGATCCAGTTGATTGATGATGATATTTATTTCAACTATATCCTTATTGATTTTATGACTTCTGTATCTGTCATTTACTGACAGAAGGATATTGATGTCTCCAACTACACATTTGTCTATTTATCTTTGCAGTTCTCTTAGTTTTTACCTCAGGCACGTTGATGTTTTATTCGTGCATACGCATTAAGGATTATTATGTCTCCTTGGAAATTTACCCTTTTGTCATTATGTAATGCCCTTCTTAACCCCTTGATGATTGTCCTTGTTCTGAAGTCTGCTGTAAGACAGAGGTTTCTATATTAGATACAAAATCAAAATAAAGGTCTTTACTGTTTGCAAAAGAATCTACTAAAGAAAATTTTACACAGAAAGGTTGAAAACAACATGTTGGTAAAAACAAACAAACAAAACTAACCAAAAATATTTAGTGTGGTAATCAGGAAAAATAGAATTTAAAAAGTAAAGTAGAGTATTAAAGTAGAATTTAATAGAATTAACAAAATTAACAACTTTAATTCACAAAATATAATTTAATCTAAGAGGGACACTATACAATAATAAACATGATGTAACAAATATATGTGTATGTACCTATCAACTTAACCTTAAAATACATAAAGCAAAAATTAACCTAATTACAAAAAGAAATTAATAAATCTACAACACACTATTTTAGAAAGAGCAAGCAGACAAGAAAATTGTAAGAATGAATAAATTTGAACAATATAATTAACATATTTAACCTGATGGATATATATAGAGAGACCCTGTACTTTAAATAAAGAATGTTTTTATTTTTCAAAAAGACATGAATCAATTACAAAAAAAGGCTACATATTGGTAATTGTTTTTTTCTGCTCAAAGCATATTAGACTTTAGAATACTGATTTTGTGATTACACAATATCTACTTTTGAATAGGACCAGGGTAGGTCAAATTCAAACATCCAAGGCTGCTCATATAGGTCATTTGAAGGGAACACAGACTCATAAATGAAGCCTCACAAAGTAAGTATCAACGTTTACCAAAGAATCAATATCATTTAGAACATTTTCCCTGATACTGCAATTAAACAAGAAGCATTAAAAATGTTTTTAAGTAAAACATTCCATAAAGAGAAAAGAAAATCACACAGCTTTTCTCACCATTGTCAGGAAATTAGTCTTCAAGTCACTGTCATCCACAAGAAGAGTGATTTTAACAATTTAAATATCTATTCCTAAGTCATAATCATATAACTCCATATTCTTACCCAGTTTAAAACTTTTCCCCTTCTCTGGCTACAGCCTGCTTCACCCAGGAAATTACTAGAGGAGAAGGGGATAGCTGATTTTTTTCTCCTTCTGCGTCTTGCTCTCCACTATCTCTGCCTCTCTCTCAGGTTGCCTCTGAGCCTGTAGAGTTGGGGGTTGGATGGAAGGGATACAGGAGGAGGAGAGATAAGGAGCAGGAAACCTCTCACCTGCACAGACCTAACCTGGAGATGGTACTCTGGGCATGGCAGATGTCTTGCTAGCTACTCCTCTCTTAGGGCAATTTGAGGCTTCCTCAGAGACAATCCAAATGGGATCCTTGGGTTGCAACTGCCAGTCTGATCCAGGCACAGATTCACTCCAGTCCTTATGCTCCCCAGTTCTAACAGGGCTATTTCAATGTACTTGAGTTCTTTCCTTGGGGCACCCTCTTTATGGCTTAAGAAGAAACAGAGCAGAATCACTCCCCTTCTCCACTCCCAGAGGTGGGGTAGGGACAGGGGAGTGAAATACACAGCTCTCTGCCATCTCTCTACACAGACTTCTTCTATTGCCTTATCCTCTAACTTGATCTCTCTAAATGATGATGGGCTAAGGGTACCCGAATGAGTTTTGTGTTACTCTCTTTGAAAGTCTTGCATAGATGGTCTAAACACTGTTTTGGGATCTGGGGTAGTTGGCCTATTGTTCTGGGCCTTTGAAGCCAGAAAGAGGGTATTTTAACAATCTGTGACATGATCAACATTGTTATTAAGCAATGGGACAAATACATCTAGAAGAGTATCTTTGCCTTGATGAGTCTCCACTTCTAGAAACATACATTGTACATCTGCACAGTATTCCCACTTTAACCCCAAGGCATCAGTGTTGCGATGCCAGGAAGCTGTGGCAGCAGGGAAGGGAGATCATCTGGAGGCAAGTGAAGATCCAGTCAAATTTTCCTCAAATTTTGAACAATTGGTTAGCACTGTGAATTTACAAACTGCTTTCTTCTTTTGTTTCATTTCATACTCATGGTGACCACTCTGAGTCTGTGTTATTATCCCAATTTCTTTTTACAGAGTAGTATACGGAAACTCAGAAAATCAAATTCTTGTTTAAGGTTATGCAGCTGGTTTACAGCACAGAGGAACTTGAACTCCTGCCTTCTCTCTAGGACACCATACCCTAGACTGTCTGCATGTGAGGCCCACAGTTTTACCTTTTTCTTACCAGCAAGTTGAGATGAAGTAGATTTTCAAAAGGCAACATTTCAAAAAAAAGGAGGCTGGGGCTTCCCTGGTGGCACAGTGGTTGAGAGTCCACCTGCCAATGCAGCGGACACGGGTTCGTGTCCTGGTCCAGGAAGATCCCACATCCGCGGCTAGGCCCATGAGCCATGGCTGCTGAGCCTGCGTGTCTGGAGCCTGTGTTCCTCAATGGAGAGGCCACAACAGGGAGAGGCCTGCGTACTGCAAAAAAAAAAAAAAAAAAAAGAGGCTGAATAATCCTGCTAGAAACCACCATCATTCAAATTAAGAAGTCCCACTAAGTAATTACATTAATTACATATATATTTGGAACTGTATCTTACAGAATATCTTAGATATATGGTTTTCTAGGAACATGTTTGTCATGTTTGGTGTTCTAGCTCCAAGGTTGGAGATAAGTCTCAGAAAATATTGGTCTAATAAGGAAGGAACACTAACCAAAAGGCTCCAGATGGACAGTACTCCGAGTTGGATTGGACAAAGGTTTTGAATAAGTTTGTGATTTATCACATGTTAATTTTCAAAGCAAATTAAAATATTTCCTTGAATTTTGTGGCCCCCAAATCTTGTGACTGCTTATGGTAGTGTCCCTGCCAGCTACAGCAATTTGGAAGAAATAAATGACCTCTCAAAAGAGTGAGCGAGAGAGTTCAGGATGGTATCAACAGTGTGGGATGAGACTACTTGGCTCCCAGATATGTCTCTAGTAAATGAATTTTCTCAGAGGACCCATCAACACAATGTATAAGACAGACTTCAGGACTGTCACTACTAGCCTATTCAGCATGGATCTGTAACAAGCAGGACCCTACGGGGCCTTCCCGGGACAGACCCCTCCTCCATATCCTCTGCTGTAGCTCCTCTCTGAAGTACATAGATAATAGTATTTTATGCATATTTCCTGAGTTTTTCAGATGCTAAAAACCACCACCAAATGGAAGAAATTAACTACTTGATGATCATGAGCACATAGCTCCCAGATCTTCTGGCACCTAAGGATCGATCACCATCAACCAGACAATTGTGCATGAGCTGATCACATATCCTGGGATGCCCCTCCCTCACCTGACCGTTGAAAATGCTTCACTGAAAACCTTCAAGGAGTTCAGGGTTTTTTCTGAGTGTGAGCCACCCATTCTCCTTGAATGACCCTGCAATAAACCTTTCTCTACTCCAAACTCCAATGTTTTGGCACTGTTTGGCCTCACTGTGGGTTGGGCACATGAACTTGTATTTGGTAACAGATCCTTTATTGGTTGTCACACCCCAGTTCAGGAGAGCAACAAGCAGGGATCGTTAGCTGAAATGACAGCAGTTCTAACTACTTTATCATGATTGCACTACTTGTGTTTTATTAGTAAAAAGCCTATTTTTTATATCTAATTTAATTCCAATTAGAAGAAGGGAATTAATTATATGACTATATGTGAGGCACTTTGTTTTTCAGTTTTAGCTGCCTGGAAGCAGAATCATTTTTAAAACACCTCCAAGTAAAAATAAATTAAGGAGTAGTTTGATCACACAGATATTCAGGGAGCTGATTCAAGCCCAAGACACATAAGCTGGAAAAAATGGACTAAACTGCTTGGGAAAGGGAGTTTCAAGTGCTCAGCATCACAGAAACAGCACTGAGATTGAGCAACTGGGGCTAAACCAAGGTCCAGGAGCCTTTCTCTCTGGTCTTTAGTTGTCCCATCCACAAAATGGAGCCAGCATACAAATCTAAAAGCACAGAAGTCCGTCAACTATTTCATAAGGTCTATTCAAAAGGTTACATTTATGGTTACAAGATACCTGTCCATGAAATCCCCTGCAGTGAATTGAGGGAGAGAAAAGGAAAGGTATCTGGGTCTTGTAAGAGGTAGAGGCATAGTGGGGTATAGCTCCTGGGGAGAGCTGCCTGGGTATAAATACTAGCACAGCTACTCACTGGACACGTGACATGATCGGGGAGATCATTACCCTCCTCTGTGCCTCAGCTGTGTCATCTGTAAAACCCCATAGGGTGGTTGTCAAGATCAGACAAGTTTGCATTATAAAGTGTTAGAATAGAATGTGGTACGTACTAAGTACTCAGCAGGTATTATCTATATGTATTCTTCTTTTTCATACAAGCAGAGGTACATAGACTTAACTTGAGGAAACATTCAAGGTGGGGCAGAAGGAAGGATCAGGCAAACAGTGTTATCTAGATTATGAAAGGGAATTCTGATTATATCTGAGTAGTATTTAGATGAGCAATCATGGGTATTTGATGCTCTGTGATGTACAGACACTGTACTGGGCACCTCATGGTCTTTGATGTTCTCAACAGTCCTTCAAGGTGGATAGTAAGATATTACTACTCTGCTCATTTGCAGATGAGGAAAGTGAAGTTCGAGTAAGTTGTCCAAATCTATACGGTGACAGAACCCCGGTTCAAACCCAAGCCCATCTAAGCTTCAGAGACCTGAGATTATTGTTTCAGAGTAAACTGCGGCTCTCCTCTGCATGGCTGGGCTGGGCGGGCACTCTGCTGAGTGCTTTCCTTTATACAATGTTTCCAGATCTCTCGGTCCACAAAATGAGGACAACACCACCTCTACTTCTTTTCTCAAACAGCTGAGCCAAGCCTTCTACTTTATGCTACACAGTGCACACCAACAACAGGGAGGTGGGACGCATCTGAAATTTTTCAGAGTAGGAGTTGAGATGACATTGCTGACAACACTCGGATATATTTATTTTCAGCCATGCCAACTGGCACTGTGGCACCTCGTTGTGAATAATGAGCCTCATTCAAGTTGGAAGGATAACTCATCACCTGTCAGGGCTAACTAATGAGCCTTGCTGACTGCAGCCTGAAGCACTTGGAGATGGTCCAGGGACCCTCTCTCATTAGTGCCAGGGGGAGTCCCACCCTCCCCTCCCAGTATGAGCATGTCTCAGAGCTTAGAGTCCCCAGTGCCACTTCCAACCAGCACCCTGCCCGCAGTGAGAAGGCAATGCAAGGAGAGATGCACACATAGCCTAATTACCCTAACTAATGGCCTGTCACAGCACGAGAGACTGTGAAATCTTTACCTAGGGGTGGGTTCCCGGGCTTGCATATTTATTTTTAATTATGACATCTCATAAAGTTACAAGAAGTTGGAATTTGCCTTGCGGTGACATTCAGGAATCCCAAATCCTGTAGTATTTTGTTTATTTTGGGTGAGTCTTCTTATTAGGCATGCTCCCCAGCCGGGCCGACCATTTGTGGTCATCACACATCTCATGTTTGCTTGGCTGCAGCAAGAAGAAGTCTGTTGCAATCACTGGTCATTTGTATCTGTTCAGAAGATTTATAGGGAGAGGGCATTATGGCAGAAAGCAAGTTTCTAAGATGAGGCTGCAGGGCTCAGCTCTGCAATCAACCTGCTTGCAAATTTGTGTGGTCCCTTTACTTCTCTGGTCCTCATTTTTCAAATGTGGTTTTTTAAATTATGGCTAAATTAGGTGATCTCTAAGGATTTTGAGATAATCAAATCTATCCTCCGACTCTAGAAACAACCACACCTGAGCCTTGCCAAGGGGAAACTATTCTGTTTAAAATTCCTACAGAGAGAAATGTTTCCTAGCCTCTCCTTTCCTGGCCTTCTGTCCATAGACACTCCTGGAGTTGACAAGCTTTCTCATAAGCGAGGTGCTTTCTTGAACATTCTCTTCATGGCAACCTTTCTATATCATTAACTGTGGTTTTCATAAAACTTGAGCCTATTTATTATCAGAAACCTGTCCCTCTCTTTCTCTCCTGTTAGAGCTGTTGGGACTATGAAATCAGGTAATCAGGGGCAGAGGAACTGCCCCCTCCCTGCAGAGTTACCTGACCCTTGCAGATAGAAGAAAAAAGTGAGGGAGACACATTTCTCCATCTCTCCTCCCAGGCTAAGCCCCACTTGTGCTGTTGGGGACATCATTAAAAAGTAAACAAGATCAAAGAATTTGAAGGCATATAGACAAAGTTCAGTTCTCAGCCTTGTACTTGTGAGATATTGGGTGAATTTTCTCTCTAAGCTCTGTATCCTTACCAATGGAATAAAGATAAAAATACCTGCCTTGCAAGGTTGTTTGAAGAATAACTATGAAAAACACAAATAAAGGGCTTACAACCACTCAGACAATTCTAAGAACTATCAGAACTGAAATCTAAGTCCCCTGATTACCAACCATGTCCTCTTTCCCATCTGAAGATGGGGTTGACCCTTCCTTTCTAATCAGGGTCCCCCTGTCTTCACTTCCTACTCAGAGGTGGTGCTATCCAGACTCAGACAGACATGCCCATTCAAGGATTCCAAGCCAGATTTTGAACTGCATTGATACCCAATCATTAACATAGACAGGAAGTTCTGTGGCAGGCAGCTTGTCAGTAGTGTGAAAACCCAGAAAGACCCTGGAAACGGAAGATTGTGGTGTGCTCTGGGGAGTGGAAAGGGAAGCACTCTTATTTCTGATGTTGGCACAAAGACCTGCAGGGGCCATCCTGCTCTGGGGGAAATGGAGCATCATCTGGAGACCAGTCAACACTCATTTGCCTCCTCCAGTCTCTAAACCATGGAAACCTGCAGCCCTCGTTTCACTTGGCCCACACAGTGGTTTTGAAAAATCATATTAGTTGCCAAGATTTAAAAATTCATAGAGTACACATCAAAATTCAGGTTTACAGTTTCTTTTCCTTTTTTTTAATCTGAATATTTCTGCATAGCAGCAATTGCCCAGGGTGGAGTAGATGCAGGCCCTCTAGGCTAGAAGCTCTCTCCCTAGCCTCTACCCTTCCCTGTAGTTATACCTCATCTTCTTAATGTGACACTCAATGACTCTTCCAGGGACCTGAGTTGGAACCTGATTCATTTAACAAATCTTGTGCCAGGTACTGTGCTGGACACCAGATGTACAAAACAGACTAGTGAGATACACAAACAATGACAATGGAACCCAGGAGCTCTAACAGACATAGACAAAGAACTATGGGAATCCAGAGGTGGGAAAGACTAATTACCTAACAATAATATCAGCTATCATCTACTGAGTGCTTACTATATGCCAAGCATTTTGCCTGATTGAGGAATCAGGAATGGATTTGCAGGAAGGTTTCCCTTCAAAAATAAGAAAATTGTCAGCTAGAGAAAAGTATTTCAGACAAAATTGAATATTCAAAGGATTGTGAACAAGCCTAGCAGGTTCAGTGAACAAAGGAAAACAGCATAGGATAAGAGAAGGGGCTACAAACTTAGTCTGGGACTAGAGGGAACCTGAACTCTATGTTACAACCAGTGAGAAGGCATCCAAATTTTAACCAGCTCCTCTATGGCCCTTCCTGAGGGCAGGCTTAGACAGAGGTAATGGATCAAGGATCCTGAAAAGGAGAAGGGGCAGAGGGATGGAGCCACTACTCTGTCTGGACCTTTGGGAAAGAATGCTGGTGTAAATTAGCCTAGTCTTGTCCCCACCACCCCTCACCCAACTCTCCTATAGAATATGTTCAGGGAATTCTAAGTTCCATGTATATTAGTCCAAGCCCAAAATGATAAGGAAAGTGAAGCTGGTGCCAAACATACTGACAGTGCATTTGAAACCCAGTGTGATTCATCTCCCTCTCTCTTGAGTTGATCATACTCCTCCCCCGTCAGAACAGATGTTTGAGTCTTTGTAAATGTCTATGAACATACATCTCTCCACTCAAAACCATGCTTAAAATACCTTTCATAAATATATGCTTTCATCACTGCTCCTTCTAGCATTTTCTCTATTTTCTGTTAAATCCTTCCTTGTGAATCACTTTTTCTTTGGCAACACTCATTCACACTAATATGCAAAGGGGTCACAGGGCAGGTCTGGGGCCACTTTGCCATGCAGATTATTTAGGAGAAGCAACACGAGAGCCCTTTGGGAAATTCTCGCATGTAACTAAATCAGAAAGTAATATCCTGTTTTGTCTGCACTCTGCACTAGTCCTCATATGTCCTGTAGAGGAATCCCGGAGTTTCTCCTTGCTGGCTGAAAGATAAACAAACCGCTGGCTCCCAGCCCTACCCTCGAGCTGTCCTAGGGAATTACACTGAAAACAAAGTGTCATCAAACTGAACCAAAAAGATGGAAACAAAACCTTAAAGATCTCAGTAGCTGCTAACTTCACTTCTTGGAGCAGAAATTTTGATTTTTGCATTTTGGAAAGACAAGCATTTATATCAAGAGTATTTGACTCTCAAACTTTTCATTTAAGAGGATCCCCTTTTTAGCTTCCAATACTTTCAAGAACTCTCCAGAACACTCACTGTCAATATCAGGCAGTTGAGAATAATAGTAATTCCATAAAAGTATTTAGAGGAATTTTAATTCTATTAATTATAACAGTATATTTATCTGACCATTGAAAATGACAATATATATACATATAAAGCATCTCTCTTCTGTTCAGTCTGAGGTGTTGCCAACAATTTCTTGGAAAGCATTTTGATCATGGAGGCCTTTGCAAGAATTTTCTTTCCCACACTCCATTCCCAAC